>NC_138048.1:92146323-92823571 GCF_964194185.1 Rhinolophus hipposideros
CACACAAATGGCAAATTATGCAACACAATGAAGAGCTTGATATAACCATAGAAAATATATTTAGAGGGGTATATTTAGTCTACTCGGGCTGCTACAACAAAATACCACCGGTTGGGTGGCTTAAACAACAGAATTTAATTTCATCACAGTTCCGGAGGCAAGAAATTCAAGATCGAATTGCTGGAACATTTGGCTCCTGGTGAAACTCTCTTCCTGGCTTATAGGCTGCCATTTTCTCTAGGTGTCCTCACATGACCTTTTCTCTATGCACAAAAGGAGAGAACTTTGGTGTTTCTTCCTTTTTTAGTAAGGAAATCAGTTCCATCAAATTAAGGACTCACCATTCTGATCTTATTTAACCTTGATTACCTCCTTAACAGCGCTGTATCTCAATACAGTCACATTCAGATTATGGCCTCAGCATATGAGTTTTTGGGGCATACAAGTCAGCTCATAACAGGAGTGTATAGTTATTAAGGCTGAGTATTGGTACTGGGCTTGTACCAGAACATTAGAGCTTTTGTGGGAAGGTTTTACACTCTGAGTCTGCATGAAGCTTTAAAATGGATATGTAAAGGTGATAAAGAGGAGAGAAATTCCCGTGCATCCACTCCAGTGCCAGTGGTGCAAATGGTCCTTTCATTCGTCTTTTTCTGGGTAGAATGTTTCCATAACACCCATTAGGTATTCTAAGAAAAGTATTAGGTAACACTAATGAACCTTTTCATTAGGCTAGAAAGTTTCCATTTCTGCTGAGGACAGGCAAGCTTTGAAAAATTGCAATCAAAAATTCAAGAAGCCTGTTTTCATTTTAAAATAGTCTCCTTTGGGGAAATGTCCAGTCTTCCAGGGAATTGTTTCCTGTTCAATATGTCTGATGTGTACAGGTCTGGTTCTGTGTCCTTACCATGACAAGGCCATGAGCCTAAGCTCTGAATTCAATCCTTTGGCTGTCTCTTGGGTCCTCATTGGCTCATATACTGATACTATGTGGCTTTGGGTGTCTTCCTGCTATTTACGGAGCAAGTTGTGGCTGGGAAAGCCCATCTGTGTCCTGTCCAGAGTTAGAATCAGCTGAGCCCCCAATCACAGGTCTTGCTGGTGCCTCAAATGTCTTCCACTCACTATGTATCCTAGGCTCTTTAAGCGGTAGCCTTGGTAATGGGGTCATTACCCTCTCTCAATACAATAGAACTAGTAGCTTTCAGGTCTCTCCATAGTGCCCACAAGTTGATTTGGGTGCACTAGGACCCAAATCACCTTTTAAACACCTCCTGTGTCTAAATAAATCACCGTTTCTCTTCTCCTAAAATTGTGTAGGTGCAAAGCTCTTTTCAAGGTGGTCCAGATAGGCTAGTAAGAAGATAAACAAAAGCCCTGCTTAACTTTCTCCTCTATTTAGGAGTGTTTTGTAGTTTTATGGTCCCTTTCTCTATGAAGTTATAACCCAGATGAGTGCCCAAGACCTCAAGTCTGACTCTTTGTCCTTTTCCTTTGTCCTTCTCTAAACTAAGAGTTTCTTTACACAGGGGCTACTGCTTTGTCATGTCTTTCCAAGCTAACATTCACCCTTGTCTCTTTTGTAGGCTAGACAAAAAGTTCGGATTCAGACATGTCTAATGGGCTGCAGATAAATTTTAATTTTGAAAGTACTTTAAATACACTGATTTAATATTTTCACTATATTACTTTCATGTTAACTAACATATATTTATTCTGATAACAAGAATGTACTGAGAGTCTTAGTGCTAGTGTGAAATTCCAGGCTGTCAAGATAAATAGTGCTTCACATAGTCTATATTCTCAATGAGTTTAGAGTTGGGCAGGGAAGACAGATACTTAATTAGTTTTATAAATTCTATGGTAGAGGAGGAAGAAGGCATTATAGGAGAAATTGTCAGGCATATATAATCAAGTATAGCCAGGCACCTTCATGTGCAGGTATGAAAGAAGGGCAATGGCTTAATGTGACAGTTAACAGGGAGTGGCTTCCCATAGGATATAGTGAATCAATGCTACTTTAGAATGATTAATCTGATGGTGAAAGATGGGTGGATTGGGTAGGAGCAAGAGAGAGTAGATGACAATGTCAGAGCCTCAAAACTGTTGATGTATGAATTAATTGAAAAGAGAACTTTTTATGTGTGTGCTCGGGTATACTATAAGGTTTAGAAGAAAACAAAAAGGAAAGACTACTGAAGATAATATCTCTGGCCATGGAGAAATCTACTGTGAAATGTGAAATGACATGATAAAAAATAATCCAATACGATACTGAGAAGTTTTAAGTAAAATAATTATAGGAGAAGTAGAATGTAATCTTCCTGCTGTTTTATATCAATCAGTTTTCTATAATTTTGTCTAGAGCTAGACACTGAACTTTAAAAAGCTAAAAATGTGGAAAAACAGGAGATGGTCAGAGAAGATGAGCAAAGATAATTAGGCATGTGGCAGATAGAAATTGAATGAATTAGATTTGTTTAGCTTGGGAAAAAGGACAAGGCTGATCAGATTATAGAAATGAGTCATACATAGAGTAATTAGGAGGGATATGCTGCTTTCATGTTCCCAGATGACTAAACAACAGAAAATAGACTTTAATACAGTAATAATTTTATTTTCAAATGTAAATGGGAAAAAAAGGCAACTTTAAAAAATCTCCTACAAATATACTACTGTAGAGTTTACCATGTTTGTATAGGCTCCCACAGACTGTCTTTGGAATCTGTTAGCATCTATCTGTGCTCATTGATAACTTAGGAGGTAGGAAGGGGAACTAGATGTGCTTACCGGGCTGTGATTTAAACAAGTTTGCAAAAGTTTATTTGATTTCATAGGTTTGTTCTGAAAATTAATTTAAAATAATGTAACTGTCTCTTTCACTATGTATTTTAAAGTCAATAGCCTCTCCATAAAGTGTTATTTTAATTGGAGAAAAGAGAAAAATAAGTCTATAAATTGGTTTACTTTTTGATCTTACTACAAATAAAAATTCAAAATTCAGTCCTCCAAAATGCATGATTGATTAAGGGAGTTTTCAGTAAATTTTCTAGTAATTTTACAACTCAGTTTATGATTTTATATTAACAATTATACATTCTATTGAAAAATCTGAAAGTACTCAAATTAAAGTGGAGATTTTTGGACATGCTAGAAAGTTCAAGATCTGCTTAATTTTACATTTCTTTCCAAATACATCAAAACTTCTTAGATAGATCTATTAGCTTCTAAAGTTGTCTGCTCAGACTTGGACACATGATCTAAAGCCTATGGGAAGAGAATTAAGCTCTACCTCCTAGAAAGAGGAATATCAACAAATATGAGGTCACAAGTTAAATTAACCAGAGTAACAGAAATATATATTTTGATGAAGATAATTTTAGACTATGGGGGGAAAAAAGAAAAATAAAACCAACGTTTCTTGTAGACTTCTTTAAGCTTGAAATCTGTAAAGGTCCAGTGCATTGAAGAGGTCAGTTGTGTCCAGAGTGAATATCAAAAAGTTTAGAGTAGCAAGATCATAGCATGCTCTGGAGAGGAGACTGAGCTTTGAGTGTAATGAACTTTAAACAATTAGTCTAAGGGAAATTGGCAGAGAATGCTACTAGTACCTTTGTTTTTAAAGAATAAAACTTAGTTTTTGTCAGTAATGGCTGGTGTAAACCCAAGATTAAGTAGAAGAGGGAAAAGGAGATCAAATATACATATATGTGATGGAAGGAGAACTGACTCTGGGTGATGAACACACAAGCAATATACAGATAATATGTTGTAGAAATGTACACTTGAAGCCTAGTATGTAACATTACTAACCAATGTCACCCCAAAATTGAATAAAAAATTTTAAAAATGAATAAGGGGGATATTTGAATAGAGACTTTGAGAAATTTTATTTATCTCACCTAAATGGCACTACAACGTACTACACATGGGGAAAAAAAGTGGGAGTATGGACACAGATGCTTTGGAGTTAAAATTCATCCAGTTAGTTGATATGTTAAATGTGGTACCATGTTCTAGCACCTAAAACACAGCAGTGCATTTTTGCTAACAAATTTCCCAAGGATTAAATGCTTACAATCATGTAAATTATAATTGCTCCTGACTAATAGATAATGCAAACATTTTTTACAGAAATGCAACGTGTGTCTCTGAGGTATTAAAAAATTTCACTCTGCTAACATGCTACTTAAATTGGTAAACTTCCCTTGAACATGATAAATATTAATGCCTGGACTGCTTTGCATTGGGTTTGTCATTAGTTAGCTCACATTATTATCTGCACACTAAATTGAAGATGATTATGTTAAGAGAACTTCATTTTTTTCATTATCTTACATTTATTTGACTACCCTACTTGACTAACTTATATTTAATTGAAATAACAATTGAGCCTGGAGTTGGAAATAGAAGTATTGTGTATTTCCATTTGAAGCTTTTTTTTTTTTGGAGATTGACAGTTTCTTTTCTTCCTTTGCTTTGCTTTTTACTTTTACTTTATAGTTTTTGTATTAGAGGAGAAAAAAATAGAATGGATTTAATAAAATTCCTCAAATGCTCCAGAGAGTCTTTTTACCCCTATATTTTTCTTTTCCAATGGTCCCCAAATATCAAAATAAAAACAAAGTTTGCAAATAAAATGTAAATCACTGTTTTTTAACTGAAGAATTAGAATCATAATTTATTATATTTGTTAGCATGATATAAGAATATTGTCACGGGCAGCCGATTGGCTCAGTTGGTTAGAGCTCAGGGCTCATAACACCCAGGTCACTGGTTCAATTCCCACATAGGCCAGTGATCTGGGCCCTCCACAACTAGATTGAAAAAAAAACAAAAAAACAAAAAACAATGACTTGACTTGGAGCTGAGCTTCACCCTCTACAACTAGACTAAAAATGACTTGACTTGAAGCTGATGGGTCCTGGAAAAACACACTGTTCCCCAATATTCTCCAATAAAAATTTAAAAAAATAAGAATCTTTTCAAGACTTTTGGAAAAGATTGATATTCTAAAGTTTGATAGCTCTGTTTTGTTCTTTTCATTTAAAAAAATCTGTAATAACAATAAATACATTTGATCTAATTGGGAAGTTTAAGAAGTTTGTTTTATGTGATTACAATTTAAAATGTGTGGCAGCATGATTTATTATTGTTGTGTCTTTTTCTTGGGTTCTTTTAAATATATCACTGATATTTAAATAGTCATATAAGAACAAATTATTTCTCTAAAAGCACATTTTAAATTACTTTGGATATTTAACTTCAAGAGGAATACCAAACTTAGCTGATTTTCTTGCACTTATAAAATAAATTTTATATTTAAAAGCCTTAAATATGAATTATTAGTATGCATATAAATTTTTTAAAATGCACTATATTTTACTACGAGTTTAATATATATTGTACAAATTATAATAGTATTTTTTTTTCTTTTTCACCTCCTAATACCCAGTGAGAATAATAATATTATTAATACCTTAGAGATACAATTGCATTTCTATAAAAATGTTAGTACCCTCAATTAATCAGGGACAATTATAACTCACAAATATGGAAGCATCTGTATTTAAAATATTTAATTAATATTTAATGACATATAGTATGATTTATATAGTGGGATTATTTTATATATATATATCAATAAATTATATAGAAAACAAGCTTTTTGAGTTGCAGGTAAATATAAGTTTATTTATACACTCACAACTATTACTTTCTTTTAAATTTGTTTAACTGCTATTACAAACTATTATTTGTTTTTACTTTTGTTATTTTTGGAAAACTTATCTTCACATTGTATTTGGGCCTATTCTCATGTTCATATAATGTGATGTATTAGCCTAATTTAACTGCATGTTGTAAGAAAAACTAGCTATAGCATTATCAAAATTCTCTTTTTTGAAACGGACCTTTTAGCATTAATACAATCATTTTTTATTTTCTGGCATGGGGCCAAACAGCCTGTAATGGATTCTAAATATTTATCAAATTAACCAACTGATTGAATAAACAAATTCCATTAGTGGTTTTAGATTTGTATGAATTTGTATAGACTATGAGTCATTCATATCCTAAGACAGTTATTGCAAAACCATTTTAATCATCAACATCTATTATTAAAATTTTTAAGTTTATACTCTGTATACACATGTGTTTATAATTTACATATTTATACTGCTGTACTGACATGATATATATGCATATGTATTATAAAAATCCACAAAATAGAAATTAAAAATTAAAAAAGAAGAAAAGATGGCATGATTATAAACAAGCAACAATTCTACGTGAGTTGATATCTTATTTCATATCATTCATATCGACACAAAAAACTCGCAGTAAAATCATTATTGATATTTATTGCTCAATAAAAATTGACACTTTTCTCAGCACTTAGTTGCTCACAGATTTGCTGATCACTATGGCTTCACACCATCATTAACCATTATCTCAAGGCATAACACACATTTAGATGAGAAGCAAATGCACTTTCCCAATTGTTTTCTGACCATGTCAATTTGTCATCTTCACTTTAAATCTCATTATGCTGGCACTGTTTTGATTGTGTAGTTGTTGACAAAGTGCTTATGTTCTACGTAAGAAAAGTATGCATTCTGCTATTTCTTGTTTACTTGTGCTTTTACTATTAGCAATATCTTTAATCCATGTTTTTTTCCCAAGGATATTTTTCATCTGTTTGTCCATTGTATGACTTAGGTTTGTTAAAACTAGATACTACCATCCAGAAATGTACTGAACCTGAAACAGACATGTCACACGCCTGCCAACCTATTTGAAGGAAAAACAAAACAAAACAAACAAAAACCTTTGTCACCATAAATCTCTTTTCCTTGGTTGAACTCCTACCCTTGAACTCCCACCTGGGACAATCCTCCATCTGTCCTTAGGATAGAGTGAAAAGATCAGGGCTCATCCATGTATTAAATATTATTAGGTTGGTACAAAAGTAATTGCGGTTTTTGCAATTATTTTAACCTGTTAAATCATAATTACTTTTGCACCAACCTAATAGCAGAATTAATTTCTTTATCTATGTTAAATGTTATTTACTATGTTTTCTTCTTACACCTTGATGGATTATCTTGCTTACCTCCTGGGCTAATAAATACACTTCACTTTGAGAACAAATTTAGGGAACACAGAGAACAATTTTACCACAGACAGCCAGAGATACAGGCCAAGACTTTTGAATGTTATCTGAAAATTTCTAAACTGTCTTAATAGTAGATCCAGTAAATCAGCTTTTGGTAATTAAGAAGTTGTCTGATTTCAGGCTGATTATGAATGTACACTAGTTGCTCTGTTCTGCCACTATCTTTGAATAGAATATGGCAAGTCAGTTCCAGAAAACTTCCATGAAATTACCCACTACCAGATGACAATATTTTCTCATTTAGATAAGCAGCTTTGGTCATCAGTTTCCATCTAAAAGAATATGAACAACGTGATTTTTGCTTAATCTTTAGCTTAACTATAAAGGTATCTATCTGGACAACTTAGAATACTTTCAATGTATGTGTATGCATTGACTATTAATTTATTCAACAAATATTTGTTGAGTACTAATATTTTGTACTCTTCTAGGAATAAAAAAAATATTTTTTTCTAGTGAAAAAAAAAAAAAAAAAGAAAACCCACCCTGGCCCCTGATAGGGCACTCAGCTACAAAGAAAACAAGGTCAAATGATAAGAAGAGAATGGTTATATATATATAGTAGATGATGTATTACCGAATTGTACACTTGAAACCTCTGTAATGTTGCTAACCAGCGTCACCCCAATAAACTTTAACTGAGAGAGAGAGAGAGAGACAGAGAGAGAGAGAGACAGAGAGAGAGAGAGAGGGAGAGGGAGAAGGAGAGGGAGAGAGACTGGTGTTAGAGACTGGTGTTATTTTCTGTAGGTTTATCAGGAAAATCTTTTATAATAAGATGATGTTTGAACAGACATAATGGATGGGAAGGAACAAGACAAGCAGGGATCTAGAAAAAAGCACTCCAGTCTGAAAGAATAGCAAATGTAAATATACCAGACAACAATGAACTTGGCAATGAGTCCAGGAGGCTGAAGTGGGGGAGAATGGTAAGATGTTAAGTCAGAAAGGAAAGAGATAGCGGTGGGAGCAGATGTAGAAATGTCTGTAGGGTAAGGAGGATTATGATTTTTTTTTTTTTTCTGAGAGAGAGTGAGATGAGAAGGAACTGGAGGGATTTGAAAACAGACATATACTATTATGTGGATGTAAAAAAAACATAATCATTCTAAATTTGAAGTATAGAGGGTAAGAGTGGGGGCCTGGAGAGTAGTTAGTTAGCATGACATTGCAATACTAGATCCTAAGATTATCATGCTAAGCAAAATAAGTCAGATAGAAAAAGTCAAGAATCATATGACTTCCTTCATATCTGGGATATGAAGCTGAAGGCAACAAAATAACAAGACAAAAAAAGAAACCGAACTCATAGGCACAGACAACAGTTTAGTGGTTACCAGAGAGTAAGGGGGGGACGGAGTTTGTAGAAGAGGAAAAAGGGGGTCAAATACATGGTGATGGAAGGAGAAATAACTCTAGGTGTTGAATACAAAATGAAATATATAGATAATGATTCATATAAATGTACACTTGAAACCTATATAATTTTAATAACCTATGTCACCCCTATAAATTTAATTGAAAAAAAAATTCTTGTTTTGCTGAGGGTTGCTAGATGGGAGGGAGTGGGGATGGGGGAGAGGGTGAGGGGATTAGAAGGCAAAATCAGAAACCATAAAATTGCCACGGGGATACGAAGGACAGTCTAGGGAGTAAAATAAGTAATATTGTAAAGATTTTCTAGGATATCTGATGGACACTTGTCTTATTGGGAAGACCACTTCATGGATGTTGTAGGTGCTTGACCACTGCAGTGTACACCTGAAGTTGAAGCTGAACAGAGATGGGTGCCGACTGCGGTATATATTTATGTGTGTGTATGTATATATATTATATATATACGGTCACTGGATGTGGAGTACAGCTCAGGGAATGGGGTCAGTGAAACTGTGGTGGCTATGTGCGATGTTGGAGGGGTGGTAGATTGGGGAAGGAGGATTGTCACTGTGAGGTGTGTATATGTCTATCTAGTACATTGTTTTGTACACCTGAAATTAACAAAAAAATTATCGTTTTATTTGTTAGAGTCTCAGGAGTGGTTTCATCAGCATGATTATGCAAACCTCCCTCAGACTAGATTGTAGAACGAGCTGGACTGCGTTGCAAGAAAAAGATGGTCTTAGATTATGTAGAATTTTGTAAGTTAAAGCTTTTTGATATTAGAACCATTTTAATTATTAGGATATATATTGTATTTAAAGTTAATTCTTATTCTAGTTTAATAAGAAGATATTTCTAAACAGATTCTCATCATTAATGTAGATTTTAAGAGAAAAATAGTTTTTTTATGTTTTCATAAAATTAAATTCAGAAAGGACGTTATCGGGACATGCTATCACAATAAACACACTGTATGTGAATTAGAATTTGTAATACAAAACTCTAAGGATTTTGGAATATAAAATAATTTTAGATACAAAATGAATGATGAACATAAAGGAAACATTTAAATTAAATAAAGTCACATACTCGTATGAAGGGAATAATTTACATTGATAAAAGTTTTGGACAAGTTTTACTATCATTACTCTGTCAAAAATATTAATATGTTTCTCATAAAGTCCAAGTAAAAAGATTTTATGTATTCACTGTGTTAGATGATTTGATCAACTGTAGGTTAATGTGTCTGAGCATGTTTAAGTAGGCATAGCTAAGCTATGATATTCAGTAATTTACGTATATTAAAAGCATGTTCAAATTACAATATTTTAAATTCATGATAGGTTTATTAAGACTTAACCTCATTGTAAACTGAGGAGCATTTTCACTTCAGATTTAAATTATATTCAGAGGAAACATTAGCATATTATTATTTACAAATAGAACTGGTTGAAAGCAAATAGACAAGATACCTCCAAAGATTATTTTAATAAATTTTATCTTAGAGTAATTTTGGATTTACAGTAAATTCACAAGGGATAGTAGAGACAGTTTCCCTGTGCTCTGCATGCAGTTTCCCCCATTGTTAAAATCTTAGATTAATGGGTCGATTTGTCACAAATAATAAAATATTAGTTTTTATATTTTTTTATTAACTACAGTTGATAATTTATTAAGATCTTGTAGTTTTTATTCTTATGTTCTTTCTGTTCTAGTGCCCATCCAGGAAAGCATCTTATTCCTATTTATTTTTTTCTTTTTTTTCTTTCATTGTATTGCTCTCTGGGCAAATTCTTCAGAACTGACTTGATACACTAATTATTTCTTTAATTATACATGGCCTACACTTTATTCTACTCATTCTTTTTTTTATAATTCAATAACCATTTTTTCATTTACAAGATTTCTAAGTTAACTTGATAACCACATATATTTAATTTCTATCTCTTTTATAATTTATTCTTTTTATTAATGCTCTTCCATTTTTTATCCCTGAGTATCTAAAACACTGATATTAAAGTCATTTTCAATTTCCTCTACTATTTTTATCTAGTGTAAATTTATCTTCCAATTGATTTGGTTTGCTATCTTTCTTAGCATCAATTTGAATTTCTAAATTTCGGTTTATAAATTCAATCTCAGTAGGGTTGCATTTTATTTATTTTTGTTCTTTTTTTTCTTTTTGGTGTGTGCAACCACCTTTTCTCATAACGTCATTTTGTGTATCATAATTATATTTCTCCTAACCAGAACTTATATAGATGATTCAGAGCTCCTACCTCATGGATAACTGAGATATCCATATATACTCGTACCTTATCCAACATGACTGACTGCATGACTATATCTGATTCATTCATTCCACCTCCTTAAATGTCCACTTCATCTAAATCATAATCCCAGACAGAAGATTCATCACAATTTTTGTCCCATCTCCTGTCAGAGTAGAAATATGGTCTTATATCTTTATTTTAAAAAGTTGCCCAGGACTTAACAGGGAATCCTTTTAATTTCTATTGTCTCCAGCGACCTAATTTTCTTCTCGCTCTGCTTGTTTTCTGGATCTGAAACTAGCAGGCCTTAATATACAAATCCACTTGTTGCTTTATGTTTATATCCTGTTTGGGTCTAGAAGATATATGTTTCAAACATAGATTATTTTTTCCTTTAAATACTCTCTTTTTATAACTTTTCTAATAACATTATGTGCTTGGAGAAGGGGAGAAGGGCTGTAGAAGTCAAATTATAACCCTCAATTCATTGTTTATTGCCTAATATTTTCTAAGTGAATTTTATATATACAGACATAATGAAATTAAATATGTAAGTCTACCTATTGAAAGAATCTATTTTATAAGTAAAAATGTGCAATACTCTTTTCTTTTATAGATAGACAAAGTGATTACCCTAGGGAACGCTGCTACTAAATCTTGTGAATTGGATGATATATGAGACATAGCTTCTGTAATGAATGAGATGTTAATTATGGAGATATACAGATTAAATGGGAGAGAATGCATTGCATTTGGCAATGTAATGACTATAATAGAGAGTTAGGGAGAGCACTACGTATTTTATTCGTGTCAGGTATTTTTCTACACTGTTGAAGAAATCACAGGTGTGTGAAACCTCTTGGATCATTTTGATCATCACCTTGACACGCACTGTAATCTCTACGGTGTATTTTTAGGACTTTTTCCAGTTTTCAGTGACATACACTACAGTTCTTCATAAGTGGCTCCATACCCAGAGTGAAACTGTTTTTTTTTAATAGTCATAATGGTAAGTCAGGTAATTGTATAGAAATATGCAGATTTTACTTTCTTCTCTCAAAGTTGTGCAGATTAGTACAATAGGATACAATCAATTACTCATAACTGCAGACTGGGAAAAATGTCTTAAAGTCAGCTGTTCCATTGCTTCCGTATCTCTAGCATCCTTCACAAAACACCTCCAGTCAGTGGTAATCCAACATCAGTGTCTACATTTTCAAATCAAATTATATCACAATGATCCATGAGGGGAGTTGGGATGAACATTCCCCAGTCATTGTCCAAATGCCATCCCTTCAAATATGTGCCTACAATTATCCCACTAAAATGTCTCTTCTTATTGGACACCTTCATGGCTTTAATTATTCACATCATTCTTCTTATACTTCTAGAGATGAACTGTTCTAGTGTATCAGTATTTTTCTTACATGTGTTTCATGGAGAATTTAACACAACATTCCAAATGAGCATAATAACCAGCACAGGAAATAATATACCGATTATCACCCTTGCTCTACATACACTGTCATTTATTAAATTTAATCCACAACTTGCCCAAACATTCCTTACTTTATAGCATTTCATATTTCTGTAATTTCTTTCTAAGGTCCCCCAAATTAACTAGTTGATGCTGAGTTCTGTTATCTTGGACATGATGAATTATCAAGCTCTAGCTAGTCTGGAGTTCAGCTTAAACTTCTTTCTCTCTGAAACATGGTCTGCATTTTTGTACATTCACCAACCCCTTGTCTTCCTATCATTCTCACAGATATTTTATACTAATTTAATGGACTCATCAAATTTGTTCAGTGCCCGAAGATGTAATTTGTTGGAGTCAGGGATCTTAAACTCATTTACATAGCCAGGGGCTCTTTTATGATTTTTTCCTCAATATTTTGATTTATTTTGTTAATCAATGTTTTCCCTACCAATGTGGTTTTAATTTCATCCCCAAATAACAGAGAAAATTGACTCAAAATAGCATTTGAGGACTTTTATCTTGTTATGTTTCAGTTTGTTTTCTGACCATCTCTTTCAAGCATCAGACCGATGGCCTCTCTGTTCAATTTCTTCCTCCAGATATAGCCAAGATATTCTTTTCCTGTCCTCTGCTCTTCAGTAATAGTTATATTCTAAAATGTTAGGCTCCCTAACCCTATTTTTGGACTCCTGACATTTGTATATTTTTTCTTGGTTATGAACTGTCTTTCCATTTTCCTTAAACTTTAGTTATGTTAATTTTAGAATTATGTTAATATCATGAAATCACTTCCATTTTCATTCTCATTTGATCCGTACAAAATTATGTTTTTGGAATACAATTTTCAAAGACCATTAAAATATTTTTATGTTCTTTAATAAAACTTCAGACATTTATTTTAATAACTGTATTTTTATCTCATTAAATTGAAGGGTATATGTCCAAATCATTCAAAAATGTTGTTGCTTGGATCACCAACTTCTGGTCACAGTGCTTTCACTTTACATTTGATTTTTACCAGAGAATTCATCTTTCTTATTCAAAATTAGTCTAGTGCAATAATAGCCCTTATTGTTTTTACAGTATTCTGGGAAATATAATTGTGCACAGGGACACAAAGCAGGTTAGTAGTGTACTAAAAATTTTTATTTGAATAGTCAGAGCATTCTGGCTGTTTGACTGTTTTACCACCATCATTTCCTGTCCCTATTCTAATTTGGTCATCTTCATTGAGGACACATCACTCGTTTTGTTTTATTGTAGCAGTTTCTGGTGTTTGCATATTGTTATGCTATTGCTGCTGATTCTCTCCTTTTAGGGGGAAAAGGGATAATAGGGAAATTAAGTAACATCCCTCTCCCTGAAATATCAGCTGACATGAGCACATACCTGCTTTCTTTTAAGTGGGTGGCTGTGGGGGGAAAATGTACATCTAATAGAAGAAACACTTGTATTTCTGTTTTCCAGTGATTTTATTCTGTTATTCATCTACCATCTGTGTAATCTCCATTATTGTGTCTACCAGTTTTAATTGCCATTTAATGTTTGTTATTTGTATTATTATTATCATAATCAGTATTTGAATTTTTGGTCTCTATTCACCATTACATTCTAAACATGTTGAATGGCAAATGCTATTTCATTTCCACTGATGTGTTTTTGGTTACCAGGAAAATGCAGGGACATAGTAGGGTCTCAGTACAAACTTGTTGAAAAATGGATGAAGTTGCCATCACGTTTCAGCAATGCTTATAAGATTAAATTTGTCTCTAAAATTCATTTTATCACTAATGTTAATTACACTTTATGCATCAACTAACATTAATATATAATGATCTGGATTATTATTCCATTATTATATATTGAAACATGAGAGATATATTGAAGCATGAGAGAGAGGCAGAGAGAGAATAGACTATCATTAGAAACACTTCTAATATAAGAAAAGAAGGTAAAGATTCCAATTTACAGTCCTCTGAAAAATAAACAGATTACTCTATGTTTCCTCCCCCTTTGAATTGTAAACATATACCTCCAGGGAAATAACATTGTATATGTATCTGGAGGTCTCTATCTATTTAATCACCCTTTAATTTAGAAGGTTTTTGTTTTGTTCTTTGGCGCTCTTTCTTATTTAAACTTATTTTGGCTATTCCAAATTCTTCTGATTTCCGAGTGAATTTCGAATTAATTTGATAATGTCTACAAAAAAAAAAAAGTCTGATGAGATTTGGAGATTGTGTTGAATTTATCAACCAGTCAATTAGGGAAGGGGGTTGTTAAATGTTAACATTAATGAGGTTTCTTACCTAGGAACAAGATACAGCTATCCTATCTCCATTTCTTTTGACCTTCATTAATTTATCTCAGCAATGCTTTGTAGTTTTGCAGTTTTGTAGTGGACACACCATACACATATTTTGTCAGACTTATCTAGAGACATTTCATATTTTAAAGCTTTTATAAATGTATTTTTAATAAGTTCTGATTTTTTGTTGCTAATATATAGAACTACAACTGGTTTCTGTGTGTTGGTCTTACGTCCTGTAAACTTTCTAAGCTGACTTAATAGTTCTTTAGTTCTATTATAGTAGCTTTAGGGCATGGACGATTTAATGAGGAGGGACATAGTCTGCTTACCACAATGCCTTATATCAAATTAAGTAATTCTTTCTATTTCTAGTGTTAGGAGTTTTTATCATAAATAAATATTGGATTATTTCAAAAACATTTTTGCATCTATTGAGGCAATCTTATATATATATATATATATATATATATATTTTTTTTTCTTTTTTCAGTTTTTGGTTAATTACATTAAATGACTTTGAATGTGAAACCAACTTTGCATTTCCAGGATAATGATTGTGGTAAAATACACTTTTTATATCTGCTGGATTCTATTTGCTAAACCTATGGGAAACACTTTCTGTGCATTTATATTCAAGAGAAATACTCAGCTGTAGGTGTCTTTTACGATGTGTTTGCCTGTTTTTGGCTTTAGGGAAACCATAGAAAAATTATTCTATCCTCTTCAATTATTTGAGTTTTGTTTTGTAGAATTGCATTATTTCTTCCTTAAATGTTAGGTATAATTTTCCAGTGGAACAATTTAGGACTAGAGTTATTTCCTCAGGAAAATTTTAAACTAAAATTTTAAATGTCTAAATCGCAGTAGCAAGTTCTCCTTCTTCTTCTCCTTCTTTTCCTTCTCCTTCTCCTTCTCCTTCTCCTTCTCCTTCTCCTTCTCCTTCTCCTTCTCCTTCTCCTTCTCCTTCTCCTTCTCCTTCCCCTTCCCCTTCCCCTTCCCCTTCCTCCTCCTCCTCCTCCTCCTCCTCCTCCTCCTCCTCTTCCTCCTCCTCCTCCTCCTCCTTCTCTTCCCTCTCCCCTTCTTCCTCATTCTCTTCTGGTTCCTCCTCCTCTTCCTCCTCCTTCTTCTTGTTTAATGTTTCTGTCTTCTTTACTTTTTATGCTATGCGCAAGTGTATAGTGCCCTATTTTGTGTAGGGTTTGCCATTTCTTGCTTCTGTTTGTCTGTTTATAATACTGTGCAGGATTTTGTATTCTTTTAGTTTTTTGTTTCACGTTAAATAGCCTCAGAAGCAAATTGAACACCTAATTATCTCAATCCCAACAGACCTTCTCCAAGGCTCATTGTATTCAAGCTGTCAAAAATTAATGACAAAGAAAGAATTCTCAAGGCAGCCATGGAAAAGAGCATGGTAACCTTTAAAGGAAAGCCCATTAGATTATCATCAGGTTTTTTTTGTCATTATTGTGGGATTTTTTTTTTAATTAACATTTATTGGGGTCACAATGGTTGTTCGTAAAGTAACCTAGGTTTCCAGTGTCCAATTCTATAATGCATCATCTATATGTCACATTGTGTGTTCACCACCCAGAGTCAGTTCTCCTTCCATCACCATATATTTGATGCTGTTTACCCTCATCTACAACCTCCCTCCCCACTTACCCTCTGGTAACCACTAAACTATGGTCTATGTCTATCCTTTTTTGTCTCTTTGTTTGTTTGTCTTATTCCTTTCTCACTTACAGCTTTATATCCCACATATCAGTGAAATCATATGGTTCTCAACTTCTTCTGTCTGACTTGTTTTGCTTGGCATAATAATGTCAAGATGCCTCCATGTTGTTCAAATGGCACTGTTTCATCTTTTCTTATGGCAGAATATTATTCCATCATGTCTATATACCAGATCCTCTTTATCCAACCATCCATTAAAGGACACTTTAGTTATTTCAATGTCTTGGCCACCGTAAATTAAGCTACAATGAACATCAGAGCACATATATTTTCCAGTAGAAACTCTACAAGCCAGGAGGGAGTGGAGTCAAATATTCAAACTATTGACAGAGAGAAATTATGAGCCAAGAATAACATATCCATCAAAGATATCCTTCAGATATGAAGGAGGAATAAAGATGTTCCCAGACATACAGAAGATAAGGGTCCCTGCAGCATTATTTACTGTGGCCAAGAAATGGAAACAACAAAAGTGTCCTTCCATAGATGATTGGATAAAGAAGACGTGGTACATACAAACAATGGAATATCACTCTACCATAAGAAAAGATGAGACACTGCCATTTGTAACAACATGGATGGATTCTGAGATTATTATGCCAAGTGAAATATATCAGAGAGAAAAAGTTTGAGAACAATATGAATTCACTCATATGGGGATATAAAACTGAAGGCAACAAAGGAACAAGACAAATAAATAAACAAAATCTCATTGACACTGACAACAGTTTAGTGGTTACCAGAGAGTAAAGGGGAAGGTGAGAATGGTAGAAGAGGGAAAAAGGGGTCAAACATGTGGTGAAGGAAGGAGATCTGACTCTGAACACACAATGCAATATATAGATGATGTATTATAGAATTGTACAATTGAAATCTACGTAATTTTGTTGACCATTGTCACCTCAATAAATTTCAATAAAAACATTTTTAATGTCTTTGATATGGAATATTCAGGTTATGTCAAACCATCCTCTCTCTGGTCTACTTTACTTTTAAGTCTATTTCTACTTCAGTGAACTTTGGTATGTATGCCATTTAAGGAATTTGAAATGTTTAACTTAATTTTAGTTTATTGGAATAAAGTTGTTCATAATATTCCTTAATTACTTGTAAGCATCCAGAGTTTTGTTACCTTTCTGATTTCTTATAATGATGATTTATGACTTCTTGATTTTTATTGAGCAGAATGGCTAGAGGTTTTCTTTTCCTCATAGAATCACTTTTGATTTATAGATATCTCTCCATGTATATCTGGTCTCTATTTCATTGATTCCTGTCCTCATCATTATTGTTTCCTTCATATCGCTTTATTTTTAGGTTTCATTTCTTCTTCTAGTATCTTCTTGATGAATTTACCATTTTATTATTATAAGATGATCTTCATACTCAGTAATATTCTTGACATGAATTTGAATTTGATTTTGATATTAATACAGTAATTCCATTTTTCTTTTGATTAGTCTTTGCATGATTTATCTTTTTAAATTAATTTACTTTTAATATATATGTCGTTTCATATTTATATTTGTTTCTCATATGCAGCATGTAGTTACAGCTCACTTTTTAATCCATTCTGAATATCTCTGCCTTTAATTAAAGTATTTAGACTATTACATTTAATATTTTATCGATAAATAAGGTTTAAGTCATACTATTTATGTTATTTTTTTTTGCTTGGTCTTTATTCACTTTTCCCTCATACTCTACTTTATATTGGACTTACTGAGTATTATTACATATGTATTTTATCACCTCAATAGCCTGTGTAGTTTTACCTCTGTTTTCTTGTATTAGTTATTTATTTACTTTATCACAGTCTGGTTTCAAGAGATATATCACTTTACATAGTTTATAAGAACCATAAAATAATATACTTTCATTATTTCCTTCCCAGTATTAACAAAAATGTTAACATACATTTTTATATATGTGCATGCATTTAATATCACGCACATGTGTACGTATTTAAACGTCTGTATGTGTGAATGTTATGAACTCCATTATATATTATTATTTTAAGCAGTCAATTATCTTTTTTTTAAATTATCTTTTAAAGAGAGTTAAATAATAAGAAATACATCACATATATTTATTCATGTAGTTACAATTTCTGGAGTTTTATATTCCCTAGATGTGAATCCATATTTCCAGCTGTTATTAACTTCCTTCTGCCTGATAAATGTTATTTAACATTTCTTGCAATCTATGTACTGAGAGTAACTTATTTCAGCTTTTATGTACTAGAAAGTAACTGTATTTCTCTTTGTTTTAAAATATTTTAGTATGGAATAATTATGTATGTATATATATAAGTTTATTATTATATAATAATATAAATATTTTTATATTATTGTAAATATAATTAATATTAGGATTACATAATACTTATATATACTTATTTCATATATATGCAGTATATATATGCAAACATATTAATATATCCTATGAATTTATCTATCACACAATTTATATTAAAGTATCTGAAAATAAATAGAACATAAATAAAGCAATTCGTGGGTTTAAATGTGCAGGGCTGCTAGTTTCAGAATCAGAAAATTAGCAGAGAAAGAAAGAAATGAAGACTGTTTAAGGTAATTTGAATGAAAAAGGGTACCTGCCATGCGGGACCTTGCCAAGTCCTTGAAATCAAGTACTAGGATGCGTTTTGTATTCTGAACAGAGATTGAAAAAAAAAGCAGCAATGGATTTTCTGGCTAGTATTATGACCTAGATAAAACTGACACTTAATGAGGTAGAAAGAGACATAGCCATGCATCCAACCATGTTGAATATGTTGTACATCTGGAACTACCACTATATATATGCCACAATTCTCATTAAAATTACATATTTCTTAAATTCTATTTTAATTTCCCATGTCATGATGCTTAGCTTCATTCAATGAGCACTTCAGCAAATTAACTATTTTTAACACAAAATATAAATATATGTGTATGTATATGTTACTATATACATATAAACGCATGTATAAATATTTTCTATTTTTATAAAAGGTGTAGGTTTAAGCTGATATTTCTCTCATTCAGAATGAATTATATATTATTCTTGAATTGCCCTTTCTGCTTGTTTTCAATAGAATAGGCACAACTTTATAATATTCATAAATTTAGAATGACATTTTGTTATACAACTCAGACTTTGGATAATGAGATCTGCTTTTCTACTTACAAAGATTACTTAGACTACTTTAGATGTATGAGGCACCTTGATTTTTGGTCCATAATTTTCTTATTTTATAAATTCACATTATATTTTTTTAATGTACCTGTTGACTTTGAACTTTTTTCCATGTGAAACAAGGAAAAATTATACATACACACACACACACATATATATATATATATATATATATATATATATACACACACACACACCATATATGTATATATGGTATAGTAGTATGACTGTGGTTTTTTATTTCTTGGGAGATAAAACTAGGCACTATTCAAATAAAAAACTTGAATTAAGAAAAATCGATTACATGGAACATAATGCATCCACACTGGATTATAATGGGGCATAAAAACAAATTAGAATTGCAAGCTAGTTTAAACCTAAAAAACGCAGAATTATAATAAAGATTTTATAAATGTGACTTTTTAGTTCTGAACTTGTCATGGTTGAAAATCCATAATGATTATGGAATTATAAATATTAAGAAACTATGGACAGGAGGAGAACCCACCAGGGAAAATGGTGGCTGACCTCCAGCCCTGGCCTCAAAGCCACATACCTCAGTCTGCTCCCCGTACGTCTCTGATACCCTCTCTGAGTCACCGTCCCTCTGCTGGAGCCCAAGAAACTAAAGAATCAAATACGGCAGAGAAAAAAATGGCGGCGTGAGGTGAGCCTTTGTAACGCTCCCCTGGAATTTACAACGAATCGGACAACAATAACTCCACAAAAAACTCCTTGCACAGCAGACAGCCAAGACGAAGAGGCCGACTACTGAATTCACCTCCAGGTGGGTGAATTGCGCGAGCGGGGGAGGAGGGAGAGGAGAAGTGCGGAGACGGAGCCGCGCAGGTGCAGGACACAGACCTAGCTCAGTGCTCGGAGCCCGCTGCGCCCGGATCTTCCGCAACTGCGGGAGAGGGAAGGACTCGGACTGCTAGGGCTCCGCTTACGGCCCACAGAGCTGAGGGGGCAGCATACAAAACCGCTGAACCCAACGCTCGCTCACGGCAGACCTCGGAGCAAAGACTGAGGGAAGAGGGCTGAAATCCGTGGTTTAAGCCCTTACTGCCGAGCGGAGAACGGAAGCCTTAGGCACGGAGACTAGCCGCCCCCTCCCTACCCTCCCAGAGCTTGCCCCGCCCCCACCTGCCCGGTGCTAGAAGCGATAAAGTAGCAGTGTCGGATCAAAGGACAGAATATTTGCTGCTCTGAGAACTGTGGAGCGCAGACACAGATTCGCAGCTCAACTAGTTCCGGCAAAGGGGAGGGAGCTGTGGAAGCAGGACTGGCTGTGGTGGTGGTCTCCGCCATTGCTCTGGGCCACCTCTCACAACTCACCCCGCCCCTGGCCCCACCTATCTGGGCGGATCCCTGCAGGAGTAAACAGCACTGCTGAAACAAACGGGCTCTGAATCTGGTGCAGAAAGAGCTTTGGAACTCCAAAAGCTCTTCACATACCTATCAACCTGTTGCAGAAGACACTCCTGTAGATGTCTAGGAAGAGAAATAGTAAATCAGTGATTGCCATGAATAACCAAGGCAACAAGATAGCTCAGAAAGAAAGTGAAAAGTCTCCAGAAAAGGAACTTAGAGATATGGACCTTTGTGATTTAAATGACAGAGAATTCAAGATCGCAATTCTGAAAAAACTGAACGAGATGCAAGAAAACACAGAAAGGCAGTTTAATGAACTCAGAAACACAATCAAAGAACACCATGAGCATTTTACAAAAGAGATTGAAATCTTGAAAAAGAACCAAATAGAATTTCTGGAGATTAAGAACTCAATAGAAGAAATTAACAATAAAATATCCAGCTTAGGTAGTAGAGTTGACCAGATGGAGGAAAGAATCAGTGACATCGAAGATAGGAACCTGGAATTTACACAGAGGGAAGAAGAAAGAGACTTGAGACTTAAAAGAAATGAAAGAACTCTACAAGAACTTTCTGACTCCATCAGAAAGAGCAATATAAGAATAATGGGTATACCAGAAGGAGAAGAAAGAGGGAAGGGAACAGAGAATATATTCAAACAAATTGTCGATGAGAACTTCCCAAACTTGTGGACAGAACTGGATCCTCGAATCCAAGAAGCAAATAGAACACCTAATTACCTCAATCCCAACAGGCCTTCAACAAGGCACATTGTATTGAAGCTGTCTAAAATCAATGACAAAGAAAGAATCCTCAAGGCAGCCAGGGAAAAGAAGACGGTAACCTACAAAGGAAAGCCCATTAGATTATCATCAGATTTTTCAGCAGAAACTCTACAAGCTAGGAGGGAATGGAACCAAATATTCAAACTATTGAAAGAGAGAAATCATGAGCCAAGAATAATATATCCAGCAAAGATCTCCTTTAGATATGAAGGAGGAATAAAGACCTTTCCAGACATCCAGAAGCTGAGGGAATTTTCTAATACACGACCTGCACTACAAGAAATACTAAAGGAGGCTATTAGACCACCATCAACAGGGACAACTTGTGGCAACCAAAACATAAAAAGGGGGAGCGTAAAGGCCTGAACTGGAATATGGGAATAGAGAAAGTAAGCGTACTGAAGAAACTGGAATACTCTAAATATCAAACTTTCTTTTACATAAACTCAAGGGTAACCACTCAAAAAACATCCAAATCTGAAATATATACTGTAATAAAAGAAGAAACAGAGGGAAACATCATAGAATACTACCACACAGAAATAACAGACAACAACAAAAAGGCAAAGAAACAATGGAGACACAGCCTTACCAGAAAACTAAAGACAGAATGACAGGAAATCCTCACATATCAATAATCACCCTGAATGTAAATGGACTGAACTCACCAATAAAGAGACACAGAGTAGCAGATTGGATCAAAAAACTAAACCCAACCATATGCTGCCTACAAGAGACACATCTCAGCTACAAGGACAAGCATAGACTCAAAGTGAAAGGGTGGAAATTGATACTTCAAGCAAATGGTACCCAGAAAAAATCAGGTGTAGCCATAATGATTTCCGATGAAACAGACTTCAGGGTGAAAAAGATAACAAGAGACAAAGATGGACATTTCATAATGGTAAAGGGGACTGTACAACAAGAAGACATAACAGTCATCAATATTTATGCCCCCAATCAGGGAGCACCGAAATATACCAAGCAACTACTAACAGAAATAAAGGGAGAAATTGACCAAAACACAATTATACTAGGGGACTTAAATACATCATTGACAGCTATGGATAGATCATCCAAACAGAAGATAAATAACGAAATCGCAGCCCTAAATGACACATTAGATGAATTGGACATAATTGACATATATAGAGCACTTCATCCTAAAACATCAGACTATACATTCTTTTCTAGTGTACATGGAACATTCTCAAGGATAGACCATATATTGGGACACAAAATCAGCCTCAGCAAATTTAAGAAGATTGAAATCATACCAAGCATATTCTCTGATCACAAAGCTTTGAAATTGGATATCAACTGCAAAAAGAAAGCAGGAAAAAACACAAATACATGGAGATTAAACAACATACTTTTAAAGAACGACTGGGTCAAAGAAGAAATTAGAGGAGAGCTCAAAAGATACATAGAAACAAATGACAATGAAAATACATCCTACCAAAATTTTTGGGATGCCGCGAAAGCAGTTTTAAGAGGGAAATTTATATCATTACAGGCCTATCTCAAGAAACAAGAAAAATCCCAAATAAATAACCTCATGTTACACCTTAAAAAACTAGAAAAAGAAGAACAAGCGAAACCCAAGGTCAGCAGAAGAAAGGAAATAACAAAAATCAGAGCAGAACTAAATGAAATAGAGAACAAAAAGACAATAGAAAAAATTAATGTGACAAAAAGCTGGTTCTTTGAAAAGATTAACAAAATCGACAAACCCTTGGCTAGACTCACTAAGATAAAAAGAGAGAAGACACTAATTAACAAAATCAGAAATGAAAAAGGGGAAGTTATCACGGACACCATGGAAATACAAAGGATTATCCAAGAATACTATGAAGGACTATATGCCACCAAATTTAATAACTTAGAAGAAATGGACAAGTTCTTAGAAACATATAGCCTTCCAAGGCTGAATCATGAAGAACTGGAAAATCTTAACAGGCCGATCACCAGTAAGGAAATTGAATCAGTCATCAAAAACCTTCCCAAAATCAAAAGTCCTGGACCAGATGGCTTCACCAGTGAATTCTACCAAACCTTCAAAGAGGATCTAATACCAATCCTGCTCAAACTCTTCCAAAAAATTGAAGAAGAGTCAGTACTCCCTAACTCATTTTATGAGGCCAACATTACCCTGATACCAAAACCTGGTAAGGACAACACAAAAAAAGAAAACTACAGACCTATATCTCTGATGAATACAGATGCTAAAATCCTAAACAAAATTCTAGCAAATCGAATACAACAATGCATTAAAAAGATTATTCATCACGACCAAGTGGGGTTCATCCCCGGGGCACAAGGATGGTTCAACATTCGCAAATCCATCAATGTGATACATCACATAAACAAAATGAAGGACAAAAATCATATGATTCTATCAATTGATGCAGAAAAAGCATTTGATAAGATACAACATCCATTTATGATTAAAACACTTACTAAAATTGGTATAGAAGGAAAATACCTCAACATAATAAAGGCCATATACGACAAGCCCTCAGCTAACCTCATAATTAATGGTGAAAAGCTGAAGCCCTTTGCTCTACGTTCAGGAACACGACAAGGTTGTCCCCTATCACCTCTGCTTTTCAACATAGTGTTGGAAGTCCTCGCCAGAGCTATCAGGCAAGAGAAAGAAATAAAAGGCATCCAAATTGGGAATGAAGAAGTTAAATTGTCACTCTTTGCAGATGACATGATGCTATACATAGAAAACCCTAAAGACTCCACCAAAAAGCTATTAGAAACAATCAATGAATATAGTAAAGTTGCTGGCTACAAAATCAACGTACAAAAGTCCATTGCTTTCCTATACACCAACAATGAAATCTCAGAAAAAGAGATAGAAAAAACAATTCCTTTTGCAATTGCAGCAAAAAGAATACAATACCTAGGAATAAACTTAACCAAGGATGTGAAGGATTTATATGCTGAAAACTATAAGACATTTTTGAAAGAAATTGAAGAAGACACAAAGAAATGGAAAGACATTCCGTGCTCATGGATTGGAAGAATCAACATAGTTAAAATGGCCATATTACCCAAAGCCATATACAGATTTAATGCAATCCCCATTAAAATCCCAATGGCATTTTTTAAAGAAATAGAACAAAAAATCATCAGATTTGTTTGGAACCACAAAAGACCCCGAATAGCCAAAGCAATATTAAAAAAAAAGAACAATACTGGAGGTATCACACTCCCTGATTTTTCCTTGTACTACAGGGCTACAATAATCAAAACAGCTTGGTATTGGCGGAAAAACAGACACATAGACCAATGGAATAGAATTGAGAACCCAGAAATAAAACCACATAAATATGGACAGATAATTTTTGACAAGGAAGCTAAAAACATACAATGGACGAAAGACAGCCTCTTCAATAAATGGTGCTGGCAGAATTGGATAGCTACGTGCAAAAGAATGAAACTGGACTGCTATCTGTCACCATGTACCAAAATTAATTCAAAATGGATCAAAGACTTAAGCATAAGACCTGACACAATAAACTGCATTGAAGAAAACATAGGTACTAAACTTATGGACCTTGGGTTCAAAGAGCATTTTATGAATTTGACTCCAAAGGCAATGGAAGTAAAAACTAAAATAAACAAATGGGATTATATGAAACTGAAAAGCTTCTGCACAGCAAAAGAAACTATTGACAAAATAATGAGGCAACCAACTGAATGGGAGAAGATTTTCGCAAACAGTTCCTCTGATAAGGGGCTAATATCCAAAATATACAAGGAACTAATGAAACTCAACAACAAAAAAACAAACAACCCAATTGAAAAATGGACAGAGGACCTGAAGAGACATTTCTCCAAAGAGGATATACAAATGGCAAATAGACATATGAAAAAATGCTCAACATCGCTAATCATCAGAGAAATGCAAATGAAAACCACAATGAGATATCACCTCACCCCAGTCAGAATGGCTTTCATCAACAAAACAAATAGTAACAAGTGTTGGAGAGGCTGTGGAGAAAAAGGAACTCTCATACACTGTTGGTGGGAATGCAGACTGGTGCAGCCGCTATGGAAGGCAGTGTGGAGGTTCCTCAAGAAATTACGAATAGAATTACCATATGACCCAGCAATCGCTCTCCTGGGTATCTACCCCAAAAATATAAAAGCATCTCTCTATAGAGACACGTGTACTCCAATGTTCATTGCAGCTTTGTTTACGGTGGCCAAGACATGGAAACAACCAAAATGTCCTTCGATAGATGAATGGATAAAGAAGTTGTGGTACATATACACAATGGAATACTATTCGGCGTTAAGGAAAGATGATATAGGAACATTTGTGACAACATGGATGGATCTCGAGAGAATAATGGTAAGTGAAACAAGTCAGACAGAAAAAGCAGAGAACCCTATGATTTCACTGATATGTGGTATATAAACCAAAAAGAAGAAGACAAACAAATGAGAAACAAAAACTCATAGACACAGACAATAATTTAGTGGTTACCAGAGGGTAAGGGGGTGGGGGGTGGGTGATGAGGGTAAAGGGGATCAAATATATGGTGATGGAAGGAGAACTGACTCTGGGTGGTGAACACACAATGGGATTTATAGACGATGTAATACAGAATTGTACACCTGAAATCTATGTAAATTTACTAACAATTGTCACCCCAATAAAATTAATTAAAAAAAAAAAAGAATCAAATACAAAGCTTTGATGGTTCTAATTATCAAAAAAAGAAAAAAAAAAGAAACTATGCACAATGAACTCTAAAATCTCTTTTCTTAGCAGTTAATGAAGTATTACTTTTTGTATATTTTATTTCATGTATAAAATGCACAACAAAATTTTATAAAGAAAATTTACACCTTATGGTTTCTCTCTCCCTCCCTCCCTCCCTCCCTCCCGCCCTCCCTCTTTCTTTCTTTCTTTCTTTCTTTCTTTCTTTCTTTCTTTCTTTCTTTCTTTCTTTCTTTCTTTCTTTCTTTCTTTCTTTCTTTCTTTCTTTCTTAATATTGCAAATGTTTGGGAAACATAAAAGAAATTTAAATAGATGGCTCAGCTAACATTTTATTTTAACATATTAACTAACTCTGCATTCATGCACCGTGTTAAGCATTTTTGCACAAAGGTCCTGTAGCTAATTTTATATTGCATGGTTGAAACTGATATGAATGTTATCTTCCACAAATTAGTACCAATTTCCTGAGGATTCATTTAAAAATAAAGGGGAAAAGTACATGTTTTATATGACTGTATTTTCTTATTATGTAAAAAATACATTATGAATTATTGAATAATATATTATTTATATTACATTTGTGTTTCAGGCCATGAGTGTTAAATGAACCAAGTGAATTATTATAATGTAATACATTATTTTCTTTGAACTTTGAAATTAACTTGAAAGGATAATGTAAGAAAAATATACATAATTTTTTAATTCCCATAATCTCAACTGTGATTAAAAGAAATACTTGAAAGCATTTTAACATCAGGGTCTGTTGAGGTTATCAGATTATAATGTTGCAGTACTCGGCATCTTTCACATCTGGCATCCCTCTCCAAGGACCAGTCCCACTTGCCTGATTGATATAGGAAGTCAAATAGCTGTTCCAAATGCTTTTGCAAGCTCATATTCTCCTCCCTTAATCCATGGTTATGGAAACGGAAACACCATTTGAAATATCTACTGTCTGTATAAGTTCTTAACTAGTAGAATGTTGCTACTCTGCCCTCCACCAGGTCTAAAGTAAGAAAAGTGTATCCAGCAAAGCCTGGTTATGGTTTGGTTACACATCTTTCCTCTTGCCTCCTTCAACCTCCCCAAAGCTGTTCCTTTTTCTGAATTTCCTGACTAGCACTTCCAAATGGACAAAGACAGAATCACTGCTTTGTCCGACCCCTCCAAGATTTGGGGTCATTACACATAAAAGTCACTCAATATCCATTGAACAATGAATAAAGATAACCCTTGGTTTCATCTGACATTCATTTGACAACATGTAAAATAAGTTGGGGTTACAATCCTTACTTAATGTTTACTCTTTCCCATCTGCTGCCCTGCTTGGTTTATATCAATTAGTGTCCATTTCAGAGTGTCATATAACCAGTTTTAAGGTGATATCTTAATTTATATATAAATGTATTACCTTACTTAATTTATATATAAATGTATTACCTTACTAAACAGTCCACCTAACATAATATGCTAGTTTTGTCCTTGAAAAATAACTCTTCATATTCTGTATGAGGAGTTGGGAAGATTTAGGCATATTATATTCATCAATGATTTTCTTTTATATATATATATATATATATATATATATATATGCTCTTTCACATGTGGAGAGACTCTCAAGGCAATAGCAAGATAGTTTGTAGCATGACTGGACGTTTATCAGGGTGATATTAAGAAATTGGTGTGGGATGCTCTTCCTCCTGCAAGAAGTCTTTTCCCTCACATTTCTCCACGTCATAGCTTACATGTTATATCATCACAGAGAACTAAAATACACATCTCTATGTCCCATAATTTTTATTACTATCTTTAATTTTTAAAACAATTTTAAATGCCTTTGTTATCTGAATTAGAAGCAAATTTACTCATTAAGTAATTTATTTTTTCTCTCATCACTAAAATGTAAACTACATGAAGACATGACCTCTTCTATCCTTCATGTCTATACGAATCACCTGACATGGTCTGTCTTCGTCAGTTTGGGCTGTTATAACAAAACATCACAGGCTTGCTTGTAAACAACAAATACTTATTTTTCATAGTTCTGGAGGCTGGAAAGTCCAAGATCAATAAAGTAGCATGGACACATGCTAGAAAGAGCTCTCTTCCTAATTAGTTCATAGCCAGTGCCTTCTTGCTGTGTTCTCACACTAATGGGAAGGGATCTGATCTTCCAAGAGCCTCTTTTATAAGGAACTCATCCTATTCATAAGGACTCCATTCTTATGACTCTAACACCTCCCAAATGTCCTACATCCTAATACCATCATCTTTGGCAGTTAGACTTCAACATACAGATTTTAGGAGGACACAAACATTCAGACCATAACATGGTAATACTTCCTTATGAGATGAATCAGGTTTGTGTTAAGCCACACGTCTTCCACTTTCAGAGAATGATAACCACCCAGAATGGAGGTCATCTGACCAACATGCCATCAGAATCATTTGATAATATTGATAATTTATTGGACTGAAAACAAATAAGATCAAATTTGTACTTCTTTATGTTATTCAAAAGTTCAAAACATTGCGTAAGAACAACTTTGAAAAATATAAAGCCAAACCTATCTCTTACAATCTTAAATTTTTTCCTTGGATAAAATGAGGAAACTTCAATTTCAGTTTCTACAAAATTCCTATATGAAAAATAAAGGCATGGAGTAGGCAGAATGAAAGACTGTGGTAGTCAATGCAAACTGGAGAACTTACATATGTTCAAAGAGATAGCAGGTACATAGGCAAGGAGTGTCTGGTTGCTAGGTGGGTAGGGGTAGGTGTGAAGGCTAAATTCTGTCACAGTGTCCAGTTTTTTGAAAGACGTTTTAAATCTGGATATTAGTTAATGTACCTAGAAATTCAAGTTTTGGAGGTTAATTCTAAACATTTTAATTAATCCAAAAAATGTTTGAAGAGGATTGTGACCCACAGATTGTGACTCAATTCTTAAGTGCAGGACTCTGTGTATCATGATTCTAAGGTCCTTTTAGAATCATATTTACTCAAATGCAAATTATTTTGAAAGACATCCTAAGAATTAATATGTGAAATTCACCATTGTGGTTATTATTGGAATAATGAAAAGGTATTGCTTATAATAGCCTTAATATGCACTCTTTGGAAAATTTTACTCAGCCCTTGGCATTTTTTTCTTCAGAAATTGGTGTTTTCATCTTAAAAATACTGTGAATCGAGTAACAAAGAATATCCCATTTGTGATGGCTACAGAGAAGTTATCTCCATTCAACTCCAGTAAATATATGGATATGGTGACATTGAGTTTAGATGACTTTAATTTATCACATTGCTAAATTCTAATAGAACCTGAGATATACTTCAAATAAACCTCTAAGATGATATATTATTTTATAACATTGCTATCAACAATGCACATATCTGCATGTATAATGTATGAAATACAATTGTCAATTATAAGTATTGCCCGTTTTATTCATGTTGCATGTTACTAGTAACCAAAACAGTGGCTGACACGTATATGTACTCAATAAATATTGTTTAATGAATGAATGGATTCTTAACTTGTAAATCGGATGCCTACTAAGTTATAATAAAATATACTAAGTACCTTACATGAAGTAGTTATCTAATAAAAAGCCATTTTTTCATATATGTCATCTTACAAATAATCTAATTTAGACCCCTAAAAGTTACGAATCTCAGTTTTCACACACTTAGGGTAACGATGTATGTCTCAAAATTCTGTGCTATTTCCATAATTCCATCATTTACAAAATGACTTTAAATCACAAACATTAGATATTATGGAAGTGATTAATAGTTTATTAAATCTGTTTTCATTGTTATGTTTAAAGAAAAAAAAGAAAATATGTTCCTTAGAAAAATCATTCTTAAAAAGCAATTACGTTAAACAAGTTAATAAAGAAATAATCAGGAGCTTGGATGTTAAGATTCATGATAGTAATAAGATGTTGTGCAAATAGGAAACAGTTATTACTGGATATTTTACTTTTAGGAACTCTTGCATTTTTAATAATTTGACCAAAATTTTCAATTTATAAAAATAAGAAAGAGTGATATTTATTGTGCTTTCATATTTCTGGTGCCTATTATAACATTTTTATTGACAAGGAAAAGCTTAATATAATCATATTTATTTTAATTTCCATGTTGCCCATATAAGCACTAGCTCCAAATTCTAATTAAGATAATGAGGAAAGTCTTGAACCAAAATTATATATACTAACAATAGCTTTGTAGTGAATGTCCACATGCTAGAAAACATATTTAGAGAGAAGAATCCTGAAAAAATTAGTCAGTAAATCTTAAATCTGCACTTTTAAATTTTATTGAGATGCAGAAAAATATTCTGAAGCTTTAGAGATATAAAAGCCTTTTTGGCTAAAAATAATCTAGAGTAGATTACTCATCTTCTATTTCAATGTACATGAATGTTGTTTGATCCTAGTAGGATCAGCATTTTATTCCAAAAGAACACCTTCCCTTCTCAATCTTATTATTACATTTGAAAAATGTCGTCAATTTCCTATTGTTTGTGGGCAACTATTTTTCAGCCCTAACCTTAGGCCTGGAACCACACAGTGTGTTAACTCATTTAACATTAAAAAAAAAAAAAAATCTCTCCTTAGTAGGTATTATTACATATATGTTACCAAGGAGCAAAGCAACTCTCAAAGCAGTTAACAACTTAGCAAATGTAGGAGGCAGAACCAGGATTCTAAGCAGGATTTTTCTGACTTGATAACACATGCTCTTTATCATGTCATTAGATTTAGTCTGCTTGAGCTGAGGTCCAGTTGAATACAGAAGAGGTTCCTGTTACCCCCAAATTTGATATAGATTAACAAGGAAACCAAAGTCAGTAACAGAATATGTGTGAAATTAGTCCTAACTTGCTTTTCTTTACAATGAAAGACACTGTTATGGATGGAATATTGTGTTCCCCCAACTCATATGTTGAGACCTTAACACCCAGTGTGGTGATATTTGGAGATGGAGACTTCGAGAAGGCACTAGGTTTGAAGAGGTCGTGTAGATGGGCCCTTCAGGAAAGGGACTGGTGTCCATATAAAATTAGGAAAAGACTGTAGCTCTCTGTGAGGATACAGTAAGAAGGGGACTATCTAAAACACATGAAAGGGGCTCTCCCCAAGAACCAAATACTTTGATCTTGGACTTCGTAGCCTCCAAAACTGTGATAAATAACTACCTGCTGTTTCAGCCAACCAGTCTATGGTATTGCTTACATCAGCCTGGGTTGATTAAGACAGGAATCTACTAAAACTTTTGATCTATTAAATTTCATCTTCTCTATCCTTCAAAACTACTCCATTGTTATTACATTTCAATGTGTCACTTGCCCCAGCTCTTCTGACAGCAAAGTAATGTCTCATTTTTCCTTGTTTCTAGCACATAAAGGTTCCTAGCACATAGTTTAGTAAATATTGTTACTTGTTGATATGATTTTTCATCTGGCAACTTGCATTTATTTTCATTCATTCCCAAAATATCTCTTTTATAAATGAATTAATTTTCCTGTCTATTTCTACTCTGTCAGGAATTATACATGACAAACTCATTCTTTTATTAGTGTGAAATTCAATGTCAGGTAACTTTCAAATTGATGGTGTGGGAGTTGAGTGCTCTCCTCAAGGCAAGTGGATATAATTACTGTCCTCATGGGTCACCATTATGATTCACATTTTCTTGCAGGCTCCCAAGGAAAATGTCAGTTGTTCCTGGACTAAGTTGACCTTAATGTGTACGTATGCTCAGTATTCTTTTTCTGAGTTCAAAACAAATGATATACTTTGATTAAACTGATTTTATAGCAACCAGAATAGCAAGCAAAATATTACTTTTTATAACAAGATTTTGTATGATTCCTAAACGTCCTATTTTTTCACACCTATGTTCATAACATAATATTCACGAATGTCATCGAGCCTCTAAAACACTGAACTAATTAAAAAAAAAGTATTCTTCAGAGAATTGAAGCATGCTCTGTAATTTTATTGCCTCACTGAGTAGCAGCCACTATTAGCCTCAAATTAGAGATCCAACAAGAATAGCATGCTTGTGAAAGTTTTAAGCCCCCTGCTGCTATTTTGAAAAACAAACAAAAATACGCATAGACTATGTAATCTTTGATATTAGTATATCGTATTATAATAGCCAGAAATCACAGGAAATCATTTTTTCAGCATAATTTAAAGAATATTGATAAAAATTAGGTAACACAACTAATTTATCCTAGAAGCCAAACAATCCTTTGTATGTAGTAATAGAATTTGGGATCAAATGCAGGTCTTACAGATGCAGTGTTAAATATTTTAGAACTATCTGCAGATCCCTTCACAAATCCACAGAGTACTAAATCATAATCAATGTGATTGCATTAAATTATATACTTTACTTTTAATTTTCAGGATTAAAATAACCTATTTAATTAATCACTGCTTTTTCCCAATACATTCGGGAATTTACATGAGGAAGTGAACTGGCAATTTTTCTTGAAATGTCTAGTAAATTCAGAAGAGAATGGCTGAACAGGTGTGTGTGTGTGTGTTATTCAGAAAAGTGGATTATTCTTATAAACACAAAAGTATAGAGAAAGAACTCTATGGAATAATTTTGTAAAACCCTTACCACTTGAGCTTTTCCCCAACAATAACATACCTTCTTCAACTTAGGTCTAGGTGATAATTTTTTCTCATTTATCAAGGTACTAATAAATGTGTGATTTCATAATTAAAGAACCTAATGTTGAATTTGACTTTATTTAAAGCAAATGAAAATATTTTACAAAAATAGTTTTTAAAAGATAAACTTCCCTTGAGATGTAAAGCAGAACAAATAAATCTCTTACTTATTTGAATGAATTCATTGCTTACCACTCTGCAGTCAATTGAATTCATTTAGAAAAGACACTCATTTAAAAAGAAACACTCTAGTAAGCAGTCAACAGCTCATTTGATGTTAAAAGTTTACAAAAGGTACTACACTGGCTTACAAAGGAAATTTTAATTCAGTGAAAAAGCAAAACAGAAATCATCTTTACTAAGAATTACTGCAATTCTCATTGTAATGTTGGAGAGGTTTTTGAAATAACTTTTTAAAATAGGATAAATGTTTATTTCCTCTAGAGTCAGGCAGTGCAATGGAGTTTTATACAGAGAAAACGTATTGGCCTTTTAATGGTGGAAATGGGCTTTATATTCCTGAGAAAGGCAGCTGTAAAATTCTAAAAGTAAATTGGGCTAAAGAAATTTCTTCCCACCACCTATATCAAACAAGTTAGAGGCGTATTCAATTGCTGTTTGAATCATTTACAACTGGTGATTGTCATGATGTAATGTGTCATTTTGCAATTACAGTCAGCTTTTTTCATTCGGTTTTCAGACTTAATTTCAGAAAATGAATTCATATTTTAAGCTCAGAGCACCTGGCCTATGACTAAGCCATGCATCGATATAAACAATTGGACTGTTTGATGAGAGGAACATGCTTTGGGATTTAGGTGGCATTTTATGAATATGGGTGTTAATTGCTAAATGGCTTGGTTGGTTTGACACACTGACAATGCTTCCATGTATATATAAATTCTTGCTTTAGCTATAGATATCTTCCTCTGTGTTGAATGTGAGTTTCCCAAGTTGTTTCAAAGCTTAAACAAGATTTACAGAGCATTTTAGGAGAATTTTAGAAAACTAAGTGTCTAGGGCCCTCAGCCCAAAATTTATTTAATCATATCTTTGTAGGCACTTCATATGCAAAAATTGGATCAAAATTGGATCAAAAATTCAAAGTTAGAAGATCTTTAGGAGGTATATTGTCTTTAAAGGTTACATTTAAAATCATATGTGACTTATTTATCAACAACTTCCAAGTTTTCATTTTTGACATGTAATTTCAGTTTCTAAAGAAAAAGTTGACATCTATTTTCACATTTACATATTGATTGAAGAAATAACACAATGATGTTTCTAAAGTACTGTCTTAGTCATGATCTATTTTAATACTTGCATCATCATCAGGTAGATATTATTTTTATTAGTGTACCATTTATAGTTATGCAGAGTTACACACACACACACCCAAATCTTTCTAATACCCTTCTCCTGAACTGTTCCTTTATTTATTGCTCTTGTTATTCAAAGTGCAGTTAGAGAATCTGCAGTATCACCAACATTTATAACAAATGCAAAATCTTGGGCCGTGTCAAAGACTGATTTACTTAGAATCTGCATTTTAAATAAGATTCCAATGTGATGCATCTGGACATGAAAGTGTGAGAAGCACTGGTGTAGACTACCTTCATGGTCATGTTGTAGCAGTTGTAATCTTCATGTGGTCTAAAGATAAATCTTGATCTTTGATATTGAAGCTTTGATATTGATCAGATGTACCATGCCACACACCCTATTCGCAATCTGTTAATGACTACATTTTTCTTGGGCATGTAAATGAATCACATTTTATATGTGATTAACATATAAAGAGACACATTGACATTTAGTATTATTAATAATTACGCATTCTGGACTATAGAATCAAGAAGAGAGTATAAAACTATATCAAATCACTTAAATAGATGGTGTATGAAATTGTATCTAATCACTCGAATGAGAGAGATACTCTGTTAAATACCTTAAAAGATGTAAAAAATTAAATGTTAGTATCCAAAAAGTAAAAAGGAAAAATGACAACCAGCTGGACAAATGAGGAAAAAAATCATTATGGAGAAAGCTTCGTTTGCAATTGAAATTAAAGATTAACAAAATGTCAACAGATATAGCTAGGAAGTTATTCTCAGACAGAAGATTAGAGTGTGAGCAAAAATTTAGACATAGGAGAAAGGGATTTTTTTTTTTTTTTTTGGTGAATAAGTAGTATGTTGAACTATATTACATAAACAATAACACTGAAGTAAATTTTAGAAAACTGTTTTGAGGAGTTTTTACTTTATTAGGTATTTTGATTCTTGAGTAATTTTTGTTAAGGGACTAATGAGGTTTGAACAAGGTGTAATGGTTCATTTTATGTGTCAACTTGACGGCCAAAGGGTGTTTAGATTACATATTTCTGAATGTATCTGTGAGGGTATTTCCAGATGAGATCAGTGTTTGAATTGGTGATTTTAGTAAAGTAGATTATCCTCTCTAATGTGCCTCATCCAATCTGTTGCAGTCCTGAGTGGAACACAAAAAAATAGGGAAGAACTTGCCCCTTTTGCTTCCTGCCTGCCTATTGGAGCTGGGGCATTAGTCTTCTTGGATTGGAATTTAAACCATCTGATCCTGTGGTTCTCAGATTGGCAGGTTGAGGGGGCATATATATCACTGTTCTTCCTGGGTCTCCAGCTTGTAGTCAGTCAAAAGACTGAGACTTCTCAGCTTCCACAATATCGTGTGAGCCAATTAATGTATATATATATATATATATATATATATATATATATATATATATATATATATATACACACAAAGCTTTGTCTATTTGTTGTAGGAAAGATTGTACAAAGCTGAGAGAAAGGCTGAAAAAACAGCCCCTGAAAAATACGATAGAAATAAGGATAAGGGCAGTAAGGATAGATAAAAGGGTTATTACAAATAAATTCTGGAAATGTGACCTATAAGACTGGGCAGTCATTGTATAAAGTAGATAAAGAATGATATAGATTAAAGGTTAATTATAGAATTTCAATCCTGTTTAAGAGAGAATCAATAGGACATTTACTTAATAAATCAAAAATAAGAACTTAAGAAATCAGAAAACAATCAAATTTAGTTTTTATATATAAATGTTCACATTGGACTATTCGAAGTGGAAGAGATTCTAGTGTGCCTGACGAGGTAACATGAAGATATATTTTACTCTTCTTTGCCTTTTTCTGGCTATGATGTTATCAGCAGCCCAGTCAAAAAACTGCTAGATTGTAAACTTTCTTTCAGCTACCATCCTTTCTTTTTGTAGTTAAGCAAGTGCTAAAAGCAGGCATCTCGCATGCTGACAAATGTGACTAAGCAGCACAATGCTCCCCAATGTCTACTCTCCTTTCTTCTAAGTATAGAACATAGTTTACTTGTGGCTTTAAGAAGTTTTTTCCTCCTCCCCAAAAATGTTTTTCCAAATTCCATTTCAGCTCCTGTGATATAATATACAGTTTTTACCAAGGGGATAAAGACAGAACTTAGAGGGAGGCCTCTGAAGGATGCTCATCAATTCAACATGAACTTCATTTATGTTTTGTCTTCTTACTTTATGAAATATCCACTTAATGGCTGAACCTCTGGCAGCCATGTTGCAAGTGTAAAATGGTGATCATACCAAAAGGATGAATGTTAAATGTTAGAGGATATTAAAAGAGTGATATCAGAAGGGACCAGCTTGCTTTAGATCATGTTATAGCCATAGCAAGTCATGGATATTCTTATTTTAAAAAAAGTTCCTAGAAGTAAAAACATATTTTTAAAAATGTGTTTAACCTTTGCTTTGGATCTCATTGCTTTTCTTGCCCAAATGCAATTATTTTATTTTATTATTTTTAAAAATTTTTGTTAAATGTATTGGGAGTGACATTGCTTAGTAAAATTATGTAAGTTTCAAGTGTAAAACTCCACAAAACATCATTGATATATTGCATTGTGTGTTCACCACCCAGAGTCAGTTCTCCTTCCATCTCCATATAGTTGGCCCCTTTTCCCTTTTCTGCTAACTTCCCTCCCCCCTTTCCTTCCGATAATCACTAAACTGTTGTCTGTGTCTATGAGTTTTTGATTCTTTGTCTGTCTCGTTGTTTTGTTGCTTTCATTTTTATATTCCACATATGAGTGAAGTTATATGGTTCTTGACTTTTTCTGTCTGACTTATTTTGCTTAGCATGATAACCTCAAGATCCATCCAAGTTGTCGCAAATGGCAATATTTCATCTTTTCTTATGGGCAAGTAATATTCCATTGTATATATGTACTACATCTTCTTTATCCAATCATCTACTGAAGGACATTTTCGTTGTTTCCGTGTCTTGGCCACTGTGAAGAATGCTGCAATGAAATCAGGAGTACATATATTTTTACAGATAAATGTTTTCAGATTTTTGGGGTAGATATATAGAAGAGAGATTGCTGGGTTATATGGTAATTCTATTCTTAATTTTTCTCTTCTTAATTCTAACCTCCATACTGTTTTCTATAGTGGCTGTTCCAATTTACATTTCCATCACAAATGTATGAGGGTTACATTTTCTCCACAACCATTCCAACCCTTGTCTTGTTGATAACAGTCATTCTAACCCATGTGAGGTAATATCTCATTGTGGTTTTGATTTACATTATCCTAACAGCTAGTGAAGTTGAGCATTTTTTCATATATCTGTTGACCATTTGTATGTCTTCTTGGAAGAAATGTCTGTTCAAGTCCTCTGACTATTTTTTAAATTGCATTATTTGTTTTTTGTTTTTGTTTTTTTTTGAGTTGTATGAGTTCTTTATATATTTTAGATATTAGACCCTCATCAGAGGTGTTGTGTGCAAATATATTTTCCCATTCAGTTGATGGCCTCTCTGTTTTGTTGATGGTTTCTTTCTGCTGAAGATTTTTAGTTTGATATAGTCCCATTCATTTATTTTTGCTTTTATTTCCCTTGTTTTTGAGATCAAATTCATAAAATGATCTCTGAACTCAAGGTCCATAAGTTTAGTACCTATGCTTTCTTCTTTGCAATTTATTGTTTCAGGTCTTATGTTTAAGTCTTTGATCCATTTTGAGGTAATTTTGTTGCATGGTGATGGATAACAGACTAGTTTCATTATTTTGCACATACATTTATGATTAATACAATAAAATCAGTATAGAAGGAAAGTACTTCAACACATAAAGGCCATATATGACAAATCCTCAGCTAATATCATACTTAATGGAGAAAAACTAAAACCCTTTCCTCTAAAATCAGAAATAAGAGATGATTGCCTCCTGTCACCACTGTTATTCAACATAGTATTAGAAGTCCTAGACAGAGCAATCAGGCAAAAGAAAGAAATAAAAGGTATCCAAATTGGGAATGAAGAACTTAAATTGTCACTTTTTGCAGATGACATGATTCTTTATATCCAAAACCTTAAAACCCCCACCCTAAAACTATTAAAAACAAAAAACAACTACAGTAAATTTGCAGGATACAAATTCAATGTACAAAAATCCAAATGCAATTCTTAAATGATAAAATTAATTCAATGTGTTTTTGATGTAGTCTTAGTCAATGTAAATAGCAGACTTAGTGTCATCATGGGTATGTGTACATCTTAAGGGAAAGAAATCTTATTGCACTAACACCGAGTCCCATCATCGATGTGGTTTAACAATGTCTGTTACACTAGGGGTAGATACTAAAGACAGGTGTGGTTTATAGATGACAGGCTTATTTATCACTTTAATATCACTTTAGCTTTCTGTTCCAATTGTCTTATGTTGACTGGAGCAAGCATGAATTCTATGTTAGCAACCACAGCATCAATCATGGATACTAGCTGAGAAAGCACAACATCTTAAAGTCCCTTGATTCCATATTCCTGTCATGCTGGCTTAGTGCAGTGTGGAATGTATGCTGATCCATTAGGGGTTGATAAAAAGCAACGTGATTAACTAGTGATTTATATCCTTTGAGATCGACAGCATATAGAAAATAGTGACAAATGGAGGGTCTAGTGGGGCTGAGAAACATATTGAAAATAGAAAGCTTGATTACCTTATCTTATATAATTCATCATTCTTGCTTCATCAGTTATCTCCCCTTATCCCACAGCACAACAATCAGTAATGTAAAAAAAAAAAAGAAAAAGAAAAAAAAAGTGCAGGCTGGGCTTACATCCTCTTAGAACAAATGCATATTTTACTCTTCAGTAGCATCTAAAGTCCTCCAGATTAGATTTTGTAAATAATTATATATAAAATTTTAAATTGAATGGAAGAATTCAAGAAATTCAACTTACCCTGCAAGTATATTAGCCTTACACATTACAAACCCAAGCAACAAAAACAGTTGATTTAGTAATGTTTTATATGATACAGGTGAAAAACTTTAATAAAATATTTAAAGAAATGCTTAATATCCACTAGCAGACAATTTTGATTGTCTGACAAATATATATTTACTTCTTTGCTGGCAGGATCAAATTTTTGTGTTCATCCTTCACCAACTCAATAAATAGACACCTGTCTCCATCTCGAGGTTTCATACCTGATCAGTTTCAACCAACCATTCTGGAGCCATTCTCATTCCTGCTGATGGATTTAAGCATTGACTTGTGAAACAATTCTAGCCAATTAGATAAAAGGGCATGTTTGCCAGGAACCTCTAGGATAGATTACTATAATCTGTAAGAAAATCTTCCTTTCTTATACACTGGCCCTTTTCATTTTTGGTTGTGTGTTGGATGGAATTTGGCAGGTTTTCTATGGCCTTGTAAGGAGCTTGACTGTGAACAAATCAACATGCTAAGTGTGGCAGACAGATGTTTAAAGGTTCATTGGTCCTTAGTGAAATGATTTAGTGGCAAAATTTGTAACCCTGGAGCCTTCTATGTTCAGCTTTCTTGTTTTATAGCAGGATGCTTTATTTCTTATTTTTTAAGATGAGGAAGTAGGATTTCTTTTGCTTGCCTCCAAAGTATGCTGATAAAAAAAAAAAACATATAAGAAAAATAAAATAAAAAACCCACTGATGTCTACTGTGGGCATGCCTAGTGTTACTACAAATGTATTATTTATGTGTTTTTTTTTATATTTTTTAGTGTAAAATGCATAATTTTCCATTTTTTATTAATATAAGAGAGGTGTGCTATGCTCTGGAGTATAATCCCCATCAGTGTTTTTAAAGTGATAATCTGAGTACCAACTCCCTGAGGTTAAATTTTCAGATTCCTGGTCACTACACTTGAACTACTAAATCAGCATACTTAAAGGTAATGACCAAGATATATAAATTTAAACAAATTGCTTCTAGTTGGCCTTAGGTGTTGGAGAAACCACATAGATATATAATTAACTTTTTAGTTGTTGAAATCTGGGTATAGTTGTATCTTCTCCATTAAATAAAAATCTTATATCTTAATATTGTCATGAAGACTATTTAAAAAATATCAAAATCTTTATTAAAATAAAGTAATTTTTTACAAGTTAGCTGTATTCAGTGCCAAAGATATGTCTCATACACTAAAACTCATGAACATAATTAGTATCAGCAGCAGCAGTTTCTAAGAATGTGTTAAACTTAGTTTTAACTATCTTAATCAATTCCACTTATTCTCTTCAAAAAATTCCCTCAAAAATGAATTTGCACTATCTTTATAAAAAATAAATGGCATTCAAAAATGTAAGTTAGTACGTTGATAATTGGAGATGAGACCAATAATGCAATTCCCAAAGGATATAGAATCCCATTTTACAAGCATGAATGAATCAATTTTAATGATGGTTTATTTATGGAAACTTTAGAGGATTGCAAGTGTGTTGTTGTGTCTGCTGGTTCCATGACTAGACTGTAGAAGAAAATCCACAGTGGGGGGGAGAGAGAGATAAGAGAGAGAGAGAGAGAGAGAGAGAGAGAGAGAGAGAGAGAGAGAGAGAGAGAGAGAGAGAGAGATGGGAAGGGAGGGGAGGGGAGGAGAGGGGAGGGGAGGGGAGGGGAGGGGAGGGGAGGGGAGGGGGAGGGGAGGGGAGGGGAGGGGAGGGAAAGGAAAGGAAAGGAAAGGAAAGGAAAGGAAAGGAAAGGAAAGGAAAGGAAAGGAAAGGAAAGGAAAGGAAAGGAAAGGAAAGGAAAGGAAAGGAAAGGAAAGGAAAGGAAAGGAAAGGAAAGGAAAGGAAAGGAAAGGAAAGGAAAGGAAAGGAAAGGAAAGGAAAGGAAAGGAAAGGAAAGGAAAGGAAAGGAAAGGAAAGGAAAGGAAAGGAAAGGAAAGGAAAGGAAAGGAAAGGAAAGGAAAGGAAAGGAAAGGAAAGGAAAGGAAAGGAAAGGAAAGGAAAGGAAAGGAAAGGAAAGGAAAGGAAAGGAAAGGAAAGGAAAGGAAAACTACTTGTCACACTCAGCAATAACAAAAAAAATAAGGTTTCTGCTTGGGAGTCAGGCCCTACAGCTGAGCGTCATCATCCGCCTTCTGGTGATAAGATGAAACAGGAGTTGGGGAGAGAAAATAAGAAAATAATTCACTGCTCTGGATGTAAACCAGAGAATTGATGTGCATTCCTCAGAGATACAACTGAAGAGAGGATTTGAATATTTGCCCTTCATAATATGTTATGGTTTGTACTGGTGATCAAACTAGTTTAGCTGCTGAAGAATAAGACCACCAGGGTCATTACCAAGGATGCAAAGAAGCAGAAATTAGAATGTCAGTAATATATTTTGTCAAGATGTTTCATGGTAATATAAGTTGTGATGTCTTTGTGCACCAGTTCTAAGAAGAACATGCAAATATGCCAGCAGAATTGAGGATGTAACACATATCTAGTGCTTAATGTTAAATATGCATGAAACGTAATGTCTTCATGTTTAATTCTATTATAATTTTGAGTTATATTTGCACATTCAAATTTACATTTATTATTAACATACAGATGTGAGAGCAGTTTTCTGCAGCTACAATAAGTTAGGTTTTCCAGGTTTCTTCCTAACAAAGATTAATTTTTTTTCTAAGGGACATGACTAAAGTAGCTATCTTTCTATTGAAGGACTAGAACACAATGCAGGCGTCTCTTAAATTTTTTATCAAGATCATTTATGCACATTGTGTCCTTAACAACCATAGTGATAAGTGAAAATACAAAAGGGCATTTTACCATAAACAAATAAAGATGTTCAACTTATTTCAAGGCACATTAATAATTTATTTAAGGCATTCTTGATAAAGTTAGGAAACTAGCTCTTATTTCTATTGTTCTGCAAGATAGGTTCTCCAATTATTAGGATTTTTCAATGGGATAGTATAGAATGTTTTTAATGGAAACATAAAACTAGAAGATTTAATTTTAATTTATTTGTAATTAGTGTGCTTATTTTTCTCATGTCCTAAAATAGAGATTAGTCTTGCTCCTTATAACCTGGCACATGTTTCTAGAGTAAATTTACAGAGATTAGTAACCCTCTGGCACATATTGTCACATAAGAACATAAAACAGAAAACATTTTTGGTTATTCAGTTGTTTTGTGAATGATCATAAATGGCCATTAACTTTGGTTCCTAATTGTAGGCTAGTGGCTAATAATATTCAGATATTACTTTTATTGCTCCAATTCAGTTACTGGTTTTATAAGCAAAACAGTAAAGATAAACTGGGTCATTTAAAAAATAATAATTTAGTGCTATTGGTGATGAAATTAAGATTAAATCATGCTTTTTACACATCAAAAACGTGATCGACATAAGAGACCTATAACAGCTAGTCAGCCTCAGCACACAGATCAACTCATAAATCAACACAGACATTTTTACTAGAACTACTAACATTGCTGGAGTTGTAAATTTAACATTGATTTACTTATCTTTATTTTTTTTATTTCAGATATGACAACCACAAACCTTTGGGTTTTCTATTTATGAGGCGGTTGAACATAGTCACTAGAAATTCAGAGCAAATGCATCAAAAGTCTCAGTCCACCACAAGCACATTTCTTTTCCTTCTGTGCCTATGGCAGTGGGTCCGATCCCCTCAATCCCCACTCCTCTTCTCTGAAATCCAAACCTCTCTCATCCTATCCTAATTATCTGTGACAATTTCATCTCTTTTCGCCAGTAAACCTCTTTACACTCTAGTTAAGACTGATCTATTCCTTTTTTTTCCCCTAAACTATAGTTGTTTATTTTTTGTTTTTTTGGTACCTCTCCTTTTGGCAGAGAATCTACACTTTCACTTTTATTACCAACTATCCCAGAAATAGAACTGAGCCCTTGTTATATGTAACTCAGATTACAGACCAGTTCCCATTCCGTAGCTACATACAAGTACGTACTGCTTTAGCTTTAAGAATGGGGGAGTGGAACAGTGGGCATGGTCAGCTTCTGTGATCTCCATCTTAGATATAATAGCTTTACCGCCAAACACACACACACACACACACACACACACACACACACCTTTGCCAGTGTTTCCACCTCTCCAAGTGTTGGGTCTATTGATGGAAGATTAGAAGACAATGCACATTACTATATGGCAGGTTGTGTAGGAGATGGAGTGGGCACTGGCTCAGAGGATAATTGATTACAGTCAGTTCTTTCTCTGGTAGGCCCTTTTGTGGCTTTCTCAGATCCTTTGTCTCCCTAAATTCCAACCTATAGCCTCTTAATAAGGAAGGTATCTTTTACAAGTTTGGCTGTTTACAATCCTTCTTCTGTAAGGATTCTTTTTGGTACAATGCACTCATAGAGCACCTCCCCCAAAGCCACCCTCCCTCTCTCCTTAACCTCTTGAACCTTATTCAGTTTTCCCTTTGTGATGGGGTAAGAACACCAACACTAATGTTTCACATTTCTTTGCAAGGTCTACATAGTTTCATTCATTAGACAATAAATATTAGTTGGGTGCCTGATAAACTGGCAAGCAGTGGGACTATATTAGGAAACAAAAAAGAAATCAAATGTTGCCTTCATTGAGCTAGAAACTATACAAATAAAAGTTAAATATATAGTGTGTACATAGGGATAAGTGCTAAGAAGGGAAAATAAGAAGGAAAGATGATATGAAGTATATTTTCAAGGGGCGGGGGTGGAGTTGAACTTTTAGATAAGATGTCTAGGAAAAGGCTTCCCTGAGAATATGACTTCTGAGCAGAGATCTAACAAAGACAAAGAATGAGATTAGGTGACATGGGAGAACTCTCCAGATAGAATGATCAGCATATTCAAAGTGCCCTGAGTCAAGAAACTTGGATGTTCAAGGAAATTTGCAGAAGCCAGAATCAATAACATGGGTTATGGAGGTGATGAGAAGTAAAGTGGTAAGGGCAGAGAAGTACCCTATGCCACTAGTTAGCCTTGTGTGCTCTAAAATCTCTTGGGTTTTTCACCTTGAATGAGATAGAGTTCCACTGGAGGGTTTTGAGGAAAAGATGGAAATTGTTCTTTTCATGCTTTAATATGGTCACGAAAATTGCTGTGTTGAGACTGTTGTGTTTGAAGAGCACAAAGGCCAGAATAGGGAGACTAGTTATCAACTTTTGCAATTATCTTGGCAAGACATAATGAAACTTGTTCCAAGATGGTGATGAGTTGATGAGAAATTATCAAGTTTGTGGTGTTTTAAAGGTATAATCAACCTGATTCACTAAAAAATAGTCACGTGTGAGAAAAAGAAGAGTCAAGGATGGCACCAAGATTTGTGGCATCGCCAAATAGAATAATGGGCATATATAGGGGATGTCATATGTATACATACATACATATACATGCACCTATTTATATACACTCATATATATATATATACACATACTACTGCATATGTATCACACATACACTGACATGCATAAAACAGTGTTCCACCGAACTATAAAATTATTATATATGTTTTACTCTTCTATTTCTGTTTTATTTTATTAAAAATAAATAAATCTAGCCTTAAGTAAATAAACTAATTTCATGACCCATCAGTTTGTAAAACACCATTTTAAATCATTTGTTTCACTATGTAGTTATGAACAAACAAAAAAATGGTTTAGGGAAAACACAAATGTATTAAATGATATTTCTTAACTCAGGAAGGGACAAAGTGTCATTTCTATTGTATATAACAACCATCGGTTACACTCGGACCATATGGCAGAGCTGTACTTTGGACCCATCAATGCTGTCGTTGGGCACAAACAGCTTAGTTTGTGTCACACACACTGGACATTGTGTGTTGACATCGGAAGCTCTGCTTCTACTGCCACTGAAGAGGCATGGTGGGAGTGGGGGGAAGGGTGACATTTCTTGGTTTTCTAGTTTAATGAATCAAGGCTCATGCAGGCTTTCTTAGTATTGGGGTTCATTCCATATAGTTGAATACTGCCTGATAGAAAGCTTGGTTAGAATGAGTTTCTACCTTGGAGATGGACAAACTCCATATGGCCAGTTTCACCAGCCTAAGAAGCATTTCTAAATCTTTAGGACCACCAAAAAGTGGACAAATTATATCTGTACCTGATAACACAGAAAATCTGCCTTGTATTTATAGATTTTCATAATATGAGGTTTCACAGTCTAGAGAATTACAATAAGAAAACCACAAAATTAGCTACAAAAATATAATACACCATAATATATGGATTTGGCTGAGAGACTTAATTCTATGTACATTGTTACATATTACTATGAATATTTGCAAAAAATCTCTCAAGCTAATACTTTATTAAAGACAATGGCAAAAGATTGAATTTAATGTGTAATGTATTTCCCTGACATATCATCCTACATTAAATACTACATCTGACAAATCAGTGATGATTCAGTTTACCTGAGAAATACATAACAAATGAAAATAATTATATACTTGAAAATCATACTCCTTTCTATTTCATAAATAACTACCTCCTAGAAGTCTCTGTTGACACATTTGTTTAATGTTGATAGTTTTAACACAAATTACTTTCAGAAATAACGGGAATGATTTTAAATAATTGTATAATGAAAAAATAAGTTACCTATGAGATTATTATAAAGTCCCAACCTGACTTTGCAGTGTATCATATTGATGGTGACATGTGTAAAAGATGGTTTAACTTACACCTGATAAAAACTTAAAGCAACCCAATCATCCTGATGTTTAGATTTCTCAGTATGCTACATGGGCCTAGTCAAAAACAGCAATATTTCCACTGTAATTTTAAAACCAAAGAGCATTCATTCTTATGTGGTAGATAAAATTAGCAAATTTAGGTTCCCTCCCAAATGTAAACTCATTACTAGGAAAAGAAACTTTAGTGCAGAGCAGCATAGGATGCTAGATTTCCTTGTTAAAAAGCAAGCAAATGAAAATGAGAGAATGTGGATGGAATGAGCTATTCTTGGACACATTTTCTTCTTTCCCTTATGTCTTGCTTCTGGTTCCCCACAATTTTTGAGCAAGGAGAGACACTATAGGGACTTCATTTTGTGATTTTCATTTGGTGAATTTTAAATGATCAGCAGTTACTTGACTTTCACTGCTGCCCAAGCTTCATCGCATGGCAAAAGAGGTTTATAATCTTGATAGTTGGCTTTTTTGCCATAATTTATGGTCTGGATACCTAGCATTTTTCCATCAAAGATGTGGAATAGTAATAATTTAGAAATATAGGTATTCTGTAAATTCTTTGATAAAAACATATTGGGATATATTTGGTTTTCCTCCTATAACTAACTGCCCCATAAGTAGACACCCAATATTCCCTGAATTTCATCCAGCCAGGAGTATGTTGGCCCTAACTTGCACTGGAATATCAGAGCTAACTATTCAGTTCTCATGAATTGTGCAAGCCTTTTGCTGTTTGTTGATAACTTAAATTGGCCATGGTGGGAGTATTGACATGATGAAAATGTGCAAAAGCTGCAAATGGGAGCTCTCGTTTTGTCTGTTTGTTTGTTTGTTTGCAGACAGCCATTCTACCAGCACACCACTGAACCCAGCACATTGTGTTTGATGGGCATGGGAACTTTGACACATTTGCATAACAGAGAAAACTCCAAATGTTTGTTAAGTGTTCCTAATCATTAACCAGTTTATGCTTATATAGCTGGGGATAGATATAGTTATCTTATCTGCTAGTACTAAAGATTATTTCCTTTGTTAGAAAAATACCTTGAGATATGACTTTGGATTTGGATAATAGGGATCAGATGAATGGTCTAGAAACAGATACATATATAAAAGTATTACTGAACTGTTGTACACATGACAGTGTGATATTCCTGGAAGAGTGGCTTGGGAAAAGAGGAGATGGTTATGAGGAGGAAGGGGTTACATACAATACTAGTAAGGGGTCATTTTAAGATTGAGCACTTTCTATTTCCCCAGATTAATATTATATTAAAAATGAAGAGTGTCAATTCTATCTTTTACTCACCCTGTTCCTATTGCAATTGTTCTACTATTCTACTTAATAGACCTATCTCTTCAGAAAAAAAAAAAGTGAATGTTCAAGGTTTAATAAAGGCATATAGAAATGAAAATAAATGTGATGTGTATGTGTGGGGGAAGAGTGGGAGGGAGGGAGGGAGAGAGATTCAGAAAGTTAATTTAACAAAATTTTGTAGGGATTATATTAAGTGAAGGCATGTGTTTTGGATTTCTGATTCCTCATTCAATATTTAATGGATTTTCCCTTCTCAGAGCACTTATTGATTTTAGAGAATTTGGTACATAACATCCTCAACATGATCTCTTAATTTTAATCTACAAAAAATTTAGTGAAAAAAAAGTATAGATATATAGTCATTAATGATGCTCATTGAAGATGCTCTGAATGTGACCAACAATTCATTACAATTTTGTCCTCTCAACAAATTTTTCTCCATGATGAAACCTGACACATATTCACCTCTGACATCTCATTTCTACAGCCTTCTTCCTTTACTTATGTTTATCAGACCCTGTTAGAGTCATAACTTATCTCCTACTTCTTCAGCTAGTGATCTAAGCAAAATATCTTCATATGTTAGGGATGTTAAGGTATAGTCATACTGAAGAAGAAAGAAAACATCCACCAAAACAGATTGAGCCTTCCAAGCAGAACAATGTTTCAGGTAAGTAGAATATAAAAAAATACGTGTGAAAAGGATATTATTTAATAACTCACTGTGTTATATACCACAAGTGGTAGTTCTACTTTAAAAATAGACAACAGCATTCTCTAAAAGAAAGAAAAACTATATTTCTGGGACTTGAGATATTCTCAAACTGAGAAGGACAGGGAAAATTAATTTTTACCTGTGGAAATACTTGATGACTTTTTGCAAACCTACCAGTTATTTTCCGTACCTTAAAGTCAATTTGCAATGGATATATCAGTATAAATAAATATTTGTATCTTCTCTGTGAAGCTCCATGTAATATTAACTAACCTCTTCAGATAATGTAATGGTCCGCCAGCTGCCTATTCTGTCACATCCTTAAATGCATCCTACTGGGATGTTGCAGCTACCACCACAATATGAAAGTGTTACTTTCAGCTTTCATCATATTTGTAAGTTGTGTATTTGAGAACAAACGTTTTTAATAGGACTTACACCCATCAAAAATGTTGCAGTGAAGTGATCCAGCAATTGTAAAAGCAGATTAGGTCAGGAAACCTTAGACTATTTTTAGCAAACATTCTCCGATATTTTGAATTTGCTCGATAATATGGTGGTAAAGAATCCCAGTAGTAAGATCAATAGGAAGCATTCAGTGCAACTGCAATAAATGGGATGCAGCTATTGTATCAGTAATGGTAGTCGGAGGAAGGAAACAGGACTCTCAATGATGAAGCCAATAGATGCCCTCTTTAAAAATAGGGAAACCTGGATGTATGCATGCTAAATTATGTATACTAAATCACTATTATTAACTGATTGACATGACTCCCTCATGACTTTCCTTCTTCATCACTTGCATTATGCTCTTTTACAGCTAGATTTTCAGAGTGCACAGGCACATAAATACACAACACACAAACTAAGACTTCCTAATTAGAACTTTAAGTAGATATTGGCTTAGACATTATTGTTATGTAAGTTTTGCTCCTTAAAAATGTTAAAGGGCTAAAAATAATGTGGACAAAACTCATAAAGGAAGAAAAATAGACTCAGGATACTTTCCATCACTTCTGAATAAATCACAGCTATTTCGTCAATGTCCTTTTAGAAGGTTTACCTGCTTTGTAATAATGGGAGCCTAATTATCATCACATAGCTAAAAAAAGCTGAATATTTCCAATACATAGGAAGAAATGGAACATTTCTCCATTTGTTCTTATATTCTGGGGCCAAATGTATTTCTAGAAAATAATTGTGTCTATTCTAATTTAATCTCTATCTATATTTCAGGATTTCTAGATCTTATGTTGGTTTTTATACTTCAGCCTCAAAATAATAAACATGGATTTGAGTCAGAAATTCTTTTTGGTTTCTGTCCTTGATAATGAATAATGTATATTATTTCTTCAGGTGTCATCCTTCTCTTGGGAGGGCAAATGTTCCATGATATTTTTCTCCCTTTGGACACTGATTTAATTGGGTGAAAGTTAAATAATCTTGGGTCTTCATTCACTGTTCTAACCAGTTTTAGTCCTGATACAGTTTTGTCCCAATTCTACTCCACTTCCTCTTATTTATAACTTCCAGGGATGCTAAACTTAATCTCGATTAATGGATTCCTAGGGTCCACCCCTCTATAATCTACTCCAGTCTAATTTTCCACTGGCTACATGGTCATTGTTTTTAGTCATGAAGAACTTTTTCTTTCTTTTTACTGGGGCTACTGCAAATGCCACCAGTTCCTCTGTATCTTATAATGATTCCACACCCTCTACTGCTCCCACATCTCAGGATTGCTAATGTCAACAATTCTGCTGCTGCTCTCAAATCCAATACCACCTCAATGAGTCTTGATCCCCTTATTCTACCATTAATGGTTGTGAAGCTCCAGTCTAATTATTTCTTCTGCATTATCTGTTTTATCTTGTTATGTCCTCAATTCTCTGGTAGTACCCAACTCCTGATGGTGAACTTTGTCACACATGTGATTATAACTTCTTAGGTCAGTTAAGTTTACCAAATACTGTTAGGCATTGAGAGGAGTAGATTAGCATGGTGCTAACTGTAGGTAAAAGAGGGACAAATAAGACATCCCAGACTTTAAGAAACTATTAATTTCCCAAGAAGGAAAAATGGAAATTGCAACTTATTGTAAATTTGTACTGCTTAATAGTATTGATGATTTCACTATTGCTTCTACTCTAGCCTACTGCAGCACTCATCTGTACTGTTAAACGATCTGCAGAAAGTCAGGTGGACAATCTCGACTACAATTTATTTTCATTAGGAAAAATAGGTCGTGGTCTCTTGTCTGTCCAACAGAGCATCAGTGTTTCGTCTTATAACGCTTTCCCCTGTAAATCTTACACAGTATTGACAGCATGTTTTCCTCTCTCTAAAAGTAGAGTTATGAGCCTCTAAATGATAAAATAAATTTTACTTTTTTGCATATATTACTTTAAACATGTATCATTTTCTTTAAAAAATGAAGTATAATTGGCATATAACGTTAAACAGTAATACTTAGTTTGAGGTGTGCAACATCATGATTTGATACTGGTATGCACTGCAAAATGATCACTACAATAGCCTACTTAACATACATCTTCATAAAAAGTTAGTTTTCATTTTCCTCGTAATGAAACCTTTAAGATTTATTTAGTCTCAGTAACTTTCAAATATTTAAAACAATCTCATTGGCTATAGTCACCCTGCTATACATTATATACCATGACTTAACTTATTTTATGACTTATTTTATACTTCTTATACCCCATCACCCATTTTGCCCATCCCCTAACCTCCTCCCTTCTGGCAACCACCAATCTGTTCTCTGTATGACTTTGGTTTATTTATTTGTTTTGTTTCTTAGATTCCACATATAAGTGAAATCATGCACTTCTCTTTTGTTGTTTATTTACTTAGGATAAGACCCTCAAGGTCCATCCATATTTTCACACATAGCAAGATTTCATACTTTTTATGACTGAGTGGTAGTCCGTTGTGTGTGTGTGTGTGTGTGTGTGTGTGTGTGTGTGTATGGTGAGATATATGTGTATATGTATACACACACACACACACACATGTCACATCTTCTTTATCTACTCATTCACCAATAGACACTTAGGTTCCCATCTTGGCTATTGTAATAATGCTAAAATGAACATAGGGGTGCCAAGACTGTCAGTGTTACAAAGGCAGAAATTTCAGTCAGCACTTAGTTTCAGGCTGACTGGAAGACATACTTTCAGGCAGTAGCTTTAAAAGTACGTAAATATGTATTATCCTGGGGACCTACAATCCTAGACTCTACTGTGATCTGGAGTTGTTCCTGTGGTGACAGTTGCAAAAATTGGTGCATCAGATGAGTGTATAAGTTCTTTCCTAGAAGGTACTAGTGAACTGTAGGGAGGCCAAAGGAGAGAGCAAAGATGGCCTCCCTTTGCCTACCTCCCCTGATGTGTACCTCCATGTGTTGCCACACATAGCCTCTAGATGTGTGGCAAACCTAAAACCTGCCCCTCGGGCTGAAGCTACAGAATCAATAAATACATCTTATTTACAGGAAGCCTGGGGACTTGTTTCAGTTGGTTGTCTGTGTAGTTCCCTGAGGCTGGCAGCATGCCAAGATCGTCTCTCCGATGGTTTCAGTCCCATGGGGCCCAGAAATGCAAGTCCCTTGGCCACCAGAGGCAGCTGCTCATGGGGTGTTTTCTGTGTAGACTGCCCTTATCCACTGGCATTCTCCAGGCCGTAGGAAGGTGCAGGGCTGGGGTGTGCCTGCACCCTTTAGCAAGACAGCAGGAAAGTGCTGTAACTTTGTACCCTACTGGTAATCATAAGGTAGAGGGAAAGGGCAAAAATGGGAGAGACTCCCAACAGGCCCCCGTCCTTCTGACAGACACTGAAGATTAACAAATAAATCTCCTTCACATAAGATTCTTTTAGAACTGCTGCTTTTGTGCAGGTTTGCTAGGCAAGTGTGTCTGTACAGAAGGCATTTACAAATATAATCTGAATTTCCGACAGTCCTTTCGGTCTCCTGGCCCTAAGCCCATTGTTTTTTTTAAGCTGGACATTTTAGGGGTTTGTTTCTCTAGTGGAGGTCCCAAGGCTTGGGGGTACTGATGTAGGCATGGCCCCTCCCCCTCAGGAAGAAACTTCATATCTGTGAGATCTCTCCTGATTGAGCGTCACCACACAGAGGGTGGGTTTTTAGTGAGACTCGCGTTGACATAGCCCTTTTATTCTTTGTTGCAGAGGATCTGTTCAGCTAGGTTTTTAGATCTTTTTCAGGGGGACGTTTTTATGCGTAGCTGTAGATTTGGTGTGTCTATGGGAGGAGGTAAGTTCAGGATCTTCCTACACCACCCTATTGAATGTCCCCTTCAAACAAGTATCTTTTTACCAGTTTCCTTCAATAATACATTCATAGTTTCTTTGAAAACACCGAAGTCCATGAGAAGAATTATGTTTTCATATAAACAAAATAGAAATTCAAAATGGGACCACAGAATTCCAAAACGTTAAATCCTCTTCTAGACATTGATTAAAGAATTATATTTCTTACCTTGTGTATGTGTGTGTGTGTGTGTTGGCAGATGATGATCTTTTCAAATATTTTCCTCAGTTCTAGAAAAAAATAGAAATCATAAAATACAATAAAGAACAGACTTTACATTTTAATTAGCTTCCAAAGCATGCAGCATCCTTAATTTTTTTACCATAGTAATAACATGGGATGAATTTTTCAGTCTCTATAATTTACCCTCAAATAATAAACTTGTATTCAAGTCAGGAAATTTTCTCAGTTCTCAGTCCTGAGTATATCTGTTATACTTTCCACACAACAATCACTGCTCATGCATTTTTATGAAAGTACCTTAAGAATACATTATAACTGAGTCTATGCACACCGTGAATTGGGGAATTGTCACACTCACAGGTATAATGCAAATTGCATAATACACTCACTTAAGACACCTGCTTGTTTCAGGTCAATAGTCTTTGGCTTGAACTGCAAAGAATTTTCTAAGACACTATATGGCATGTATTGACGTAATCTTAATCAGTATCATCATATCTGGTTTCAAAATGTCAGTGAATTTAGGCACTTAATAATTAAATACGGATGATAAAACATTCCCTCGCATTGAAGTGGTACACCAAACTATAAAATTCACAATAAAGACACTAAAAATTAAGGTGACTGTCAATAGCCAGAAGGCTTCTCTGATGTCCTAAAATACACATGAAAGATTTTATTAATTTAACTACCATCTGGGATATAGTTGAAAATTGGCATCTAAGGGCAGTTAAATCCAAATATAATCTGAATGTCACAGTGTGTTCTACTCAAACTTTTGCTATTTTTCTCTTTAGTGACACTGTATGAAATCATTTTAGTTCTTTTTTTCCCATGTGTATGCAAAAATAAAATACTTTCCTTCCATCAGGATGATATTGTTAAAAGTACTTGGAGTTCAAATGAGAAAACCTGTATGTATATCTCCATAAGGAGGTAATTGACTGCTACACAAATCCAAAATTATTTTCTCATGAAACCTATTAAGTTACATGCTCTCAACAATTAACATTAATTTGATTTCAACTTCACTGGCTCCTGAAATTTATTATATCATGCATAATTTTTTAATTTTAAAAATTTGCACTAATTTTCCAAAGTAGTGCATATCCAGAGAAGATTAGATCTGGTCTTTTAAACGACATTCTGCCCTTGGTCTTCAGATCAACCTTCCTCACGTATAATACAATTTCTCACCTTTGAATTTAAGGTATTGCAGCTCCAGATGGCATTAGCTCTACTAGACCAGGGATTGACAAACTAGGACCCCTGGGCCAAATCCAGTTCACAACATGATTTTCTACCACCCTCATGTTAAAGCTGTTTCTTTTTTTTTTTTTTTTTGGTTACATTTTAAAGAGTTGTAATAAAAAAAGAGCAACAACCACATAGACATTAAGAAGAAGAACATGAAACAGAGGCTAAATGCTAGCAAACATATTTACTATGTTTGTGTATATTAGGTGCATTCTTTGCAGCCTAAGATATTTACTATCTTGCTCTTTACGTAGTTTGCTAACCCCTGGACTAAGTTACAAATTATTACAGAGATTTTGCCTGTTGGCTTCAGCCCTGACACTCGATTGCAATAATTTCATAAAAATAAGAAGTACACACAAAAAATCACTCTCTCTACATAAACATGGAAGAGCTCTAAGATGAATAGTGCTAAAAGAGCAAAGTCTCATTGGCTGATACATCTAAGCACTGACAATGTTAATTAGAACCAAGAACTCTGAAATCTACTGAAGTCATTTGCTGGGAATTTAAATTAATTGTTAATATTAAATTATTTCAATGAGCTTATTTTTATAAACTTACAAAAAGAAATCATGTATCTTTCTGAATGTCACTGATAATTTTGTAGTGCTTTTGAATTTTATAAACTATATTCATCCATGTCTTCTCATTTGATAGTCACAAAGATCCTGAGTTTTTGTATTTTGTTTACAAGATTTACATAAAGTCATACAGTTACTTAGTGATAACCTTTCAGCTTAATTAACTATTAATTCAAGTTTCTGTCCCCCAAATCCATGCATTTTCCTCTACACAGGTTTGCCCCTCATCAAGTGAAAAACAAATAAAAAAGTAACAAAACAATGAATAAACTCAAAAAATAATTAATTGTATCAAGGGAAAGAAAAGAGTTTTATATGCATGTAAAAATGAGTGAATTAATAGCATACCAAACTCAAACAAACAAGTTGGATGCTAGTTTAAATAACTTAATTCATTATTTTTATTCTATTTATTTAGAATCCATTTTTCAATTAATACAAACAGAAGTTGAAGAAAATAGAGTGAAAAATCATGAGCACTAGGTTATGAAGTAACTATTTTTAAAATAGTTTTTAAAATGGCTATTCCAAAACTGTATCCTTTACATTTCTACTCTCAGACAGAACATATCAAAATCATTAAATGTAGATGGCTTCAAAAGTACAGAATTAAACATTGTATGTAATTCTTCTAACATCTTGTAAATCAGAAATAGTGCAAACATACTGGTGGTATGACATTCACATTTTTTTCTTTAATTTTTCATCTTTTTGGCTAAACATTTTGTTTAATGCAAATAAAATATAAATATATCAATTAATTCAAATTATTATAAATGTATTTTAGTAAGGATAAGAGATCACATTTCCTCTTTGATATTCATTAACTTAATATAAACTAAAAGTTACAGTATTTCTGAGTCATATAGACATTCTTTTTACCACAATCATTAGTGTTGGTTTGTAAAACTATAGTTTTATTACTCTACTAAAATCTTTTATACAGCTTCATATAATATGGAGCACTCTAGTTTTCCCTGTGGTATATAATCTTCCACACTGTTAGGTTTTTATAACCTCACTGAGTAAAACGCTCTCCAAGTTACTGATTTTTTTTAATATAAAATTTTAAATCTCAACAGCAAATGCACTTGATGAAATAACTAGGCTTTTTAATAGGCTATTATAGATGCAATGTATTGCATCAACCCCAAACCACAATTCCCAAACTTAAGATTAGGTCTGTCTCTTAGCCTTGCAACTAAGGAGATCAGATCTCTGAAAATTGTTTTATCTGTGATCTGAGAGTATTCATGAATGTCCTACTATGGGAATTTATTATCTTATACTCCAACTTTATATTTAAGGAACACATTCAAAATTATATTCCACAAACTTAAATACACAGCATTTGCCATATAATAAGATACCCCACATACTGCAACCTAAGACAGCTTTTCAAATATTAATTTTGAAACCCAAAGCAGAAAGTGCTAGCCCATTCCCTATTAATTTCTGTGACTTACTTAACACACAAAGACCTTTCTATGAACACAGCAGAAGCATTACTGTGACTTTCCTACAGCAACTCCAGCAGAGAATTAAACAACAGGATTCTATGTATCATTTTAGTGATAACAGAGGGTTAACTTTAGGTTGTTTGGGGTATTTTTTTGTTTTGTTTTGTAAAAGTTTAATATTTCTAAGACTGATAGTTCTGCCATTGCGCTTGGCATTGGCTTAATTTTTCTTACTTGTAAATAGAAATAGAAAGTTATAACCTAAATAATTAGCTAATATTCCTAAAGGATTTATCTCCTTGGGGAAAACATAAAACAGAATAAATGCTTTTAATTGTAATTTGCTCATGCATACGACTATCAGGGCCCGTTTATTATTATTTTTTATTTAAGAATAACTTGCACAATATTATGGCAAATTAGCAAATGCAATGATGATTCCAAATCATCACAGTGCACAAAAGGATACACTACTTTGTAGAAATTAGTAATTTAGCAATTTAGAAAGACAGGCAGATATTTAAAGAGATGATAAATTCAGTTGTACTGATGACATATTTTCATAAAAATTCATCCAAGGTATAAAGGAATTTTCTTAGTCTTCAGTGTGTTTCTTCTCTACAGCAGAATTCACTTCCTTCTAACATTCCCAGAAAGTCAATCTTGCCAGCACCTGTGTGTCTGAGAAGACTGGTCAGGTCCAGGTCACAACATTAAGACTGTGGGCTGTAATTTTAGGAGTGTGTTCAAGCACAGCCCTGCTACTTGCTAACAATATAATCTTCGGCACAATTTATTTATTTGTCTGAACTCCAGTTTCCTCATTTGTGAAAAGCTTTGAAAATGTTACACTCATAGGGTTGCTATGGGAATAAATAATTTCTATAAAATATTTGGGGTTGCACTTTTTTCAGAATATGCACTTAATACATAAATATTGTCTATTATTATTGTTAACTTACTGTCACTTTCCAGTTTATGTCTCTCTAGACCTGGGTGTATGAAAATTTAGCTATTACCAAGCATACTCATTTCTAAACCAATGTTGAACTGTCCACACATAAGCCTTTGTAACCCACCTTCTGAGGTTTTATTCTTTCTGTCCCTTCTATCTTTTTTTTCCTTTCAAAACTCTCAAACTTATAGCATGACATGCTTAAGATTCAGATCAAAGTTATTCTTTAGTCCACTTAAGTATATACATCTCTCCCATTATAAGATACTCCAAAGTACTGTAAATTAGTACTCAACAATACCATACTGACTTTTTTTTTTCATTTCTGCTAATATATCTAGTATGTGGATAATTATCGGGCACATAATAGCTACTGGATAAATATAAATTGGCTAAATAAATAAATTACTACTTACATTATAAACGTGTATTTTAGAGCTAGATCGTAAGCTGCTAGACAACTAAAGCTTTCCCTCTCCTGGTCGTCTACCATCAGTCAATATTGTAGAGAAGAAATAATGTACATGCAGCACCCTGGTGGACATGCCCTTAGAAATCATATTGATTAATTGACACAATATTTAAATTAAACTAAGTTGAACTTTAGTCACAATGGCATAAGTGTTAATAACATTACTTTAGTCTTAGCACAGTACTTTCTATAAAATAGGAATTCAATTACATTTATTATCCTGTGCCTTAGATATGAAATCTTTCTTCTAGCTCCTCTGTGATTCTCCTAAATATTTATTGTCACAACTACATTCTATGTATTAAACATAATAATTTAAACTACCATTGAATAGTGTAATTATCTTTTTTGTATCAAAAAATATTAGAAGGTATGTTTAAAAATAAGATATATGTAACCCAATGTTCATTTCAGCATTATTAATGGTGGCCAAGATATGGAAACAACTGAAGTGTCCTACGATAGATGATTTATATATATAATGAAATACTACTTGGCCATAAGAAAAGATAAAATGCTGTCATTTGTGACAACATGGATGGACCCTGAGTTTATCATGCTAAGCAAAATAAGTCAGACAGAAAAAGTTGAGATCCATATGACTTCACTCATATGTGGGATATAAAACTGAAAACAATAAATCAACAAGACAAACAAATAAACAAAAACTCATAGACACAGACAACAGTTTAATAGTTACCAGAGGGTAAGGAGGGAGGGTAGTTTATAGAAAAGGGTAAAAGAGTTAAAAAATATGGTGATAGAAGGGAAACTGACACTGGGTGGTAAACACACAATGCAATATATAGATGTTGTTTTACAGAATTGTACACTTGAAACCTATGTAATTTTACTAGCCAATGTCACACAATGTCACACGAATACATTCAATGAAAAATAAGTTGTCAGACAATAAAATATGTGATGTAAATTTCCATTAACTTTGGAAAACATGTTTAATAAGAGTAGTCAAAAATAACACTATCTTAATAATTATAGTCCTGAGATTTTGTCCTAAGGAAATTTTAAAAGAGTAAAAATTGTATGCTCAAAGATGCTAATTAAGATAGTATCAAAAATAGCGAAATATTAGGAATAATAGCTTTAGTAAAGTGAATAGTCAGGAATTGATAGAATATTTTCCAGCATTTAAAAGTATAGCTATACTATAAGTGAAATAATTAAAATGCAAATTTTAATAAAACAATGCAAAGTGCAAAGTTATACGTTGTTTCTGATAAAAAGTGCTCAACCGATATTTAAAAAAAAATGTTGAGAATGATTTTTTTTTTTTTCACATTTCAAACACATGGCTAAATTCCCAAAGTGCATGATTTTCCCATGTGGAGGATGATTAGGCTGCTGATACTATTAACACTAATGGTTTGGAAATGGGGACCCTGACTCATTCTCTTGTTTTAGTGAGAGGTCGGAAAGGATGACTCAGTTTCTCTTGCTAACAGAATATGCAATGCAAATTTCTTTGCAAGTAATCAGCTGAACATCAACTTGCTGGAAGGATGTATATATTAATATTTGGTGGTAAGAGATTTATATTTTTTGGAGATTTGTTTATCCCCGTTCTCCAAGGCATTTAAAATACGGCAGTGAAATGACAAATCAGAGATAATATGTGGTCTAAATAATATTCATGTTAAGATGATATAAACTACACATTAATGAATAAATCCAGATAAGACCAAAGATATCTTAGAAGCAAGTTATCTTCCAGCAAAGATGCGGGTTACCCCATGGAGTACTTTTGGAAGAAGCATTTTGTTGTTGTTCTAGTGTATGATTTTAAATTATGACAGAAAGCAAAAGTTCTTCAAGAGAAAGGACACTGGGTTTTGTAAATTTAACCATTCCATGTCTTTTTTAAATAATAAAAATATATTGATGGTATATTATAGAAATGTATACTTAAAACCTATATAATTTTACCAACAAATGTCACTCCAATAAATTTAATACAAATTAATCAACAAAAATAGAGCTCACATAATAATAGCTAATCTTTCTTAAAGTCTTACTTTTTCTAGTCACCAGATAAGTCCTTTTTTTGTGTTATCCCATTTAAACCTTATAAGATCTTAGTGTCATAGGTAGTAATTTTACCTGTTTCACTTAGGTGTCACCTGAAGCTCATAGAAAAATAATAACTTGCCTAATGTCACACAGTTTCAGAAAGGTAGATTTTATTTGTTGAAGGGCAGATTTTTCCAGCAAAACATTGTACATTGCAGTAGTTGTTATTGTGTATAAAGATAGCTTCTTAATTACCAAAGGCATCCCAGAAAAGAATCAGTAATGCAATAAACATGTACTTAAATGAAAGAACAGGGACACTTAGTGCTACATGACATCTGTCCCAAAATGTCTATGAAAAATATGGAATCCAAATGTGAGATCACTGGTGTCTCGTTTGTTACATACAGAATATGTTCTCTATGACAAGACTATTATTTTAGATTGGTAAGACTTGCGTAACACCTTTGCAGAAATGGGAGAATAAATTTAAGATGTCACAAACATTTTTATCATATTGATCTCTTCTTTTCCTGCAGCATACTCAAACTTGTAAAACTGAGAGAATTCAGGGAAAATGTCAACTTCGCATGCTCCTATAACTAAGAAGTGTATGACTGGGGTTTGAACTTACAGGTGTTCGATTTCAAATCTGTGCATTATGTAGTATAGATGTAAAGGTTCCATAAGGGTACATACAAAGAAGTTACAGCAATTGTCAGTGGATTCAGTTAAAGGGGTCCAGTAATAGCACTGGTTACCAGAAACTGCAAATTTGGGAAACAGGTGACAAAATCATTCACTTCATGAATAGATGACATTGGGAAAACCAATTTTAGTTGAAGTGTTAATAACCTACTATGATCAATATTTTAAGCAAAGAGATAATTTTTAAAAAATCTGGCTTTGTGCAATGAGAACCTGTGCTCCACATAACAGAGCTATGGATAAGGATTTAGGGAAATTTATGCATTGACATATGAATTATGATAGAATCCACAAGAAAGATAACATCTTCAAGACATAAAGAGAAAAAAATGAACTCAAGAAGATCCAGTTTTGCATACTGAATGCTTTCCATCTCAAAGAAAATATAATATCTTGTTAAGCTGTAAGTTTTGTTCAGATAAGCTCTAACATATTGTTTTTGCTATCATGGAGTAAAGATTTTTTTTAAGTCCTCAAGCAAAGAAATATAAAGGCTCAAGTCTTATTTTAGCATATCATTTTGAATAGCATATTCTACCCCCAAGAGATAGAATTCTATATAACTCTGTTAGAGCAGATGACTGAGAATGTTATTCTATGAAAATCTACTTTTTTACCACATTGTCTTAATTTTGTGATTGTTATGTCACTTTTATTTTAATATGTATGTTAAATTTTGTTTTAAAAGAAAGGTGAAAGAACACACTTACTGTGTTTTGACATAACATCTGTAAATAGAATGTAAGGCTCTTAAAACACCATGGGCTCTCATTCCAGGTAGGTGGAAATGAGACATCAGGGATTCAACACAGTGAGTTAGAAACAAAAAAAAAGATCAATGTAAATGTTAAAACTTCTGAAGTCAAAAGCATGCGGACTGACTTCATTTACTGCGCTTTTATTTCCCCAAGTTTATATTCATCAGCCTTCTAATAAAACCTGAAGAAAGCAGTAGAAACCCACAGCTGCTCCATCCTTGGATGATTGAGGATGGGGAGCTTTCCTGGGTGTAATCTGAAACTGGTATTTTAGAGGATTGGGAGAGACCCAAGAGCAAGGCAGACTACGCCAGATTGGTAAGTGGCAGGTTAAATAAGCAAGGGAATTTGAGTCTTGTCTTGTGTTACCTACTAGATGAGCAGTTTTCCCCACCCACCAGCCAGTATCTTACCAGGGTACAGAAGCCTTAACAGAGTTCAGTTACACACATATACAGGAGGCCTTAACTGGGTTTAGTCATATACCTCATCCAGATAATCCCATCACCACATTTCTCTCTGGAGGCTGTATCCTTGGGAGGGGCAGTTTCTGGGAGTGGGAAGTAAGAGCACACATTCCAAAGACAGGGAGGGTACGGGGAGCCTCCAAATGCCTGAATCCTGCTCAGGAACACTGGTGGTCATGTCTTCTTTTTTTTTTTTTTTTCCCTCCCTCCCCCCCGGTCATGTCTTCTTGATGACCTTCTCTAACACGAGAGCAGGGAAATAAACTAAAATCCAACCAAATATCATAGAAAGAGTTGAAAACTGCAGTCACAGAGCAGAGGCAGAGTATAATATAGCAAACTTCATGCATTAAGTCGGTTACTCAATCATGAGTCATGTAGAAGTTTCATTTTAACTAGGATACCAAGTTCCATTTTAGTCAACTGTTGGGGGATTTCTGACTATTCATTTACAAATGGAAAACATAGAAAAGAGTGAGGAGAACTGAATTTTCAAGAAATAGCTAGCTCTGCCTTTAACTAACACTCAAAGCATGTGGCAAGTCTTGGTGGTGACCAAAGTATCCATATTCCTTCACTTTCTTTATAGTGATGTCCCACCAAACTGTCATTACTTTGAAATTAGACAGACCTCAGTACAGTGGGAAAATGGTTAAAAGAAGACAACAAAAATCAAAATAAACAAGACAAAGAATCAAAATAGAGAATAAATGAATACATTGAAAAGTGGGAAAATGGAGCAAAGTAATGAGTGATGAATAAATAAAGAACAAAGGATAAAATGGAAGAGAACAAAATAAACTCTTATGTCTGTCTTAATAGAGATACATAAAAATGACAGATGTTTTTGAAGAGAAAATGATCATCATAAACATTGTACATTTCTTGAAGGAGCAAATGAATGAAAATACTCAGAACTGAATGCATATCACAGAAGGGGGTAGGAATTCTGCAGTTGTGTTATTAACTTGATCAATGCCCAAAAACAAATAGGCAATTCAACACCACCTTCTCTCTCAATTCACATTAGTGCTTATAATCTACTGATTGTCAGCAAACTGAATAATTACAAACTCCACTTGTTCAACTACTAAGTTAACATAATCTCGGTAGCAACATTGAGTTATTTAAAATAGAAAAGGATACATGTCATAAATTATAAATATGCAGAGTATGATCAGTTTGAAATTCAGATTATCTCCTTAATTTTAATCATTTAAATAGAATTATACCATAATGACTATCAAAATAATGTAATCAATAAAATGTCCAAAATAGCATTGTTTACTGTGTCATGGTCTACTCAGACTGGGACATTTTAGTAGAAATGAAAAAAAAAAAATCAAACTACTTCTGCAAAAACCTTTACAATACTATAAGTAAATAAATGTGCCTTTGCATGTAAATAAGATGAAGTTTAAAATATGTAAGTTGAACGTAGTATTTTAAAATAACAAAATTATCATTGTATCTTAAAATTAAAATACATTAAAAGTATACAACATATACTATACCATAGATAACTTGTCCGCTTCTTAATAATATGTTTTGATAATAGAATATAAGATTTGTTAGAGTAAATATGGGGCAGATAAGTCTTAGTGCCGAAGTCAATAGACTTTTTCCCTATGGACTGTAAGAAAAGATCAACAATGGGTGAAAATTCAGTAAAAGCAAACCCAGATTCTTTACAGGCTGTCCTTGTTAAAGAACTAGAACAAAGGATCTAGGCAGGTGGAATCACCCAGCACATAGTGCAAATAGACTAGAAACTGTTATTCTTTAAATCAGTGTTTTGAGGAAAATATACATAATTCCCTTTCAAGTTTTTGTTGACTTGTACCATTCATTTAGGAATATTCTTTCATCTTCTAATATCTGGAAGAGTTTGTGTAAGATTGGAATGATCAATTCTATGAATATTAAGTAAAACTCAGTTTCAAATACATCTGATGTGTATTTTTTTTTCCAATGGAATATTTGAAATTACAGGTTCAGTACCTTTAAATTATCAGAAATGTTTAGGGTACTTATTTAATGCAGAGTCTGTTTTTAGTAAGTTTTAATAATCTAAGAACCTATGTATTTAATCTATGGTTTCAAATGTATTTGTATAATGCTTTATATCATAACCACTATATTTTAAAGCTCTGATGCATATATTATTTAAATTATTCATATGTACTGTTCCTGTTTTATTTGGTAAATTCTCCATAGATTAGTGTATTTTGCTAGTTTTTTAAAAAAACCACATGTTAATGTTTTGCACTTTTCCCAGTTATTTTCTTTTAATTTATTTGTGTTTTCTTCTCCTCTTTATTGGTTATTCACTTCCTTTTTTAGGCTTTTAGTTTGTTGTTCCCTTCCTTCCTTCTTTCTTCTTTTGGGTGTGTGATCCTTTTCTGATCTAAGTTGGTTACTGAATTCATTGATTCTATTCTTCTACTCTAAATTAATTCTTTAAGTAAAAATTCCTTTTAAGTGCACTTTTAAATACACATTTAAGTACACATTTAAGTACACATTGCCTTCATCTCCTAAGTTTTGACATGATTTTTTTTTTTAATGCTAGTTCTAAGTAATGTCCAGTTCCATCATGAATTTGTCTTTAAACCACAGATATGTTGCACTGCATTTTAAAGTCTAAATTTATTTGGTATAGCTAATTATACTTTTGTAAATTTTTATTAATTCATTGTAAATTGATAATGGTACCCATCATTTTAACTTTGTTTAGATTTTTTTCATGGCCTTGCTCATATGTTTTTCTTTGTAGTGCTACATTTAGGATGGCTGTCCATCTAGGTTTTGCTAGGGACCATATCTAAGAATTCTGTAAGCTCCAAGAGTTGTCACCTTTCCTGACTAATTATTTCAAGATTTTTCCTCATCTGTTGTCTACATGACAATTTTTTGAGTGGGTATTAGTTTGTTCTCATTTATAAAAGAAACCCTAAAATTTTTCATCGTTAAGGATATGAAGTCTGATGTTCCCAATGTCTGGAAGTTATTCTTGAAATTCTAATTTAAAATTCTTTGACTCTGGAATGTTTTCCCCGACAATCTTAGGTGGATTTTCTTTTTGTTTACATTTTGAAATTAAAAAAAAAATTAACTAGTGGGTTTAGTTTATTGTGATTTCTGATCTTTGACTTTTAAAGTATAGTTTGTTAATTTACTGTCATTAGTAATCTATTGGGTCTTATTTCTAACGTCATAGTTGTATTCTGGTGTCTGTTAAATTTCCCCAGAGTTAGCCAAAAGTCACTGGAAGAATATTCCCTATGGGGTTTGCTTACCCTCTAGTGATCCCACTCTTAATTTATCATTGGCCTAAGCAGATACTTTACATTTAAAAAAATGTACAGATAAGTAATTAATTTCAGATATATTTTAAAATATTTTATCTGACAATTTAATAAATTTTAAAGGGTTACCTTCATTAAAGTGCTTGTCGTACAGGGTGTCAGGTGGGGGTCTCAGCTACCGCTCCCCACATAAGAACACAGGACATGGTAAGGCCAAACAGGAACACCCACGGAGCCATAGATAGGGGAGTCAAACTGTTATATTCTCGCTGGCGGCTGGGCTGGAGACACAGGAAGCAGGATCAACATAATCTGCAACCCACCCCCCCAGTCCTAATAGCAGTCCGCGCTTGCCAGCCACCATCTTCTTGCTAGCCCCCATTTTTTCTGCTAGCGTAGCCACAGCAGTTATATTATTGGCCAATGGCTTACGGGTTACAGCTGATGGCCAACTAGCCACAGCTGAAGGCCATCTGATCACAGTTGATGGCCATTTACTACCCGAGCCAGCACCTTTCTATGTGAGGCCGAGAGCCTGGAAACTGCTTTCTGGGACTCTGTCCCCACAGTGCTTCTCAAATTTTTCATGTTATAACATACATAGAGAATGTTACAGTTATATGACATATTGGAAAAAACAAGTAAGTTATTTGATGTTGGAGCAACTGACCTAATATTTCAAGTCTTGTTGAGCTAACTAGGTGCTTGGGGTGGAAGGGGTAGGGTGTGATATTTTTGCAGATTTGTAAACCATTTGTGCACACTTGTAACTCATTTGTGGAAAACAAGGTTGCAGTAGCAATGCATGAATTATGAAGATTTTTTTAAATTTTTTGTTTTTAGTTTAAGACTTTTTGTTTATCATATTGTTGTAATATGTAAAAGTATTATCTACTTTAATTGGGAAAATTCCTGTAACTAAAAATGTTTCTACTGAAATATTCTCAACCTGTTCCAAAAATTGCACTCAGTAATTAATACCATTTAGGAACCCGTTAAGTAATGAAAATTAAAAACAAAAACAAAACAAAACAATTTTTGTTATTCTCATGTGTTAATATACAAAAACAAACGAACAAAAAATCTTACAAAAAGTGATATATTAAATCTATGGTACATGAGCTCTGCCCCATTCCATTTATCAAAGTCTAGTTGTTCTCTAGGTACAGAGATAACTCTGTTATTTCCCATGGGTATATAAGCAGAGCACTATCTAACGCCAGATGAAAAATAAATGCACATATTGAAGTGAAAAAATACGGCAAGTGTATCTGTTATTTATGACACCAATTATTTCATGAATTTGCTGCTTTATTTTCAATCTAAAAATGACAAACAAGGGTCATGGAGAATTTCTTTAAAAGCCATGTCTACCTATGCAAATCATAATGGAAATTGGAAGGATTCATGTAAAAACTTCAAGCCAAAAGTGCTATTTTGCCTGAAATAAGGGTAAATAAGAAGTAAGGAATCAAAATTTTGTTTTCGTGTGACTTATTTTAATCTTTGAATTTGTAAACAAAGAGAGAAACCAACTGAAAAATTCTGTTATATGTGCTTTCAAAAATGTTATGAAATATAATATGCACACACACACACACATGCATATATACTTGGAATTTAATATCTGTATGAGAATAATGAGGCTCAGAAATATAATTGCATGAAGTCTTAAACTAAAATACACTGTTGAATTTTATGACCATTTCTGCTGGTTTACAAGGACTTATTCTTATTACTATATTATGTAATATCATTACAATGATATTTTATATTGGATTATGGCATATCACATTATAAAGCAAGGAGCTCTCAAAATTATATATATTTGATGCTATTTGATAATGATTATTTCCTTATGCGACTTTCTTAACACATCTTTAGTTTTTAGGTATTACTATAAGATTCCACAGGGAACATGGCATTTCCTAAATGGACATCCCTTATTTTCAAGTAAAGGTCAATGTTTCCATGTGTTTACCTTAAACAAATAGCCAGATACTTCTCCACCATAATGGGTATATTTGGGAACGAAATGAATTGCAATTCAGGACATGTGGTCTAATGGAAAACCACACACAAGTACTGAGAAAAAAAGGAGAAGAAAATCTTATACAAAAGAAAAGGTTAAGAGAGTTATTATAAACAGAGTTGTTCATATTGGGCTTCCTAATCCATGTAGGTTGTAAGAGCTCCCTTTTCTGGCCTCTCGACTTCATTTTAAATTAGGTTTCTCTTTATTAACTTTATACGGGATAAACGTAGTGGCTAGCAGACAGGGAATGACAACTAAGTTTGCGAACTTGTTGAAATGATATTGCTAAGAGTTTTTGATATCAGAGGGACTATTCATTATGACTTCATACCAATTGGGCAGTTAATCAAGTTCACTGTTTGGAAGTACTGAAAAGGATGCATGAAGAAGTTAGACGACCTGAAATTTTCACCAACAATTCATGGCTCTTGCATCATAACAATGCACCAGCTCACACGGCACTGTCTTTGAGGGAGCTTTTAGCCAGTAAACAAATAACTATATAGGAATACCCTCCCTACTCACCTGATCTGGCATCCAATGACTTTTTTTTACCCAAAAATAAAGGAAATATTGAAAGGAAGACATTTTGATGACATTCAGGACATCAAGGGTAATACGATGACAGCTCTGATGGCCATTCTAGAAAAAGTTTCAAAATTGTTTTGAAGGGTGGACTAGGTGCTGGCATCAGTGGATAGCTTCCCAAGGGGAGTACTTCGAAGGTGATCATAGTGATATTTAGCAATGAGGTATGTAAAACTTGATCTAGGATGAGTTTGCGAACTTAATTGTCAGACCTAAATGTAAATTTGAAGCTGAGGACCAAAAATATTACTTACGGTCACATCTGGATTATAAAGTTAATGGACTAAATGCATTCAGAGAGACCAAATATTGCTCAGAAAATGTCCATATTTGATATCTTAATGAGAGCATCATATGTCATGAGAAATGGGAGGATTTAGTTGGACTTCCTGACAAGGTGGCGTATAAAGGTCTTAATACAGAGATGAGTAAGAAACAATGGAAGTGAATTCAGGGCCACACCTAGTAAGAGAAAAGCAGTTCCTTAGGAGGGGACAGCAAAGTGAGAAAAGGAAAGAGGGTGACTGGTTGCTGACTAGCTTAGCTCATGTGTTTTTCTTTGTAGTGCTGCATTTAGGATGGCTGTCCATCTAGGTTTTGCCTGCTAGAGCAGATGTTTTTCTACAGACAGCTGTTTTATGTGCATTTATTTTTCTATAGCCTAAATAGTTTCTTTCTCTAGTTTCTCTTTAGCACACTTTTCCTTATTAGGATCACAAGTGAGAAGCCAATATGTGACCTGAATACTTAGCAATATGGCAAAAACAAATGGAGTTCTTCAGAGCCTTCTAATATGCAGTGGAAGTATGCTTTTTTGAAACAGCAGTTTCTTTTTAGTCAATACTTGGGATAACCTACTTTACTTTCAAGCATGATTGGTATACCTCTCAGCTGTTATAGAGAAATAACCCCTAGATCCCTTTTCCATTTCAGTGGAGATAACGATGCACTGAAATAGCTCTCAGGTGTACCTGAAAGCTTGACATTGCACGGAAGTTTATATTTTAAAGCAAAGAAGTTACATTCTATTAGGTGTTACCATCTAATAAATATGCAGTACACGGAGAGATTTCCAGAAAAGAAGGAGAGTTGGTACATATTTCCAAAACTGCTTGACAGACATTAAAGTGATATAAATCACAATAAAATACAGACAAAAACTTCATCTACATAAAAGTACACAAGTTCCCCTCATTATCCCACACAGTCTGAACTATCAACCTGATACAATAAAATTTAGATGAGGCTGCAAGTAGTTACCAGGAGATACTGCTCAATTTTCTGGCAAGTGGGGACAATGCAATTCTAAGACTATATACAAGCTTATGATTTAAAAAAAACAACAACAAAAAAAAAAACCCGAGTGATATGTTCTATCCTGAAGAAGTGAGAGCTGAAGTCCTGCATTGAATATCACGAGCAAGGAGCAAACTATTTGGAAATCAGACTTGCAAGTGGGCCAGCTTCTCCGGTTTTAGTGTGTATCAGAATGACCAGGAAGTCTTTTACAACAGCAATTACTGCATCTCACTCCCAGAATTTGGGATTCAGTAAGGCTGGCGTGGTGCCTGAAAAGTTGCTTCTCTAAAAACTTCCCAGATGATATCAAAGAAGCTGGCCTGGGACTATGCTTTGAGAACCTCTGGTATAAATGGTTTGGTTGTCATGGTTGCTGGTGGCATTATGGTTTAAAATGTTTTATTTTTTACAGTGCTTTTTAGATTTACAGAAAAACTGAGAGGAAACTAGATTTTCCCCACATAGCCTCCTACAACACACATGTCCAGCCTCCCGAATTATCAGCATACCTTACGGAGTGGAACATTTGTTATTGATGAACCTACATTGACAGATCATTAGCACCCAAAGTCCATAGTTTACATTAGGATTCACTCTTGGTGTTGCACATTGTATGGGTTTGGAGACATGGATAAAGGCATGTATCCATGATTTTGGTATCATATAGAGTGGTTTCACTGCCATCAAAAGGCTTCATACTTCGACTTTTTATCCAAACCTGTTCTCAGCCTCTGACAACTGATTATTGTCTTCATACTTTTATCTTTTTCAGAATGTTATATTATTGGAATCATGGCCTTTTCAGATTGTTTTCTTTCAGTTAGTGATATGTATTTAAAGTTCTTCCATGTCTTTCCATGGCTTCATAACTCATTTCTTTTTAGCACTGACTAATATTCCATTGTCTACATACAGCATAGTTTATTCATTCACCTACTAAGGGACATCTCATTTGCTGTATAAATGACTTTTAAAAATGTGTTTCATTTCTGTCTTCAACCTAGTTTCCCAAGAAGAAAGTGTTTTGAAGACAAGGAGACAAGCTTACCCTGATAGTTGTGGGATGGGGGTGTGGGAGATATGAGAATGGCACACGAAAAAAGTCACATTGCTACAGAATCAAAAAGTTTGGTATCATGCTGTGATGGTCTTTTGCTGTATCTATCAGCTTGCTTAGGCTAAGTGACATTTCCAAGAGTTTACTTTCTCGCATACTTCCAGATAGAGCAGGCTATAAAAATATATTTGTACAACAACGTAACTATCCTAAAATTTAACCTATTTCCAAATAAACCAATGTAACCAATCGACATTTAAACTTATTCTAAGAATTACAAATTATAAGGAAAACGTATCCCACAAAACAATCATATTTCTTTATCCAAACTATGCAGTAAATTTTCACACTTTTAGAGCAGTAGTCAATGTATCTGTGACAGAAAGAGGAAATAAATTAATTTAAAATTTATTATAATTTTTTCATACATTTTCCAAGGTAGGATAAAAAGGTCATTAAGTTAAGATAGTAGAAAGAAAAAAAAAAGTTTTTTTTTTTTTTTTTCTGAAAGCTAGAAAGAGGTGAACTCCTTAACATTTTCCAAGCAATAAACAAGCTATGTTACCTAACGGTAATGAATTAATATTGAACAGCCAGGGAATGAATCAGTAAAGACCATAAGACCTTCTACAAAGACCCTGCAAAAATCTAACCTTGATTACCTGAAGTCATTAAAGGAAATAAAACAAACAAAAGATTGTCACAGCATTCAACTGGAGTAAGTTTAATAAGTTATAAAATACTATTTTTACAGAAAAATAGAGTAATTCAAAGACAAATTAAGTCATCAATTCATATAGTTTGAAATTAAATATATTTTATAGTGTGCTTTTAATTTACTAACATTTTTTAAGAACTTTTACTTTGTGAAAGAGGCAAAATATTTTAAATTGTCTTCAGTTTATCGTATACTTTAGTTTTTTTCTTTATTTCCCTCCTTTTAAAATTAAAAGCAAATAACCTAAAGCAAAAGGAATTTTTTTTTTTAATAAGTCAGTAAGGTGTTAATAAGGATAGCTTTTCTGAGGATCTCAGCTAATTCAATTAACTACTCTCTCTTTTTTTTCCTTTCTTTCTTTGACAGACTGTTTCCTCCTGCTTTGTTTTCCAATAACATTGTGTATTAATAATTTACCTAGACTAAGAAAACTGAAGTCTTAGGTTGTATCTGCAAACAAAGTTTAAGACAAATATTTTACTTATCCAGTTCATGGCACACAAACACACACACACACACACACACACACACACACATGAACACACACATGAACACAGATATATTTATCTAAATGGTGAGAACTGAAAAAGAAGACATCGTTTTGAGGCCATTACTTAAATGTTCACATTAGACTAGAATTTATAGCAGAATTGAGCTAGAAAGATTTTAGGTAGGTTAAAAAAACAAGAAATGTTTAAACATTTTAAAGGGTGAGTTGCTGGAATATTAAAGAGTTTGAAAACACAAGCATTTGCAAAAATAAGGTAACTGCTGGTGACTTAGATATACACTCAATTAGATAATATTAAAGACCTGAGTTACGTTTCACAAATTCTATCATTTTAGCAATGACCTCTGAGACATTGCAAGAACAACAAAGAACAAAGAGATTACATCTGTGATCTTTAACTTTCTTTACAGATAATATGTACTGCTGGTGTAGCTAACTCTCTGTTGTTCCTCTGTCCCACTCATCTTTGACAAAAAAAGGTATAGAAATAATGGGAGTGTTGAGTACACATTTATAACAGTTTGGTGACATTTTTTAAATCCTTGTCCATCACAACACTAGAATAATTTTACTCAGACTTGGGGACAGCGGGCATTACTATAGAAAGAACTATAGTAAGGCATGTTTTTTAGAACAAAGGAAGACATGGCGGATCATTTCTATATACATATATATTTTTTTCTTTTTTTTTCCCCTCAATAGTCCTCGTCAATTGAAAGACAAATGATTTATGGACCTCTATATCCTCATTGGTGGATCTTCTCAAATTTTACCTAAGCTCTGTATGACATCTCAAATTGCTTTGAGAAAAAAGACTATTTAAAATAACATCATATTATGACTGATTTGACAGAGGTATGTGAATGTGATAGGGACATCAGCAGAAATCGATGGCTTTACTGAGAAAGGTTCCTCCTTCTAAATGATACAAGGCATGGAAAGCAGCCTCATTTGATCAAAACTTTGTTGACTTGTAACTGTAGTACACAGGTTCATGCCTTCACAAGTACTGGCTATACTCTTCAGTGTGGTTATAACGGGGTATGCTTTTCTGCATTGGGAACTGAAATGAAATCTTTGGCAAACCACTTTTAATCATGGTGCCTCCATATATTGTAATATTAGGTCTGCATTTGGTTGAAGAGGTAGTTGATTGCAATCAAGTCAGTATCACTAAATAAAAGTGTAGAGATTCTCCTGAAAAAGAAAACAACAACAAAAACAACAACAAAAATCCTCTAAATGAAACGCTCTGATAGATAAACGAAAGAGAACACTAGCACACTGTATAGTTCATTCTCCAGGAAACAGGGCATCCTGGTGACAATTGTGCTGAAACAATGCTTGCTGTCTCAACTTATATGTAACCATAGGTAGAAGTATTCTGAAATTTAGCAGATATTCACAATAAATCCAAGTATAATAATGATCCCTTTCCATCCCATTTATACAATTGATTGAAAGACCGAACATTGAAATATGTGGTCAGTCTTTTTTGAAGAGGGACTTATCTTAAGGCAATGTAAAATAATCTGCTAAACACAAATACACACACATAACTCTCACAATAAGTGTATATTAACTAGACACATACATGAGTTGAAAGAGTAGTGTGTGTATCATAACAGATGCTTATTGTTTACAGTCATATTTTTTCTAGCCTAGTAAATTTACTGTAGTTTAGAACACATCTTATGGGAAAATGTATCAAATAAAAAAAACAAACTGCTTATACAACGTTTTATTCCCTTTCACTGTCTTTTCTTTTTGAAAACAACCTGTATATATTTTGGAGATTGCCAACAGTTAGTTAGCCAACAAATCTCAATCAACAGTCTGTTGCGTGAAAGTCTCTTTCTGTGTGCACTACGTGAATACTTTGAAGAAGAATTTAGCACCACTGATGCCTTTGATGTACTCTTTTAAAGTATGCATTTAGGACCCCCCCCCTACACTTGAAGTTTGTACTCTGGTAGGTATTGTGTCTAGTGGGTCATATGCCTGTGATCCATTCCCTTGGGTCTTAGTCTAATGATAGAGTTGGGAGTACAAAACAAACAAACAAAAAAGCACCATAAATAAATCCCAGTATGTAAGGCAAAAATATATATTCCTGATCATTCTTGAATGCATATCAATGTCAAGTGATTCTAAGGAGAAAACCACTTTTAATCTTTCTGAGTCGAAAAGTAGTGAGTCAAACCTGATCTCAGCTTTCCCACTCTGTGACCTTGGATAGTATTTTAACCTTGATTTTCTCCTCTGGAAAATGGAGATAGGAATGCATGCAATTTCTGCTTACCTCACAGGCTTGTGTATATCGAGAACTGTCACTGTCATTGTCCTTACTGGTAGTAGCAGTAGAACACAGTAGTACACAGCAGTCGTGGTACTAGTCCTAGGATTAGCAGAAGTATTACTGATATCACTGTGGGGAAGATGCATTTTAAACATCTCTAAGCTTTTTCACACTTTAAATCCTCCTTAATCCACAGTAATACCAATGAAAAGGAAATGAATGAAATGGAGAGAGGGAGGGAGGGGAGAGAGAGAGAGAGAGAGAGAGAGAGAGAGAGAGAGAGAGAGAGAGAGAGAGAGAGAGAAGGAACTTCAAATAGACACAAGACTGAATAAGTAATTCCTGAACAAAATTCAGGAGAAAGGCCTGGAGAGGTTACAAAATTTGTCCGTGCTACCCTGTTTCTTCAACAAGCTTTCTTTACAGCTCATCTAATTGGAATATTGTCAGTAAAAACAATGTTCCATGACTTTGTAATGTGTGGTAGTGTGTATTTGAATGAGTAACGGTGTTAGTGTTCTCTAAGTGGATTAGGTAGCAAAGCCAGAAATCAGAGTGCAGCATTTATAAACCACTCACTCGTCATGTGGGGAAGGCAGGTATCCTGGAAAAAGGCAACAATTTCATCTGACCCTGATAAGTGAACAGGCTACATGCACCCAAACCTTGATCTTTAAAACAAAATGATGAAAATGTGCTTCAGAGGAGATAAATGCCTCCCCAAAGAGGGGCAAAAGACATATTGCTCTGTGAGCTCTAAAACATTAGTTGTAAGAGACCAAGATTCTTATCCCTATAATTCCCCGAGGAGGAGAGGCACTGGGGAGTGACGGAGATAGACACAACATGAAGTCAGGGAACATTTTCATTTCAGTGAACATCTGTTGACAGACAGTAAATTCAGTGATAACTGTCATGCAGTGTGGGTGCTTTTCTTTCTAGTAAGCGTGGTGAGAGCACCTTATACCTCCTGGCATAATTGTTCGTGTTCCAAGTGTGCATAATGGGGATTTAAAAACTATAAGAGAAAATAAAAGGCAAAGAAAAATGTGACTATCTAAAAAGAAAAGCTATTTCTAACAAATCTATTTTCTTTCGATGCAACTAACCCTTACCGTTTTCGTACTTTCACAATGTGTATAGAATATTTAGTAAATATTCTGACGTCTTTTTTATGAATAAAGATGCAAACCTTTGCATATTTATTGTTATTCTCAAAAGAGAGGATGAAAAATCTTAAAGACGCAATTATGACAATAATGATGTGGCTTTGGTTTACAAAAGCTTTATGGACAAAAATTGCTTAGAGACAAATGCCTGTTTCAACCTGAATGTGTAAAAGAGAGTCATAGACATTTCAGATTTATAGATAGATCAAGGCTATTTCTGAAGAACAAAATAGCAAAATCTTTCTCTCCTGAATGTATTTATTATGTTTTTTTTTCTTAAAATGACCAGAATTCTGGATTCCATAAAACATTTACTTATATTTATATAGTGAATCATTTTGAATTAGTGAATTATATTGAATATAATGAATTAGTATTGAAAATACTACTAATCAAAACTAATTACTAATACAAATATTTATACTTAGGGCATTTCCAAAGCAATTTAAGTATACAATACAAGCAATGTAACTTGATAGTGAATTACTGGATTTCCTCTAACTGGCAACAGTCTAAAATCTATTTACTGGCAGTCTTTGGATCTCATTAAAAACAGTATCATCTCACCATGTGCAAAATTATTACATGGGCATTCTCTGTCAAGGACTGTTCTAAGTGCAATTTGGTCCTAAAACACCTCTGAAAAAGTACCTTTGTCTCATCCCCAGCATTAACATAATACCCCCCTCTGGTAGAGGTACTGGTAGTTCTAGTTTATTGTTTCTAGCAATTGAATTCTATGACTTCAAAAAACCTGGAATTACTAAGGGTTGCCAAGGTCAAGAAATATATTATCAGTGGATACTGCATGTGTACTACAGAAAATTGCTGTCAGTGTAAATTTCCCTCACGGAGTAGCCACAAAAAATCATTTAAATATTTAACTTGGTTATTACCATACTGCATGGCATCATACAGAACTCACAACTGACACTACTTTTGGACATTTCCCAGAGCCTGAACACCAATGCTCGTCATTGATAAACACTTGCTAACTAATCACACACTGCCAAGTCATGTGTCTGAATAATTCGCCGTGTAATTTTCTCATATTTGTCAAATTAAAACAATGGTGATGCATATACTATTCCAGCCAGTTAACTTAATGGTAGGTGACATGTTTAAATCAATCATCTGCCATATCATCATAATCCAAACTTAAATGTGGTTTCCATTTGTCCCAAACATTTGAAAACATTGTATAAATATGGGTGACTAATTTATTCCACGTGTACTCTCTCTATATTAAATAGAAAGTAATGTCTTGAAAACTTACACATATTTGGTTGTATGTTTTTGTGCAAGGTGCTGTCACTATGTACAGAGAAAACTCAGTCCACATGATGCAGATATAATCTAAGGTTTATTGGGAAAATGGACTAGCAGAGAAGCAGTAGAATGAACTCTGTCTTCCAGACTCTCATCATTCAACAGCCTAGGTTAGACATAGATATTCTATATTCTCCATGGTCAAGGTTCTAGCAGAGATGCCTGCCTGTAGAAAATTTAGAGAAACTGGAATAATTGCCAAAGAATGAAAATCATTCAGTAATGATAGCATCCATATGTGTCAAAATGTTACAGTGTAGGTGATAGCTGTACATAGTTGATAGTCCCCATGCTTTCCTTTATGTCACAGACAGTTTAAGTTCATAAGAAAATACTGTATCTGGGTTTGTCGTTCTTCATAATATGCTTTAGTAGCCTCATGGCCTGACCTTAGAATCAGGCTCTTATTGTTTGGCCATGAATTTGTATAAACCTTTAATAAATCTTGGGTGGTATGCTTTATGGAGAGCAACATCATTTGAAGTTCAAACAATTAAAAAGAGTATCGGAGGCCATAGATATTGACACTGCCTGCTCCTTTATTGTGATGACTGCTGCATTCCTTTGGGTGTGCCTACCTTGGAGGTCCAGTCTTTTGTCAACAAATCATATTGTATTTTTCAGCATGATGGTTTGAGGACAAGGACCCCATGGATCTGGTGGCAAGATTGCTGTTGTGCCCAATGTTGGAGTAGCCACCTGTTTGTAGTGATGGCTACAGCTTTGAGGGTCAGTATGGGTCATTAATTTAATATTCAATCATAGGATGAAAATATCAGCTCTATGACACTAAATTTGCACTTGTAAACTTTGATAGGGGCCAGGAACAATCTACCATTAGCCATTGGTAGCAGGAAGAATTATGGAGTCTTTCTTCGAGAAAAGTTTCAATTTACTGTGAGGTTAGTTCAGATATTTGTAATTTCATTAGATTTGAAGGAGTTATAGGGCTCAGGGCAGAGCTTGAGTTGTTGTTGTACAGATTGCTTTTAAGGCATCCAGCTATGGGCACTTCCATTCAAATTTAACTATCTGTCTGATGTCTTAGTATAGAGTCTAGAATAGAATTTTCAGATGTGGGATCTATTGTCTCCGATATTCAAAAAAGGGGGACTAAGTTCTTTGTCCTGGCTCAGCCCATCCCCATAATTTTCTAAAATCAAGTGCAAATTTTGGTGTCAACTTATCCACATAGTACTGCTTTCAGTTCCTAAGCTCCCATCACAACAGACTGTTTATCCATTAAATTTTTTATCAGTCTCCTAGTATTAGGCCAAAAAGTGTATATATCTATATCTATATGTATATCTATGTCTATGTCTATGTCTATGTCTATGTCTTTGTCTTTGTCTATGTCTATGTCTATGTCTATGTCTATGTCTTTGTCTTTGTCTATGTCTATGTCTATGTCTATGTCTATATCTATATTTATATATATATCTACATATAGAAATAGATATGTCTCCATATATAGAGAGATATATACTGCCATATATATGTGTGTATATGGCAGTTTTATTATTGTTTTCTCTTCTTGGCTACCAGAAGTTTACTAGCTGATTTTCCTTGTTGACAAATCCACCTTGGCTTAAACATCCTACTTGTTTTGGTGTTTTAATCACTGAGAGACTTCTCTGCCATTGTTTCATCCCCTCTGAGACCTGGAGCAGATATTTCTGAGCTAGTGGAATCCCTAGGTACCCTGTCTGCTCTTGGACTCTGAACAGGTATCTCAGCTGCTTCACCTGAGGTTCATGGGCTACTGGATGCTGTTATGGCTGTACCCAATCTTGAGTTATGGACTACCAAGTGAGAATACTGCCTATCACTATTCCTAGGTGATAAGATGGACTAATTAAATCTTTTCACTTCCCCAAACTGAAAACAGAAGCATAGCACCAGGATGAACAGAGTGTGACCTGTGTGGAGTACCAACTGTCTTCTGAGGGAAGAAAGTCACTGAAATACATGAGTAGTATATCCTGGTACAGCTTTAATACATTTTATTGGACAAAACAATAGAGAAGCACAGTGCATGCTGTCTTCCTCATTACTCCATCGCCTAGACCAGGTATAGAGTTGTGCACTTTTGCCAGAATTTCCACCTTAGAGGAGCATGCTTGGGTCAGCAGACTGAACACGTGACTGAGAAAGAGAAAGCAGGCTCTGTTCCCAACCTGCGTTACGTATTTATAGGGTGAGACAAGAGGCACTAGGTAATATCTATTTTTTTCCCCCCGAGACAAGAACTATATCAAGGAATGTCCAGGCTTAGGAATATAGGGAATGTGTATAGCACAGACCGTGTCTACAAAACCCGGGCTGTGAGAAGAGCTTTGTATAGCAGAAACATTTAGATCAGCCAAAGGTTTTATCTCTGCAGGATGCTTATTCCAACAAAGGGAGGAATTATCCTTCAGGGCAATTGATATGTTTGCTATAATCTATTTTTCTCCTGCATTTCTTATATGACTGAGAACCAAATCATGGTTAAAAACTATACTTCACTTGAGTTTTGATTCACTTCTAGTATATTAAAAGGGAGTTTTATACTGTACTTGACCTCAATATTAGTTTGTTTATATATCACCAGGGCTGTTTCCATCTTTCCTTTATTCTTTTACTAGGTCCATGTCGTCTGTTATGTATCGAGCCATTTAATAAAATTGAGTCCTAGACTTAGAGAATTTTAGAATAACGTAGGACTCAATTTGCAAGGACATAAGAACCATAAACTATATAGGGAATATATACACAAATGACTTTAACACCTAATTACAGTGAAATGTCTATAGAATGCTGTTTACAATAAAATAGAGAATAATTAACTGTTTGAGGGAGAAAGATGGTGTCAATGAAGTTCTAAAATTAAAAGGAAACACTTGGAAAAAAAGTAATACAAAGGAAGTAAGCACTGATTTAGTCTATTCAACCTGCTATAAAAAACTACCATAGATTGGTGGCTTATAAATAGAAGACACTTATTTCTAACAACTCCGTAGACTAGAAGTCCAAGACCCGAATGCCAATATGGCTGAGTTCTGCGCAAGACCTTCTTCTGTATTGCAGACTTCTCTTTGGATCTTCACATGGAGGAAGAAGCTGGCGAGCTCTGAGAGGCCTATTCTATAAAGGCACTATTTCCAATCATAAGTGTTCTGCTCTTATGACCTAATCACCTTCCAAAGGCCCAACCTCCAAACAACATCACCTTGGGTTTTAGTTTTTCAACATGTGAATTTGGAAATATCACAAACTTTCAGACCATAACAGTTACTTTATGAATAGATGTGGTCGGAGGTCTAATTTTAAGTTAAGAAGCAGAGTGATTGAAAAAATGGAGTTATGCGAAAATAGATCATTGGTGAATTCAACATACTTCACAGAATGCCTGGAGCATAGGGTATTCAGAGAAGAGACGGTTAGAGATAAGGTTGATGGGTTAATCGGTACAGAAGTGTTCTATCATACTTCCCTAATTTTTTCCTAATTTCTTCAACTTTGAATTTTATGTCATGGTCAGCCACTGACAGATTTGACACAAAGGAGTGACTTAAATACAATTTTATTTTAGAAGAGCACACGAAAGAAATATGAAGAATGGATTAAGAAGAGGTGAAATTAACATTGTGGAGACTGGTTAGGATATGGCTGCAAGAGATTGAATAAATTAAACTTCCGTTTTTATCACAAATTTCTTACTGTTTTCTCAGATTTTAACCATTGGCAATTTGACTTCGGTCCACAATCAAATTCAACTTGATTGAAACTCAGTTATATTTATTTTTATATCCCCATCACCTTGCAGAATGTCTTGATATATAACAGATAACCTGGACCTAGTAAAAGAATTAAGGAAAGATGGAAAGCACAGTTTGTAATATTTATGCCTTCCTCTCCCTACCAAACTCTGGCTCTAGAAGATTCTATTCATTCAAGTTGAATTTGATTACTTGTAACTGTGAAAGAAGGAACAAAAACAAATATACAAATCAATGGACATGGACATGTCAAAAGAATATACGGAAACTGTTCTAGAGTTTAAAAAAAAACATAATGAAATTCAGTTAATGCAAATAAATTAAACCCAAAAAGAGATGATCAATTATTTTTAACATAAGGAAATGTACTACATAAAACATACATACTCACCATATTTATAACCAACACATATTCAAATGAAACAATTGGAATAATTGCTACAGTTTGATTGCAAGAACCCATTAAATAAGGATTTGCCATTATTTATCTTTGAAGATTTGAAATTCCTGCTAAAGCCCTAAGACCTTGAATTTTCTTTGAAGCTAGCATCTTCACAGAGTCAACTTTGAAGTGATGGCCATTTTTTTCCAAGGAAATCTTCCTGTAAGTAGTGTGTTCCTAATTTAGGTGGAGATATCTATTGTGATTTTAAATAATCAAGACCTTTCTTAGTAAGATTTTCTCCTGAAATCTATTCATGGTCAGCAGAATGTCAGAGATTCAGGTACAGAATACCTGCAGACAAATGTTTTGGCTCCCCCCGGAGGATATCAAAACGTCACAGAACTTATTAAACTATGGAGTCAATGTTAGTTTCTCACAGGTAATATAAGGTTGAAAAGATAAAATGGAAACAATGAAAATCAGGGACTTCTGTTTCTGACTATGATGGAATAACCAGTATTGGGCATGCTCTCCCAAAATAAACAACTTTAAAGCTGGGCAGAACACAGGAGACTACTGTCTTCAGTCAAATGAAAAGAAAGCAACAAAAGGCTGATTACTGAGGAAAGGGAAACTCAGGAATTAAAACTACCCTGGCTCCATGCCTGGTGAAAATTTCCCTAGCACAGCAATGTGGAGACTTAGCAGAACATGGTGGTAGTTCTGAACCCCAGAAGCAGAAATTAGAGTTCAGACCAGCAATCTGAAATCTGCAAGATAGGGCTCTGGTAAGTAGTTTTTAAAGGGTTGGGAATGGGGAGACAGAAATCTACACAAGGGCTTCCTAAAAATTCTTGATTTATGGTTGGTTGAGAATGTGCAGGGTAGGATGGTATGAAGCTTCTAACAGAGGAATTGTCACAATATTGACAATCAAGGAGCTGGGATAAGAGAGATCAGACATTGATCTGATAGCAGCCCAGCCTGAGGGCACAGAACTCATTAGTCACCCCTTAATCCCAGGGTCTGAAACCTGAGACAATGAAATGACTTTGATTCTGGAATACGGATAATGCTCAAAAGATACACATTAAAATTAAAGAAACAATTAGGTGAAACTAAAAGGACAGAGTAAACATAAGAAAGCCCTAGGGCTGTTATCAAACAAAATAGACTTCGCAAAAAGAGTGAACAATAACTGAAGAGTAACAGTTCATAAAGAAGAGATACATTAGAAAAGCATGACAGTTATAAATATGTATGCACCTAACAATACTTTAAAATACATGAAGCAAAAGCTAACAGAATTAAAGAAAAAAAAAGAAAAATCCTTAATGTTAATTTGAGATATTAACATCCCTCTTTAACAATTAATAGAACTAGTAAACTAAAATGTAGTATGCATATGGGAGATCAGAGCAGTATTATCAACCAAGTTGACCTAATTGACATTTACAGAAAACTGCACCCAACAACTGTAACCGTGACAGCCAGATATACTTTACAAATACGCAAGGAAAAGACCATCTCCTAGTCCATAAACTAAGGTTCAATGCATTTTAAAATATACAAATTACACAAAACATTTTACTAAAATCAAATTGTATCAAATCAGCAATCGACAGAACACAAAAGAGAAAAATTCCCAATTAGGGAAGCGGATGCCAATTTTCCAAGCAACAGTGAGTCACAGAAACCATCCAAGGGATTTAAAAAATAAAATAAAATAAAATAAAATAATAAAATAAAATAAAATAAAATAAAATAAAATAAAATAAAAAATTGCAAAATAAATAAGAAAACTTTAAAATATTAAAATTTGTAAGACAAAGCACAAGCAGTACTTACCGTGTTTCCCCAAAAATAAAACCTAGCTGGATAATCTGCTTGAATGTGTCTTTTGGAGCAAAAATTAATGTAAGACCCACATTATATTATATTATATTATATTATATTATATTATATTATATTATATTATACCGAGTCTTATAGTGAAATAAGATTGGGTCTTATATTAATTTATGCTCCAAAAGACACATTAGAGCTGATTATCTGTCTAGGTCTTATTTTCGGGAAAACATGGTAGGGGTGAGATTGTAAAGGTCTGTATTTTAAAAAGGATAAATGCTCAACACAATTACATAAGTTCCTACCCAATTAGATCATAAAATAAAAGTAAGTTGAACTAAAAGATAACACACAAAAAGGAATAAAGGTGGAAACAGAAATTGATGAAATAGTTGGCATAAATTTTAAACAGACACAAAAGTTGGTTATTTAAAAGTTTTAATGAAATCGATATATTAATAACAAGATTAATCAAGGAGTTAAATAAACAAAAAAAGACACAGAAACTACCAACATAAGGAATAAAAAAGTTGATACCACTATGATAATGCAGATACTAAAAGAAAAAGAAAACTTTATAATAATATGATTACTTAGATAAAATGGAAAATATCTTGAAAAACAAAAACAAAACTTAGCAAAAATAAGTCAAGAAGCAATAAGGAATATGAAGACCCTATTAAAAATCAATTAAAGCAGACTGGTGCAGCCACTATGGAAGGCAGTGTGGAGGTTCCTCAAAAAATCAAGAATAGAATTACCATATGACCCAGCAATCCCTCTCCTGGGTATCTATCTAGAAAATCTGAAAACATTTATTCGTCAAGACTTAAGTGCTCCAATGTTCATTGAAGCTTTACGTACAATGGCCAAGACCTGGAAATAACCAAAGCATCCTTTGATAGATCATTGAGTAAATAACATGTGGTATATATGCACAAGGGAATACTATTTTGCCATAAGAAAAGATGAAATAATGACATTTGCTACACGGTGGATGGAGCTTGAGATTATTATGCGAAACGGAAGTCAGACAAAAAAGGTGAGGACCATAAGATTAAACTCATATGTGGTATACAAAACTGAAAACAACAAAGGAACAAGACAAACAAATGAAGAAACAAAAACTCACAGACGGAGACAATAGTTCAATGGTTGCCAGAGGGTAAGAAGGGAGAGGGTAAGCAAATGAGGGTAAAAGGGATCAAATATATGGTGATAGAAGGAGAACTGACTCTGGGTGGTGAACACACAATGTGATATATAGATAATGTATTACAGAATTGTGCACCTGAAACCTTTGTAACTTTTCTAAAAATTGACACCCCAATAAACTTTAATTAAAAAAGAAAAAAGGAGAAAGCAAAATAAATAAATAAAACCAATTTCATGATAAAAAAAAACAAAACAAAAAAAAAAAAAACCTTTCCACAAAAAAATACTTCAAGCCCCAAATTTTCAGGTTATTATTTTATGGTATTTAACATTTAGAGTAAATTATAGATGCCTTATTTCCATTTAGTTCCTTTCACCTTCACCACTTTTTAATTGTATTGTCTTGAGTACAAGACAATGTTAATAATTTTTTTAATCATCAAATATGATTTATAAAACTTACGAGAAGGATAGTATACTGGTTCACTAGTGTCTCCCTGAGACAGAGAATGACAGAATGTGACTCCATGTGGAAATTGGGTATTTGCTGATGCAACAAATGTGAAATTAAGATGAAGTCATTATGAGTTAATCCAAAGACTTGTGTCATTACGAGAAAAGAAAGCAGAGACATAGGAATAATGCTATGTGACTGACTATATAGGTAGAAATTGGAGCTGTGCACCTATAAACCAAGAAATACCAAGGATTGTTATCAACCACCAGAATCTGGGAAGAGGCAAGGAAGGATGAGACACAGCATACCTCTACTGATACCTTAATTTATGACTTCTTATCTTCAGAGCTGTCAGAAAATGCTTTTCTGTTGTTTTAAAGCATTTATCCCGTAGTACTTAGTTATGGCAGCCCTAGCAAATTAATGTAGATATTTGTACAGAGAAGTGGGGCACTGCTGTAACAAATATGTAAAAATATGGACGTAGCTTTGGAATTGGGGAATGGATAGAGGCAAGTAAGAGTTATCGGATGCTTAACAGAAAAAAGTCTAGATCTCCTTAAAAAGACTGTTGGCAGAAATACAGTTGTTAAAGGTGGTTCTGGTGAAGGCTTAAAAAGGCATGAGAAAAGCTACAGAGAATGTTCTGTCATCTTAAAGAATACGTGAACAGAATGTAGTGACAAGAATATTAAAGGTGAATCTGGGGGTGCCTTAGGAAAAAAAAAACATATTATTGGACATTGCAGGAATCAGTACTACAAAGTGCAGGAAACTTGGCTAAATTGTGTTTTGCTATTGGGTGAAAAGCGATGCACTTGGGTATTTAGATGAGATTTCCAAAAGCAAGGTATGGTAGGTGCAGCATGCACCTTGCTGTTTACGGTGAAATGAGAGAGGAAAGAGATATGTTGAGAAAAGGCCTATTAAGTAAAAAGGAGCAAACCCTTGATGATTTGGAAAATTTTCCACCTATCCAGATGGCATGCTTGGAGATGATTTGATGTGACTTATATCCTCAGTCATCCATATTAACCAATCCCAATGGGATTCCCATAAGAATATTGGATATTGAGTTATTTTCCCATGGGCCATTATTGCTCTGTTCGTTTTGTCTCCCAATCTTTTTCTCTTTGTTGTTCAGATATGGTAAATTTTATCGATCTCTCTTCAAGTTCAATGATTGTATCCTGTATTATATTCCCTGTACTATTGGATCCTTCCAGAAAGTTTTCTTTCTCTGTTGTGTTTTTCATTTTTATAATTTCATTTGGTTCTTTTTTATACTTTAAACTTATTTGCAGGTGTTTTCCATTTCTCATTCATTTCAAGAGAATATGTATTAGATTGTTGAAGCATTTTTATTAGTGTTGTTTTAAAATCCTTGGCAGATAATTCTAACATTTGATTCATTTTGATGTTATTGTCAGGGGAATGTCTTTCTCCTTCAAATTGTGATTTTTTCTGATTCTTGGTACGATGAGGAAATTTTTGTGGTATCCTGGATATTTTGCCTATTAAGTTAGGAGATCCAGAATCCTATTCAATGGTTTATTTTAGTAGGAAGTCACCCTGTTTACATTTACCTATATTTATGGACTGTGGATTCAATGATCATTTGGTTTTTCGAGGCTTTGCATAGTTAGTTTGGTCTGCTTGGTTAATTTGGTTCCACGGGGGCTTTGATCGGTCACAACTTATTGTGTGTGAGTAGACAGAAGGTATTTAACCAGGCTGGGCCACAGTGGGGAAAGTGAGTTGCTGGTCTCTGAAGATGAAAACCTCTTTTGGAGCTGGACTGCTATTGTGGGGAGATCCCTATTGCAGTTGCCCACTGGCCACTGGGTATCACTAGGTGAGTTAGGGAGACTCAGGCCCACAAGGATACAAACAGTATTCCTGGATGAGGCCCCTTTTAGTGGTGGTATCCCCCTTGCTTGTAGTAGAGTTTTCCCCAGCTTGGTGCTTGTTTTGGTGGATTCCCACTTGCTGGTGACACCAATTGCCTGGTGTTCCCGTGTGGGAGAGGAAAGGCTTAGGTTATATACGGAAAGATAGCACTTCCCCTGGTTGATCACATCAGTGGAGTTTTTAATCAATCCTTCTTTCCAGTGCTGCCAGGCTGATCTGCTTCTGTTGACAGTACTCCCATTTGATATAGGCCAGTGATGAGCATACCTGGTCACTTCTTCTTGCTAATTTGGAGGATGACCAGCAGCAGGCCTGAGTCCCACTCTTCTGTTGACAGGGTTTCACAAGACACTCTAATGCTGTGTTATTTCTTCAGTCCTACTACCTCTAACCAGTCTGCCTTCTTATCTCCATTTCCCAGAGTTCTCCTTTTTGTTACCTATTGCATTATTTTCAGGGTTTAGAGTTGTACTAAAGAAAGGGAAGCAGGGAGAAATGGGTTGGGGCCATAATTGTATATCTGCATTTGTCTTTTTATAACTTTTAAAAAGGGAATGCATTTCAAAAATTCATTCAGAAGGTAAACGAAGAGTAAACACTTAACTGACTTTTACAAAACCAATGCAACCTAACAAAAAGATTTTTAAAAACCTGAAAATTAAAAGAAAAAAAATCTAGAAACAAAAATGCGGATATTTTCAACAAAATGCTAGCAAAACTAATCCAGTCACATATGAAAAATTTAATAAATCACCACCAAAAAAGTTGTATCTCAGGATTCAAGGAAGCTCAACATTCTAAAATCAATCACTTGTGAATACATTACCAGAATTTAACAATTACTCATGATGTTGTTTCAATAAATACAGAAAATGGAAAAAAAATCGCAAAGGAATTCATGTGATATTGAAGATAAAAAGGATATAATGAAAATATTTTACCAATTATATGTAATTAGGTCTTTCTCAGCTATTAAAAAATAAATATAATGTCTTTTATAGAGATGGTTAAAAGTTTAGACAGTAGAATTAATGAAACCTGGAATTCAATTCCCCTGACTCTGGTGCCTAGGAGGTCTGCAATACTGACATATTACTTAAGCTCTCTTAATTTCACTTTCCTTTGTAAAAACCTCTGTAATTAGTGTTCCACTCTTCACAGGATTTTCGGAAGTATTGATGCAAAATGAATGCAAAGGTTTTAGTAAAAAGCACTCTCTCAGTAGTTTAATGCTATTGTTAACTATTTGCATTATTAATGTCAAATTTATAGTAGGTGATTATGTTTACAGAATATTATGTTTATAGAATATGCATGAATAATTGAGAACAGATAATCTAATTTAATCTCAATACTGCTGTTCCTGTTTAATTACTCTACACGTATGCAAAAGCTTCAGGATATGTTTAACCTAATGGGGATTTTACTCAAATAAATCACTATCTATTGAATGCTTTACTATGTGCCAGGCATTGTAAGCTGCTGGGAGTAGAGTAGAATCTCCTTACTGTTCCTGAAACTTAAGTGCCTAGCAGTTAAAAATTAAACTAAAAAAGCATTCATAAAGTAAGATAAATGTTGTGATAGAGTAGGAAAATCTATTCTAGTCTGAAGGTTCTCCAAATCATCTCCTGAAAATAACTGGACAGGTGAGATCTGAAGTAGGAGAACAGCAAATTGATGATCAGGAAGACTGTTCCCAACAGGGACATTCTCCTGGGTCTCTACGCAAGGAAAAATGCCTTAAGGCAAGAGAGGGAATAACAAAACACAAAGAAGTGAATGATGCTTAGTCACTGGTGGAGCATCATGGCAGGAGAAGAACAATGAAAGATTTCTAAGTGGATGAAAGACCAAGAGAGAAATTGCAGAAAGAAGCCAATGATTCAACTTCCCCAATTATCAGAAATATAACAGATATATGGGTCTAGAACACAGACAGGGAATTTATAAATTACTATGAAATTTGTTCATTATTGAAGAAATAAAAAACAAACTACTGATATGGTAGTTTATTAATATGATATTATATATTATACATATATTTTAGGTATATTATATGATTGAGTATACAATTACCATAGACAATGTTTTAAAGTGGATAAAATACTGTTATTAAAAAAATATGCCCCCGTATGGAAAGATCTTCAAAATATATGATTAACTAATATATAACATTATGTACATATCTGTATATATTACATGTGTGTGTTTGCTCAGGCATATGTGTTTATTTCTTCCTATATGCAATTATAGGAAGACATTCAACGATATATTGAAGAACACTCACTTCTGGAGGAGTGAGTCTGCTATTTTTTGATAAAGAGAAAACTTTACTTTTTATTTTAAAATATACATTTTTGCTATAATTGTGCTTTACAATTTTAAAAAGAGAAATTATTTTAATGATGAATAAGAAAGCTGAATAAACTAGAAAATACAACTGTACTCCTGAATAGTTTAGATTTTAAAAAATTGAATATAACCCCCGATGTGAAATTGGATTCCAACCTGATTATAATGGCTTCTTGACAGATTTGATAATATTCAACCTATTCCCTGAAATTAATGTTTAGAAAAGATTTCATTATATTTTCAGATGAACAATATACAGAATTCTGAATGTAATTATGCTCCTAATAGTTTTTCAAACTCCAAAATTATTTACTTATTCCTTAGTGATCATGGAAAATCATGTAACTTTTAAGGGTTTGGATTGCTTGTATGTAAAATAGTTACAATAACCCAATATGCTTCCTAGTGCAGAAGGTTGATGGGATAAACTATTGAATTTGAAAACTGCTTTAGAAAACTGACTACACATTTTAACTAATCTGAAAATTTTGATATAATCTATACCTGGAACTCTTCGCATGAGTTTTTTGAGCTATTTATTCTTGGGGTAATTGATATTATTCATACTAATATTAATTAGGGTAAACATGATTCCAAATACATTTGTGTTTTAGCTTTAGTATGTCCTTAAAAATATTTTTTGAATCCCTTCAAACAATTTAAATATTATACAAAAATATGCTATTTTTCAGCATTAAAGCAAATTATGTACTATAATATTAGCTTATGTAAACCTATTTAAATAAATCAAGTTAGTTGTAAACTTTTCTACTATCAACATTTTTGTTCTGTTATCATTAGAAAACATTAACTTTACATGCACCAGGGCTTTTTACTGCAGAGGACACATTTTTTTCAGCTTCTGCAGGATTAAAATGCCTCCTGTAAAATAATTCTATCTGATTTTCTTCATTCTTCACTTGGGAACCAGCATACTTCTAAAGCCATAGATCTTTATTGCTTTTTTGAGGAGAACTGGTTTTGAGTGGCACTTAGACACAAGCTTAGCTGGAGAAAGGTGACAAATCATTGCTGAATGACCACATGTAAACATTAAGCAGGAGGGAATCAACACTTTTAGATGGGAGGTCACAAAAAGGTATGAAACCTGTTGTTGTCCTTGCCATTGTTGAAAAGAGTAATCAAAGTTATGTTTTATAAAATTTATGTTTTGTGTAAAGGGATGTAAGAAAAGTTGATACCTTATAATTAAACTCACAAGTAATAGTCATCAGATAAGAGAAATCAGGTAAGATTAAAGGGACACATTTCATGCACCTTTCTTCTTTTGTTTTATAGAAAGTAAAGATACATAAAAATGGAGATAAATAATGTAATCACTTATTGAGAATATCATAAGACATTTACAGTTATCTTGAAATACCTGAGTTACTGATTGGATGCTATAAAAGTCTCTAAGTTTCAACAAGGTTATTGTGACTTTGTTTTGAGCCCTAAGCTTGCTGACCTGAAACTGAACAAAGATGTAGAAATGACATTCACACTTCTAATTGGTATCATTAAGATAATTTTTTTTCATGCCAGAGGACAAAGTGAGAGACCTCCTTGAGATTACCATGCTCTTGGGAAAACTGAAACTGTCTTCTAATGAGAACAGAATGTGTGTAGCTCTTAAAAAGGCACCAGTTAGCATTTGGTACATACTTTAAAACAGATATTCTGCTCTGCAAGTATTCTAAATTGTTTGGTGTCCCAGAGGGGGAAAGAAAGAGCTGTGAGAAAAGTTAAAATAGTTCATGCTAATTGAAGAGATGATAGAAAATATGAGGGGAAAACTGGGATTATGTATGTGTGTGTGTGTTGATATGTATCTCTGCATAGGAAGTGGAGAAATGTTGAATGAAAACCCAGTAATTTATTGCAATTAATGTCACACTAAACTGCCATCTACTGAATACGTGGTAGGAAAAAAGTAGAATGGAAAACGTCAGAAATTTAAAGTTGATTTTTCCTTTTAAGCAAATGTAATCCTTATAGAATTTGCTCAAGCAAAAATGGCTTTATTAAATCTTCAAATATCTTAACAAGGTATTTAAGGGGGTTATGTGTATTGTAATGTTATTTGCCAAACATTCATGAGCCTCTGAGTGTTCCCCTCTCTCTCTCGCTCTCTTTTTAAAACATAGAGTGAGCCTCCCTACCTGCCCCAAGTAATTATATTATCAGAGACATCTGTACACATTACCCAAAAGAGTTTGTAACTTTTACGTTTAATATATAAGCAAGGACCTTTTCTTATCTCTGGCTTTTTCTCTTCCATTATTCCTCCATAGTGCTTGCTCAACACATTTAAGGGTGTGTCCCATTTTAAGGAGACAGTGGAATTCTGGAGATGTAATCCTCTCTGGTTCACATTGATATGAAATTTTCAACAAATAATGGTTTTGTAAGTGATTCCTCTGGATTTGAAAAATATGAATATTCTTAGGTTTGAATCTCAAATTTGGAATAAAAATCTGACCTCACTCTTTCAGGTGTAAAATATTAATAATATAAATCACCCAATATTAGACATTTTATGAACTACATTACAATCTTACATAGAGAATAAGGCATAGTTCTTTTTATCAACTATTTACCTATTTCCTGGGAGAGAATAATAGCATGTGAATTGATAATGAGTTTATAATGAGTGCTACATTCCAGCCATACACAGAGTTTTCTGGGAACAAAGAGGCAGGACATATTTCTGCCTCAAAAGAAAAATAGAGAAAGCATCACTGCATGTATGTATCTTGATTTGAGTTTTGAAAAATACTATGAATTAGGTAGATAAGTGGAGTACGGTGATCCTAGGCATGACATTTTCAAGGAATTCTATGTTGCATGTCTACATTGGGTGGTATGAAGAGTGATTTTATTACTAATTAAGATGCAAAGTTAAATATTGTGCCAAGCGAATCTTCCAGTAACTCCCATGACTTACTTCCATTAACCAACACATCTAGTCTCAGGTATTATGGCACAAGAAAGAGCTTCTTTTACCTCCCATAAGGCAGTTGCTTTATTGCATAAAACATCCCTTCTCTACAGCAAGCAGGATTCTAAATAAATAAGTAAATGAATAAACACATAAATAAATACACAAAACAACTCATATTTGTTAAAATATGCACACACATGAACACAAACATGCACATATATACATACATATATAAATACATGTAGTTTTATATAGAAATATAGTTTTATGTAAAATATGCTTAGCTATCAATATGCATGTTTCTATGGACATATATTTTATTTGGTTTTATTTTCATTAAATGATAGAGGAATTATTTTGTTAATTTGACGTAAGTGTTCTGATATGAGGAAAGTTCATTATAATAATCTACTTCAAATTTAACAGATATATTTATACAACGTATTTATCTTCAGAAAATTTTAAACAATGGTGCTGTGTTTCCCAACCCTACTATAACCTGACATAACTTTTAAAAAGTACATTTCACTGAGTTCTATAGCTATGTATAAATTGATATATTAAAGAAGTACAACATAATTTTCAAGTCACATTGATAGTAACATTGAAGCCTTTTTGTGCAAAAACAAAACAAACAAACAAAAAAAACAATTGCATAAATAAGTTGCTTTGCATTTCAGAATTTCAGAAAGCTCCTACATTACCTCTTAATTTTTAAATTTGAACTTGTAACTGGATGTTCCCTTGTTTTGTGACTCGTACAGACACCTGCATTTTCACAAAAGAAAGAGCAGTAAAGGATACATCATATGAAAACACTAGGAGCTTTTTATTATTATTTATGTTTATTCTAGACTAACTTTTCTGAACTGAATCAACAAAGCTGGATGGAAGCAATTATGGACCATGATGTACCACACTCTGCCTTGCAGACATCTTTAAATTCAAGAGGCACAAATAAATTTGCAACAGAAATCTCCCTGGATTTTTGGGATGGTTCTCATTTATCAACTAGAGTTTAAAAAGCGAAACATACTTGTCTGCTTTTAATTAGAAAAAGTCAGGTTCCCAAGATTCCAGTGAATCATAATGGGGACATCAGTCTGGACAGAGGCACATACTGAGCTGTCTTCCTAATGGCTGATTTATTTCAGTTGTTGGGTTTAAATAAAGATAGAATTAGATTTATTGGGGTGATCATATTGGAAGTTACATAAATGTCTAATCACTACGTTGTACACCTGAAACTAATATAACATTGTGTGTCAACTGCAATTGAAAACTAAAAACTATATATTTTAAAAGAATAAATTTAAAATATTTGCATAATTCTGATGATATTTGTCTTCATATATAGGAACTACACAAACCTTATGATTCTCATCTCCTTTTCAACTTTTATTTTTCTTTCTTGTCTTTCCTGGCATATTCATCTCTTTTCTGCCTTTTCACTCTCTTCGTCTGCCTGTGTGTTCTCCACAATTGCGACAATGCACTGTTTGGTATTTTTCTTGATTTTATTCATCCTGGTAAATCTTACCTTTTGGGTTAGATTGTCTTCCCCTCCAAATAGATATGTTCAAATCCTAACTCCAATTCCTGCCCTGTCCGTAAGGAATTAGATGGCTAAGAAGCCATAAGCATCCACCCCAAATCTCCCCAATGATTGGAGTGATGCTAGTAGTGAAAACCTGAGTGAATGGCTCCTCTGCCTGCTCAGAGCCACCAGAATGACAGACTGGTTGCACTGCTTGTGTTGTGTTAAATGTATACAAAGCCATACTCTTTTGTTTTCTCGTTTCAATGTTTTTGCTGTGTGGATGAATAACGTGGAGTATGCAAATTATTTGAAAATCTTGAAAGGAAGTTACTTTTCAAAGACAGTATTCTTTTTAATCAATAAACTTACTATTTTTACAGCAAAAAAAAAAAAAAAAATCCTAACTCCAGGTAGTTGTGAATGTGACCTTATTTAGAAATAGGTTCTTCACAGCTATAATCAAGTTAAGTCATATAATCAAGTAGGACATTTTGCCTTTATTCATGGTACCATTTGTAAGACAAAACTTCTCAAATAAGTTATCTCTATTACTTAAATATGTTGTTAAATAAAGATGCTAAGAGAAGCTACCAATTTCATTTCATTCCAAAATCAATACAGAAAACAGTAGGAACTCTAGCTAAAGATTCTTCTCACAGGTCAAGATATTCCCTTTCTGTTCATTTTCAAAGACATAATTTTGAGTTTTTCTGTTTGCAATTATTATTTTCAATAATTTAATTTTTAACAGTTCCAGAAGTGGAAATGTCGAGGGGTTGCACTTATAGAATACTGTGATTAACAACTAATTTAGAAAAATTAGTTCACAACTAATTTAGAACTAATTTAGATTCACAACTAATTTAGAAAAATATAATGAAACAAGCTTGAGGACTCATTTCAATAATGTTCAAAATCACTAATGGGCATGTACACTGGTTTTTAAAGTAATACATCAAAGATTTTCTAAAATTTTCTTCCCAGTGAAAAGTTAAAAAAGGTGTATTTTACAATGATGAAGACTTCTTTGCATTCAACTTTAGCTTCATCACACAAATTTTGTGTCTTAATACTCTGTATAATTTTTAAAAATTATATATTTTGAATTCTACAGCTTTTATTTTGATTGGTAAATATTAGTGCTTACTTGAACAAAATAAAAATCTTGTCCATCAAAATCAATTAAAAAACATTACTGCTGCATACATTTCTTAGTTTGTAATTGTATTATTAATGCAGGAACAAATCACATTATCTTCAATCCTGAAACCTTAACACTGTTAAAATTTACAAGAGCATTCAACATATTGTTAGGCATGAAAATAAGTTCCAAAAGTTTTACTTTGATTCACTGAATTGAATGAAAATATCAATCCATTATTGGAATTTACATAGTTTTCAATTTGAAGCATCTGTTGATGGTAAAAGCTTTATTTAACTGTGAAGTTCTTTTGCTAAAGAAACTGGGATATTAAATAGGTATCACCTAATTTTTTCTATGTCAAACAAAGTATTATATTAAAAAAGGAGAAAATTTAATTTATGAAATTAATCATTTGATTTAATTGAAAATTCTTGTTTCACCAGATGATATGCAAACATATCTTCTGTGGTTAATTTTTTAAAAATTGTACCCATTTAGAATATAATTTTGAAAATGCTAACTTTAAAAATAGAAACTGATATGTCTATATCTTTAGCTTTCATATCATTAGAGTATCAGTGTGGCACCCAAGGTGGGCAATCAATAACAATAAAGATACTTATGCAGATAAAGTGATCAACATCAACTTTCTCGAGAAAGAAATGTAGTATTTAATTTTCCATTTGACATGCACTTTAACTTTAATGGGTCAATTGCTGCTTAAGGATTTTTTGGAAACAATATTTAAAATATGTTCCTAACAGTAAAATAATAAAAGTTTAGAATATATAATAACTGATAAAGTAATGTAGCCAGAGTGTGTAGACTATTCTCTTCATATTGCCCAGGAACAAAACTTAGCCACTATTTCAAGCACATAGTTTATTTTTATTAAATTGATGATTTTCCCATTTTTCACTGGTTTTCACCAATTTGCAACATGAAGACTTGCAGAACACGGAGGGACCCATGGAATATTGGCTTGGACAAGTGACTACCAAGTTTTGTGTCATATCTCTCCCTCTAGAAACAGAAGATGGAAGGCCCTTGACTGCTCTAAGAACTGTTGTGTTGTTTTTGTTTTATTTTGTTTTGTTTTGTTTTGTTTTGTTTTGTTTTGTTTTGTTTTGTTTTGTTTTGTTTTGTTTTGTTTTGTTTTAAATCAGTGAGCATCCTGCATAGTATGGTTGACAAAGAAGCGATCGTTAAATTAGTTTGGAAAGTTTTGAGAAAAGAGAGATAGATTATCACTGCAAACCTTTTAATAACATATGTTCAATTGAGACGCCTACTCAATACACATGTATTCCAATCACTAATAGATGAAATCATGGCAAGATATATATGAACAGACATACAGAACATGATCCACTTAGCCTTAACTTAATGCAGCTATAGTGGTCCCTTAGTATCAGTGGGGAATTCATTCAAGCATCCCCCATAGATAAAAAGGTCCCCAAATCTCAAGTTCCTTATATAAAATGGCTTAGTGTTTGCATAAATGTATGCAAATTCTCCCATAAACTTTGAATCATCTCTAGATTACTTATAATTAATACAATGCAAAATGATCTCTACATTACTTATAATATCTAATACAATGCAAATGCTATATAAATAGTTGTTATACCGTGTTGTTTAAGGAATGACAATAAAAAAGTCTGTACATGTTCAGTACAGACTCAACCATCACAGGCCTAATTACATAGTACATGTCAGCAACAATGTAACTTTTTACAAATATTTTTGACACTCATTTGGTTGAATCCATGGCTCAAAAACTAAATCAGAAAAGACACTGGAAAAACACAACAAACCAGGCAGCTCCCAAGCAAACCAGTATACATGGTCACACTAAGTATGAAACAGAATCAGGTCAAGGGAGATTTAAACATTTTTACTCTCTATTGAAAAAAAGAAAGAAAAGAAGAAGAAAAAGACTCAGTGGGTGCTAAGAATAAATCTAGATCACAATTCTGTCAATCAAAGAGTCTCAGTTGATTAACTCACTTGAGGAAGAAACAATACTGTGACCAAGTAGTCCAACATCTGTGATGTAAAAACAGAGTGATAGATGTAGGATGTCCTCTGGCCCAGAAAATTAAACACTTCGAATCTATATTTTTAGTGGAGTTATAAAATAGATTTCAATAGTTCCTTACACAGCGGGAGAGAGAGAGAGAGAAAAAACACAAAACAAAACAATGTCTCTGATAGGCAGCAGATGTCTTGAGAAGCATCCATAAAGCGGATGGCAGCAAGACCTGAATAACAAACATAATTTTGAGATGGAAACAAAATGAAGGATATTATTGGGGAGAATTTATTGAAGTATTTTATATTAAAAGAAACTTCAATGAGTATGTGATCACCTGAAAAACTGACAGGTATATCAATTAGATGAGAGGATGAGAAAAGAAGAGAGAGATATAGGGAGGGAAAGAGAGAAGCAGGGAGGAGGGAAGGAGAGAGGGAGAGGGGGGACGAGAGAGAGAGAGAGAGAGAGAGAGAGAGAGAGAGAGAGAGAGAGAGAGAGAGAGAGAGAGAGAGGGATATCACTGAAAGGAAAACAAAAACAAAATTCCATTTTGGATGTTGCTGTGCTCAATATCTAAATGACCATCTTTAAAATTTGATTTGTGATCTGTATAGAGACATGGTGGAATATTTCCATATGTTACAGTGTTATAAAATACTTATAAAGATGTTAGATAGATAGATAGATAGATACATACATACATAAATACATAGATAGATACATAGATAGATGATAGATAGATAGAGAGATAAACAAACAGATAGATAGACAAATTTTAGCAAGGCAAACATCACTTTCCACTTTTTTTTTTTTTTTTTTATTTTTTTTATTTTTTTTTTTTTTATTAATTAATTTATTTATTAGTTTCAGGTGTACAAAACAAGGTAATACTTAGACGTTCATCATTTATATCCCTCATACTGTGAACCCCCCTCCCCCCATCCACTATCCCTCCGACCTCACACTGAACCATCACATTATATATATAAAATTATAGTTGGCATTCATTAATGTTTAGCTTCTGATGTACAATGCCATGATCAGGTATCCACAGTATCCCTGAGGTGGTCTCCCAAATAGGACGCATGTCCATCGGATACCCAACAAAATCTTTACAACATTATAGAATACCTTCCCCAAATTAATTTTCAAAAGAAAAACCCTGAGGCCATACTTTCCACTTTTTAACCAAATGCATGTGTAAAAACATTTGTTGTGGCCCATGTCTCTACAATATCAACTCCCTCCCTATCATACCTATGACTGGGAAACTAATTTTTATTCATGAATTCAAAAAGTCATCCATTGAAAATATCTTTAAAAATTCATGTTCTTGAAGAGTCAGCAATGTTTATTTAAATATTGAAAATTGATTAGGTCATGGGCAACTGGGCAATTGAACTCTCTGATCAGACACAGGGGACTGTTTAGAACAGCTAATTCATCAGTTATCCCAACAAATGACATTCAAGGAACATTTTGTTTGTTCTGACACAAATGCATTTGCCTTTTAAATGGTTTTACAGGTTTTTACTGGAAAGGTTATGATAATTTAACAAGCACAATTCCCTTTTATATGTAAAAACCTTGTGTATAACTCACATAAAAGCAACATTGCAATTATTTAAAGTTGCAACATTATCCAAAATGCCAATAACTTCATTGCGTAAAACTATGAAGTACTATGATCCACAGTACCGATGAAGTGGTGGCATTTTATATTAAAATATCACTATAGACTGTTGTATAAAGACTGAGTTGCTCACCATTAAGATTAAATCTTCATTGTACTATGGCAAGTGGCAATGAGCTGGTAATCATCTACACTCACTGTCTTCAAATATTAGGAATTATTGTCACAGAAAATAGGTCCTGCTAATATTCCAGCCAACTATCTATAAAGTACAATTCATTGAACAGAAAACATTTTTTTTTCTAGCATTTCTCTTTAACTATCTCCATTATCTCTATTTGAAGGAAAGCATACTTCAAATACAGGACAATTTACATGGTTTTATGTACTGTATAACTTGCTTAAAACAGTAATTTGCTGATATAAAATTAATTTGATATTAAGTTTATATATACAATCTACTGGGATGTATTTTTATATGTTCAACAGTTTTTAAATTTTGGATATCTGTGGACATGTCTACACTTTACCTAAAAATGTATGGAATATCTCATAGAATATTTACCAGTAAGTCATCTTATTCTAATACACTATCTTGAGGAGTCAGTGTTATTTTGAATAATGCATTCTTTGATATGCAAATACTTCACCTAAATGTAAACTTTTATTAAAGTTTATTATTAAAGTTTTTTATTAAAGTTTAATAAAACAAAAAGTTTTATTTTGTTAGTAAAAATGAGAGGTGTGCCTGCTATAAGGTATGAATAATGGTTCTTGAAGTGTTGTCCATGGACATAGAAAAATAGCATAATTGGGATTTTATTAGAAATACAATATTTCAGGCCCATCCCAGACTAGTGATTAAATAAATAAATGAATAAATGAATAAATAAATAAATAAATAAATAAATAAATAAATAAATAAATAAATAATAAATAAATTTGGATAAGCTCAGCAATCTCCAGTATAACAAATGTTTCATGTGATTTTGATGCATACTAAAATTTGAGAACCAATGGTATAGTGTTATGACATGGTGTCTAATGCTGGGGATTTTAGGAACAGGAGAGAAAGAGTGGTCTGGAAGTAGCCGGGAGAAGCACAATAGAAAACTTTAGGTTCAGTGGACAAAGAGGTGGGACATACCTAACTTATAATAAGTTATAAGTCTTTCTGTCTTACTTGTTATATACTAGGAAGTATGCTGATGGCTTTACGTGAATGATCTAATTTAAGGAAAATAATTATAAGGTGTGATAATTAAGTTCACAAACTTGTTGAAACGATGTTGCTAACCTTTCTTGATATCAGAGGGATTATTTATTTTGAATTTGTACCAACTGGACAAACAGTTAACCATCTTTACTATTTGGAAGTGCTGAAAAGGATGTGGGAAAAAGTTAGACGACCTGAACTTTTCACAATTCATGGCTCTTGCATCACGACAATGCACCAGCTCACAAGGCACTGTCTGTGAGGGAGTTGTTAGCCAGTAAACAAGTAACTGTATTGGAACACACAACCTACTCACCTGATCTGGCCCTCAATGACTTCTTTCTTTACACAAAGATAAAGGAAATATTGAAAGAAAGACATTTTGATGATATTCAGGACATCAAGGGTAATATGACAACTCTGTAGGCCATTCCAGAAAAAGAGTTCCAAAATTGCTTTGAAGGGTGGACTAAGCACTAGTGTCAGTGCATAGCTTCCCAAGGGGAATACTTCGAAAGTGACTGTAGTGATATTCAGCAATGAGTATGTAGCACTTTTTCTAGGATGAGTTTACAAACTTAATTTCAGACTTTATATACGGCAAGTACTATTATAACCCTATTTTACAGAGGAGGAAACTGACATGATATTACCTTAAATGATTTCCTTCAGATCATGTGTTGAATACATTTTCTTTCTTCCTTATTTTTATATATTTTAAAATCAAATGAAATATTTATCTCTCAAATTCTCCACTTCCAGTTGTAGTGTCCACCATAAATTTTGCCGCCATTCATTCTGTAATTACTTCATGCAATATTGTGACTCATAAGAAATATATACTTTGTCATTCAGGTGCCGAAAATGTATTTATCATATACATTTGGTCTTCTTCCATGCTTTCTGACTCACAGATACCAAAACCCTTAGAAATTCCTGAGGATAAGAGCAATGATATTATTCAGAGATATTATTTAGTCTCGTCTTCAATCCCTGAAATTGATTCAAGGACAAAAAAGGTGAAATAGATGTCTTGTTATTTAGAACAGCCCCTTTCTACCTAAACTGGGTTTATGTGAATGAGGTGGTGAAGTTTGGCTCCACTTAAGGATGAGGGCTGATTGCCAGGAGACCCCATAATGTAATTAGAGGGTTGGAAATTTTAATTCAACATTTCCAACTTCAGGGAAGGGGAGAGAGGCCAGGGTTGAATCTGTCCCCAATGGCCAATGATTTAATCAATCGTGACTATATATGAAGCCTCCATAGAACTCTGAAAGGACAAGTTTGGAGAACTTCTGGATTAGTGAACATGTAAATATTTGGGGGCAGTGGCACACTTAGAGAGGACACAGAAGTTTGCATCCTTCTCCCCTAACTTGTCCTATGTATCTCTTCCATCTGATGGTTCCTGAGTTATATCCTTTGGAGAAAGAGGAGGGGGAAGAACATTTTATTTCGTTCAGAGAAGTACGTTGCAAGAGGGATACTACCGTGAACGTGTCTAATTGGGCCTGGTTAGTACTTGGATGGGAGTTATGCATTTCTAAAATAAAATGGTGATCTAGTAAGTAATAGGCTTCTTTGAGTTCTGTGAGTCATTTCAGCAAATTAATCAAACCCAGGAGGCAGTCATGAGAACCTCTGAAATTACAGCCATTTGGTTAGAAACCCAAGTGAAAACCTGGACTTGTGATTAGAGCCTGTGTTGGGGAAAGGACAGTATTTTTATGATTAAATCCTTACCTGTTGAACTTGATATTATCTCTTGGTAGATAGTGCCATAAATAAGTTGAATTGTAGGACACCCAGCTGGTGTATGGAGAATTGCCTGTTGGTGAGGAACACCCAGCTCCCCATTGGAATAATTTGGAGTCAGAATTCTTTTACTCTGACCAGTTTGTATGTTTCTCTAAACATCCCATGGACAGTGTTAGAGGTGCTCTAGCTCATCCTATGTAACACTTCTCAAGACTCCATAGAATAGTAGGATTGGAAGGATCTGCTGGCTTATCTGGACAAAATAATATTTATCTAGGCTCAGAGTTCATGGTTGTCAGGCAAAAAGTGGTGGCAGAATTTGATGCAAATATCTAACACCTATTAAAATACTGTTCTATTGTGCACCCCATTTTTTCAGTTGAACAATATTCAGATGAACACACTGTATAATATTTAATTTCTCTTTACTCAGACTTGGTGGCTAAAAATTCAATTATTCAGAAATGTGCCACCCCCAAATTATTTCATACTCACAGGTGCCAAAGCCATCTATCTGAAATGTACAAGTGATCATGTTACCTCTATGGTTAAAATTACTTTAAAATTGTCTATTATTTACAGATATGTGTTTTTTTTTTCTTTTGGATTTTGTGGGTTTTTTTTTGTTTTGTTTTGTATTTTTTTTTTTTTTTAGTTTTAGTTTTAACACAGGAAAGTGGTAGAAATATGTTATATAATCTCCCAAACTGACTTTCTTCCCTTCTTTCCTTCCTTCCTTCCTTCCTTCCTTCCTTCCTTCCTTCCTTCCTTCCTTCCTTCCTTCCTTCCTTCCTCTTCCCCTACCCTCCCTCCCTCCTTACTTATCTATCTATCTATCTATCTATCTATCTATCTATCTATCTATCTATCATCTATCTATCTATCTTCTATCTGTGTATCTGTCTAATGTATCTACATTTCTATCTCAATCTCAGGTAGACTGCACTTCCCAACCTCTGATCAGGGATGGTCTGAGTTTTAACCATGGAATGTAAACTGAAACAAGGGTATCACTTCCAGTCCAAGCTTGTTAGGGAAACAGGTGTGCCTTGTTCACCCTCTCTCATTATCTACTAGCTTGAAATTAACAACCCAATGATCTCAGAAACAGTGATAAAGGCTATGTATGGTTCTTGAGTGACTCAGTGGAGCAGAGAACTTCCCTACCTCTGACTCCCCTGGGCACTGATTAGAAATATCATTTTTGAACTTTATGTGAGTGAAAAACAAAGTTTTATTATTGGAATACCAGATAGTTCAGAATTTACCTTTTATAGCTACTTGTGTTACTTTAACTTATATAGTCTATTAATTTTTTACTCCAGAATTCTCTATGATTGTTTCATGTTTTATACTCAAATTATCTGCATATGAACCTTTTCCAGACATAATATTGTGAGATTCTGATAAAAGGAATAGTGACTGAGATTCATCTGGAAGTATCCATTGATCAATAAAACATAATTGCAGAAGAATACCTAAGGTGGCTCTACGTGGCTAAGGTATTTTGCCTGCTTATATAAAATAAATCAGTAAAAACGATCGTGCTGCACAGTTTAAAAGAATGTTTATACTTGTGAAATAAAACTAACTTATACATCAATGAAGAAAACGGCTTGTTTTGTTTTGTTTGTTTTGTTTTAATTTGTGGGAAGCAAGTAAAAATTTTGCTAGAACGTAACTGTCAATTTGGAAAGCACCATTGCTTTAAAAGCTATTGAAAATTATATGTTTTATTTTGTAATTTTAAAAGTAGTTTAGAATGATACAGAAGGTTGCACTTATATTTTTAAGATGCAATTATGGCCTGCACTTCTGTTAGTTTCTTGAGGTGGTTAACAATATATCCATGTGAAATGGATTAACCTAGGTAGCAATTAGTGTACTGAAATATGTCATTTGTTAAATGGGTGAGCAATCACATGGACAAACAGTTTATACTCAAAACCTAATTACTTACAGAAATCAATACTGTGTCTTTTTGGCTGTAAGTGGTTTATGGAATATAACCTCAACAAATTGTAGACATACAATCACCACTGCACATAATGACTGTCTTTAATAAAAACAATACATAGCTGGTGAAACTACGTTTTTGTTGAATGATATTCATATATCAATTTTAAGTATAATAAATTTGAGAGTTACTAGGAGGAAATAGAAATTAACCTTTTTATGATTTGTTGATACTCTAATTTTCATTAATAGGTTATTGTCAAAAGTCATAATTTTACATAGTTAAAATGGACGTATTACCCAAAGCAATACACAGATTTAATGCAACCCCCATCAAAATCCCAATGGCATTTTTTAAAGAACTAGAACAAAAAAATCATCGGATTTATTTGGAACCACAAAAGACCCTGAATAGCCAAGGCGATCCTAAGAAAAAAGAACAATGCTGGAGGTATCACACACTCTGATTTTAGCTTTTACTACAGGCCAACAATAATCAAAACAACATAGTATTGGCAGAAGAACAGACACATAGACCAATGGAATAGAATTGAGAACCCAGAAATAAAACTACATAAATATGGACAGATAATTTCTGACAAAGAAACAAAAAACATACAATGGAGAAAAGACCTCTTCAATAAATGGTGCAGGCAGAATTGGAAAGACACGTGCAAAATAATGAAACTGGACTGCTGTCTATCACCATGTACTAAATTAATTCAAAATGGCTCAAAGACTTAAGCATAAGACCTGAAACAACAAACTTCATAGAATAAGACATAGATACTAAACTTACAGACTTTGGGTTCAAAGAACATTTTATGAATTTGATTCCAAAGGCAAGGGAAGTAAAAGCTAAAATAAATAAATGGGATTATACCAAACTTAAAAGCTTCTGCACACTGAAAGAATCCATCAACAAATTAAAGAAGCAACCAACCGAATGGGAGAAGATTTTTGCAAAGAGTGCCTCTGATAAGGGGCTAATATCTAAAATATACAAGTAACTCATACAATTCAACAACAACAAAAAAAACAAAGAATCCAACTGAGAAATGGGCAGAGGACCTGAAGAGACATTTCTCCAAGGAGGACATACAAATGGCAAATAGACATATGAAAAAATGTTCAACATCACTAATCACTAATCAGAGAAATGCAAATAAAACCACAATGAGATATCACCTCACCCCATTTAGAATGGCTATCATAGACAAGACAAATAGTAACAAATGTTGGAGAGGCTGTGGAGAAAAGGGAACCCTCATACACTGTTGGTGGGAATGCTGCTATGGAAGGCAGTGTGGAGGTTCCTCAAAGAATTACTAATAGAATTACCATTTGACCCAGCAATCCCTCTCCTGGCTATCTACCCAAAAAATCTGAAAATATTTATCCATGAAGACAAGTGTGTTCCAATGTTCACTGCAGCTTTATTTATGGTGGCCAAGACATGGAAACAACCAAAATGTCCTTTGATAGATGAATGGATAAAAAGTTGTGGTATATATACACAATGGAATACTATTTGGTGGTAAGAAAAGATGAAATAGGACCATTTGTGACAACATGGATGGACCTTGAGATTATAATGTTAAGCAAAATAAGTCAGATAAAAAAAGTAGAGAACCATGTGATTTCACTGACGTGTTATATAAACTGAAAACAACAAAAGAATAAGACAAACAACTGAAAGAACGAAAACTCATAGACAATAGTTTAGGGGTTCCCAGAATGTAAGCGGGGAGGGAGCAGGGCTCTAGAAGAAAGTAAATGGGGTCTAACATATGGTGATGGAAAGAGAACTGACTCTGGGTGGTGAACACACAATGTGAGATATAGGTAATATATTACAGAATTGTACATCTGAAATTTATGTAACTTTATTAACAATTGTTGCCCCAATAAACTTTAAAGAAAAAAAAGTTATAATTTTAACACTAGGAGCTACCTTTTAGGTCGGAGATTAACTGAAGCATTGTTGCTATTTAATATATTAGGACCACAGCCCAGGTACTTTGATTCCCATTATAGAGCTCACTACCAGTGATTTTCAGTAGATGTAGTGATGCTAGTAGGGAAGAGCTTGCAAATGAGGGAGTTGTTTGCAGTTGTCACAAATATAGGAGCGCACTGTCCTTTGTTGTGCAGTGGATAAGAAGGATAGAAGACTGTGACAACAGTCTTGCCTTACATTTCACTCACATTTCAAATGATACTTGGGCGTTTCACTAAGTGAAACCCCTGTTTTTAATTACATGACTTTAACCTATTTTAAAAAGATATCAAAACAGTTATTTTTGAAGCATTAATATATACAGAATTTTCCATAAATTCACGTTTCTTTTAAAGCAAGAGAAGAGTCAAAATGTTATCAAGAGTGGTTTACCATCTTGGAAATTAATATTCCAAATGGAAATGCTGCTGGTGGTATTTGAGTCACCTATAACAACCTGTATCTATCTATAGAGAAGTAATATTTCGGGTGATTCTACATATAATTACAAGAAGGCATTTTTATTACATCTTGTCATGATTTATTTCTATTCCATCACAGCCTGAAATGAGCCTTATTTTATTGTAAATCAATTTTATTGTAATTTCTTTTTTATATTTCAACTATTGCATGTTGTTGATTTTTTAAATGTATGCTTAGGTAAATTTAATAGCTATAAATTTTTATTTCAGGATAGTAAAGAGGACATTATTTATATTTAAGTCAAGGTTTATATTTAAGTCAGGTTTTATATTTGAATATGATACCAATGTGCTATAAATTGAAGCATTTCATTTAAATTCCTCTTTTTTCTTTTTCCAGGAGACTAGTTCTTTTTATTTAAAAAAAGACAATTTTGTTGTTGTTGAGGATTAACCTATTCCCATTAAAAATATTAAACAATGTCAATAAGCAGAAAAATAAACAATATAAACTCTGTTCCCACCACCTAAAGTCAACCCCCATTCATACTGTGGTGTATTCTCTTTTTAGTTAAATGTATTGGGGTGACATTGGTTAAAAAAAAATTACGTAGGTTTCAAGCGTAAAATTCTATAATACTTCATCTATATCTTACATTGTGTGTTCACCACCCAGAGTCATTTCCCCTTCTGTCACCATATATTTGACCCCTTTTACCCTCTTCTACCCTATACCCTTCCCCTTTCCCCTCTGGGAACCACAAAACTGCTGTCCACGTCTCTGAGTTTTTGCTTGTTTGTCTTGTTTGTTGCTTTCAGTTTTATATCCCATATATGAGTGAAATCCTATGGTTCTCAACTTTTTCTGTCTGACTTATTTTGCTGAGCATAATAAACTCAAGGTCCATCCATGTTGTTGCAAATGGCAGTATTTCCTCTCTTCTTATGGCTGAGTAATATTTTATTGTGCATATATACCACATCTTCTTTATCCAATCATCTATGGAAGGACACTTTGGTTGTTTCCATGTCTTGGCTACTGTGAATAATGCTGCAATAATCATAGGAGTGCATATACCGTATTTGCCGGCGTATAAGATGACTGGGCGTATAAGACGACCCCCTAACATTTCCACTCAAAATACAGAGTTGTTATATACTCGCCGTATAAGACTACCCCCTCTTCCGCACACCTTCCACACACCAAATAACTTTCAGTTTAAAATTTGCATCATACTTCTTTCTTTTGGCTGGTGCCATGATAGGGATGATAGGGGTTTGACTGGTCGACATTTTCTATGCTGTACTGTACAATGGTGCAGTATTGTGGTTGGCTGTTGGCTGTATACAAAGCCTGATTTGATTGGTCCCTGCTCCCTGTTTGTCCGCCCTGTCACTATAGCAGTCTGGTCCACCCTTGCATCAGCATCTCCCTGGGACCTCACTAGTGCGCAAGTGCGAGCTCTTCAACATTCTAACAGGCACCATGATAGCGCAAAATCGCGAATCTTCAATGCATATGTAAAGAAATATACGGTAACCCAAATTTACCACACTCGCAAAATCGCACACAGCCGACCATACACCCAGTATGGTATCGCGATTCGCGATTTTGCGCTATCATACTGGGTGTATGCTCGGCTGTGTGCGATTTTGCGAGTGTGGTAAAATCGCATAACAGCAAAATCGCATAACAGCCGAGCATACACCCAGCAGCACTGCTGATGCCTGAACGGTATGTGGAATGAAGTGGGCGGGCATCGGGAGGCCACTATGGCACGGGGCAAGCACTATGGGCAGTCTATCTGAAGTGTACCTGGCGTATAAGACGACCCCCCCACTTGGAGGCATATTTTTCGGGGCCAAAAAATCGTCTTATACGCCGGCAAATACGGTATCTTTATGGATAAATGTTTCCAGATTTTTTGAGTAGATACTCAGATGAGGAATTGCTGGGTTCACATTCTTGTATCTTCTTGCCCATCGCTAGCCTGATTTGAGGAATTTTGAATGGGAAAAGATCAGGGCTTTCATTCTGTCTGTTTCTCTCTTTCCCTGGGTCTTTCTCTCTTTTTGATTATACAGGTATACCTTATTTTATTGTGGTAAACTTCACTGTGCTTCACAGATACTATGGTTTTTACAATTTGAAAGATTGTGGTAATCCTGAGATCAGCAAGTCTATTGGTGCCATTTTCCAATAGCATTTGTTAACTTCATGACTCGCTGGCTCATTTTGGTAATTTTTGCAATATTTCTAACTTTTTCATTACTGTTATTTGTTGTGGTAATCCGTGATCAGTGATCTTTAATGTTCCTTTTGTAATTTTGGGGGCCACCAAACACCACAGAATATAAGACTGCGAAATTCATTGATAAATGTGTGTGTGTTCTAACTTTTTGACTAACTGCCATATTCCTTTCTTCCTCTCCTCTCTCCAAGAAGATAGACTGTGCTTCTAATCTGGTGGAGGATGTGATCAAACATGTCAGTGCAATTCTGTGTAATAAGGGCTATGGTAGGAAAAGTTCATGTAGCTGTATTTGCTCTTAAATTGGATATCTAATCCAAAGCTTTTGTGCCATTGAAAGCTTCTCAATGAAAGAGACATGTAAGATGAAAGTGAAGTCTAAGTGAGTGTTTCTCAGGATAGCAGGAGGCAGAAAGTATTCCAGATAAAGGGCTTGACCAAATCGTAGGACTGATGCTGTGAAGGTACCTAACAAATTGGATGACCTACAACTATCTCAATATCTTAAGCAGAGAGCAGGAAAGAGAGAGTTCTTAGATGAAGTTAATGAAGACCACTCCCTCTCAATTGTAGGAATGGGTATAGTCCTAAAAAGCAGTGAAAGTCCCACATGTGAGGGAACAAAAGTGGATTAGAGTTGCTTCATTTCAGTTAACTATTTGTTCAGCAAACATGATGTTTTTATTGAAAAGAATTTCTTAATTCATATACTATGCAGGTAAACAATATTCTAAGACTGAACTGAAACATACAGGAGATAAAAAAAGAACCTTAGAAATTTTGTGATCATAATTTGATGCTAACCAATGTCACCCAATAAGGTTAATTTAAAAAATTGATGATGACATCATTTACAAATGACTAAACCAAGTTTATGAGGAAGATTCATTCCACTTACAGAGGAAACCATTTTTTCCAATTATAAAACATTCTCAATGTTCAATTTTCAGACATCATGACTGAATGATCACTCATTTTGAATTTTATTTTCATTCACATCTGTATTTAATATTTTAGCATTATATGTTAGCATTATAGATGTGTAACATTCATGTGTCAAAGTAATTCTATAAAGTACACTTTAGAAACAATCCCCAATGTCTTAGAGCTCACTGAGTAATCAGAATAATCAGAAATAAAACTCACTGATACATAGTTTACATCCTTACAGTTTATGCTGTAAAATTAAGCTGGAACTCTAATTTTAACTCCTATATACTACTGAAAACCCAAAATGATGCCCTTCTGAAGCAATAAACTATTCCTCCCAACATCTGCCCAGTGTTTGGCTTTTGACTTAATCTTCCAATTCCATAGATCTCTGTTTGGTATGCATACATTGCCATACTTGCACTACTAACGTCTTGAAAGTAATGAATATGCCTGGTATTATATTCCAAGGGTCTAACAAAATGTATTATACATAGTTAATAAATGTTTGTTGACTAAATAAATGATTTGGCTTCTAAATTCTAGAAGCATGAGTCAAAAGGCTTCAAACATGGCTATTTTTCTTGACTTTTCACGTGAATTTTCATTAAACTTTCAAAAAAATTTTTTGTTTTGCTTTTTCTATTTAATCTGAATGTCAAAATCATACTTTAAATTTCTGAAATATATCCCTTATTTCTTGCATTACACTGGAACAAAGCTAATAAGCAGTAATGTATTTGTTAATGTATTGACAACAGATAAGATAATATTTTGAAAAATAACCTTTTGAAAGCAATAGTCTTGATATTTCTAAATATATCCCCCAAGATGGATTATAATAAACTGGATTTACAATCTCATCACTTTCTTTAAAATAAATTTGTTCAAAATGTCCAAAGTAAAAAGAAGAAATCAATTTTTTAAACATAGTTAAATCAATTATTAGGTTTGTGTCTATATTTATTGGTTTAAAAGCTCAAAAGCCTTGTCTTCTTCTAATGTATTTTTATGCAGACAATTCTTTTATTATATTAGCCCAGAACTTCAAGTAGTTTATTCTGGAAGAGTTCTTACTACTTTTCTTAGTTCTTCCAAATTTTTGAAAGTCTTTATGATGCAATTTCATCTACTACATGAGTTTATTTTTTCCTTTAAATTTCTATAGATATCCCATTGTCTCCTAGCATTTGTGTCATAAAGATAAATTTTAGGCCAATCTGATTGTTTTCCTCCTTCTGTACCTTAATTTTTGTCTAACTATTTATAGGCCTCTTTTATTTTTAATTTTCAAAATTTATAGTAGTATTTTTTCTTCTTTCAAGTCTATTCTTAAGTTTATTACTTTGCAGGAAGAGCACTTTCTGTTACAAATAGAGTCTTTATTATGTTATCTCTAGAATTTATAATCTCCATAGAACGTGTCTCCAAGATTCATTTATTTTATTAAGTTGTTTTAATTATAATTGACATACAGTATTATATTAGTTTCAGGTGTACAACATATTGATTCAGCTTTTATATACTTACAAAGTGCTTGCTACAATAGCCCAGGAACCATCTGTCACCATACATAGTTATTATGATGTTATTGACTCTATTCTCTATGCTGTACATTACATCTCCATGATTTATTTTATAACTGGAAGTTTATACTCTTCCATCCCTTACCTTTTTCTGCCTCTCTCATAAATTCATATTCTTGTCCTTGATATTCACATTACTTTCAAATCTATTTTTCTTACATTTTTCAATTTCTTTTTTTCCCTTAAGTTCCTAGGATAACTTTCCAAGATTTTTTTTTTAATGGCTACATTTTAGCATAAAATTAAATCTATTTTTCACTATTTCCAAGTGAATTTAGTTCATTCTTCACCATTTTTATGCATTTTAGTGTGTTGGATATACTTTTTATGTTCCAATCAGTTTACCACATTAAAAAAGTCCTCAATTGCATTTGCCAACCTTTACTAATGTTTCTGATGACTTTTTAAATATTATAATAACATTTCAATGAGCTGAGACATATAGCTTACACACTGAAATATGTTTATCATACATTTTATATGAAGTATCTTACACCAATAGTATCATTTTTAAGGAAATAAACAATCAGAACTGTGCTTAATACTCTCGATGGCTTCATGCCTTGCTCTGATTAAATCCAAAGTCTTCACCTGCCTTAAAATGTATTAATGATCTTGCTGTCTCCTATCTCAATTACATCTTTGAACTCATCTTCTAAAAACTCCTCAGTTTCTCACTGTGCTCCAGCCATATTGATTTCCTACTAAACCCATATCAGCTCAGGCCCTTTGCACTTAATATTCCTCTGCATGACACTTTACTGTCTGGTATCTGTATTTTATTTCCCTACATTCTCCAGTTTTCTGCTTAAATTTTGCTTCCAGGGAATCTTGTGATTTCCCTATTCAAACTAGAACTACTTCTTCCGGACCCATCAAAAACTGTCATTTTGTAGCTCTATATAGTGTTTATTTTTATTTGAAGCACCTTTCACAATCTGACATATCATACACCATTTTCTTTGTTTAGGTGTCTAACCCACAAAACAATATACACTAGCTACGAAAGCACTGTTATTTTGAATATCTAGCATTTTTCCAATCTCAGAACAGTGTCTGATATATAAGAAGCTCTTAATGTCTGGAAAATATTTGAGTAAAATACATTGAATTTTATTTTGTATTACCAATATTTAATTAATTTGTCTTTGTTCAGAACAATATGCTAACAGAATTTAATACTAGTTAATTTAATAAAAGTGTTTTTAAAGACTTTTCTGAAAAATGTATCTGTGGCTAATGCAGTTCTTTTGCTCTGAGATAATAAGTTATGATTTCCTAGTACCACATCAAACTGCCAAAGGGTAATTGTAGTTACAAGAAAATAACAGAAGCTTATTTAAAATTAAACATTGTGCATTTTGTAAATCAAGAGAGCCTCAATACATTCCCTAATCCTCTATACCACAATATAGCAAAGAGGCATTTTCTAAATCAAAGCTTTTACTATGTAAGTGTAAAATAAATGAAGCTATTTCCCAACAAAAAGCAAGTTATTGAATCTTTGTTGAGGAAAATGTCATTTTAGTTAGAAACCTCCTTTGTACCCATGGCACCATCAGGGTAACTTCTTTCAACATCAAACAAAGAATTTTAAAGACTTTCATTAAGTGGATTTACAAACAGTGTTCCTCCAAAGGAAAATTTCACTTTATGAAAATGACAACACTAAGAAAAGTTGCAACTATTCTGTAATGCTAGTCATCTAAAAAGAATAATAGAATTTAGATGATGAGCTACTCAAAGTTGAAAGAGTATCAATGTGACATTTTTATCAAGAGAAACACAACAAAATATCAGAAAAAAGAAAATAGGCAACAACGAATTAAATCCTTTCATCTTGTCTGTAAGATAAATGTTTGTGAATCATTTATCTTTCAAAATTGCCTTTTATAAAGAAATTACATTGTCAAGTGCATTTATTATACTACTTAGTGTTGCTTTGATGCACTATTAATGTACCACACATTGGAATCTCTCTTCACTCCAACAACTTTAATTGGTGCTTCTGATTTTCCTACTGTGGCCGAAATTAGTATCCTGATGAAGACTTTATCATATAAAAAAATATTTTATATGGAAATGACAGTATTTTTATATAGAAGGTGTTATCATGTAAAGGAATATTTTTATGTAGAAATGACAATATATTTATATAGAAATATATGACAGTACAATTGTGTTACTCTAAAGTAGTATTAGTTAAGCCATAAATTAAGTCTTACTTCTGGTGAATTCAAGAATGTCGGTAGCACTGTCAAGTTGGAAAACCACATAAGTGAACATTCCTAAAAGATGTCTTAGATGATATACGTTAAAAAGGCCAGTCATGTTCTAAAGACTGTAATATGAATTTAAAACCCATCCTTAAAATTGTCAAGGTTAATACATTTTTCGCATCTAAGTTTATGGTTTAGATAATGAAAGTCAAGACTACAGCATGATATTTACATGAATACAAATACAAATACAATTAGAAAGTGATATTATGTAGTACACTTCAGAAAATTCTATTCTAAATCATAAAATCATATACAATTTCAATATAGTACTTTATTTACATCCACTCATTTATTTCTTCAAATGTCATTTGCCAAGGTGAAAACAAAAATTGTTATTAGTTATATTACCATGAGTACTTTTATCCATCTCTGTGATTTTCCCAGCCAGTAAGATATAAGGAGGCCTAATACTGGTGAACTAAAAGAAGTACTCAACTGTGTAGTGCATTTTCCTTTTACTTAATTTGATTCCTTGATTTGTTTCACCTTGTATTCATCTAAAATACAGGAAAATAATACCTTTGTGTATAATTTTACCTGATACTTTACATATTTATAAACTGTCTCATTCCACAAAGATTTTGAGAACACGAAGACAACAGCAGAAACAACAAAAACAAAAACAAAATAAATTTATGAATAGAAATAAACCATCAATACATGGGAAAATAGAAATAAGTATAGAAAGTTAAGGATTATAGAAAAGTACATCTATATGAATATTGCAGAGTAGGTTAAATTAACCATCTTTGATTTTAGCTTTCTAAAAGCCAAAGTGAAATGTGTATGTATATGGTTTAATATTTAATAGTAGTTGTATTTAACAATGAGTTTGCAAAATTGCTGAAAATTTAGGAATTGGCTTTTATTATCCTGTATAAACAGATTTTAGCACACCTTAGACTATCTAAAGGCAATAGCACATAATTAAAAATATATCTTTAATGAGATGGGAGATGGGCAAAAAAAAAGCCAAATATATACTTATGTCAATTTTGCTAAATAGAGTAAAATTACAGTTAGGATATAGGAATGAATGAATCATTTTATACACTACATCTAGGCAACATCGACACAATATTACTCCTAACCATAGTCAAAGTTTAAGAAAAAGTTATTCAGAAACAAATATCCACAAATCACGTGACATGCATGTGACAAGATGTGGAAAGAAATTGTCCCTGTTGTCTTAGAACTGCGGCTAAGTCCACAAAAGTGAACTTGATTTCAGTTTAGTGCCTTTACATTTTAGAGAGACTGGCCAGACCCATTACTCCATTACTTACAGTTTTCAGAACCTGCTTGCAGCTTCATGAAACCACCACTTACCAATTATACAAGGAGAAAACAGAGGAATTCAAGATCAGTATTAAGAGTTATAGACCTAAATGTTCAATAGTTCCCCTGCAACTCAGCTACCTCTGGCTTATTGTTTTACTTTTTCCCTGTTGGACCAATAGATACATGGAGCAAACCAACCAGATGTTGAAAAGTCAGATGTCAAACATGGGAATATAATAATTTGATGGCATCTCTCCTTGCAGGGATTCCTGTTTTTATAATCCCTTCCACTGAGGGCTTAGACAAGAACTCACATATTCACCCACTCCCAGTAAAGTGACTATCACAATAAAGTGAGTCACACAATTTTGTTTGCTCGTTTGTTTGTTTTCCAGTGCATAAAAATGCTATGTTTACACTATATTGTAGCCTATTGAGTGTGCCATAGCATTATGTCTAAAAATGTACATTTTCATTGACTCCCTTCCCTCAGTCAATGAAAATATATTGTTTTTTTTGGAAGGCAATGATTCTTATTCTTCAATTGAGTGGGTTGAGTGACTTCAGAAAAAATAATCTTTGAAGTACAACCATGAAAGAATGGGCAGAAACTTTAGGTGGCTGAAATCAACTCTGTCATCGATTTCCTCTTCCAGTCAAGATGAAGTAATAAAGACTTATATTCACCAGGTCACATGAAGCAGCTAAATAAATGGATGACATATGAAACAAAAACATTCAAGATATTTAAGTTGCAGGCATATTTAACAAAGGGCAGCGATGTACGAGAGACTGATGAGGTGAGACCTATGATTGCTACAGCTTACTGGCTGGAGAAAACTTACAGGCCATAGAACAGGAAGGGGGAACCCAGGTAGACTCTTGAACACTCCCTGAATTCAGTAGATGGAGTTGTGAGAGTGCGGAAACAAAGGCAGCTAACATTCACAGGATACAGTACTGGAGAAAAGAGACTTGCACAGAGAGAGAACTCCAGAGATATGTGGAACTTCATTCAAGTATTCAGGTGAGTGCTGTGTGTGAGGAAACTACTGGAGAGCAGGGAATTAAATGTGGATATAATGAGGACAAACATTATAAGTCTTTGAGGGTATCACCGCTCTCTGAATTCTTCTCAGAGTGCAGTAATGCTCCTGATTGACTCTTGTGGTTGGATAGTGGGATGTTAGAGTTGTCACTTGTTCCTTCTTGTCATAACTACCATAGGTCAGGGATCTTTTGAGGGTTTAGCCAGTGTCAAGTAAATTGAAACTAATTAGGCATCCAGGGACAGGAAAACGGTCCCAGGGTAGGGCCATGGGTCCACTTGCACACACCATGATATGTATTTGGGATAAGAATCCATTTATCACTTGGCCTCCTTAAAACCTAAATCTAGTTGGGCAACGATGATAATACTTTGGGGACTTTAATATCTGATTCACTTTAAAAAATGAATTTTTCAAACCTCTTCCTTGAGTTTTTTTTATCCCTCCTCCAATACTCTAATATCTGGAGTATTAACATCACTTTACTATCTGGTTTCTCTCATAAAGTCTAGGTATTCTTCCCCCCCCCCCCACTGTATAGTAATCTGGTAAACAGCCATCATTTTCTTTCAGGAAGAATTGGAGGAAAATTTATTGCACAAGAGTTTCCTGGGATAATAATCCTTTTTAAATGACTATGCTAGTTCTGAGAATTGTTTGAATATGAAAAGCAGAAGAAGTATTATTTTCCATCATGGTAGCAACAACAGCTCTTGAGTTTCTTCTGCTTGAAGAAGTCAAATGATAGTCTCTCACTCATATCAACATCTCTCTTTCTCACAGGAGCCCTATGGTGTATTACTAAGTCCTATAGATCATTTTGGAATATGGGATCTTCCTTGTCACCCTGGTATTGTTTCCCATTAGAATAGTATTCAAATTCTTCTCTTATAGGTAAGTGAAGCCATCTGGTTTCTACTATTATGGAATCCTATCCTCCCCACTGCACTGAAGAAGCTCAGTTTTATGCAACTTTTCCAGGTCAAATCTGCTACAGAGCATAGCTACTGATGACCTTAACAATTACAGTGCTCTCTATACTAGGGCAGTATTTATTTATTTATTTATTTATTTATTTATTTATTTATTTATTTATTTATTTGTGTGTGTGTGTGTGTGTGTGTGTGAGTTATGTTTTCTGAGCCATTCTTGAGAACAAAGTCAGCAAGTTTTTCAGTTTATGTAACAAATGTATTTTCAAGTATCTTCCTTGAGTTTTCTTATCCCTTCTCCAATACTCTGGCAAGACTGAAATTGCTATCGTCTCATTTAGTATAGGCCACAGTTATTGCAAAGCTTCAAGCAGCTATCCTAATAGTTATTAGGACCTGACACAGCTGTCCTTGTCAAGATGTTAAAACTTGACTAATGGAGAAGTGATCAAACAACCATCAACTCAATTTTATTCAGCCATATATTTTATATCCTTCCAGTCCCACAACTTCCAGATACATTCTCACAAATATTCCTCTTATTCCTACAAGGTACATAATATCAGGTTCTGCAATATTTTATATAAATAAACTACTTAATTCCAAAGCAAAAATATGCTTTTCTGCTTGAGCTTTGCTGATATCTAAACCCAGTTTTTTGTCTGGGGACAATAATGGAGGCAGGAGTAGATCCAAGGTAGGATAAGAAAAAGTTGAGTCTCATATGATTTCACCAATATGTGGGATATAAAACTGAAAGCAACAAAGGAACAAGACAAACAAATGAAGAAACAAAATCTCACAGACACAGACAATAGTTTAGTGGTTACCAGAGGGTAAGGGAGGAGGGGGGTGGTAGATGAGGGTAAAGGGGATCAAACATATGGTGATGGAAGGAGAAATGGCCCTGGGTGGTGAACATAGATGTGATACATAGATGATGTAATACAGAATTGTACACTTGAAGCCTATGTAATTTTACTAAACATTGTCACCTCAATAAATGTTAATTTAAAAAAATATAGAAAAATGCTTATAAGAGAAATGCCTTGGGTGAGGTTTATATAAGATCTCCAGGCAGGGGAGGCAGCTAATTTCTAGCAATGAAGTAGGTGCTGTTTGTGCCAGCCCTGAGTGTTTAAGGTAATTTGTGGGTACAAATGTTGCACATACAGCCATCTGAGTATGTCACATCACTCATTCCCTAGCAGGTGCTGGTTTTGTTATAGGACATCTGTCAAACGTTTATATATATATATATATATATATATATATATATATATATATATATATATATATATATATATATATATATATAAATACGTATAAATATATATATATATAAGTATATATATAAATATATAAATATATATATTAGTATTCTTTAACTTTTATGGTTAAATCTGTGGCCATTTTTTAACAGTTTATGCTGTGGCTGTGGCTGCAAACATTGAGGGCCTTTATAAACGATGCCCTGGAAGCCTTCCACCACGTCTTAAGTGCATTTGGCTCACATAAGCCTGTGTGATTTAAAGCTTCCAAGGACCATAGAGACAAATCAACCTCTAAATCTTCATTATAACCATTGTCTTCATCCTGCTCAAGGGCTATCACTGAAGTATAACTCAATTATTTCCTGTTACCTGTGCCTCATCCCAGTCCATCAAAAGTGGTATCTCAGGATGATGGTGCTCTGATGTACCCTGGGTTAACAACCCCTGCTTCCCATCAGCAATAGGGCCCTGCTGCCAATGGACAGGTGAGCATCACAAACTACAGTTCTGCTTTCCAGGGCCACTTCTGCTACAATTATTTTAGTGGAGAAATCTCCTGAAAATAGAAGGTGTCGGTTTCCTCTGAAAAATTTTGTCTTAACACGTAACTGCTTCAAGTAGAAAATGTTAATGTCACTGGGTGAAAGAAAGGTGCACAATAGTATCTATTAGCTCAATATTCTTTCAAACTCATCTATTTGTCTTTCAAACCCATCTATTTTTTTGTTCTCTCGCTGTTGTCTCAACTGCTATCAGCCTGTTTACTGCCCTTAATTGCATAATGTAATCATCTCAATTGCATTATTTTTCCTTTTATGCATGTTCTATCATTTGTATTCATTTATGTTTTAACAATAAATGCCATATTCTCCAGAAGCAGGATTATCAACTAATTTCTCACTAATGTTAAATCGTATTACAGATCATGTGTACAAGTCATAACAACATTATAGTAAATAATAACAAAACATATATTTATTCATTATCTATGTCATCCAAAATTCACATCTATCAATGTAATGAATGTAAGGTAAATACATTTATATTTCAGGTGAAATTTATATTTATTATTTATATTTCAGGTGTGAAATATATTTATATTTGAGGTTGTGATGAATGAAGGTATAATTCTTTTAAATATATGTATGTTTGCTTACTCTTTAATAAAATGGGGAGGTCCAAAATTGCTTTTCTGTTTTTTTTATTTTAATACAAAATAGTCATATTCCATTATCTAGAAATAGCTTGAAAATATAAAAATATATCCCTATTGAATAAACTCAATTATATTCTATAACAAGGGAAAGACATATGATGTCAAGAAACCTTTATGTATCAGTAGTAAGTATTCTGAGTATTTGTATAAAAATATTGAATGAGAAAATATGTATTTTGCTAAATTTCTCCAATCTCATACTTGTGAATAACACATGAATATGAATCCATCTATTAAACTCAATATTGTGTTAAGTTCCATAATTAATAACTTACAAGAAAACAATGTTCATGCCAAAAACATATTATATATTTAATACATATGCATAGATCACTTTAAACCTAAACAAAATTTAATATATTTTCCTAAAATTGTTTCTGATAGCCAATCCATCTAGTGCAAATTGAACAAAACATAATCAATAATGAGTCTAACTTTGAGCGACAACCTTGTAAAAATCCAGACTCCTTGGTAAAAATTAGCCAGAACTATAATTTTTTTCTTTTTCAGCTTTCTCACTCCAGTTCATATGTAATCCAGCATATACTAATCAGAGGTGAGGCAGTGGGTGTTCCATTCTCTTGTAATAGCATCTAATTTGTTCCCAAGTATTCTCATTCTCACAGATATGCTACTGCCCGCAGTGTTTCTTCATCAGAAGGGACCACTTAGTTTTTCCCTGGTCTGATTTGGCACTTTTTTAGAGGGTACTTACTCATATAGAATCTGATCTACTTGTTAGAATACTATTGAGGGAGTGTATGATGTCTCCAAAGTCATCAGATATCATTAGAAGCTCCAACAAGTCATAATTAACTTTGTGTTTAGAGGCAGAAACAAGAGTCACCCATAACACATTCTGGGCAGGCAGCCAGGACACTACCAGGGGAGCCATGATGTCTCACTGTAAACTGTGTAGGCTGGACCTTCAATGTATACTGATCAGAAGGAAAACAACCATTTACATGGCAAAGAAAAATAAATGGCTAATAAGTTGAGCAGATGCCTTGGAAAGACTGCAACATGAGCCTTTACCTGAATGGCTATAGCACATATACTCTCAAATAGACATGACCCTATTCAAGAATCCCACCGAGTTAGTTTGAGCAAAAAAAGGTAAATAAGAAGGTAATGTACCCTGGGGCCAGCATGAAATTGGCAGGACACTGAGAGTTAAAGAATAAAAATAAGATGAATGTTATTCTCCAGGCCAATTTCTTTGAGATTCTTTGGGACAAACTTTCAAAAGCCCCTCCAAACCGGAGGATGTTTTATTTCAACTTAAACCTTTAATAACTATTTTTAAGTTTATTGAGTTTATTTATTTCAACTTAAACCTTTAATAACTATTTAATAACTATATTTTAAGAAGAGACTTTTACAAAATTCTACCCAAATTTCTGAGTTCACTGTATTTACTTTTTCAAAGGACTATTCTGTGTGGTCTCTCAAATTCCTCAACAAGCTTTATTTGCAAATCTTCAAACCAGGCAGAGTAGAGCAAGTTGTTACTACTTGAAAAGCATAACAAAATGGAAATTTGCCCAATCTTACCTTTTTCCCCTTATTTTTACATTTTTTGAGTAGTTCTTTCCCTATCTTTCCCTTGCGCACCTTTCATTTACTCTCTATACTTGGCTATTTGCCCACTGCTCTACTTCCTCCTGATTTTTCCTTGACTAACTTGATGTTATATTATTATCATGGAGGGTAAGCTCCCATTAATGCCCAAATTCCTATCCTCTATTTTATCAAGATGACCATATCAGACAACATCATTGAAGGACAAAGACACTTATTTTGAGAATAACTATTGAGAGTATTTTGCATTACAGTGAAAGCAAAGTCCTGAACTCAAAGGTTGGATCAAAAAATCTAAGAATTATTTATACAGTTTTTCACTGGAGAAAAGACCTCTAACCAAAAGCCTGCCTCTCTCTCTCCCCGCCTTCTCTCCTTTAAATCTGTTTCTTTTTCTCTTTCTTTCTTTCTTTCTTTCTTTCTTTCTTTCTTTCTTTCTTTCTTTCTTTCTTTCTTTCTTTCTTTCTTTCTTTCTTTCTTTCTTCCTTCCTTCCTTCCTTCCTTCCTTCCTTCCTTCCTTCCTTCCTTCCTTCCTTTCTCTCTCTCTCTCTCTCTCTCTCTCTCTCTCTCTCTCTCTCTCTCTCTCTCTCTCTCTCTCCCCCTTCCTTCCTTCCTTTCTTTCTTTCTTTTTTTAATTGGAAAATCTCAGCCATATACAAAAATAGAGCAAATCTACATGAATTTGTATGGACCTGCCATCCAGCTTCAACAGTCAACTCCAAGTCAATCTTGTTTCCCTACCAACATCCACTTCTCTCCATTGTGTTATTTTGAAATCCCAGATATCAAAACATGCCTTCCATAAATATCTTGATAGATGTTTTCTTTTAATATCAAGACTACATATGCAATTTAACCACAGAATACCTATACGTCTCTTACTGTTTTGTAAAATAATTTTAATTATCTACAAATACACACATTATCCTCCTTAATAAACAGCATGCAGGTCATATACAATAGCCAAATATATGTACAGATTAAGTGGCAGACCTGCCTAAAGAAGGAAAATAATTTCTGTGTAAAGCTGGAGATCTGCTTTTCATCTACCTACCTGCACTTTTTCTCACAGGAGGAGCCATCACATAGTTCATATTGAATTGAAGCATCATTCAATGAAGAAAAGGTTTTAATGTTATATGGCAAATTATCCCACCATTTACGTTAACCCAGAATCTATGATTCAAAGGACGGAAAAATAAACAGAGATGTACAGCCAAGTTTACATAAAGTAAATTTAGAAAACTCAAACATACTCTATTAAAAAGTCAATGTTATTGTGATTTTTTTTCACCTTAGAGGATTATAATGCTATTGTGTTTATTCTACTTATGACAAATTGTTCACATGAATTTTTCCTTAGGGAATTCAAACTTGATTTTACTCTCTGGAACATTAGTTTGAAATCAGGAATTAAAACAAAAACAAACAAAAAACCATCACAACACCCTTATATGCAAATATAAAACACTTATGAAGAAACAAAATGAATGATATGTCTTGAAAAATGCTAAATAAAACAGAACGAAAGCAAAACCTATCATAGTTTCAGTGGTTTGACTTAAATATGCCCTAAAATCTTCTGTGTTATCATGTAAAAATTAGAGATTATCAGAAAGTGATAAAGAGTCCCAATTTCTTTGTAAAAAAAAAAACAGTGTCATCGGACACAATACATAATACTAACCATACAAATATAAAAGACAATTACAAGATTACATTTTACATTGATTAGTTTAATATTGAGCATGTTGAAGTAAAGTTTCTGAGTTTTTGTAACAAATACATTAATTTCCTTTAATGAAAAAACAAAACAAAACTGGAATATCTGCTCCCCCAGCTCTGACAGTATTGATAAGACCTAGCCAGACAATCTCAAAAATAAGACCTAGCCAGACAATCATCTTCACTGTGTGTTTTGGAGCAAAAATTAATATATGACCTGGTCTTATTTTAGTATAATATAAGACCGGGTCTAATATAATATAATATAATATAATATAATATAATATAATATAATTAATATAATATCATTAATATAATATAATTAATATAATAATATAATATAATAAATATAATATATTTATTATATTTTAATAATATAAATTAATTTACTTAAGTAAATTAATTTACTATACTTAATTTACTATAAGACCAAGTCTTATATACTATACTATACTATACAGACAGGGTCTTATATTAATTTTTGCTCCAAAAGATGTATTAGAGCTGATTGTCTGGCTAGGTCTTATTTTCAGGGAAACCGGGTAGCGCAGTTCTCAGGTTTTCTAATCTTTCCTGAAGTTACAGGACCAAAAGTCCTGGAGACTGTAGAAAAAACACATACCAAAGAAGAGAATTAAAATGACGGCAGAAACCCAAATGACACTCAGTGAGTTAACTCAACAGCTATTACACTGGCAGAAGATATCAACTAGAAATAAATTCCACATTTTTTTCATCTTCTCTTATTCTTAGAGAGATTAAAAACAGTTACTCTTTTTCAGTAGTGACATTTTATACCATGAAAGAACAAAATTCAATGGAGTGCATTTGAACGTCTCACTGGCTTTATTAAGCAATTCATGATTTGGGCAGCATTCCAACTAGCAAATAGAAGGACACTCTGACAGGTTGTACAAAATGGATCGTTTTATAGGCAGAAGGGTGTGGCAGGGGACTTATTATCATTAGAAAAGGAAAGATTATTTTTAGGCCAGGTTTTCTTCTTTGGAGTGTGGTAGATGGCAAGCATTCTATCATGCAGATTACCTTACTAGTGTTGATCAAGAAAATCTAGACTGCTCTGTTTAAAATTCCACTCCTGGGAGAGGCTGAAACTGCAAATAGTTTAGCTATTAAATTTTGGCTTGGTGATATGGCTTAGCAAAAGTGACTATTTTGGCCTATTCTTTTCCGTCCTTTCTTTCTTCGTTTCTTTGTTTGTTTGTTTGTTTGTTTGTTTGTTTCTTTCTTTCTTTCTTGCTTGCTTGCTTGCTTGCTTGCTTGCTTGCTTGCTTTCTCTTGCTTCCTTGCTTTCTTTCTTTTTTAACAGTATTAAGGAGTAAAGAATTGCTTGGGTTTTAATAAGAACGCATTCTTTTAAAAAATTATTTGGCTTTTAGAAGACACTATATTATTCCTTCTGCTTTGTCTTATTTTGTTTTATCTTTATCAAACATGTTGGATACAAATTTCTAAAGGCAAAAAGTAAAAGATACAACGTTTTAAATTATAGGGAACTGAGTAATCTTGGCAATTAAATGAAAGGTAGTATCTTAAATTGCATCCCCCCCTCTCCAAAAAATAATAATAATAAAAAACAATAAAGAACATATAAAAAACAACAATGACAACAAAACTATAAAGGAAAAATAACAATACTGAATAACTGGAGAAATTTTGATATGGACATTACATTAGATAAGAGTTCTGTAATATTTTTAATGTTTAGTGTATAAAAATGTTGTCCCAGTTATATGGAACACTTTATTTTGCTTCTTAGTAGCAACATGGTAAAGTATTTAGGGTTTAACTGTAGTGATGTCTACAACTTAAATGATTTAGCAAAATAAAGCAAAATACATATACATGAAAGTGAGAAATCAGAAAAAGCACAGCAAATATTCTTGCAATTTTTCTGTAAATTTGAAATTCTTAAATATAGGAAAAATAAAACAAGTTATACCTGGCAACTTTATTGATTGATTAATTTTGTAGGGGTTTATGAGTACCTCAAGTTGTGCTTCTGTGGTATGTGGATTATTTTGAGCTAAGGCAATCAATACCCTTCAAGCTCACTAGAGACTTTTACTCCTCAAAAAATTGAAAGCAGGGGCCTTACCCATAATAAAAGTCATTGCCAGAAATAACTTTTTATGAGCTATCTATAGGGAAGGGGAAACTTTTAATTACTGAACATCTGCTCTTCTTACTGACCTATCGATGACCTTTCTCTCCTCTGAAGCCCCAGGGTGCCTTTCATTATCCTTAGGTCAGTAGGCCATATATACCTCATTTTCCCTTTTTGTCTCTAAATAGCTCGTGTATGTGGGGTTCCCATACATACACATGTAATTAATTTGGTCATTTTCTCATGTTAATCTGTCTCATAGAGATTTAATTATTAGACTAGCCAAAAGAAAGGAGGTGGGTAGAAGATAGTTTCTGCCTCCCCCACAATTTAGTATAATTAAGAATTATTTAAACTAAATAAAATTAATTAATTAATAATTGTCGTAAATCAATTTCATCTAATGCAATACATCAATAAGAGAAACATAGCTACATGGAAACACACACACACAACCACACACACACACACACACACACACACACACATCTCACACAAATGAAGTTGTTTAAGAAAAGCCACCCAGTAAATAGTGCAGACTATGTAAATTCAATTACACATACTCCTAAAATTGACACATATATTCTGGTAAGAGTAGTCAGTTTAGTGGTAACTTTAGGATGTACAGATTGGTAAATATAAATAAAATGTTTACCTATTTATGAAAATGAAAAATATTACATTACCATTAAAATTAACTATGCTGCAAGTAAAGGTTAGTAATAATGATTTTAAATTAATAACTATAGTGGGGCATATGCATAAATAAATGGAATGAGGAATATGCAAAATCTTATGCAGTGACATCAATATTCATGAGAATGTGAAAGAAATAGCATATAATTTTCATTTGGAATTTTGGGAAGAAATGTGTCAAATATGAAGAAGATATGAAGCAGAATAAATGTATTTAAAGAGAGAAATTGAATTCATATAGCTACTTTTAAAATTTGTATTAGACTCACACGTCTTCTTTCCCGTATTATTTTCCAGTCTGTCTCTGCTCGCAACTATTTAAATGTCATAAAATATTTCCTAGGGAGTTTGTATTTTTCAGAAACTCAGTAATCACTTCATTGTTCTTTAAATGTCTGTTTATGTTCTTTTAAGGGATAGTTAAAAGAATTACGTGGAGGAAGAGAAGAGAAAGTTTATGAACGCTTTAACGAGATTTATAAATATACAATGCTGACAAGCTGTTCAAACCTGCCAGGCTTTTATGGAATTTTATTTTATAAATGTTGAAAAAAAATGATGATACTCAAAAATATTCTGCAAAAATTAATTAAAGGTTAAATGCAAAGGCTGAATTGTTATGTTTATCTATTCCATATGCATACTTCTATATATATGGAATTTTGAGACATTATTTTGTTCATAAAAGGATACATCTGTTTAATATCATGTGGTACTTTTCTTTGGTTAAACACTTCCCCACACATTTGATGAAGAACATAGGGAATCTCTATTACTTAAATGCCTTTCATTTGTCCTATATTAGAGGATTATTTCTGCTAGGAAGATTAGTTTTGCATGGTTTGGTTTACTTCCATAGTGGGAGCCATAAATCCATTAAAACACATAAAATAGATTGATGGCCTCCTAATTAAAGCTTGAATTTATAGTAGACATGGTCTTTTCAGGGAATATTTTCATGAAGCAATAGAGTAAGAAATGCTTTTTTTTTTTTTTTTTTCTATTAAGAGGTTGTTGTTGTTGTCTACCTTTTTCACGCAGCCTTTTCAGCACCTCCAAATAGTAAATTTGGTTAACTGTTTATCCTGTTGGTACAAATTCATAATGTATAATTCCTCTGTTATTAAAAAAAGGTCAGCAACAACAACAAAAAAAAGAGGTTTTTGAAGGCATAAAATGAAGATATAAGGAACATACATGTAGTTACTATATTAACTCCATTACAAGCTGGTAGCAAAGATATGACATTGGGCACACAAAAGCTAGTTGTTGGACAACTATAAAACTTGTTTATACAAATATTGGTGCAAATGTAATTCAAATGATAAATGGGGAAGTGTTGCTACTGACAGAACACTGATGTCATTTTAAATGCCTATGGACTGTCCTGGTACTTCAAAATCCTGCCTGAGCTCCTGAACAGTGAGGCTTTTTTTCAAAGAATGAAATATTTAGTTGTTTTAAATGGAGATGTAGTAGGATCTACAGTGGTATTTTATTTATTTATTTATTTTACCTCTTGCTTCACTGTTATTTGCATTACCAAAAACATTCTTAAATAGACTAATTTTAATTTCACTCTTTCATGAAGTCTAATACAATGATAAACACAGTAATAATTAAAAGTAGAAAGAAAACAACAACAACAACAACAACAGGACTAAGTCCCAGAAATTCAATTTCTGGTTATTTATCCGAAGAAATCTGAAACACTAATTCAAAAGAGATAAATGCACCCCTATGTTCAATGCAACACTAATTACAATAGTCAAGGTATAGAAGCAACCAAAGTACCCATCAATAGATGACTGTATAAAGAAGATATGGTACATATACACAATGAAATATTACTCAGCTATAAAAAAGAAGGAAATTTTACCATTTGTGACAACATGTATGGACCTAGACGGGATTATGCTAAGTTTAACAAGTCAGACTGAGAAAGATAAGTACCTTATGATCACATTTATATGTGGAATCTAAAGAGCAAAATAAATGAATATACAAAACAGAAAAAAAAGAAACAAACAATAAAAAACTAAGTCTTGTATAACTAAATGTTGACTATAACATGCTACACCCAAAATTAAATATCAGTTCACTGGTATGTGGTTAACTGATACTGTAATTTGTGAGGTGCCATAGAATGAAAACCTTAGAAGTAAATGGACACATATTATTTCAGCTCAGAAAACTGCATCATCACCAGGTCTTTCATTCTTTCATTCACTCATTTATTCAATATGATTTTATAGCAAGTAAGCACTAATTTGATAATTTTTACAATTTATTCTTTCAAATGTCTTCTTTAATATAAAATTGCAGAAGAGTATTAAATCCAGAGAAAATATGCGAAAATTTAAGTGAAACATTTAACTCATTCACGGTTATTGGTGTAAGATCTCAATATAATCTATTGCAACAAAACCTTTGATTCTCAAATTATCATTTCTGAATCTTCACAGGGCAAAATTCTTAACTGAACTGAAATGTTAGTGCCACTTTTTAACGTCAATGGTGTTAATTCAGTTTTATTTGTTTTTCTACTGACCATATTGAATTCTTAGCCTTTAATCTTTGCTGTTGGATTTTAAGAAGCATGTCCTTGAGGAAAGACATCTTAACCTGCTACCTCTGCCGTGAGTGATTTAATAGTGATGTCAGTGTACTTCCAGTGGCTTTTTGCCAAATAACCAAAGAAGTCACACCATTATTGAAGTATAAATAGAAAACAATAAAATTATTAGTTATAGCTACAGGGAACACTCCACATATTTTAGCGATTTGAATACACATACACACATAAACACATATATTATATATATGAATGTGAAAATACACTTTTTGTATGTAAGGTCTTAAAATCTATGGGGAAAAGAATAGTCAGACTGCTCCTTACAGGACTAGTATTAATTCCCCCACATTTTACTTTCCTCAGTTGTCCTATATACATATATGTGTGTATGTGTGTATATATATATATATATATATGTATATGTATATATATATACTAATATATGTATACATATATACTAATATATATGTGTATATATATTAGTCTGTTTATCATCTCTATATCTATCTATCTATCATCTATCTCTCTATCTATGTATCATATATCATTTACCTACATATCATCTATCCTGATTGTTCTCATAATAACAGAAGATCTAAAGAAGTTTTTAAATTAACAGCCAAAAAATACATAGAGTCAACTTCTGAGTCTAAATCCTAGCTTTGTCATTTTCAAACTATGTGTATTGAGCACGTCCCAGGAACTCTCATGACTTTGTTTCCTTGTATTACTATAATTTCAAGTGACATTGTAATAATGCATACTCCATACAGTTTGGGAGAGGGTATTATAAATTGGTTCATATAAAAGTACCAGCGTAATAGTGAGTAAATTTAGCAAGACATGGATAATAAGCATTCAGTATTTATAATGTGCCAAATCTTGTTTGAAGCACGTTAAATGATTTGTTTAATTTTCACAATATCACTGGCATTTATAAATAACAAATAAGGTAAGTGACTTTCACAATATCACACAATTAAGTAGATCTGAATTTTAAAACTAGGCGGTCTGACTTAAACCTGATGTTCCAACATTATTTCTGCACAGAGCTACACTAGATTGAGTTATAATGTCATTTTCCACATCTTCATTAAAATCACAATAGTAATGTTAAAATAAGTAATTTTGTATTCTTTAACTAATGTGGCTTATATCATGGTTCGTACTTAGTCAAGGTGCCCCCTCTTTCTTCACCGTCACATCGTCTTCTTAGGCTATGGCCATTAAATTTGAAACCTGCTGTACCTAACGTTCAAGAGGGCTATGCCTATGTAATTATTCTTTGAAACTAGTGTGATAGGTCTTCCTCATTCTGAAGCTAAATAAAGAGGGAATCTGAATATCTTCAGCAAGGAAGAATATTCCCTGCTTGGTCACAGAGATGGAATCTGTCTTTTAATGTCAGGTCAATTTTTGTTAAATCTTTCAATGCTGTCTCTGGAGCAGTTTGTTCAGTACAGCTCATTGCCCTCCTCCTGATCAAGGTAGGTACAGAAACATTGCCTACATTACAGATATAAGAAGCTTGTCCAGTTCAAATGCAGTAACTTTCAGCTATTTCGCAACTGTATTTGTCTCATTAGCAAACGCTCTCAGGACAATATTGATTTTAATGCTAGTCATTTTTCTGGAGTATCACTGCAATGTGAACTCATCATTCATTTGCATACTATAACATTTTTATTATTTTGGAATAAAGTAACTAGAATGTACCTTGTATTCCACAAAAGGACAGTAAGGACATCAACGTCCACATGCCATGTGTTCAATAATGTTGATTTTGAAAACAATTGCTAACCTATTTTGATAAGCCTGAGTTGTTATTACAGAGCAGAAAACATAGTATTCAGTAGTGTAAGCTTTTCCAATTTGCCTTATTGTAATAGAACACAACTTTGAATTGGTCTAGCTACATGTTTTATCTTCTTTTAAAACTTTTAATTTTCCCTAAAAATGTTCACTTTCTGGGTTTATTTTTTTTGGATTTTCTTTTGAAAAACAATCCTACTTTTTTGGTATTTCAATTTCACATACATAATTACATGTTAAAAAGAAATACGTAATATGTGCTTTTACATTTTTCTATGAAATGGTATGTATTTAAATCTGTGAAGATCTTGGAAAATGTCAAATGTTAATTTTACTATTATTGATCATAGACATTCAAACTGTTGAAATATAACTTTTGTGAACGTACTGCATTGTGTTTAAACTTCTAGAGGTATTTTATCTACCATTTAAATTATTTCTAATGACCAAAGTACAGAATAAGCCTGTCTTGCAATATCCAGTATAACATTTAATGTTATTCTTTGTCAATTGGGAAATAAAAAAAGCTTAAGTTTTATGCAGCACCGCAGTATTCCTTTTTAGTTGCATTAGACTGTGTTTTCCTCTTAGCTTTTAGTTCATTAGTTATCCTTTTCACAACTGTGAGAATTGCACTTAAAGGATCTCCTATGATAATCTAATCAAACACTCAGAGAAAGGTCTTTGCAATCCATTTGTGATGTTAGCCTCTTTCTTAGGAAAGAAAAAATATATTAATTCCCTTTAAAAAGGTACTTGCTATTAGGGTACTTTTCTCTCATAGTTCATTTTCACCCATTCTTCTATTGTCATAGCATTTCCACATCTCAGTCCACTAGTAGAACTGGAAAGTAGCGAACGAGGATGATGCTACCATTTTAGTAACTTTGCCTACCCATACCTTTATTTTTTGCATATTTAACAGTCCTAACATGTTTTCCTAATACCGCCTTTTAAATCTTATTGCTCATCTAGTGATACATTCCAAAAACCATCTGGAAATTGTAACAAAGTGCACGAAGACTCTGAAAGTTTTAAAAAAGTTTTTTAAGCCAGGCCTTTGCACATTGAAGCAATGAAGCCAATGAAAATTACAAACCACACTCCTTCCATCTTTAGCAATTCCAGAGATTTTATCAGAAGGGACTTGAAGGTTAGGAATAAGGTTCAATATCAGGCAGGACCTCTGCTGGTCTTAATCAGAGGCAGAAATTACCTGTGGGCCTCAAACATACTTTGCGGTTAAATTTAAAATGTATCCACGCCGACGGAGTTAAAGCTAGCCAATTCACAATCCTAAAATCAGTGGTCAGGTTACTGAGGCCTCTTCAGCACTGTTGCTAAATCTCACTCTGCTAGACCTAATTTTGTGTGGGTTGCCGGACACTCTTTCCCATCAGCTTCTTAGCTGCAGTTTTGATTGAACTCCAAATGATATATTACGGTTCAAAAGTTTCAGGGAAAAAATTAACATACTTGCAAATTTTCTGTAAATTTTGATTGTTTTAAAATATTAAGAAAAGCCAATGGAAATGTAAAATGGAATAGTAAGTGGAACTTAGAAAGAGAAGGTTATTGGATGAAGAACGCAGAAGAGGCCCATTTCAGAAAAAGGAAGACATGTGAAAAGGAACAATAATACAACATAATGATACAGCTAATGACATGTGAGAAGTTTATGAGGACTATAGTGTAGTTTTCATGAGGTATGTGGGCAAAGTAGAAAAAGACACCTGAGAGCATGGTTAGGACCAGATTGTGATGACACTTTTATGTCATGCTAAGGTATTTGCAATGCAATCTAGGAGCAACAGTAAGTTCAAGAAGATAGGCGATTACTGCTGTGTTATAGTTGATTTGCAGAAAATAAATCCAACATGGATGCAGAAAGAAGGCATAGAAAATAGGGTCTTTGAGCATGAGTGAAATAAATTGAATACTGCTAACATGATGGTACACAATCCTAATCAGGGGCTAATAAAGGATGCACTTTCGCAAAGGAGTTATCGAAGAAAGGGCATATTTGTTATGAAATCTGCATTGTTTAAAAACTGAACATGAGGAAGTGATGGGAATTAATGTGTCAATGATGTTCAAGGGCTTCAGCTTAAAAGTAACTGTTATTGCATAGATGGACTACTGAATCCAGAAAAGCTAAATCCAGGCAGGAGAAATTAAGAGTTCATTTTGGGCCATATTTGACTTGTGTTACATTGGGGTGATAATTTATTATTTATTTATTATGCCTATTATTGTGTTTTAAGATACTTCTGTTTGGATGATAAAGGGCCTTCAAATTGTGGATATCATCAGAAGAATTGTATAACTATATTGGAAAGCATGAAAATGGCTGAGATCGCAGACAAAAGCAAGTATTTTTAAGCAAGTAGAGGAGAGAAAGTGGTAAGATGCTATTCTCTAATTCCATCTGATCAAAACTTTAAGCCAAATTAGTCATCATCATCATCATCTATCTTAATAGATATGGATGTGGGAAGGTGGAGAAGAAAAGATTTGGAAAGAATGTTTATTCTAACCATGACCTCAATTAGCATAGTATTTCAAGATCCATGGAATGGCAATATTTCCTCTTTTCTTATGGCCAAGTGATATTCTGTTGTGTGTATGTACCATATCTTCTTTATTCTGTCATCTACCCAAGGGCAGTTTGGTTGTTTCCATGTCTTGGCTACCATGAATAATGAACATCTGAACACATATATCCTTATGGATAAATGTTTTCAGATTTTTGGGATAAATACCCAGAAGAGGGGAGAGATTGCTGGGTCATATATAGTCATTCCAATTCTTATTTTTTTGAGAAACCTCCATACTGTTTTCCACAGTGGCTGTACCAATTTTCATTCTCACCAACAGTGTGTGAGGGTTCCTTTTTGCTTCACTACCTCTCCAACATCTTTTACTTCTTTTGTTGATAATAGCCATTCTAACAGGTGTGAGGTGGTATCTCTATCTCATTGTGGTTTTGATTTGCATTTCCCTAATAGCTGATGAGTTGAACATCTTTTTATTTATCTATTGACTGTCTATATGTCTTCTTGGGAGAAATGTCTGTTCAGGTCCTTTATCTACTTTTTAATTGGATTGTTTGGTTGTTTTGTTGCTGAGTTGTAAGAGTTCTTTCTTTATATGGTTTTTTTTTTTTTTTTTAGCCCCTTATCAAAAGTGTTTGCAAATATCTTCTCCCATTCTGTTGGTTACCTCTTTGTTTTGTTGATGGATTCTTTTGTTGTGCAGAAACCTTTTAGTTTGATATAGTCACATTCATTTATTTTTGCTTTTACTTCCTTTGTCTTTGAGGTCAAATTCATAAAATTATCTTTGTACCCACGATCCGTAAGTTTAGCACCTATGTTTTCTTCTATGCAATTTAGTATTTCAGGTATTATGTTTAGATTGATTCATTTTGAGTTAATTTTGGTTTATGGTGACTGATGGCAGTCTAGCTTCATTCTTCTGCTCATGGTTTTCCAATTTTCCCACCACCATTTATTGAAGAGGCCTTCTTTTCTCTATTGCATGTTTTGGGCTCCTTTGTCAAAAGTTATCTGTCCATATATATGTGGGTTTATTTCTGGGTTCTCAATTCTGTTCCATTTGTCTGCACTGAGATTACCAAGCTAAGTGAAATAAGTCAGACAGTAAAAATCAAGAAACATATGACTTCACTGATACATGGGATATGAAACTGAAAGCAACAAATGAGTAAGATAAACAAAAAAAAACAAATAAAAACTCATAGACACAAATGACAGTTTAGTCATCTGTGGTTACCAGAGGGTAAAGGGAAAGTGGGGTGATAGAAGAGGTTATAGGGGTTCAAATATGTGTTGATGGAAGGAGAACTGACTCTAGCTGATGTATATAGACGATGTATTGTATAAATGTATACTTAAAACTTTATAGTTTTGCTAACCACTATCACCCCAATAAATTTAATAAATATTTCAATGAGAATAGTATTTCAAAATGTTTTAAATCATAAATACACTTAAGCATGATATCTGTACACAGGTAATCAAGAGATGATTATTTCTCTAATATATCTGTAAATGAGACTTTCACACACATTTTAGATAAAAATTACTTGAAAGCCTTGGGAATATTTTTTTGCTCTCTTTTGTAATTAAATATGCAAAACTTGTTTCTCTTCATCTCTAAGATTTTTTACTCTTTGCCATTTTGTGACATTTTGAAAATAGTGTACCAAATAGAAAAGGCATGATCTGCCCTTTAGAAAACAATAGCACAAAATGCTTATATTTTCAAGGCTGAACAAATTACTTGAAATGGATGAAACCTGTTCTAAAAGAAGCCAATATATGATAAGTCATGAAACAGTGATCTAATTAGCTTTGGGATGGTTTGTTTTCAACTGATTTTTTTCTTTTTCATAGATGCTATTTTTTTCTAGAATATAATAACTTTTAAATGCAAAATTCTTAAGTAATCTGTACATTACTGGAGCTCTTGCAGGATACCCTGTTTGTTTCAAAGAGTCAGAACATCTGACAGGCCCTCCAATTGAAAAGGAATTTTAACTAACCCTTTGCCTTTATAATCTGAAAGAAATAAACTATTAATATGTATGTGTTCGTTCAAGGAATAGAGATATTTGCTGTTTTTTTTTTTGTTGTTGTTGTTTTTGTTTTTCTGTTTTTGGGGGTATAGAATAACCACTGGGTTTATTTTGACCTTATTGCTCCTCTATAGAATGTGGACCTGGGTGTTAATTATTACATGAATTTACAAATTGTAACATAACTGTTATAGTAGGATAAAATGTGATAACGTACATACAACACTTGGATATACATGTTATTTTTTATTGTTGTCAGCTTCCACATTTTGGAAAACTGTCAGCCTGGCTAGTGTGAATACCAATTACAGTGACATTTGATTTAATCTCTTACCTGCTCAATTATAATGTTCCCACCATAACTCAATTTACTTCATGATGTTGTAACAGTAAATTATAATTTTAGATATGAAGGTACTTAAAATATATTCAGTGCTTGACATGCACTATACTTTTGTACATTTTCAAGTACCTTGAAATTGAATTATTTTGTATATGCCTACATGCTAGAGTTAACGAAACCAATTATTTTCGAAACACCTGATGATATAAATCAAAACATCTTTTCAACACCAGCCATTACTTAGCCATAGAATACTTTTTCAGCTAAGGGTACATTGATATACAATTAGTACACTGTTTTTCTATATTTGGAGGACATATATCACACATCATGATTCAAAGGTTGTAAGCTGTTTGTCTCTCAAGGTTGTAAGCTGTTTGACAGTATCTGACCAAACAAAAAGTAGTGATCTCTTGCTATAGTATGAATGCTTTGTGTGCCTCGCCTGTGCAATTTTGGTTTTCTCTTCGGCTACATTTTTAAAACATGATTGAATACAAACTTTACTCTCTGTTGTATAACTTAAGTTACATATAAAACTGTTTTTTTTTTTAACTATATTCCAGAATAGAGAACTGAGCTATATCCTCCAAATTTTCATTACAAAAACACTTTATATTGTCTAATTGGACTTTAAATAAAATGGAATCAATCCATAGCTAGGAAATTTTTCCACACATTACTTTTTCTTGAATAAATATGTTCAAATTAGCTATTCTTGAATAAATATGTTCAAATTTTGTTTAATTCCACTAAATCGGTATTAGTAATAATTTAAAATTGTATAGAGTTTTGTCATTACACAATACTTTTAAACGGATGAGTAAAATTCTCAAAAATAGTTTCAAAATATGTTATATTCCAGATGTTATGTTAAATTTAATATCAATTTTGTTGAACACATAGGTTGGTAAAGCATTGCTGTTCTACATTATTGATAATTTTGAGACATTAAATATTTGGGGCACTGTATAACAATTTTCAAATAATAAGTGAAAGATTTAAGATATATAATTTTGATTCAGTGAATATTAAAGAAGTAATACCCACAAGAAGTAATATAATTTTGCAATACTATATTTTACTGATCTTAAAAAGCATATATTTTTTGAGATAAATGTTAATTTTAAATGCGTCACCTCTAAATTAATTCAAAATAGCATGTGAGCATTACTATTAAATGTTTTCACAGTAAAACCAATTAGATTATAACTCTTAATATTCCTAACTTACGTGTAATCAAGAAGACATGACCTATGATGATAATTGCACACTTGATTCCTACGTGCTCTGATGTTGGGTATATATATATATATATATATATATATATATATATATATATATTTAAAATTGTTATACAGGCATGATGAATTGACCCTTTTATCATTATATAATAACCTCCTTTACCTCTTGTTATATTTTTTTTACTAAAAATAGATTTTGCCTGAATATATGAGCTTCGCTAGCCCTTCTCTCTTTTGGTTTTTATTTGCCTAGAATATCTTTTTCCATCCTTTCACTTTGAGCCTATGTGTGTCCTTAATGCTGAAGTGAATTTCTTGTAGGAAGTGCATTATTGGGTCTTGATATTTTATCCATTTAGCCACTTCAGGCTTTTTGGTTGGAGAAAATGATCCATTTACATTTAAAATAATTATTGACAGGAAATTACTTACTAATGTCATCTTATTATTTTCTGGCTATTTTGTAAACCCTTTGTTCCATTCTTTCTCTTTTTTTCCTCTCTTGATCTCTTCTTTTATGAACTGATGATTTTCCATAGTGATCGGCATTGAGTACTTTCTTTTATCTTTTATGTACCTACTGTAGGTTTTTGCTTTGTGGTTGCATATTGTACATATAAGTCTATTTTAAGCTGATAACAATGTAACTTCAATTATATACAAAAACTATATTTTAATGTTCTCCCATATAGTTTATGATTTTTATTTCAAAATTTACCGTTCTGTATCCATTAAGAAGTTATTAAAGCTATAGTTATTTTTAAAACTTTTGTCTTCTAACCCTTATTTAAAATTTAAGTGATTAATACACCACCATATTACATACTACATACATATTACAGTATTAGAGTATTTTGAATTTGAGAATATACTTACCCTTACCACTGTATTTTATATTTTTGTTTCATGTTACTAATTAGTATCCTTTCATTTCAGCTGGGAAAACTCATTTCATCATTTCTTGTAATAAGGTCTAGTGGTGATAAACTCCTTCAGTTTCTGTTTGTCTGAGAATGTCTTTATTGCTCCTTCATTTCTGAAGAACAACTTTACCAAGTAAAGTAGTCATTGTTGGCATGTTTTTCTTTGTTTCTTTTGTTTTATTTTAATATATTTACTATATCATCTTAGTCTCTCCTACAAAGTCTCGGCTGAGAAATTCAATGATAGTCTTTTGGAGGCATCCTTGCACGTAAGGTATTTTTTTTTTTTTGTCATTTTGCTTTTAAAATTTTCTCTTTGTCTTTGCTTTTGAAACAATGTTGTTATTTGAAGTCAGAGGAGCCATGTGGTGATTATGACAAGTAGCATTTAGGAGATGAAAACAGATCCCAGGGGACAATCAGTATAGAAACAGGGTTCCAAGTCCTACAACCACAAGGAACTTAGTTCTTACAACAATGTGAATGATCTTGTAAGTGGATTTTCTCCCAGAGCCTCCAGATGAGAACTCAGACTAAAAGATACTTGATTTCAGCCTTTTGATATCTTTATGAATAGTGAGCCACAGTAGCTAGAATTCAGACAGTGGGCAAAGTCTGAAAGGATTCTGAAGACGCAAGAGAAAAAGAAAAAAAAACTTACAAATAACAAACAGAAAAGTAAAGTTGCCTTACACAGATTATTAATAGAAATATTGAAATTAAAATTACTCAATGCTGAGATATTACATAAATCAATGTTACATAAATTATAATTATATATATTCAATCCAAACAGCAGTTTATGAATAAATGTAAGGATATAGCAATGGTATTAATGCAGACCAATAAATATTTACAGAGGAAGAGAATGGAAAAGGGTGTACCATTAATTTTAAGCGTCAAAAGGCAATCACTAAACATAAATAGTAATAATTTATTTTATCAGTGAGGTATGCATAAAATTTATTCAGCAGTTTTGTGACAGTGAAATTGATTTTTACTTAAAGTTATTTATTATTTTATTATTATTAACCAAAACAATAACTTATTTTCTTTTTCAGGCTTTGAACCTTCCAGGAAGAGAACATATATTTAACAGAGTATATTAATAACATATTCCACAGCTATAATTAATGGTTGTCAAAAAAACATTATCACTGGAAAAAATTGTTAAAATGTCAAAGTTTATCTTCAGTGCAACAGCATTTAAAATATTCTGTTATAAATGCAATTTTCAGCTCAGACTCAACTCATTTGGATTATTTTCCTTTTCTTTTCTATTCTCTATATCTTATCCCCTCATAAAAATTCTGCTCAGAAATCTTTTTTCTTGTTAATTATAAACTACTGTTACACTTCAAATAGCTACAGTTATCAGAGGTTGTTGGATTTGAATGGGAATAAAATGATGGTCAGTAAAACAATAGCTCTTAAGTTAGAGAAATCAAATAACAATTGTAGGAATTCAAGTGTCATGAAACTGCTTAGATGAGAGGGGTGAGAGCAAGGTGAAGTTCATTTCTTCAATTATAAAATCAAATCAGGTAAATGGTGATGTAATTAATTTACAAGAAATATATGGCCTTTTAAATAAAATGTGCCTATTATTTTCTACATATATTCAATTAAGTAATACATCTATATAGGAGCTTGAATTACAGCTTGCTAGGATTTCAGTTAGAATTGCATTGAATCTTAAGGTTTGTTTGGAGAGACTTGACTTCTTTAAAATACCTTTCAACCCATGTGTGTTATCATTTATTTAAGTCTTCCTTAACTGTTCACAATAATGTTTGAATTTTTCAGAGTACATTTTTGTACATATTTTCTTAGATATATTTTTTATATATATTGTTTATTTGTTGTTATTTTATTGTTATTTATTTGTTGTTATTCAGTGATATCTTTTTATTTTAGGTTATATTTATGTTGCCAGTATATAGAAATGTAATTGACCTTTTATTGTTTTATAGTATATCAAGAAAACAAGTGAATAAATCATAACCTCATTTATTTTTCCAAGGGTTCTCATTGTCTACCCTGCAATTTCTAGCTGGTTATTTTTCTTATCTGAATAAATTAATATTTAATGCTGCTCACGTAAGGGTAAGCTGTACTCTTGTGTTAAGTAAATGTGAAATGGCAAAACATTGAGATACAATAAATAAGCTTGTTTTAACCTTTGTAATAAAAGCCTGGAATATATTTGATACTGAATGTTAGTAGTAATAGGAAAAATATTCTAGAAAGTGCTAAAAAGGCTGAAAGCCAAGATTTAATCCCAAAGCAATATCTACCCTGTTTGTTGTTATCAAAAATTATCTTACTATAAAGGCAGATGTTTAGGTAATGGTGTTTGCCAAATATGTTTTCATTGGACAAATATATACTTTATGTGTTTCATAAAGTTGTAAAAGAGCTAAACTAATTTTACATCTCAAATAGCAGAAGCAGTACAAATAATTTAGATTTCACTTGTCTCTGTAAGTCAAAATTATTCTTCAATTTAATGTTGGACTTCAAGCAATTAAATATAGAAACTACATCTTTTGTTTACGACAGTGAACAAGACAAAAGCTTTATGCTATAAAACAAATTATTTCACCAGAAAGAGAGAAAGATTTGCTTTAGTAATTCCTGGATATGGGCTCATCACAGTTTTAGTTTTAAAAGATCATTTTCATTTAACTATAAGAGAATACATATTAATGTCTTGAAATTATTTGGAGTTGTTTTATTTATATGTACATACACAAGTGTTAAGAATACAGTAAGTCCTCACTAAATTTCATCAATAGGTTCTTGGAAACTGTTATTTTAAGTAAAACATATAGCAAAACCAATTTTGCCACAGGCTAATTGATACAAACAAGAGCTAAGTTCTTATAGCACATTTCTGGTAACAAAATCATCCTCAAACTTCTAATATTAAACACTGAAATAAATGTGAGCTATACATACATATAAGATAGATTAATAAAAACAAGTAAGATAATTATTTCCCAACTCACTTATTACAGTTCAGGATCACAAGTGGCTGGAGCCTATCTGGGCAGGTCAGGGCACAAGGTGGGAATTTAACCCTGGCAAGGATGCCCTTCCATCATAAGGCACAATCACATAACCTCACACTCACTCTGACTGGGACAATGTAGACACACCAATTCAACTCATGTGCACATCTTTGTGAAGTGTGAGGAAACTCAGAGAAAACCCACACAGACATGGGAGAACGTGTAACTCCACACAGTTACCCCAGACAGAGATCAACTGTTTTTTTTCCTCATCAACATTCTAATGAAATGATATTGAATGAAACGATGTTATCTGAGGATCTGCTGTATATTAAAATTTAGAATTAACAATACAAAAGTGTTAATGTGTTCCACTCATTTTTTAATTCCAAAACTCTCTATGTAAATACAAAAATTATAACCCCCTACATAAATAAGCCCCACCCTTTTTCAAAGGTTCATATGTAAATGCAAAATATAATAGCAGAATTGCTACAATTTAATTGGCACAATTATTTTAAGGTTTTCAACACTGTCTCTTGTCAAAGACCTAAACATAACACCCAAAACAATAAATTGCATACAAGAAAGCATAGGTATTAAACTTAAGTACCTTGGGTTCAAAGAGGATTTTATGAATTTAACTTCAAAGACAAGGAAAGTAAAAGCAAAACTAATCGAATGGGACTATATTGAACTGGAAAGCTTCTGCACAGCAAAATAATCCATCAACAGAACAAAGAGGCAACTGACCAAATGGGAGAAGATATTCACGAACAACACCTCTGATGAACGACTAATATCCACAGTATATAAAGAACTCATACAACTCAACAACATCAAAATCAAACAATCCAATTAAAAAAATGGGCAGATTATCTGAACAGACACTTCTCCCAAGAAGACATACAAATGTCCAAGGATATATGAAAAAATGATCAACTTTACTAGCTATTAGAGAAATGCAAATCAAAACCACAATGAGATAGATACCACCTCACACCTGTTAGAAAGGCTATTACCAACAAGACAAGTGATAACAAGTATTGGAGAGGGTGTGGAGAAAAAGGAACCTTCATGCACTGCTGATGGGAATGTAAATTGGTACAGACACAATGGAAAACAGTATGGAGTTTCCATAAAATATTAAGAATAGAATTACCATACAACCTAGGAATTCCTCTTCTGCGTATCTATCAAAAAAACCTGAAAATATGTATCGGTAAGATATATGCACCCCTATGTTCATTGCAACATTATTCACAGTATCGAAGACAAGAAAACTACCAAACTACTCCTTGATAGATAACTGGATAAAAAAGATGTGGTTACATATATACAATTGAATATTACTTGGCCATAAGAAAAGATGTATTTCTGCCATTTGCAATGACATGGATGGATCTTGAGAGTATCATGCTAAGCAAAGTAAATCAGACAGAAAGAGTTGAGAACCACATGTCTTCATCATATGTGGGATATAAAACTGAAAGCAACAAACCAACAAGACAAAAAAACAAAGAAAAAAAAACTCACAGACACAGGCAACAGTTTAATGGTTAATAGAGGGTAAAGGGGGAGAGGGCTAGCAGAAGAGGGTAAAGGGGGTCTGATGATGATGATGATGGAAGGAGATGATGGTGGAGATGGAAGGACAACGGACTCTGGGTGGTGAACACACAATGCAATATAGGGATTATGTATTATAGAATTGTATACTTGAAGACTATTTTACTAACATGTCACCTCAGTAAATTTAATAAAAATTAAAAAAGATAAAGGCAATGTGCTTAAATCTTCAGTACATTTTCAAACGATTCTAGTTGATAGTGATGTGTGCAGTAGCTAATCGTCTTAATTCTGGGATCGCATTGCCTTGGTTTGAATTTTGGTTGCATTATTTTATGATCACTAGTGTAATATTAGATGAATTACTTAATCCCTCTGTGCCTTATTTTCCTCATCTGTAAAATGGAGGTAGTAAAAGGACCTCACTGATAGGGTAGATGTGAAAAATAACATATGCTAGTGGATAATACATATTTCAAGAGCTGTAAACCACGTCTAACACATAGTAAGCATTCCCTTCCATTTTCTAAGACCAAGATTCCTCATTGTGAAGGTTGGAAGCTTTAAGTAGCTTTATAGTTTAATGATTGCCTGGCTTATTTAGCAGTTCATTTGTTTTATGAGTGAAATAATTGTATAGACATAGATAACTAATATTCTAAGACATTTAAGTACATTTTCCCCAGATTGAAGGAATAAATATACAATCAATCATTCCATTTTAATGCAGCAGGCAAGCAAAGGTGAAATACAAGTAAAATCCCAAAACAATGCATCTAGACATGCATATTATGTTTTTCCAGCCAGATGTTGATGCGAGTTTTTAGTAGCATATGTATTACCTCGCATAGGTGATTCTGCAAAAAACAGTTGCCAGTACTTGTCAAATTATCAGTTGTTAATGTGAAAAATAAAGTATCCAAGAATGAAGATAAGCTGTATAGATGTTCTCTTCAGGCAACAAAACTAGCAGCATTACTGTGAATTTTTACCACCGAAAGTCAATGTGTTTCTCAAACGTTGCATATGGTGTTCCCCATGAATAAGTGAAAATGTGATATTAGAATGTGACAGCGGCTTTGCTTTCCTAATACAGCTGTCCCAACTAAACATTTAAAAATACATTTCTATCTGTGCAATCTTTAGGGAAGGAATCCCAGCATTTTCTTCAGCATTCAAACAATAAAATCAAGGTTTTGTTGTCAGAGAAGAGAAAATCTGCAAATTTCTGGATAATTTCAGTGAAAGATATCCACTGTTTAAAGCATTTAGAGAACCAATTTAACCATTGTGATGGACTGAATCGCAGCCCTACAAAAATCCGTATGTAGAAGTTCTAATCCCCCGTACCTCAGCTGTTTCTGCAGTACCGGAGCTGTTTCATGTACCTCAGCTGGTACATGACTGTTTCTGTCTTTACAGCAATCATTAAGTTAAAATGAGATTGCTCAGGTGAGTCTTAATCTCATGCTACTCTTGTCCTTTTAAAAGGACACATTTGGACGCAGATAATACAGAGGGAAGACACAGTGAAGATCAGGAGGAGATGGCCATCTGTGAACTAAGGAGAGAGGCCTTGCAAAAACACCTTGATCTTGGACTTCTACTTCCCTCCAGAACTGTGAAAAAATAAATTTCTGTTATTTAGGCCATCTGGAATATAGTATTTTGTTACAGAAGCCCTAGCAAATTAATACAGCCGGATTAGATTTCATTGATGTTTAGCTGCCAATTTTCCACTGTTGGAACTTTTGATAGTTCCCTTACTGGAAGAAAGTAATTATAGTTTCAACATTTCCATGTATCAGCTCTGAGTTTCAGTAGAAGAGACTGACACACAGTATACCAAAACCAACATAGACACTTTTATGGAAGAATAGAGTAGGAACAGCTATTTTTGGTACCAACTTTTATAACATAACTTTTTCAAAATTGTGGATCTAAAAAACTGTTAAAACCTCTTCTAGGCAGGTTTATCCTTCAGCACCTTCATTGGAATGACTGACTGTTCTGGACCCAAGCTTGGGAGTGTCGCTATATGACGTTACTTTTTTTTTTTTTATTATTAGTTTCAGGTGCACAAAACAAAGTAATACTTAGACGTTTATCATTTATATCCCTCACACTGTGTCAACCCCCCTCCCCCCATCCACTACCCCTCTGACATCGCAAACAACCATTACATTTCCACTGTCTCTATTCTTAATGCTGCACTCCACTTCTTGTAAGTATATACATGGACATATATATATATACACACACACACACACACACACATATACATATATACATATATATGTATACATATATATGCACATATATATGTGTATATACATATATATATATATATATATATATATATATATATATATATATATATATATGTACTTGTAGTTGACATTCATTGTTGTTCAGCTTCAGCTTCAGGTGTACAGTGCAGTGATCAGACATCTACATCATCCCTGAGGTAGTCTCCCTAATGAGACAAGTGTCCATCGGATACCCCACAAAATCTTTGCATTATTGATTACATTCCCCAAATTAACTTTTGTAACCCCGTGGCAATCTTATGGTTACTGATCGCTTTCTAATCCCCTCACCTTCTCCATTATCCCCACCCCCGTTCCCATCTAGTAACCCTGTTATTCCTCTATGTCTCTGAAACTGTTTCTGATTAGCTCATTCACTTATTCTCTTCTTTAGATTCCAGATATAAGTGAGATCATGTGGTATTTGTCTTTCCCCTTCTGGCTTATTTCACTTAACATAATGTTCTCCAGGTCCATCCTAGTTGCTGCAAATCGTAAGATTTCTTTTTTCTTTAGGGACAATACTCTATTGTATAAATGGACCACAGTTTCTTTATCCAGTCATCTATGGATGGGCATTGTGGTTGTTGTCATGTCTTGGCTATTGTGTATAGTGTTGCATTAAACATAGGGGGCATAAATTTTTTCGAAGTAGAGTTTTGGATTTCTCCAGATAGATACCTAGGAATGGAATTGCTGGATCATAAGGTAGTTCCATTTTCAGATTTTTGAGATACCTCCATACTGTTTTCCATAGTGGCAGCACAAATCTGCAATTCCACCAACAGTGTACAAGGGTTCCCTTTTCTCCACATCCTCTCCAGCACTTGTCGTTTGTTGATTTATTGATGATAACCATTTTGACTGGGGTGAGGTGGTATCTCATTGTGGTTTTTATTTGCATTTCTTTGGTGGTTAGTGAGCTTGAGCATTTTTTCATAATGTCTGTTTGTATATAGCTTTACTTTTGATTTCAAAATTTCTCTCTTTAATGATATCCAAGATAAAGTCAACAGTGCTTGGCCTCTCTCAAATACAATTTACCTGGGCTAGCTTGAATGAGTTGAGTTGGCCAAGGGCACCTCATTACATCAGGGATGGCCCAGATGTAAGATACTGCAAATAAACCAGTATAGGACTGATTCCCTTTCCTTACATAATTTGTCATCTAGTTGAGAAGATAAATAAGCAAATAAATTATAATACATTATGATAAATGCAATAATACCTGTGCAGTAGTGTGCTAGCACAGAGGAAGATGGACAATGTAAGAAGCCTGACAGCAGACAAGTGAGAAATCATGGAAGGCTTCTAGTTTATACATCCCCAGCTCCATTTCCTTTTGTTAAAGTACACGTGGGAAAGAGACTGCTTGTTCTCCACTGTCTTTCCTCCTCCAGAGAGTTTTTACCTTCGCTCCAAGTTAATTTGAACACTGCAAAGAAGTTATGATTTCCTGGTTCACCAGTTGGGGTGGTATAGAAAGCAACTTACTCCGTTCCAATTTTACCTGTGAAAAATCCTTTATTCTACAACAATGAGTTTGTACAAATTGAATATGAATGATTAATTAATTAGATATCACAAATTATATATTTCAAACTGCTATTGGTTTTGATGTTTAACAAAAGAAAACTGTACCTCACAAGTCAGAAAAAACAGAGGAATTCAAAGCTCCATCATTTACCCTGTCATCCTTTTGGGGTTTGGGGAAGTTGTAAACTAGGCTGCAATAAAAATAGAGTGAGGTGAGGTCCGAAGGGGATTGAGATATTTTCACAGACTGAAGAAAAAAGAAGAAAGTGATCAGTTTTTATTTATTCAGTTATGAACTTCATAATTTGGGTTTTCTGTAATAATGAAATGGGTATTACTGAAGTTACTGACTGAACAACTCGCTGTTGTATGACAAGCCCATCACTCACTGACATACAAACAAACAAACAAACAACAACAAAAAATATATATATACACACACACATATATATATATATATATATATACAATAAGATCTTTCTTATTATAAGATATACAAAAATTTCTTATTATACGAAAATATATATATAAGATCTTTCTAGGTCATAATAATTTTTTCAGGAAAATAGCTAAGGTATTATCAGAGAGAATATATATTCCTTTTTGTAACACAGCAAATATTCAAATAGATATGACTTGTCTGAAATGTACATAGATAGGCAAACATATAGTCAATTTTGTAAACTATAAATTAATGAATGATGTGAAAAATGTCATTATAAGGGAGAAAAAGTTTAGATACAATATGTCCCAGATATTTCTATGACACTTAGTATCAATACTAAATATGTTCTAAATTATCCTTACTTTGAAAATTATACTATTATAAAGGAATATGTGTTCATTTGTAAATATACATTTATATTCATATTTATTTTAATATTAAACTTTAATATTTGCTATCCTGGAAAATATTTTCTGTCATTCATTCATTTTAATAAATGAGGTTTGTGGCCTCTATAATTTTACAAAAATACATTGAATTTGTAAGTATATATTCTTGCAATATATTCACTATAATTTAGAATTGTGTGCATGGGTTTCTTCTGGAACAATTATCTTAAAATCAATCAAAATTATCTTAATAAAAATCCCATTACATACTTGTCTATAATATTAATTAACAAAGTTAGAACTCTTTGTTATAAACAAGACCAATGTCAAGCTTGCTTTGGCAATACGGTGTGAAACATTAATCAATTTAGATTATTTATGTCAAAATAAATAATACTTTTTTATTTTTATATTTAATGGGTTAATTTAGTTTAAATAGATTAATTAAGATTAAAACACAGAAGTTTTTGTTTTATAAATTATTCAAGTAATAGAAGCCAATAGGTAACATTATTTCACTCATAAAATAAATTCTTTATTATATTAAGGTAATATGGCCTATATGTGGCAAGAAATTAATAGACATGTACATTTTTTAAGAAAACACATTTTTAATATATCTTTCATAACAATATAGAATAAAATAGCTTTCATATATTTTACTTTTAAATATCTAGGGCCTTTTTATACAGAATCATTTCATTGGTATTTACTTTTATTTGTTATGTATAGTCTCTCAATAACAATCACAAACTGTACAAACTTTTATAAGTTTTACCTTTATTAAGGAATTCCTGCACTGGAATACAAACTGACTGCATTCCCACAGATAGACACCAGTGTGTCTCTTCATGAAATTATGAGAGAAAGGAATAATTCCTGCTGATTTTTATTCTTCATTAAGGGATACAGAATTTTATTCTGGGTTGTGGTACACAAAACGGGGGGCCTACAAAAGGACTCACCTTAAATGACAGAAGTAGACATATTCTATTTAGTCATATAGAATTACAAAAATGCATTGATCAAAGTCTACCTCTAGGTAGGTAGACTACATAGGAAGTTATGTAACTGATTAGAAATTACCCAGTAAATATGAGGAATACAGAAACACGATTAGGAAAAATGTAAAAGTAAAATAAAACAAATATCAAACTGTGAACTTTGTGTTGGATCCAAATTTGGGTGCCCCTTGCAACTGCTTTCCACTTGGTCCAAATTGGCTTAGTCTCACTTGGCCTTGGCACCTTGCTCAGGAAGAACTCTGACTGCCTCCACTACTACCTCATGTTCTAGCACCACAGACCTTGTTACGCTCTCCAGAGAGAGTGGACACAATCATTGTGATTACAGTAGGTAGGAGGGGATCTTTTTGTCATTCAAAACCTGAATTTCAAAAGTGAGTGCCAAGACATTACAGCTCACAATTACATATTAGCATTAAACTTTACCTGAGGCTCTATTTTCTAGGTTGTCCAGGTTATAAAATATCTCTTCCAGAAAAGAATTTTTATGATCTTTTTTTAAACAAAAAAACTCACCAGGATTCAACTTTTGCTACCAGTTACAGTATATGATTTATAATTTTAATAAAATACTTATTTTGTTTACATGTATTTCAGAAGCTAGTAGTTTTCCAAAGGTAAGAATTTTTATTTAAATATCTATTTTTTATCTAAATAACAACAACCACCACAAATTATATATATATATATATATATAATTTATATATATATATATATATATATATATATGTATTTCTGGAGTCTTTCCATTGTGATCGTAAAATACGGTGAATGCTGCTGCCGAGTGCCATCTAATGGAAAGACAAGAATATTCAATATGGGAAGCGATGAGTTGAACATTAGTGACAGTGTGTGACAATTTGAACTTCAGTGCAGTCAGTCGGGTGTGAGCTACGGTTCAGTGAAGGTATGTTTTAAAGTGTACCATAAATCATGGATCACAAACAACACATGAACATGAAGTGGACAAACATTTTCATCCGCCATCATGACAATGTTCTGTTTCACATATCACGTCTAGCACAGTGATTTCTGTCAAATAAAAACATTACGGTATATCCTCATCCGCCTTATTCACCACATCTGGCACTGTGTGATATCTGGCTCTTCCCCAAAATCAAAACCACCATGAAAGGTAAATGTTTGGAATCAATTCAGGACATTGAGGCAGCCGCTACAGTGCAACTGAAGACTCACAAAAAGGACTTGCAGAACTGCTTCAGAAAGTGGCAAGAATAATGGGATAAATATGTTTGATGTGAGGCAGAGTATTTTGAGGGGGATTAATGAAAATGTGTCTTTTACTGTAATAACTTTCTTTTACTTAAATCTTCAGTGCATTTTTTGATCACACCTTGTATACATAAACATACAATTATAAACATATATAATAAATATATATATATCTATCTATGTGTGAATATATACATATATGTGTATATATATACATATATCTATATATACATATATATATATATACATACAGATATATATACACACACATAATTAGATCTACATATATACATATACATGTATATGTATATATGTAGATCTAATTATGTTCCCGGCTATATTCTCATTTAATTTGATTCTTTAAAACTTCATCTATGCTGTGAAGTTAGTTTTTTCTTTCTGTTATTCTCCTTGATACTTCATTTAGCCTAATAAATGTTTATAACATATTTAATGACTTTGTGATCTAGACTTCCCGTGTGTGTGTGAGTGTGTGTGCGTGTGTGTGTTTAATTTTGCAAGTCTGTTATATCCTGACATAAACTAACTTCTAAACATATAATTACCTCAATTCTTATTCCACACAGTGACTGTAATCTTGGTACTTGTAGGACATATTTTTACAGTATGTTTCTGGCTGGATTGTAAAGTGTCAGATAAAAATTAGAAGAAACCACACATGAAAATTCCTGAGAGAAAGTAATACTTCAGGGACCAAACCAGGCATTGTTTTCCTGAATTCACAACAAGGTGGCATCTTCAGTGAACATTGATATAGCAGAAAGAGCAATGAACTGAATGCTAAGGAACACTTCAAGTATTCTTTGTAGTGGAGAAGTGGATTAGGGAATATTTTTTTTTTCATCTTTCAATTCCTTTACATCATTATTTGTACAATAAGTAATTTGGAAAAACAACAACAACAACAAAAACTCGAAAACTTCTCCTGGGCATACTCTAGTTATAAACTTTGTAATTTTAATGAAAAACAATTTAAAATAAATCACAGTTTGTTCTTATGAATACTGTTTCAAGTTATACTGAATAGTTTAAATGAAAAATGTTGTATTGAAGGGATCCCAGAAGACTTTAATGACAAAAAGGGAAGGGAAAATATATTATGAAATTGTAAAACAATTTTTTCTCAGTTATTATTAAAAGTCTTCAGCTACGATTTCCTATTTAATCAGACTTCATATAGGTCATTACAAATGTCTCTTTTTGTATGTTTGCATTGTTTTATTTTTCAAGTCTTATAAAACTTATTGCACATAAATCAATGATTTTCAACAGTTCCACCATATGCATTTTGATAATTCTGCATAGAGCTGCTTGTATAACTGTTTTCTGACAATGACAATGATTATTGGTAACCTGAAATGATCTGGAAGACCAACAATAGTCCTAGAGAGTGTTTGATCTGATTTAACTTAGTGTTGTAGCTTCTCTTAGGAGTTGTCACAAAGAAGAAGGAAATTCAGTCTCTGTTCTCTAATTCAAGCCAATTCGTAAATTAGAGATACAATTTTGGGGGAGGAAGATTATTAAAATAAGTGGGCAAGATCTGCCATGTTAACTGATTTCCTGGTCGAAAGTAAAAGCCTTAGAAAACGTAAAAACCAATGTCAGAAACTATAGATTAAAAACAACAACAAAACCAACAACAATAACAACAAAAACAAAAAATCAATTATGGCCTAAAACTCTGTTGTGACTTGAGTTCACATTTACTATTAAAGAATACATCTCCACATATTGTCTCATTATTTGTGCTAAAAGAGAAAAACTTAGTGTCAGCTGTGCAAATCTACCTTTAAAATATAAATCAGATAGATATAGATTCTCTTTTTCTGCTTGTGAGAAAATTCCACAGCCCTCTCAGATTTTCTATGAATTCCATGAGGTTTATATTTGCATGTTCCCTCAGACCTCATGATTATATTTTGCAGAACCCTTGAAAATTATACACCTTATCATATGATTCTAACCCAGGCACTATCCTGTGTCAACTGACTCCAGAAACTATTTCTTTGATTTTCACTAAAAAAGAATAACACAAATACCTTTAAAAAAGGAGATAAATAAAATGTGCAAATAAATCCAATCAGAAATTTTGGACTGTATCATTCATCATAGAAGTGAATAGATCTTCAAAGAGTATACTGTCTAAAGGACTATAAGGGTCAGTGATTTTACCCTACTTGCAAGCTAATAATTTAGCTTACCACAGCTTCATGAACATCAGAAGATAAGAGTGTATTGGTTCAGAAAAAAATAAATGTATTGCTCGTGGCAGATCAGGAAGTATGAGCTTTGCATTTGTATTGATTGCACTTCTCCCACACATTCCACTGGGATGGTGCAGAGGTTGGCCCCGTTGGATGCTGCACTGCCAGTGACTTGGGGCCTCAGTGAAGGAAGCGCAAGCTTAAGAAATGACAATTACAAATCCCTAAAACAATTAGAGTAACTGACATCAGGAAGTAGACATCTAAATAAGTAGAAAAAGAAAAAAAATAAACAAATATAAGATGTGTGTGTGTGTGTGTGTGTATTATAAACTAAGTTGTACAGAGTACTCAGAGAACATCTGAGCTTCCTAATCACATGATTACTGAGTTAGACTGAGAATGCAATGAGAAAAAAAAATAGGAAGCTCAGATGTTCTCTGAGTACTCTGTACAACTTAGTTTAGGCCCAGGTTCTCATAATACCAGGCACCCCTCAAAATGGCAGCATGATTTAAAAGAGGAGGAATGTATGAAACATACAGATAGAAGTCTAAAGAATTCCCCATCACAAGAAATACAGCTTTAAGGAGATCAGGCACAGCTGAGGTGGGAGTACCATATGTAAAACAGAAGGAGTAGAAGAAAATGTATTAATTGAATGGTGTTACCTTTCTCCCAGCCCTATCTTCCGTCATTTACCTAGACCCCAGCACTCTGACACTAAGGCTTTCACACCTAATTAAGAAGGATAGTAAATTTCTCTATAAGGAAAACTAATAGAACTAAGGAAAAAAAATGTATTCAATGGCATTTATTGTTCTCTAAGGGTAAAAGTTAGTAATATCATCCTTAAACTAAAGACCCGTGTGATAAGCCTTATTGCGTGAGTCGAAGTGTACAGTAATCTCATTTAGTGTCCACCTCTTCAACATAAACTTGCAGTTAAGATCACTGAAAATTAGGGGAAAATATATACTATGAATGAAAAAAAAATCAGCTAAATCACAAATAAATTGCATCAGGTAGTCCAAACAAAAAGCAGAAAATACAATAAAAAGTAAATATTGACAGAGATAAAAGAAGATAAAGCACCCATGCATCTAGAACAGTATGTCATAAGGGAGAACACACACACACACACACACACACACACACACACACACACACAAAGTTGATTTAGGTGAAAAGATAGATATGATTGAATTATTTCAAAACCATATATATGAAATGGTATTTCTTCTTCAAACACAGTCATTATTAAATCCTTCCATTAACTCAATCCAATTTATTAAAGTTGTAAGTAGGAGTAGGGTGAATGACATAGCTAAAACTTTTAAACAAGTTGCATTCTAGCAAAGCAATTCACTCACTGTTCTTTGTTATATAACTCAAGGCATATTTAAAATTAGGTTCTTAAAATAATGAATTTTATTCTTATTAAGAATTTATTGTAGAGCAAGAACTCTATAAATTCAGAAATGAAAAACATCATGGAATTAAATAACAACCAAAATATTAGCATCAGTTTTATAATTTAACACAGATTAAACCTAGGCCATGAATTAGACATTTACGTAGTCCTGTTTTGTTGTAATTATGTAAAAGTACATACATACATTGTCAGCTGCAAACAGTTTGATTTGTTTTGCCAAAGAAAAGAAAGGAAACTCTAAGTTGGTTTATTTAAATTCTGCACTCGAATCATAATGAAAGTATAGAATAGAAACTAACTCTGAAAATTTCTAAGCTCCTATACCGTTACACTATACATTGGTATATTTCAATTTAATGAGAAATGTTAACTATATTAATAAACAACAAAGACAATTTACATTTATGCAAGCAATTCTTTTCTCTTTCCAATAACAGCTTAAAATTGTCTTTTGGGAAAACATCATACAATTTAATTATTATTGAACAAAGTTAGAAGAATTAGTTATTAGAGAATATAAATCAGCACTTTTATTAGAGCATGAAATTAAGTACCTCATACAGAAGATGGAAACCTCAAGAGTTTAAAGATGATGCTATTGACATGTCATTTTTTTCTAATATAATGTGATTAGTAGTTGCATTTATATAAATGGATGGAAGGGCCTGGGGTATTAAGTGCACACACCAAATAATTCTATTAAGATTTTTAAATGACCTGAGCTTATATTCATTTAACAGCTCACTTGCATATTCTCCTCATATAAAACACCCAGATTGAATTTTCCTAACCAGAGGAAATGAGGACTTAAGGTAATTATCCCAATAACTTAGTCTAAAGTCACACTTGGGGTTCCAAGGAGTTAGAAAGCAGGAACAATTTATACTTTGATTCAGAGAAGTAATATTCTATGCTAGTTTCCAAATGAATATCATCTATTCTTTGGGCTCAGATGTTCATAAACCTTCAGAGAGGGAAGAAGAAAAATATTCTTTGGAGCAGGCGTGGCAGGGCCACTATTAAGAAATTTGAATATGCTCTTTAGTCCTATGTTATACTGGAAAATTGTGTATTTGATTCTTTCTGTTTAAAAAAGTCGAATGATGTGTGTGGCTCACCAAGATTTCAGATTTCCTACAAAACAGCCAAAGCATAAATTCTAGAAAATTTAAGAAAAAAATCTAAGGTCTTCATACTAAAGATAATAAATCTGATATAGACATTGGATTACACCTTGGATATCCCAATTCAGTTTTCTTAAAAGATGACTACTTATGTTTCATACTGCATATTCAAAGTAACTAAATTTTTTCACTCTCCCTTAATATTATTGTCTAGGTATTTAATATAAGAGGGATGCTCCACTACTACCAAATTGGGAGGAGGAGCAAGAAAAGATGGAGGAGGAGGAAAATGATATGGAAAAAGAGGAGACAGAGGGAGAAAGGCAGAAGAAGGAAGAGAAAATGAAGCTATTTATATACTTTTAGTAATTTGCTGTTGAGACAATGTAAAGTTTTAGTATTATTTGAATAGATTTGCATTCATTGTAATATAAACATCAGCTTCCAGCTTCTCAACTTGACTTATGTGAGCACTTTGTTTCCAAATAGCTAATTAAATTACATTTTTCAATAGTTGAAATAAGCATTGTTTTTTCCTTGACAATTATGTCCACATATGTTGGAGGATAACATTCTCAATTACCAAATTACCAAGAGATCACTCAAATTACAGGTGTAACAGCTAATAAGGGTCTTAGTCAAAACTTCCCTCTCTAAACTTGTTGAGGACATTAAGTATCAGTTTAACTCTTTTTAAGACACAAAAACAAAGAAAAAGATGTGACTGTTCTCATCAGATCTTCTTTGTCAAATTTCAAATTCTAGAGAAAAACATGTTGGAAACAGGAAAATCATGTGACCATGAACATGAGAGGAAAACAGAGGTGGACCTTGATGAATGGTCTACCGAACTGAGAGACAAATATGAAGAAAGGCCCATGTGTACACAGTATTTAGAAATGAGTCCAGGTTTAGCTTGACAAGCAGTTTGCTTGTTTGTTGTGCAGATGGTGAGGGGGAAAATCAATGACACTTGAGAAGATAACAATGACAACTGTGAGGAGGAAAAGATAAAGAAAAGCAAGATTCAGGAAGATCAGTTAGAATATTCTTGCAATACTTTAAGAAAGATAGAAATATGGCCCCTGTGGAATAATAAATATTATATAATATATTATATACATATGTGTATGTATATATATACATATATAATATACACATATATGCATATATGCATATATATACACATATAGGTATATATATACACACATATATACACACAAAAATTATATATATTTATTATAAAATATAAATATGTGTTACATATATCTTATATTTAATAGAGAAAACTTAAAATTAATTATAACATTTAAATTTCAATAAAATCACAAAATCAATTTGTGTTATTCTAAGTATCTTTCTAAGGACTTCAAAGCAATTATCTGGCTAATCTTGCATTACACTGGATGAGAAATCTGTCATTCCATTATAGACATTTTATGAATATATCCTTTCTGCTGTATTCAAAATTTAGTCTTAATTCAAGTCCAAATTGGTTTATTTGCTTAGTTATGATTTGTAGTTTTCAGATATAAGGAGACATCAAAATATTGGTAACTATTAAACATCAGATATATTGGAATTAGTCAGAATTCTTGACAAATACTAATTGAAACCAATCCACAAAATTTAACATGCTTTAGGCAAAAGTATTTCTCTATTTTATTTGACTAAACTTTTGGATGAGTCTATTGTTGTCAAACAATTCATATGTTTAAAATATAATATGCAAAATGTCTATTGCCTAACTGCCAATTTCATGTAATTGCAGAGGGATATTTTTCATGTTTTTGTTTATTCCTTTTTAAAAAAAATAGTAAATAAAATAGAAATTTAGTCATTTATATGTTTCAAATAAATAAATGTCCATTGTTAACCAAGTTTACTATTTGGAAGTGCTGAAAAGGCTATATGAAAAAGTTAGGTGACCTGAACTTTTTGCCAACAATTCATGGCTCTTGCATCACGACAATGCACCAGCTCACACAGCACTGTCTGTGAGGGAGTTTTTAGCCAGTAAGCAAATAACTGTATTGGAACACCTTCCCTACTCACCTGATATGGCCCTGAATAACTTCTTTCTTTATCTGAAGATAAAATAAATATGAAAGGAAGACATTTTGATGACATTCAGGACATCAAGTGTAATATGACAACAGTTCGAATGGCCATTCCAGAAAGAGTTCCAAAATTGCTTTGAAGTATGGACTAGGCACTGGCATCGGTGCATAGCTTCACAAAGGGAGTACTTTGAAGATGCCTGTAGTGATATTCAGCAATGAGGTATGCAGGACATTTTCTCAGATGAATTTGCAAACTTAATTGTCCCACCTCATATAATAGGACTTAACGAATTCCATGGTCATATCCCTACCATCACATCTCCTTTGGTGTAAAGTGGCGCTTTTGGTCTAAGGAATCATTTTGCACGATCACCAGATTATTTGTTCAGATGTTCAGTAAATCCTTATATAATAGTGGGGAACAAGTCTTTGAACAGAGGATAGGCAAGCCCACATTATAATAATGATAAAGCAGCTCCCCTTCCAGGCTGGGAATGTCCAATGTAATCACATTTTCATTAAGTAGCTAAAAATTGTCCTTCAAAATGGGTTCATGTGAAAGGTACTATCAGTCTTTATTCCTGTAGCTCTAGCAATAAGAGCAGCATTAGCTAGATCAGCTCGCATGAGTGGGAGGTGATGCCTTTGAGCCTTGAGTACCCCTTGTCTCTGCTGCCATATCTACTCGATGTATGCACCTTGTTCCTGTGTGAGGTGGTCAATAACAGAGCCTGGCTAATGACGACACTTGAGTCATTGTTTCTGTGTGATTGTTTAGTGACTGCCTCTTCTCTGGTGGATGCTCACTGTTAGAAGTAAAACGTAATACAACCATCTTCACAATTTGTCCTGTTTCACATCGGTCTCCCCACACGTTCCCTCTACAGATGTGGACACCTAACATCCAAACATTGTCTTCCAGCTAATTTCCTCTAAGTTATTTCTCATTATCTGCAGGCTCACGTATTCTTAACTCGGGCCACTCATGCTTCTTTACAAACTGCATAATGAGATTTGCTGCCTGAATCTCTGTTCTTTGGGAGGATTTTCCCAGATAACAGACTATGCATCAGGGATGCAGGAAAACTCTTAGAAAGTGCCCTTCACAACAACTGTCCACGTGTGAGGGAAGCAGGGTTGGAAGAACAGAAATGTTGAAGGTGCACTTACAAACAGAACTCGGATAATTCTACAGAAATAATTGAAATAGGGATGTGACTTCAAAATTTCCCTCTTGAGGAAATGGATCTGGAGTCTTGAATCCTAACTGGATCTCTCAGCAGGTGCAAACTGCCCCCTGTGAGGGAGTGTAACGTGAGGGAGGGAGCTCCCTCGTGCAGACTGCTTTTCCTTGTGAGCTGTCAGCACAGAACACTCGGGCGCCTGGGAACAGAGTGTTTCTATCCTGAAGGCAGACTATGAGAAGCAAAACACAGCATCCATCTTACTAGAAAGAGTGCTTCTGTAAACAGGGATAACGTGAAAGGCTTCTATGGAAATGGGAATAGACTGCTGACTTTTTGAAATACTACTTTTATAATTAAGTGAAGGGATGAATGTAAAAGCACTTTGCAAACTACAGCATCACACCAATATGACATATTATCATTAAATAAAACTTTCAGAGCAATATCTATGTATCTGATGTATCACTGAAAAGAAGCCACTGTCAGCAGGCATGTGAGTCAGTAAATAATTTAAAGCATTGTGATAGTGACTAATAAAAATGAAAGAAGAAGGAAGTGTCTTCTTTGCATGCTTAAAATGACTGAATCCTCCTTTAAGATTTTTAATATTGTTAACATAATAATAAAAGTCCAAAATAAAAGGCAATAAGCATTAATTTGAAATTTAAAAAAAAAAAAAGAATTGCTATTGCAGAAGCAGTGATTCAGGCAGAAACCCAAATAGTGTTCCCATAGGAGACAAAGCCAAAGGGTATTTATGAGAAAGGGAAGCAGAACAATCACATCAGTAAAAGGAAGGTATTTTTATAGGTTCAGGTAAGTTAACACAGTGATGCTAATTCTAAACACATTTTTAAAAATTTACTGGGGTAACAATCGTTAGTGAAATTACATCGATTTCTGGTGTACAATTCTGTATTACATCATCTATAAATCCCACTCTATGTTCACCACCCACATTTTTAATTTTCAGTCCAATAGTCATAATATCTATTTTCTTGTTATGTTTGCAAATAGTTCTTTGAACATAGTGTTGCTTAGGCCCAGTCCAAAGTTTGTTTTGCCCTCTTTTAACATTCCAAAGATTTGAGGATTAAGACGTGCAAGGCAGTTCTGCTGGGATGGAAGTCTGGCTCTGTTTTAAAGTGGCTCTGTTAATATTATTTTTTACACTATGTATTAAAAAACTTTTCAGGTTCATCAAATATCTTGACAGCAATTTAGAAAGACGTTTCCTCAAAATTTTAGGACATGCTGTATGATATAGCATGATACATTAGTATGATACATTTTTATGATTAATGAACTAACACTGACATATTTTATTATTTAAAGTCTCTACTTAGGTTTCGTTAGTTATTATCTAATGCCATTTTTCTCTTCTTAAATGTCATTCAAGATGCTAGATTACATTTAATCACCATGTTCCTTTAGCTCCTCGTTGTAGTGAAATTCTCTCAAACTTGACTTTGATACCCTTGACAGTTTTGAAGAGTATGTACTAGTCAATTAATTTGTAGAATGCCCCACAATTGGGCAGAAACTAAATAAGACAAAAACCTCTTATTTTGTTATCAATCAATAAGGTGAATTAGCATATATTTGTAACCTAATTCATGTTCTTTAAAAGTAAACTTACCTAGGTTTTTCTGCATGTGTGTGGCTGTATCCCTTAAGATTTATTTGTGTGTTTTCAAATAATAGCATTATATTGTCTTCATAATACAATATATTTGATGACGACATAATGATAATAATTTTCTATTTAATGTGTATCTTGTTTATCCTCTAAAATTCTTGAATGTGATTATTTCATGGATATCATCTGAAGCAAACTATTAACCATCTCAGCAGCATGAATTAAAGGGCAAGTTAAGAGTGAATAAAAGTAACTTCTTAGGTTGAAAGAAGAAGGAAGATATTTTCTGTGGACAGGGTGGTACAGAAGGTCTTTGAGAATTTGACTACTAAAATGATGCAGATATTAGAGATTTTCTTTCAGAATATGAAATTTGGGGAGATTTAAATTTTTATTACTTATACAAATGTTTATTGAGCATCAACTCTTTACCATCTTCTTTATTGTCAATTCATGTAAAGTCATATTAGTAAAAACCTATTAAGTTAACCATATTCTGATGTCACAGGATAAGGTGTTTGTTGGCCTGCTCTGCCCTGTGATTCATTGTAAAATAATGTACAGACTAGTTATTAATGATGAATAAAAACACATTTTATTTATGGGCTTTTACTTTTAAGTAGTATATGACACACTTGTGTCTATATTAATACCTTATAAATCACATAATGTAAAATGATAGGGTGTGAAAATATTTTTTAAAATTTGAAACACCACTTGTGTGCTCAATGTATGATCTTATTAAGTATTACACTTAACTTTTGAAAAGTCCTTGTTATTCATCAATAAAACAGGACTAAAGATGTCTGCCTCAAAAGGTTTCATCTGATAATCAACATAAATGATAAATTTATGACCATCTGTTTACCAATAAAACTTATAACAAATGTAACATGGTACATTCACCAATAAATATTTATTGAGTACTTTAGAGTTGATATGTATCTTTTCATTAGTTTTAAGAAATTGTGTAAATAAAATAGCCATGTTGCCTAACCTCATGATTACATGTTTATAAGGAAGATAAAATCTCACATAAATAACTATAGTGTAAGGAAAGGAAAAAAAAAAAAGAAAAAACTACCTATCTCTAAAACCATAAATTAGGGCCTATTAGGAAACAATGTACACAATACCTTTTCTAATCCACTTAAAAACCCTGAGAGAAGTTTTCTTTTTGTTTTGTTTTTTCATTTTTTTTATTTAAGTTTTAAGAAGAAAAAGCAGACTTGAGAAAAAAAATATTTTAGTTTTTGAGCAAAAAATATCTAAAATCATAGCACATTTTAATGCTCTTCTCCAATTTCAATTTGACATTGAAAAGTATTTATTAGATGATCACCATCAGGTGAACTTTCAATTTATTTCCTAGAGAACAGTTGGAGATAATATATGTCTAAAAAGCAAAATGATTTCAAAGGTCAGGAAAGAGAGAATTTAACAAAAGATAAGAGAACATTCTCCTAGGAAATAGCTGACATGATAATTTAATTTCTAAAAATGCTGAGATGAAAAGGAATTATATTACCCTGGATTTTGCCTGAAAAGACTAGTAAGGCCAAGATCTTGCAGTAGACAGCTAAGCAAGAAAAATTGTTTAACATGTTAGATTAGACTGTTTTGTCCTATGCTTTGACACTTTATTTTTCTATTAATTTAACAATCGTTTAAATCTAAAGTACCTCAGCACTATAGCTCACGCACGCCTAATATTGTAAAAGTTTCATTTTTCTTAAAAGTCTGAATCTCTGGCTGGAATTGGAAGATATTTTATAAACAAATAAATAAATGAATAAATAATATACTAAAACAAAGAACAGAAAGACAATGAACTATAAAATAATTCAATTGATATGCTCAAGCACAGAAATCTTAAAAAGTGATTTTAATTAAGGGGGGAGCATTTTCCATTAAAAACCATTGTATTTACTAGACGATATAATAATATTAACAGAAATTAATTACGTACATGGATATTTTGAAAACGCATTGGTTTATTTTCTCTTGTATGCCTGATAATCTACAAGCCTAGATAAAAACTTCATACCATATATTACATTACACCTGAGTTTCTACCTTTTCCTAGCTGTAGTTATAACTGTCTCTTTTACCTGGAATAGTACTTTCATATGCAGATGTTCAAATTCACAGAGAAAGCCCAAAGTCTAAATGATATATCAGAGAGTATCTCAAATTCTAATGAGTTCTGAACACATCAATTTTCCATCATCTCCCTGATTCTTTAATTTGACTAGTCTATGTTCTAATGCATAGAGATAGATCAAGGTTATGGAGGATAGAAAAAATAGCTTAGTGAAATGAGTTATTTCCCATTTATATTTTTTCACATTCTTTATTTTTTCTAACATTTATAACTATACAATACCAATTATCTCTGAAGGATTTATGTACAATCAATTTATTTTTAGGGAATTTATAACATGCGTAATTCTGTACCCACTATGATGAGATAGATTCAAAGAGAAACAGAATAATAATGGATACACCTTTATAAACTTATTGACTATTGAACTGAATAGAAGATTCAGAAAATTGTAGTATAACGATGAGGAGAAATATTCGGTACCATTTTCCGAAGATTTTGAGTGATATTTGAATTTGATTTCCAGTACAATAGATGATGGCACAAGTCATTCTATTTTGTACATAACATATAGGTGGGGCATGCTTTGTTTTTGTTTTTCAATTTGTCATTTAACTGTAATGATTAAAACATTTATATTTAACAAAATTAAAAATGATCGATTTTAAATTTACCATTTTGCTATTTATTTCTGGTGAAGACCCAGAAGGGACCCTGTTTGGATTTCTGTAGCTCTTTTTTCTGTCTGATTGTTTATTTCCAGATCTCTGCCTTCCTACTTCCTGTAGTCTCAGTCTCTCTGAATTCTGATTTTTTTTCTTTTGTTTACTTTTTCTACACAATAAAACTGCTGAGCTCAATTTGGGTTACTTTTCCTAAGCTAGTATTCTGGAACAATGCCTTCAAGGAGAAAGAAAGAGAAATTGTAGAGATCATATCATACATTTCCCTTTTCTCAGGGATTGCAGTCAGGAGAAGCGTGTTGTCTAATGTATAAAAATAGCTATTTTATATATACTCTCCAGGTTTCTAGATTTTTTTTTTGACAGAAGGAGGCTGTGGCCCAAAGTATAAGTCCCTAAACCATTTTATTTTAATATTGGTTGATGCTCTAAAACTTCACAACATGAAGACAATCAGAAATTAGACATACAAGCCACATGCAAATGAAACACGGTGGAATTTATTTTCCTCAATCCAACTGGACCAACAATACAACTGGACTAGCACCCTTTGTTCTAATTTGTTCCACCAATTGTATACACACACACAATTAATGGAACAAATTAGAACAAAGGGCACTAGCACAGTGTATATGTGTGTGTGTGTACGTATACACACACACGTACGTATATATACACACATATACATATATATGTATATATACATATATGCATATATACACACACACACATATATACACACACATACATATATATACATACACACACACACACACACACACACACACACACACATATATATAAAGATAGTGTGTAACACTGCTCAAGCATGAATATCCTCTCTGGCACTATGACACTTTGACATCATTATCAAAATAGACATGTTGAAAGGGAAAGAAAAACACTACTACATAATGGGAAGACATTTGAATCTTATAAATAGTATACAATAATAGGTTAAAAAATTATAATTCTGTAAATTATAGAAGAAAAATTCCACCACTGAATTTTTTAATGAATACTGATTTTCATTGATACTGGAAGTCCAATTTACTTAAAATTTATTTGGAAATTTAAATTAAAAGAAACACTTGCATTTTCTAGAAACTCAAATTTTTATTGACTACTTCAAAAAATTATTTATTATACATTTAGACAAGGGAATCAGAAGAAACATGGATTTAATGATGATGAGGTAGTCAATAATATTTTCTTTTAATTTGAAACATTCACTAAAGTTAAAATTTTTTACTAATTTAATATGTGTTTTTATGTGGTTATTGGTTAAAGCATAGGAATATTTCAGTACAACAAGCAAACAAAAGCATAGTTCTTAAAAACAATGTTAAAACATCTCTTTAGCACTTAAAAACTAAATCTGGATCTCCAACTGATTAGATCTAATGTAAAATGTATTTGTGTTTAGTGGCAGGCATTTCAGAGTGGTTTTATCAAGAGGTCTAGACAAACACAGTGAGTCATAATGCCAAATCAGTGGAATAATTCATGAATCAACTTACCCTCTGTATTTCACTTGTCAAACAATTGACCCTAACCCAAGTAAGCCTATCTTAAAAATCGGAGATATACAAATAAAAACTTTGTTTTTGTTGTTCTTAAGGAACATGTTTTGAAGTTATTAAAGGATAGAGCTTTCTCACTTTTGCTCTTACTATATTTTGAAAGATTGACTTCTTTAGGAATGCATTCTCTGTCTCCCTTTCTCTCTCTCTCTCTCTCTCTCTCTCTCTCTCTCTCTCTCTCTCTCTCTCCCTCCCTCTCTCTCTCTCTCTCTCTCTCTCTCTCTCTCTCTCTTTCTCTCTCTCTCTCACACACACACACACACACACACACACAAACATAAATATGCATATGTAGGTTTTTTTTTCTCCTGTTTTCCCTTTCCTTAGGGCCTCATATCAAATTAGCATATACATAAATTTGCAAAGGAAAGCAATGCAATGTACTTTACAACATGCAAACAAAGTGGCTCTTAGATTCAGTTGTTAAGGCAATGAAATACAATAAGTTTCTCTTTGTATTGATCATGTACCTATATGATGCAAAGGCCCAGATTTCAGACAAAGATGCAGTTTTTCAATAGTTTTGACTGCTAAGAGTGACTAATCAGGAAGTACAAAACAGACAGCCACTGAAATATATTACTACTGACACAAGCAACTCCAGCACTCTTAAAAATCATTAGATAGTATCCCAAAATTCTGTTTCTTATTAGGAGGAATATTTGATTTCATTGCAATGATAGCATCGACTGTTTGGCAACATGATTTATAACTAAGTGCCCTTCTAAATATTAAAAATAGAAGACATTTTTAAAAAAGCAGCTACAATCACCAAATAAACAACAACAAAAATCCAATTTGACCCTTTACCCTGTTAACTAGGAATTTAGGTTCAAACATCAAAGTAAATCCCTTCTCTTGGCAGATCCCAAATTAGTTAACAAATTGTTTTATATATTAGTTATATAAAGTTTCAGAATTCTAAGGAACAGACATTCGTCAATAGGACTTTTCTACATCTACATTTTATTCACTAATTAAATTAATAATTCAGAACCTGATATTATTTTACAATTGTAAAAATTCTGCAGGTAAGGGAACCTGTTTTTGTATTGATACAAAGGACCCAGGAGAACTGTGTACCACTCTTCTTCCAACAGTCTTATAAATGGCAGGAAGGTTGTTGTTAGAGATCAAGCACCATGAATACATATCTGTCTATTTTTTCTCCTTTTTTTTTTTAATATAAAGAGGGTTGGTAGTGATAATACCTAATTACCATATTCATATTATCTTTTAAGTTTTAGAGCTAGATAGTTTTTTTTTCTATTTTTCTATTACAATTATTACAAAGTAACAAACCTCAAGTCTAATGATATGTGGCAATTTGTAACCATTGAAAACAACATATTCTTTGGTTTTATTCCATTGTTATATATAATATGTCTAACCTAGTAATGTACTAAAACTTCAAATAACATGCTCTTCTAGATACAGGAGATCACTTCTGTCTGTTCCATAAATGAACAGACATTAGCTCCTGGCAAATAATAGTCATGCACTTGCTGAGGCCTAAATGTTTATGGGCTCCATGAATAATTACCTCAACCAAGAAGTTTGGGAAGCTAGGCTGTACTTACTGAAGAATTAACATTTTTAAAAAATTTCTTATCATTGGTTTACAGTTTTTTTATTTCTAATATCACAAAAAAGACCCTACAACATGTAAGGAAACTACAAAATTGCATTAGTGTTGTTGAGAAACTTACTGCTTTTCTTATTTCCCCATTCTGCTTTGTTTGTCTTTTCCATTTCAGATTCTCACATTCCAGTGAGGGTTGACTCATTTATGGTCCAGTTAATACCAGTGACAAAAAAGGAATTCGATAGATTTGAGATGAAAAAAATGAACACCTATATTTTGATGCCATCCATTCAGCTTGGTCAGATACATTATTAGTTCATTAATGCTCTTATAATAATAATAATAATAATAATAATTATGATAGCTTACCACAACACCAAGTATTAAATATTATTTTCCAGACATAAACGTTAATTTACAAAGAAATTATTTGGATTTGCATAAACGTGCTCAATGCAGTGATAGTATCACAGACACCATCTATACAATGTTTAAAAATAAATAAAAGTAAATAAATGGTATGTGAAAATGAATCTCTTCAGGAAAATGCAAAGAAATGTAATTAGATATTATTATCTGTATATAAAATTAATGTACTCAATTGAAGATGTTGAGAATAATCAAGTCTTATAAATTAAATTTTCTGTCTAAAGTAAACTAATTAGATACTTCACTATTTAACTAAATGGGACATTTAAATATTAAATATAAAAAAAGCATTTTTTTGTTTGTTTGTTTGCTTGGCTAGACTTCACTGTGATCATTACCTAGATAACAAGTTATGAGGGAAGCAATGTTAAAGACACTACAAATTGAAACTTTGTTAACAAAATTAGTTTTGGTCCAAGATGGAGTCACTCATGTTAAGTCCTGCATCAGCAAACTAAAACTTAATTAAATTTCTAAGCTCAGTTCCCAAGTAAAGGAAAGCCTACATCAACCAATCAACATTCACTGCTTAGCCGAAGTTATCTGACCCAGTTCTAAGAATTCCTTTTGCTCCATGTAAGCAAAGTAACCCTACTTTAATCAAGAAGTACTCAGTATAACCTTCTTGTTCCTGCTCACTCTGGTCTATAAAAAATTCTCGCTTTATACAGCTCTTCCGAGTTCCTTTTTATCTGCTAGATCAGATGCTACCAGATTCATGAATGAGTGAATAAAGACAAGAGATCTTTAAAACTCACTCAGTTGAATTTTGTTCTTTAACAGATTCAAACCACCCTTAGCATTAGATAAAACTAATTGTAGACATTTGCTACACCTATTCACATACAGAATTGTGAATAGGAAAATCAAAAGTATGGGAATTTTATTTAAATGGGTTATTGCTATTAGTTCTATTTTCTAATGTAGTTATGTTCCTCTGATCTTAACAGAAGAAATTGACATTAAAGTGAAACAAGTATGTCTTTAACAATGTTTAACCAATAAAATAATTATTAACAACATTTTAAAAATATCACTCAAAAGTGAAGAGATCATAAAAAACAAGTTGAACAAATTAAATACTGGCCCTTTCTTTCATTCTCCATCTCATGTGGGCTTAGATTTCCCATAGTTCTAATTAGTAGTGTTCTAAGCATTGAAATTGGAAATGATACTGTATGTGGAGCTGAAGAGTGTGGAAGGAGTGTTGTCTTTGGATTGAGACATTTGTAGGTCCAAAGCTTCACCACTTTTTCCTGTATCAGACATAGAGAAGTAATCTAAATAATTTGAACCACAGTTTGCTTACTTTGTTTCTGATGTAGATCAATGAATTACAAAAACATATTTCCATTCATCTTGAGAGTAAAAAAAATAACCTACACATTATCATTTCATTATAAGGATAATTGAATGGGTGCCTAACAAGGGAGGTAATGCCTGAAACTTGCAAGAAAAAGATTCCTCTCAATATAGATATCATAAGTTTACACTGATTTCCTTAATGGAAATTGAGTGATAGAATCAGTATATGATATTTTATGTGAAATCAGTATGTATCTTGATTCATTTATTTAATCAATTATTTTCTTAATTACCTTCATAGATTGTGACAGTTGAGCTATTTTTAATTTTTGAGCATCAAAAAGAGTCAATTGAATCTATACATAACAAGAATTTAAAACACATAAACAACAAGAAAAGGAAGCACATTTTTACGATAATTAAAGTAAATATGAAACAAGCAGTTCCAAAATAACGCATAAAACCTCATGTAAGCTTTCTAAAATAAATACAGTGATATATTGTTCATCTAGGAGAGAATTTCATCAGAAACAGATGTGACACTGTTAACTCATTCAGTAACACTATGCAATGTGGTGGCGATGTCCCAAAATGACATCTTGAATAACAATTCAAAGCAATAAAAATAAAAACAATACTGACTTTTTTGATGACAGAAAATATATTTTATAAGTATCTGATATTTATCTGAGGAAAATAGAAATGAATAATTGCATGATGAATCTTTATGACAAGAAGAGTAAGACCCATTATTGAGAAAAATTTTATTACCTAAATGGTTAATTCTTAATAGACTATAGCAGCTTACATTTTATGGTTATTTTTTAATCGATTAAAAATAAGCACTCTTTAGATATAAACGAAACTTATTGCCAAGGACAGTACATGTAAGTATTAGCACAGCAAATTCTGAAGCATGAAAACCATTTGGTTTATAATTTTACCTATAATATTGTATTCATTGATTTTTATTGATTTTCTTTTATGGAATGACGGACATAACTCTTCTTTTAGTAAATGAGCATAATCCCCTTAATGCAAAATGATATTGGGGCAGCCTGACCTTATTGAGTAGTGGTTATGATAAATGCATTTATTTCAGGTCAAAAAGGGCAGCTCTTTGACCACACATATCCTGAAAAATGTGCTATCTGGTTCTCCTCTTGCAATCCCTAGGGCTTCACTCATTAGAAAGCTCAGGGATAACCTGATTGCCAGAATTGCAAAATCTATAGCTGAGTTCAAGTATACTTACTTCATCGACTATTTATGTGAAGTCATGAAGTGTCAAGCACCAGAGGTAAAAACAAGAAATAAAATCACTGAAGACACGGTTCCATTTTTTAGAAAATACATGTCAAAGGGCACAAATTTACAACTAGTAAATAAATAAGTCCTGGAGATCTAACTTACAGCATAGAGACTGTAGTCAACAATACTGTATTATAAATTTCAAAATTGCATGTAAGAGACTAAATCTTAAACATTCTCACTGCAAAAAAACTAAAATCATATGAGGTGATGGTAGTGTTAGTTAACAGTATGGTTGGTGCCAATCACATTGCAATATATAAATGTATGAAATCAACATGTTGCACACCTTAAACTTACAAGTTGTTATATGTCAATGATACCTCAATTAAAAAAAAAAAAAAGAAAAAGAAAAGATAGGACATGTCACCGAAGAAGCAGAGTTTTAGCAAGAAAGCTGAGGGATTAAGAAAGAGGTTATGGGAACACTGGTGATTCGAGGAAGTTTTGAAGTTCTAAGGGGGGCTATAAGGGAGAGTGAATGAATATAAGGGAGAGTGAACTGTTTGACCAGAGGGAAGGTTTTCACAGGAATGAATAAGAAGCAAGAATAGGAGTTAAGATGGAAAAGGGTTGTGCAGGTCATGGAAAGAACAGGTTTGTTAACAGAATGGTGACATGGGCAGCAGTATGTGGAGACATTATTCTAGCAACCTTATGAAGTATATGCAGTGAAGATTGGAGGAAGTCTTGCCTTTTTCTGGACAGATAAAAAAGCATAGGGTCAAGTGCTGTTTCTTGACAACATTGCCTCCAAGAGTGGAGAGGAGCAAAATCACTTATCCTAGATAATTTTAGTACTTGGTAATTCTGAATAAATTCTGAAATTTGTTCAGACTTCATTTCACAATTATATTTATTCCACTTATATCTCCCCAGATATATGAAGTGTATCCCTTATGCTTATAAGACTCTAGGCAAATCTCTTAAATATCTATTTCTTATATGTCCTATCTGTAAAATGAGTTTAGCAATACTACTAAAAGAATCTTGAAAGGTAACAGTTCTCTAAGGGGAAAAAAGTATATTTTCACTTAAAAATTTAGAGATTACTGATGTTATGATCATTATAAATTTACTATTACAATATCTAAAATGGGCACATAAATAATATAGTGACTTTCTAAGAACATATTCCATGTATGAAATGGAATTAAAATATCTAACATATTTATGTCTATATGAGAAATATGCCTTAGAACAATAAAGTGTGTTATAATAAAAAAGTGTTTTTTGTATTATTATAAAGTATATTTTTGACAAACATTTTATCCATTTTCTGTCCTTTTTAGTCCTAGGATAGAAAATGTAATGCCTTTACAGCATTCAAATAAAAGAAAAAACACAAAATAAATCTTGACTGTTCTATTTTGGGGAGAGGAATGCTATTATAAGGCTGATTAGTTACAGACTTTTCTATACATTTATACATGTACACTTACAAACTGTAACGTAACTTCCCTAAGGGAAGACATTTCCATTTATTTTATTAACTGTATCATTATTAATTTCTAGAAGCATGGTTGACAGAATATATGTTCAGTGAATAAATGAATATGCAAAAATAAGTACAAAAAGGGCCCAAGGTGATCAGACACAGGAAAAAAAAATCTCTCCCAATATAAAACATTCCACCATGAGTAAGAAATGCTGAGAAGTTTGTAATACAGTGAACCAGTGCACTGTATTTATTGAAGAAAAGGGCTTGAAAATATGAGGGATAAGGGGCAGCAGTATTGGGAGGTTACAGCTTCTTGGCAAAAAAAAGAAGTCCACTGGGAAGAAGACATCCTTTTTAGATGCAACACTGAAGGGAAAAAAGGAAGCATGGGAGGGAAATTGAGGGAGCTGGTGTACCACCAAATGGAAGCAAACTAACCAGCCTCCCCCATCACCATTAATCAATGACACTGCACTCCAACCTAGTAAAATATATATTCAAAATATGAGTAAAAAATAATGAAAACATTTAAAAAGCAACGGCTGTAATTGAAAAATGATTGCAAAGTACATTGCTTTCAAATTTTCAATAGAACGCAAATAAAAAAAATTGAGTTAAATAACACGTATACAGTACTCTAACTATATTTCCTTAGTAGGATGTAATTGGAAAAAGAATTACAAAGTGATCTTGAATCTTAATTAGAAGTGTTTATAATGTTATTTAGAACGAGGCTCTCATAAAATAGGAGTTTTCATTAGCTGATATATGCCAGGTATAGATATTGTGTATTCATAGACATACGTATATGTATATGTGTGTATATGTGTAAAATGTAACTACAAATTTGTGGAAATTGTTAGTGATTAGATAAGCAGTAGGAGAAAATTACAAAGCTGGAAGGAGGCTCAAAAGGCATTATGACCAAACCCTTTTATTTTTCCAACATAATAATTGAAATCTTGGGATTTTAATTGACAGAACTCCAACCACACAGCTGGTAAGTGACTGAGTTGAGGTCTCATTGTTTGTTGTATCATCTTCTCGATGCCTCATAGTGATGATTCAAAATTTAAATTGAAAATAGCAGGGTTTAAAAAAATTTAAAAAACAAAACCAAAAATTTATTTATAGAGTAAAGCATTAACTTTAATCTTCTCTGAGTTCATGCTCTTTTATAATTATTAATAAATCCTACTCTACAAATACTGATTGAAGCTTTATTGTTTATTTGTTTGTTTGCTTGTTTTTGTATTTTAAGATGCTAGGATAGGATACTTTCTAAAGAACACAGTGAAAATCATTCCTAAGGAAAAAAAAATGTAAAAATTGACTATATAAGGGAAACCTCACTTTACTAAACAAAGATACTAATTTAAAACAAGTATCTTGATGAGATGCTTTGGAGAGCAAGCCACATTATACTCTTTTAATAAATGCTTATTCATGGTTTTAAGTACTAACTTATTTCTTTCAGAATTGTTAAATTGGCATTGTGATGGGACAGGCAGTGAGATTCAACAAAATTAAAATTAAGTAACAAAAAAGGAATGCTGTGCAGTGTGTTTGAAACAGAGGAACATGGGAGTTTAATACAAAATGTTGAAAAGTTTTCACTGTACCTATTTTTGAGTACATAGTACTTAGCTGTGGAAACTGTACAACTAACTTTTGCTCTGATTTTTAAAAGAATTTAAGTATAACCCTATTATTTTTTTATTTTAAACTTAATGATGTTGTTATTAAGTGGTTTTAAAACACATACGATTGTTAAGGTAAAGTAGATACATTATCACAATTCATATTATGTATGAGGACTATTTATCCAAATACAATAATTTAAATGCAAGCAATATAAAAAAGAACTTGCAACCCAAATTTACTTTTAGTACCTTTCATACTGCACTGTGACCTAATTTTAGTATCTTCACAGAGATAAAAGAAGAAAGAAAGAAAAGTTGACTTTGGAAATGGATGGAGACGCTTATTAATTCAAAATGGAAAGTGAAAACAAAAAATGCGTGAGAGGTGAAACAAAGGGTGCATATAAGGGCTGGGGAAATATGTCGACATTCTCATTTATATTAGACTATCCCTGATACCAGTTTAGTTGAACTGGAAGCCCCCTGTCCCATGCCCCTCTAGTCTTTCTGTCAGTACCATTACACACAGCTTAGTTCAGTACTTAATGAATATCTGATAATTAATTTCAGTTGGTGGCTATTGAACGTTGTGCTGGAAGACTGAATAGTTTTGCCTTTTGGACTAAATTACAACAGCACAGCAATTGACCAAAAAAAATTTGGAGGCTTGAAAAAGAAAATTGCGGAGTCAAGTACGATAACCATAGTATACTATAAATTTCCATGCCATTTAGATCAGAAGAAAAAAGGTGAACACACAATGAGATATACAGATGATGTATTACACAATTGTACACCTGAAACCTATGTAACTTTACAAACCATTGTCACCCCAATATATTTTAATTATACATTTGAAATCTATATAATTTTACTGAGCAATGCCACCCCCATAAATTTAATAAATTTAAAAAATGGTAATACAGTAAAAAAATAAAATAAAAAAGAGTCAAAAACTCATCTTTCTTACCCGTGGTCCAGAATGTGGTGAAAGCCATGAATCAAATAAAGGAGCAAAATTCACCTAAGTTCCAGGAATAAGAAATGCCACTACGTCTCTTTTGGGTTCATTATCCTCTCTTTACTTTCATTGATAATCACTATTTTTTTCCTCCTTTGAACTCTCTGACAGATAATACTCTCATGTTGACATTTCGTTCTATATGTTACATATGGATATTAAAATTTCTCCTGAGTTTTCTCTTCCATTCCTTTCCCCCATTAGTAATTAGTACATTTCCATGCCTTTAAAATGCTACAAAAATGTTGAATTTATAAATGTTTATATATGGATATCTACAGCCATCTCAAATTCAGCATTCTCAAACTCAACTGTTAACCCATCCCCCAAACTGGCACTGCATAAGCTTCCAAAAATTGCACTACATTGCTCCAGTCAGAAAATCTAATAACTTATTTAAATATCTTCTTGATTCCACTCCTGGCCCCCTCATGTCTGTTCTCCACATGCCATCCACAAATATCCTTAAAAACTTACCAACTAGACCATGTCATTCTGCTGAATAAATTCATACAAAAGTTTTCCATTGACGTCAAATGAAATCCAACCTGGTTACTGTGATCTAGATGCTGTGTTTGAGCTGGGCCTTCATACCTTTCCAAACCCTGTGTTGTTCTCTGCCCCCTTCATCCCACCAAATTTAAGCCCCATTGCCTCTTTTTATTTTCTAAAACAGAAAATGCACTGAGCACTTTTCTGGTTCAGATGTTTCACCTGTACCTTTTATTTTGCCTGGAACACTTGCCACAAATCTTGACAATGCCGATTTGGTTATCTTTCACAGTTAAATATTGCCTTGTCACAGTTTTATTTTAAATTGTGGCCATTGAAGAAAGAGTACCTCTGTACTCTATTTATGTGTTTGTGGAACTCACTGAAGTTTGTTTTCTGTCTTCCTGACTGTAAGCTCCATAAGGATAGGGACTGCTGACTCCCTAGCACAATCCCAGTGCTTTGCATTATTTCTCACACATTGGAAGAACTTGTCATCAAAAGTTGTCGATTTTTTTGCACATTATCATGCTTTAATAATAGTTTTATTTTTTTAAGAAAATATCTTTGTTCTATGAGCTATAATCTTGTGGGGCTGTTATTCAGAATACACACACACACACACACACACACACACACACACACATATATAAATTTTTTTTAGTATAACCAATAGAAAAACACAGAGCAGAAGCTAGCATAATCAAATGTTCCCTTTTTAGAATTTATATCGCCAGCAAAATGACAAAAGAAAGTAAATGTCTTCCTTGTCTTGATAGCAAACTTAAAAATGTGTTCAGTGCTTTCTCTTTCTTAGGTACTATAGTCTAGTTTCACTTCATGTTCTCAAGTTGTGGGTTTTTTTTCCCTTAAATTCTGTGATCATTCCAGTGTCCTGCCTCACTTTCCTTTTCATATTTTAGTGACCAGGGTGAGTTGAAGATAATTTTGTTTATAATAGATAACTCAACTAAAGTGGCTCCCTGAGAAAGAAACATTTATTTTTTCACTTTAAACCAGGTTCTGATATAATGAAACTGTAGATTTGGTTACTTTAGTTGACTCAATATTACTGTCAATGACAAAGGTGTTTTCCTTATTTCTTTTCCACCATACTCACACGTTATTTCATTTTCCTCAAGGTTACATACAAGATGTCTACCAGTGCAATGACATTCTTCATACACAAAATTACAAAACCAAAACAAAGACTAGACCTTTCTAAGAACCAGGAAAATTTCCCCCAAATTCCACATTAGCTGACTTCTCTCACATTTCATTGGTCAGTATTGGGTAATACATATTTTTAACACACATTTTTCTAAGACAGTAACTTGATGAGAAATTATATGGTTTGATTGACTTCCAATAATCAAACTTCTGTAGTGCTATACAATTCTTAATCAAGTTTCAAAGAATGTAAAGAAATGAAAAATGAAACTAATAAAGGCACCACTCCATGAATTTGAAAACACAGCTCCTTTCAACAATTTTATATATAAAAATCAAAATAACTTGTACCTCTCGGGTTACTGGATTAGGAGCATTGCTTTATGTTGCATGATGTTGAAACACCATGGACAAGCGAAGTGATATAATTCAAGTTCTATTTTTTCCCCGCACTAAATGCAAGACATTTGATGAGATATGGATACCACTGCTTGTATCAATTTTCTGATTTGGAAAATATGGAGATGGCACTAGCAATTTTGTAAGTATCCTCTCAGTTATAGCGTGCTTTAAATCTAGAGCCCAATCCCTGTACTGATTTACAAAGTCCATTAATGATTTCTATATTCAATTTTTTATTCCGTCTCACTTGGCTCCCAACATTAGATTACATTAAAATTTAAAAATCTTTGTGTTTACTCAAAGCCATAGATTACTTGGTGACTTATTCCAACTCATTATATATGAAGAAACGATGTAGAGGAAAAAAAAGACAAATTACTTACTCAACACACAGCAACCTCAGAATTAGAGTTTATAAAGAAGGAAATCTAAAAAACTTTAACTTGCTACACCTAGAGAAAATTCCTGTATTCTGGATGACAAAATGTGCTGCTCTTATTAACTCTTTACTAAAAATGGTTTTTACAACCTTGAATGATCAAAAAGCATATTGCTTATTTACAAGGAAATACCTCAGTGAGCTGACTCCCAGAAAACTTTCTTTAATTACTCCAATAGAATTCTATTTCTGACTATGTATCTGCCTGATTTGAAGTTTTGATTCTGATCCTTGAAATTGAAGACTTAAGTTTATCTCTCTTTTGTTTAATAGAATTAAGTTAAATATATATTTTTTAAGTTCTGTTCCATTATTCCTTGGTATGTGTAGATACTAAGTAATATAGCTCAGATTATTTGGTACTTTACAAAATTAATCATTTTTCTTTTTTTTTTTTTCAAAGACAAAACTCTATGGAGTTAGGTCCTGATATGCTGTGAGTTTCAATTTTCAATCAGTATGATTAACATTAATGTTTCTATTAGTGGAATTAAAATACATAGAAAGAAAATAACCAGATTTTAACACATGTCTAATCTAGGGAAGGGAATTGAGACTGTAATGAAAAAAAGGTGATACAGAAGAAATCCCAAGGAAGGTGTTCAGGGATTTGCATTGTTAGAGGTAGAATTATGACAGTAGATTATATAAATGCAACTAGAGAGTCAGTGAAAAATGGGAGAGCTGAGAGATGAATTTATAAAAGTCACTAATCCATTCACATTTGGCTTTCACCTCAGGACAGAAATTAATGTAGCTCAAATAAATAAGATGGCTGTCCAGTTAATACATGACGAAACAGAAACTTACTTTCAGTGCTACCCATTTCTAAAGCCTATGCTATGCAATTGGTCCGATAAACAGTTGCATGGTAGCATTCAGTAGGCAAAGGAACAGACCTCTGGAGAGGAAGACATTACTAAAATATTTGTGTAGTTCTGCACAGTCAGCTCTCTGTGGCTTCCTTGTGACCACTTAATTTTGAATTGTCACAGTAATCAAGAGAAGACCCACATTGTCAAAACCAAGTGAGTGTAGGGAAAATATTGAAGAAAATTTGTCTTCATTGGTTGATATGAGCTTTTGTCTATTAGTTTTTATTTGTTCCTGAATGTGAGGTAATTTCTGTGCTGTGATCAGGGGTTGAGTGAATTCCCCCTTTCGTCTCATTCTCCCGAGCAGGGGAGATAATGAGATGAGGTTGCTTTCTGGGTCTCATTCTCCCAAGCCGGGGAGATGTGGGATGAGGTTGCTTTTCTGTCCCTGTTTGGTCTCATTCTCCCTAGCGGGGGAGACATGAAATGACGTTTACTCTTTGGTCTCATTCTCTCAAGTAGGGGAGATATGAGATGATGTTTGTTGTTCTGTCCGTGTTGTGAGGTGATGGTTAGCTTAGGGTTGAAGAAATTTTTGTTCAGGGATTGAGAGAATTCCCTCTTTGTTATCTCTGTTTCACCCACATCAGCAGATGAAGTGAAGAAGTAGCTAAGTTATATCAGGACAACGTGAAAGGCACATTGCCAGGCTTTGGAAGACCTTGGGCAGATGGTCTCAAGCAATAACAGTAGATATTGCTTATCAGGATGAATTGGCCCTTCGGCTGGATGGGCAACATTCGTATCAGTAACTGCTGGACTCTCCCGGAACTGGCCATTCCCGGAGAGGGAGGCAGGGACATAAAACTTTGCTCTAAGTTACATCTGAAAAAATATATAAGACAGACCTTAGTTGGCAGTGTTATTAATAATTATTTTTTCATCATTTGGTCATTTTGTCATTGGTGATTTCTCATCATTCTAATATTTTGAAGACTTCCAGCAACCTGCTGCTTACAACACCAGGGGATGTCCTGACTTCCACCTGCAAACCTGGTGAGGTCTGGCTGTTTCCTAACCTCTCCAGTGTTGTTCCTCACGATTAGCCTTCTTGAGTACTTGTTAGCATCTAGAAGACTTGTACTCAGCTTGCAGGTTACAACATCAAAAGACGTCCTAACTTTTAACAACAACAACAATGGCGACAACAACAGCAACAGTCTTCAGATTGTTAACACCTTGAAAACTTATAGGCAGCTTGTAGCATCAGAGATGCCTTGACTTCTATCAACAACAACAACAGCATTCTTGGGAACTATCAAGCAACAGTGTGGGAGACGCCTGAGTTTCTCTCAACTACAGACCTGACTAGGTTTTGATTTATGACTTTTTCAGTGCTGTTGTCCACCAATTTGTTGAGCTTTTGACATCTACTGTAATAGTTACTATCCTATAGAGCTTATTACTACTTTTGGATACTCCTTACTGATGTTATTTGTGTATTTAGCCAAGTGATTTTTGATCAATAGTAAACATATGTGGAGATCTCTTAAACTTATATATATATATATACACATACTCCTTTGACATGCCATTGTTACCAATGTACATAGTTTAATCTTAACCACCTTTAGTTTCTGTCATTAGCACGTTCTATTAATTGCCTTTGTCTTTTGCTATTGCATATTGTTAAATAAATTAATTAGTTATTGATAAATAATCAATTAGACCCATTCTAGCCTGAGTCCCTCCTCCTCCTATTTCCCCCTCGTCATCACAGTGAGGAAAGTAGTTTGGAGATTTTTCTCCTAGCTTGAAAAACAGGTCAATTGTAGTGTCCATAAAGTCAACTTACAAATGAATTGTAAAAAAATGTTACTCAGGGTTGACATAACTAAGAGTGCTCACCAAAAAATGACTATTAGTTGAGTTATTACAGAATCATTGGTTATTTTCAACACAGGATTTCGAGAAAGTAATGGTTGAGACAGAAACCTAACTTAAAGTGTCATGAAATAATTGAAGATAAAGACCATAAAAAGGACTTAATATAGTTTCAATAAAATTATTTATACCAATTAATTTATACCAGTTCTTTGAATTAATCATTTTTTGTCAGTCAAAGAAAGATGAATTGCAAATTGAATAACTCAAGATGTCTAAGAGTTGAAACAGGGATAAGGAGGGTATAGGAATAGAGTACAGGTAGGAAGACTCTCTGATGTGTAGAGATGGAAAAAAATCACTTTAAATGTAGAAGATAATAGAAAATAATTGGTGAGAATTCAGAAATTTTTAAAAGAGAAGGAAGAAAATACATAAAAATAATAGTCTGCCAAATGAAATCATTCATCACAGTAGAGAGCGTAGTCATTACCCAGATGAAAGGGAGAAGGAAGTGAGAGTGTATTTTGAGTACACTAGAGATTTTCTGAAATAGTTGTTGTGGAGGAGTCAAGAGCAAATCAATTAAAAGTGAGAAGAGCATTCATTGCTTAGCAGTTTTGATCCATAAATTTGTGAGTTCCCAAAAAAACTATACTGAAATTTCTCTTGATTTCATTATAAACTATTGAAATTTAACTCTATGCAAATGTGGTGAGACAGAGAATACACAATATGATTCAGCCTCAGCCCTATATAGAAAACTTAATTCAAAGATATTTTCACCATAACAAAGGAATTCTTAGATCTATATCTCCTACAGATTGAAAACTGTGTGACTTACTGCTGGTCTTCAAGGCAATCCATAGTTTATTTCAATATACCTGACTGTCGTGGTCCTCACTGCACCTTTCCAGGTGTCCTAAACTCCAGCCAACTTAAAGTACCTGATGTCAGCTAATATGCTCCATGATGACATACATTTGTTCCTACCACCCGCATTCTCCAAAAGTCTCTTCCTGTCCAACTCCATACATTAAAACTGCATAATAATCTTCCAAGAACCATCTCAGACAACACTTTTTTATGAATGCTTTGTTGATTTAAAATTGAGATATCATCTCTCTATTGAATATTCAGACTACTTTATTCTTCATTTATGTTGTCATTCTAAACCTTGGGGTTTAGTGATGCATGACTCTGCTCCTCTCCACCTTCTAACCTCTTCCATGTTGCTCAATATATGAACCACAAAGTATCTTGATCATTTCTGAATCCTAAAGAGTTTTTGAATTTTTATTGCTATATAACTGAATATTCTTCACTAATTGTGGTAATAGTCATTCTTCTCTTACTTGTTTGCTGTCTCCCTGAATATTTTATTCTACTTATTTATTCATCTGACTTCTTAATAAATATGTTGAACATGAGAGGAAAAACATCTCTAGATTTAATGTCTCTCAACAAATATTGAAGTAGAATTTGTTCAAAAGCTTTTTAATGGTTTCTTAAAAGCTTTTAATTTAGGTAATCAAGTTTCAATTGAAATTATCACAATCTTATATTATCAATACTTTCTAGAGACAATATTTTATATGCTTTCTGTAAATGTGTTCCTGTTGAACTATCTTATATTTAAGTAAAACAAACAAACAAACAAAACCATGGACTTCAAAGATAGATAGGACACTTCATAGATAGAACACTTGGGAGATTTCATTTTTATTAATGTCACTGCCATTTTTTAGATTAAAAAGGTAGCTGCTTAATGTGGGGGAAAATTATCTCTGAAAGCTAACAATCATGCAGCAAAATTTTAACTGAACAACCTCTAGGCTCACATGATAACAACATCATGTTTTTAATAATCAGAAGGCCTGAGGAAAAAAGGCATTTTACAAACTACTAAAAACTAAATATAGAATTGTATTTGCATGTAAATTTTTATAAGAATCAAAAGGAACATATCTAAACACAAAATTTTAAATTAAAAATTTTATATGCTTCTTAAAAATTCCCCCCCAATTTTTTTTTTATGGCCAAAAAGTACATAAACAGGAGAAATAATTTTCAGGTTTGGAAAATCTTTAATAAAAATGTTTATATATTCCAAATTAGGAATATGTCATTATGTTATACTTTTCATTAATTTTGGATATAGAATACTACTAATTATTTATGTCCACAACAATATTTTCAATCCATTTTCTATCTGTCCAATGTTTTTTAACTTTCATTTGACTTGTCTGTATAGAAAACAAAAGAAGAGACGAGGATACCTGTAAGATAAATTATATAATTACCATAGGTCTTTGGTTCTAAACAATCTAAAATATGTGGAAGTGTGTACCATGTTTCATGGGAGAGCTCAATTTATATTACTGGGGCTCTATTTCTTGGATGTTCTAAGTGACTTCTAATTCATGCTTCATAGTCACCTATCCTATCAGGTTACCTTATTAATAATGCTCAGATTTTAAGTTTGGCAGCATTCTTTTTTAGATACTGATATTAGGGCATGAAAAATTTCTGGACCAGCCTTCATTGCAAGCAAGCATTTGACATCTTTCATTTGGTTTTTCTGGTCAAAGTTGAAACAACAGACAACTAATACATCAAAAATAAGAATTACATTCATACCTCATATGTATTATCTAAATTACAGAGTGGAAGAGAAATCAATAGTTTTATATGAGCATAGTTTTAGGTGAAATATTATGGGTTAAAATAGAATACATATTTGTGTTTCATTTTGTCTACCCTTAAACAATCACTGAACGTACAAGTTATAGCAAATATGTCGAGAAGAGTAAATATAAATTTATTAAAAAACCCTCCATTAACCACAAAAATGATGACAGACTTGAACCTAATCATATTAGTAACTGAATTAATTCTAAATAATATAAATACCCCACCTAAAAGGCAAAGTTTGTCATATTGAATAAAAATAGCAAAACCAAATTACATGTTGCATTGTTACAATAAAAAAACTTTATAAATAAATAAGTTAAAAATAAAAGAGAAAGAAAAACGTACATTTTTTTATAATTAACTTGAAATAATTATATAAAAAATGGCTGTTTATCTCAAATTCAAATTTAACTGGAGAACTCATTTTTATTTTATTTCATTTCATTTTATTTTATTTTAATGAATCTTAGAACACAAATTTTAGGCATCCAAATTTTCTATAAGGATAAAAAGACAAAAACAAATGGAATTCTAAATGTATACATTGAAAATGCTCACAAGGTATTTATTATATGCTATAATTTATTGTACTGAATAGTCTAACTTTTGGTTAATATAGTGTCTTCGGGAATAAAAGGTAATTTTCAATTTATTTACAGTCAAATATAGTATTCAAATAAACACATTAACACATATATGTTCCTTTTAAATTGTCAGTCACTCTGTCATTTTGAATAAGCTCCAAGCTTGCTAAAAAGTATTCTTTAAAGATGGATCTTGCTATCAAATTGTTAACAGATTAGTGATGGTCCCAGTCATGTTAGCAAGATTTCCAATGGAGTGTAACTTGTACTTGGCAGTAAAATCCAGATATATTCAAGCTACTATAATAACACAGAAGGAAGGCAATGAGCCCAGATTGAGAAAGACAAAGGTGAACATCCAGATTGAGTGACATGTATGGTAAATTTTAAACAATGACAGCAATTTAGAAAATCTAAAAAAAGAAGGACATATCCAAGAGCAGGAGGAGCTTTTGCCAAAAATTATATGTGAAAGAGCAGAGTTTGTGTGTCTGGAGAGTCAGAAATGTGTTAGCAAAAGTGAAACAGAATTTGATATATGAGGTTGTGGAATTCACTAACCAGATCATAAAGTCTTTTGTGTCATGTGGCTTTTTTATGGCTTCTCTTTACTTGTATCTTTTCTATTTTTCACTTCATTTAATTTTGTTAAACACCTCACATTGTTTTAACAGGTGTCAATGGAGAAAACTTGAAGTAGAATTCTAAATATTTTGTTCCAGCTTTACCACTTGCTCAGAGGGACTTCTTGGCAGTCACTTAACATCTCTGAAGTTCTGAAAACGTCATCTATTAAATGAACATAATTATGTCTGCAGATCTGCCAATAATACAGAAAATCATTAACTGCAACATGAGAAAGCACTCTAGAGAAATCAACGTGCTGCATGAGCTTAAATGAGTATTATTAACCACTACTAACTTATTTTAGTAAATAATTACATATTTGTGATGAACCAAAAATGTTGTAAATTGAAATTAATGAGACAAAGAGCAATGAGAAAGTTTTCAAGTCTCTTAAAATAGTATCCAATATAGTATTTGTATTTCCTAAACAACTACTACCAAATCTTTATAAAGGTTAAAGCATTTTAGATTGGCTGATAAGTTATTTTAAATTCTCTGTTGTCAAGGTAACCTGTTCTTTGGGATTTGTGGTAGAAAGTTTTTTTCTGAATCACAGTCAGACTCTCCTAGGTGTTAGAACCACCTGCTACATTGTAGATCTGTTTCTTGATTCTATCCTCTAAATAAATAGTTATTGCTTAAGTAATAGGATTGCTCTAAGTTATGAGCTAGACTTTTTAATGGCTTTATTTTTCATATGGAAACACAAATACATTTAGATTAATATGATTACCAACTAAATATCTTTGAACAGAAATTTACCTTTGCTACAAAACAGGTGTAGTACAAAATGAAGAAATGCTAGAAGAAGGATGTTATGATAGATAATAAATTCAGGTAATCCAATAGTGAACTTTCAGGAGCCTATACCCGTGGAAATTTAAGTTTTCTATAATTAGATGCAAACTTTGTGGTTTTGATTTTTGAAGGAATTCCTTTTTGAATTAGAATTTCAGACAATTTATTATAAATGAACCACCTAGTTGGGGGGGGGAGCAGTTTTAAAACATGTTTGTAAATTATTTGCAAAGATTTGAGAGGTGGCTTCATAGTCGAAGGTGGTTTCTGATTCCAGACCTCATCCACGTAGGAACACTTGTGAATGTCTCACACATAAAGAATGACAGAAATGATGCTATGTGATTCCTGAGGTTACATCATATAGCTTCCATACAGTTCTCTTTGGTCACTCCGTTTTGGACCACCATGATGTCACCATGCTGTGACGAAGTATAGTTCCATGCTTTGTTTTGTTTTTCATTCACTATTTGGGTAATAATGCTGAAGATATATTGATTTATAAGGATTTATAAATTATCAGTGAAGATATTTCCCACAAGAATAATTAGAGCAGAATAATTAGAGGGTCAACTTTTTTTAGTGAAAAAAACAAACAAACATATAAAATTATAGGTGTTTTCGTTGTTGTTGTCTTTTTTTTTTCTCTCTCCCCCTCCTACTTAGTAGACTGCTGAAAGGTAGGCAAGAAATCTTGAGATTGAATTGAGGTGTAAATTTCACTGTTAGGTTTGGAGGATGTTGTGTGCCAAGTTCACAGCGTGTCTGGAAAGCAAGAGATGGCATTCTTCAGAAAAGGAAATGCAAATATTGAGAAATGATATGAGACTTAAGTCTTTACCTCGCCCCATACATGACTGACATTGAGCACTGGCAGAGAGAACCATACATCAACAGCACAAATATGTCAATCAGCTGAGCACCATTTAGGTGGATTCTCAGAAGTTACCCGGGCAAGAGAGGAGGAATGAAACATCTGCTATTCTTAGCAGTATTATCTGAGCATTAAATTGTGGTAGCATAAGTGTCAGTTCTTAAACTAAATTTCTAGAACTAATAACTGAGTTTGGCAAGTTAGTAAGTCAGTTTGATATTTTAAGGAGGTAATGTAAGATGTGAACAACAGAAGAAAGTAGGTAAGGGGTACATGAGATCTCTCTCTACTGTCTCTGTAACATTCTGTAAATCTAAAAGTTTACTAAGTAAAAGAGTGTATTTGAAATGTAGGAAAAATACGGTGGTATAAACTGAATTTTCTACCTCTTTCTTTCTTTCTTTTTTTTTTTTTAATTCCTGTGGTCAAGAGAGAAATTTAGGCAATTAAAGAGAATTAATTTGAACACGACAGCATAGTGTTATTTTATGTGAAGAAGTTTCATAATTAAACCCAAAAAGCAGGAAAAGGGATAAAACAATTTATATCTAATGGCAAGATTCTTAATTTGTAAAGCAATGGTATCAGATGGAATATACAAGGTATACAATAAAGGGTGTTCTTCCATAGATACAGAAAGATCACTTGCAAAATTCAGTATCTGTTCATGATAAAAACTCTGAACAAATAAAGAATTCAAGTAGTTTCCCAAACTGATAAGGACAGCTACAAAAACTCACTTCTTACATCATAAATTATGGTTTATAACAATTTCAAGGTGAATTCTGAAACTGGTCTTTAAAATAAATTCAGTAATCTTAAACTTACAGTTTTGTTGTTAAATTAATTACATTATTCCTACCTGTTTCTCTTATAAAATCCAACTATACAATTAATTTTTATTCTAATTTTGCATTTTTGAAAAAAATAAATGCAGGATTGAGAGTTTAATGCATGCAATAGTGTTTTCCTTCCTAAATAATTTTAGGTTTCTTTGTACAATTTCTTCAATAACAATTATCACCTACATATGTACTAGTCTGTTTTGATTAAAGATTTTGGTCCCTTATTATGTCTTCATTACTTGTATTTGGGATGATTATTCTTTTTGACTGATCTAATATTCATTGTATATGTTTTCATATTCAATACTATTTATTTAATAACATTTAGTGATTTTAGTATGGTTGGATTTTTCTCATTTTAAAAATATTTTTTTCATAATTTTTTGTATTTTGCTTCAGATATCTGGTTTCCAACTTCAATTAATTGTCCACTTAAGAAGGCAAATGTAATGTAGTAAGGTTAATAATACACATGAGAATTACACTAAAAATACAAGAAATTGCAGTCTTAAAAGGGATATCACAATGGTGCAAGGAGAATGAGAGTAGTTACCTCTTACTTATCAGGGCTGTATCCCAAGACGCTCAGTGGATGCCTGAAACTCTGGATGGTACCAAACTCTATGTATATGTACTGTTTGTCATGTATACGTATGTAACTATGATAAAGGTTTAATTTATAAATTAGGTATAGTAAAGGATTAACAATAATAGCAAATAACAAAATAAAACAATTATAACAATGTAGTATAATAAAAGTTATGTAAATGTGGTCTCTCTCTCTCTCTCTGGTAATGTTTATGTTTTTCATTTGCAACTTACTTCTGAATTTGTGCAATCCTTCTTAATTTGCAGTAAATGGCTCAGTGTCACTTGTTTCAGGGGATCCCTTGCTGAAGTCCTCCTAGATGCTCAATGCTTTCTGGTGTGACATGCCCACCGTCACCTGGAACACGTTTCCTGTTCATGTCTTCCATCAACAAATTTAATGCTTTTCCATCTAAATTAAGAACTCATCACACAGTATGACCATAAGTTTTGCAACTTAAGGGTGTCACAGCAAAACTAGCAAAAATTTACTTTTCCTTCTTTATAATTTCACAGGAAGAAGATTTGTTCTTACTGTAGCTCTTAGCAACCTCAGTTTATGATTTATTTCCTTCCCTTATTAAGTTGATAACTTTTACTTAAAGGAAGCATTTAAGGCTTCTCTTTGGCACATCCAAATCGCCAGCATCACTTCTCTTGCACTTTGGGGACTTTATTAAGTAAAATAAGGGTAACTTGACACAAGCCCTGTGATGCTGTTACAGGCAGTCAGATAACCAAGATGACTACTAAGTGATTACTGGCCAAGAGCGCATAAAGTGTGGAGATGCTGGACAAAGGGATGATTCACGTCCCCAGAGGGACAGAGTAGGATGGCTCCAGATGTCATCATGCTATTCTGAACGGGATACAATTTAAACTTATGAATTATTTATTTCTGAAATTTTCTATTTAAGATTTTCAGACTGTGGTTGACAGTGGGTAACTGAAATTGTGGAAAAAGAAACCGCAGATAAGTGAGGACTACTGCATACCAAGTTCAGAATTACAAACAGTATCTCTCTTTGGTCAAAAACAGTTATCACTGGAAAGTTTATGGAATAAAATAGCCTTTGTGTAATCAATGAAGATATTTAATGAACTATTAATGATGTCATAAATTCTAAAAAATCCAAATTGCTAATCAGGCTTACTTTATATCCTTCAACTTCACCAAACTATGTACCTCGTATTGTTTGGTGGTTACTACTTATACAAGCCAAACTATGTCACAAAATTACAATATATTAATAATGTATAAAGACAAATAATAGGGGAGATGATTGCAATCGGAGAGTCCTAAACTTGGATTTGGCTACAATGCCTCATGAGACTGGATTTATTTGGATTTATTTATACAATGTGTTGGGGTTAGACAATGGTCAGTTTTAATAGATTTGTGAAGGAGGAGTATGTACACCAACCACTGTTTCCCTTGATACTAGATATTCAAGAGGGTAGAATAAAGTAAATATTTCCCTAGTATTTGAGCTTTCTGTATATTTTTGAGACATCTATATTAACAGAAAATGAATAGGTAAGTCAACACCTCCATAGATTCTGGGTATTAGAGCAAATACAGAAGACATAATCTCAGCCAATCAGACATTCCTATAAGGGTATTTCAATCAATAGATGTGATTAAGAACACAAGAGGAAGATAAACACTGTATGGTTTCTCTTGCTGTGGAATCTAAAAGCACACAACAAATGAACAAACAAACCAAAACAAAACAGACTCATAGAAACAGACCAAAGGATGGTTACCAGAAGGAAGGAGGTAGGAGGATGGGTATAAAAGGGGAAGGGTAATATAGTCCATAATATTGTGATAAGTTTTCAAGGTGACAGATGATTACTAGAATTATTGGAGTCATCGCATTGTGGGTATAAAAACATGAAATCACTATATTGTACACCTGAAATTAATATAACTAATAAATATTGCATACCAAAGATAAATAAAAAAAGTAGAAAAAAACACAGGAGGGATGTATTCTGTCCTTTTTAGACTCACTGTAGGTTCTTCCTTATTCCTCAAGTTTTCTTTTTAGCCTTTTACATAATAAAATAACTATCTTCTATAAAATAACTATCTTCTAGTGATTTTAATCTAAGTTATTCAGAGTAGTTTTCTATCTTTGCATCAAAAAGCGCCAAATTAAAACAAAAACTGAGAATGAAAAGATAAATCTTAAATAAAATGATTGCTCTTCTTTTCTCTTACCCTATGAAAATCAGCATTTAGAACTAAAGGTATTACAATTATAAACCACCTTTAAAAGTAAAACTATTTAATTGAGAAATATTTTAATTTTGAGCAGACCACTGCAAATTCACCAACAAAGGTGTGTATTTTTTCAAACTTATTATTTATGAATAATTAAAAGGAATAAAACACAATTAGAAAAGATTCCCAATGGCTCCAACAGGACATATTTCTTCTAATGATTGATTGATAAAAATAAACATTTTGGCAGGAAACTTTCTTGGATGGCTGCAGAACATGCTGGCTTAAGCAACATTTTTATTGAAATATTTGTTAATGTTAGAAGTCTCCCACAAACATTTGAACAAGTTATTCCCTGCCAATTTATATTGTGTTTGTAAAAATGGATAAAGCCAATTATGGACACTTGAAAAGAGACCATAGTTCTCAGATAAGCTAAAGTCACATTGACAAAGTAATAAGATCACAAGAAATCACAAGGCAAAGATTAACTTCCACATCAAAGAATTGAAGAGTAAATTCAATTTTACACTAATTTGTATCTTGGTCACCTTTATTGAATACTGAAGCAAAATAAAAGACTTGATAATTATAATTTGGAAGATGCTGGTAGCACAATATTTTCTTGCTAATTAATATAGAGCTTCATCTCTAAATCCAATAAATTGTCTTTGAGATAATTTTGGTAATTTTACCATTAGTTAATTTATATTGTTTAGAGTATCTTTGATATCGTAAGGAAAGCACATGTAGGAAATCTTTCACATTTAACCTTAAAAATCTTTCTGTCTGAGTCTCAGTTCTACATCTGTGTTTGATGAAATAATAAGATTAGAATAAATTATCTTGAAAGTCCCTTCCTATTAAAATATATACATATTTAAGAATGACTTCTTCTTTGCATCCTTTGATCAGAAATTGTAGGAGATATTTAGGAGAATATCTAATTCACATGTATTGTTCTGATACAGTACACCAATATATTTTCTTCCTTTTGGATATTCTGTATTTTTGTATTACACAGTATATGATGTAATTTTGACATTTTATATTAGGGCAATATTTAAAACAAAATTGATGAGCAGCCAGCATCAAGAAAATAAAGCTATGCAAATAAATGTTTTCTGATGAGAATATCTAGTCACTTGAAGTACATGTACATACATCACTGGGTTTCAACTTTTTCTCCATTTCAAGTGAGCCAAACCAATTTACTTATCAGGACAGTAGACTGGCTAGAACATTTGCTTTACTGTGTGGTTCAAAAATGACAACAGATTATTATTATTTTTTTTACTTAGAATAAGATATTATTAAAATAATTTTTGACTCAGAATCTTATTTTGTGAAAAATTTAAATTGATAGCTCTCATTTAAAACAAAGAGATCAAATATATAATGATGGAAGCAAAACTGACACTGGGTAGTGAACACACAATGTGATAGATAGATGATATATTACAGAATTGTGCACCTGAAACCTATGTAACTTTACTAACAATTGTTACCCCAATAAACTTTAATTAAAAAAATACAATGTACTATTTTAAAAATCAATCAACAGACATAATTACTCTTAATGGCTATAAGATTCATTACATGCCTTCAAAAGCTGATTTACTCATATTCATGTATTGCTTAAAAGGCAAAATAAATAAATAAGCATTCGATATATGGAATTACTCCTAGGGAAGTAAAGAGTAGAAGAAATGTACTTAAAAAAATTTAGAGAAATGAAGTAAAATCTCAATGGCTTATGCACTTGATACAGCTATCATTGCTGAATTTATAATTTTTATACTCACTGAAGAATAAAAAAAAATTACAATGAAAACAAGTCTGTGCCTCTGAGTACCTAATACCTGATTATTTAAGTGTAAATTCTATCTCCACAATAATCTTTACTCGAATATTTGCCGTTACCAAATTTCACAAAAAAATTAAGGGACTTGGCAAGCACATAAAAGCTTTTTATTTTAATACTTTTATCATGATTACTTTTCAAGTCTGAATATTGTTATATCCATACTTCCTGATTTACATTAATGAAAATGAGGGAAATAAAATAGAACATACTTAACAATAAAGGACAGCTACTTAAAGATTTCTTAATTTAGAGAGGAGTAGAAGATATCCAAATGCAATACACATATTGCCACTGGCTGCTACCTGCCCGTTTCTCACTTTTTGACAAAAAAAAATCAGAAAAGGTGGTCTTCTGAGTAAAGGTGGCTTGTTGAGGGTCACAGCATCAGCTGGATTTCAGTTACGAAACATCTCCTTACTGGGTCCTTTCTCCCATGAAACTTGTATAAACTACATAATATCTCCAAAAAGAACACGAGCTCAGCAATCCTCATGAAACATATTCAAAGGCCAGTTCTGCTTTTTTCTTGCTTCCTGAATTAGCCTCTGCACCTCTGAAGCTCTGTAAAGCATCACTCATTTTCAGAATTGCAGTAAAACTCAGATAGTGAACATGTATAAGAATGATGTTAAGTTCTAAATGAATGACCGAATATAACATGATGCACATATATTATTATTCACTAAATGCAATTATTAGAGTAACGTGTTGCAAAATCAAATTCAGAGAAAAATATGTTTTACTAAGTATAATAAAATGCAATTATAAATAGATAAATTACATGATATTTTCTTCCCATTTTAATGATATTGGAATATAGAATACTTTAGAATTAGAAAGTTTAAGGAATTGAGCTCTAAAATACATGTGCTATGGTTTTTCTTTATTGAGAAAAAAATTAGTTTATCGTCAAGTAAATGAGTAATTAGGTTTACTTACATTCTAGGAAAACAAAAACAAATGTCAAGATACATTTTTCAAAATATGTATTTTTAAAGGTTGTATGACAGAGCACTACAATCAGTTTGATTTGATTTTATGTCTGTTCTTCATATCACTAAAATAATAGAACTGCCAAGCTATCCTTAATACTTCACTTCCCACCCCAGCACAAATTTTGTCCTTATTAATACATGGTTAAGATGTAAAAATTAATAAAAATGAAATTGCTATAATTTAAATGTGTACTAAAGAAAATGTTAAAAATGGATGGAAAAACACAGATATGGTTATAAAAACTTACATTGCAACAAAACATGATTATCCCTATATTTAAAATATTTCAACATATTAATAGTACAACAAAAAGAGTTAACATTACATTAAAGTGTAAAATAGATAGAATCTGCACACTGTGAAGGGTTAGTTTTTATACCATAAAAATGATCTTGTATAAAATGTATGTGTGTGTGTGAGTGTGTGTGTGAATGTGTGTAGGCAAGCCTACATATAGATAAAATATGAAGAATAAGCAGGAATCACTAATAAAGGGATAATTTTCCCTGATGGCAATTGCCAATATTAGTGGATAAATTTTAAACCACCAGCAAACAAAGAGGATTATTCTCCTGGATTAAACAGTAGAAAAAATAAAGGGCCCAAGAAGGCCCTAGATCTAAAATATGTTTCTGGCTCTGGTAAAGGAAAAAGAAAATAATTGCTGGAATAAACATCATGATTTATGCTCCCAGATTTTTCATAGACAGAAAAATAATACATGAGCTACTAAATAAACTACGACTAGAAAAGCCAATAAGCAACAGAATTAAGACTAAAACTCAGGTGGACTGACTCCAGAATATGCTCTTAATCAGAAATTGGCCAATTGTCTTAGTGAGCGCAGCCTGCTATAACACAATTCTGTAGATTGGATGACTCAAACAACCGAAAGTTATTTTTCCTAGTTCTGGCAGCTAGGAAGTCCAAAATCAGGACACCAGGATGATGTACTTCGGGTGAGAGCTCTGTTCCTGGCTTTTAGATGAATTGCCTTCTTGTTATATACTCACATGAGACAGCACACAAGAAAATCCCTCTCATGCCTCTTCTTATAAAGGCACCTTCATCACCTATTTTCCCTCCAGAGGTCTCACCTCTAATTACCATCACATTTTGGATTAAGGCTTCAAGATATGAATTTGTGAGGGGAGGGCACAAACATTCATTCCATAGCATCAGATTTTTACACATGGTCAAGTAGTAACTATTTGGGGCTTTGCAGAACACACACTGTCTATACAACTATACAACATTGCCACTATAGCATAAAAGTAGACATAGGCAATATTTAAACAAATAAAGGTGCCTGTGTTCCAATAAAATTTTATTTACAAACCCAGGCAATAGACGGATTTGGTGTGTGTGCAACAGATAGCTGAATCCTGCTTTTACTTATTTTAATGGCATATTAAATAAAGATGCAACAAAGAATATGATCTAATTAAGAATTACTTATTTGAAAAGAAGATAAACAAATCTCAGGTGAGATTAAGGAATGGAAAAATAAAGACACAGGTAAATAATACAATGAAAAGTGAAAACAATGAGGTGAAATAAAGTTTGAAGCAGTGTTTAATATACACCCCACTTTCTCCCAGCCCACTTGTCTGTATGTAAAACTAAAGAGCAGCACTTTTACCCCAACTTGGAAGCAATGTGAAATGGTGATAGCACCATCACCCCCACCCTCACCCTAGCATAAGTGTGACCCAGTGGGAATGTCTCATAAAATATCCAAAGTGTTCAGAATGTAGTTGAAAATAACTCATCCAACAAAGTATTATAAAATCAACACTCGAATGAAACAAAGCAGTCAACAGTCACTAACACAGAAGTCATATATGATAGAATTTTCAGATAAAGATTTAAAGGCAGCCATCGTAAAAATGCTTGGAGGGGAAATAAAAACACATTTGAAGCAAATGGGAAAAAAAGTCTCAGTGAAGAATTATAACATAAAAGGAATGACTAAATGGACATTTTAGAATGGAAAAAGTAAAATAACTAAAATTGAGAACCTTTACCTTTGGTAAAATGATACATTTTAGACATAACTAAAGGCATTATCCACACAATAGAAATAAAAAAAGATCAGCTATACTTAATAAATATTAAAAATTAAAAATTTCTGCTCTAAGAAAGACAATGTCAAAAGAATGAGTTTTCAACACACAAACTGGGTAAAAATACTTGTAAAAGACACATCTGATAAAGCACTGTTATCCAAAACATACAAAGCACTCTTAAAATTTATCTCTAAGAAAACAAACGACACGATTTAAAAAATGGACCAAAGATCTCAAGAGACATATTACCAAGGAAAATATACAGACTTCAAATAAGCATATGAAAAAGTGCCCCATGTTACATGTCATCAGGAAATGTAAATTAAAATGAGATATTACTACATACCTGTTAGAATGCCCAAAATCCGAACCACTGAGAACACCAAATGCCGAGAGGATGTGGAGCAACAGGAATGCTCATTCATTGCTGTTGGGAATACAAAATGGCACAGTCACTTGGGAAGACAGTTTGATAGCTTCTTACAAAATTAAGATTAGACTTGTCACATAATCTAGTAATCACACTCCTTGGTATTTACATAAAAGAGTTGAAAATTTATGCCCATGCAAAAAAAAATTACACCTGGTGTGTATAGCAGATTTATTAATAATTGCCAAATTTTGGAAGCAACCAAGATGTTCTTCAGTAGTAGAATATGTACTAAATAAACTTTAGTACGTCCAAAAAATAAAGTATTCAGTGCTAAAAAGAAATAATCTATGAAAAATGTAGAGATTTTAAATGCATATTAATAAGTGAAATAAGCCAATGAAAATGCTACATATCGTATGATTCTAACTATGAGACACTCTGGAAAAGGCAAACTATGGAGACAGTAAAATGACCAGTGGTTACTAGTGGGAGATAGGGGTCAGGGGCTGAATAGGTTAAGCATCAATGAATTTTAGGGCTGTTAAATTATTCTGTATAATGATATAATGGTGGATATCTGTCAGTGCATATTTGGCCAAATTCACAGAATGTAGACCATTAAGAATGAATCCAAAGGTAAACTATAGACTTTGGTTGATTATGATATGATTACGATATGGGAACGCAAGTTCATCATTTGCAATAAAGTTTCCACTCTGGTCAGGAGTATTGATAATAGTGAAGGCTGTGCATGTGTGGAGATGGGGGTATTTAAGGAATTTCTGTACTTTTCCCTGAATTTTGCTATGAACCCAAAACTGCTCTAAAAATTAAAATCTTAATTTAAAAAACATGAATAAATTATCTTAAGAGTAGAATGAATACTCATAAAACAAAGGAATCAGTAAACCCGAATACAGAATAGTATACAGAAATTACTATTCTAATTTCAGAATAGTAGAAATTAACCAATCTGAATAACAGAGAATAGAGTAGACTGAAAAGGGATGAAAAAGTCACCGAGACCTAGGGATAATAACAAAATATTTATGTTTATATCAGAATTCCAGGAGAGAAGAATGAGTGTGTAGCTAATAAATATACTCAAAAAAATAGTGGCAGAAAAATGTCAAATTTGGCAAAAAGAGATGAATCTATTCAATAAGCTCTGTACCTCAAACAAAATAAAACTAAAAAAAAAAATCTATGTCAAGGCACAGGATAATGAAATTTCACAAAACTAAGGACAATAAAAAAAATCTTAAAAACAACTACAGAGAAATGAAGCATTATCTATATTTGAAGACTAATAATAAAAACATGGATTTGTCATCAGAATAATAGAAACTTGAAGGAAAGGGCAAATTTCAAGTTCTAAAAAACTGTCAACTAAGAAATCTATATTCACTGAAAATATCTTCAGCAATAAAGGTGAACTCAGAGCATTCCGAAAAGAAGAAAAACTAAGAGCATTCCGAAAAGAAGAAAAACTAAGAGTAACTAAGAGTATACTCTAAAAGAATAGCTAAATGAAATTCTCTAACCGTAAAATAAATGACAAAAGAAGGACAGTTGGAACATCAGGAGATAAAAAAGAACAAAAGAGAGAGTAAAAATTTGGTAAATATAGTAGACCATCCTCCATTTAGTTTTCTTAGTTATATGAAATGATTCAAAGTAGTAATATTATCTGATGTAATTTTCAATTTATTTAAAGGAAATATTTAAGACAATGTAAAGGAGGATGGTAAAGAGACTTAAATGGAAGTAATATTCGTATACTTGACTAATAAAATGTTGACACCAGTATTGTACATATATGTTATAGTATATTTATTATGAATTTATAATGTGATGCTTAGAAAAAAAGTCTACAATGAGACACATTCATAAACTCCATAGATACATCAAAATAGATGCATCTCCATGGAATTATGCTGAGTGACAGAAATTCCATCTTAAATGCAAGATAAATACATGCAAAAAAAAAAAAAAGAAAGGGAGAAGAGAAACTGGACAACTGGACCACATTCTTGCTCTATGTACAAGAACAACCCAAAATGACTTAAATGTATGATCCGAAACCATAAAATTCTTAGAAGAAAACAAAGGCAGTAAATTCTTTGACATTACTCTTAGTAAATTTTCTTTCTATTTTTTTTTTTGATATGTCTCCTAAAGCAAGGGAAACAAAAGAAAAAAAAGAGTACGTCAAACTAAAGAGTCTTTGCACCATGAACCATGTGCAAACCATGAACAAAAGAAACCATGAACAAAAGAACAACCTACTGAATAGGAGAAGAAATTTGCCAATGGTACTTCTGATAAGGGGTTAATATACTAAATACATGAGGAACTCATATAACTTAACACACACAAAAACAACAACTTGATTAAAAAATGAGCAAAGGACCTGAATAAACATTTTTCCAAAGAGGACATATAGGTGGCCAATAGACATGTAAAAAGATGCTGAATGTCAGTAATCATCAGAGAAATGCAAATTAAAACCACAAAGATACATTACATTTCATATGCCATCAATAAATCAATAAACAACAAGTGTTGGTGAGGATATAAAGAAAAGGGAAGCCTCCTGCACTGTTGGTAGTATTGAAAATTGGTGTATCCACTATGGAAAACAGTTAGAGGTTCTTCAAAAAATTAAAAATAGAACTAACTTATGACCCAGCAATTCCACTTCTGGGTATTTATCCAAAGAAATCGAAAGCACTAATTCAAAAAGATATATGCACCCGTATGTTCATTGCAGTGCTATTTACAATAGCCAACACGTGGAAGTAACCTAAGTGCCCATCAATAGACAATTGCCTAAAGAGGATGTGGCACTTATATACAATGGAATATTTCTCAGCCATACAAAAAAAAAAATGAAATCCTACCACTTTTAAGAACATGGATGGACCTAGAGGGTATTATGCTAAGTGAAATAAGTTAAAGAAAGACAAATACTATGAGATCTCACTTATACATAGAATCAAAAGAACAAAATAAACACACACACACAGAAAACAAAACAAAGCAAAACAAAAACCAAAAACTGACTCAGAGATATAGAGAACAAATTGATGCTTTCCACATGGGGTAATGTGTGTAAATGGTGAAAAGATTAACTACATATTGGTAGCTATAAAACAGTAAATACTATTGTAATAACTATGTATAAGGCCAGGTGGGTACCAGACTAACTGGGGGGAATCACTTCATATATTATATAACTGTCTAACCACCATGCTGTATACCTGGAACTAATACACCATAATAATGAATGTCACCTGTAATTGATTTTTTTTTAATGAGCATGAAAGAAAAAAAGAAAAAAAGAAAGTCATCCTATCTATTAAATGGGAAAATACAATAGTTTTCTAAGTGAGGTCTGAAAGGATTCACTCCAGATAGCTGAAGCTCCAGGTCTCAGTTGAAATAACTTCACTGACTTTCAGTGATATATGTATATGCAAATGTGAAATGTTTAACATTAATTTTTCAGGCTAAGGAATCTATGCAAATGTTACATATTTCTAATGCTTATGTTATTTGGCCAGTATAGTGACAGTCTTACAACTCTGTTTTTATTACGTTCATTTTGGTGATACTGGTTAATAAAATCATATAAGTTTCAGTATACAATTCTAGAATACATCATCTATATATTGCATTGTGTGTTCACCATCCAAAATCAATTCTCCTTTCATCACCCTATATTTGACCCCTTTTACTCTTTTCTACCTGCCCTCCCCTCTTCCTCTCTGGTAACCACTAAACTATTGTCTGTGTCTATGAGATTCATATGTTTGTTTGTTTTGTTTGTTTGTTGCTTTCAGTTTTTACATCCCCCATATGAGTGCAATCATATACAGAGGGTGCCAAAAATATGTATACACATTTAAAGAAAGGAAAGAAACTATTCATATGATTCTGGCCGGCAGTTTTGGATATCTACTAGTCCTGTGGCCAAAAGACAAGTCTAGTTTATGCGTTCCCTTGATTTTAAACCTGCCACCTACAAATCTAGAGTAACCTGTCTCTTTCTTCAGTCTCTCCTTGCCCTGCATGTACAGGGGACTATTTACAAATCAATAGTTCCTATATAGGATTTAATGAAAAATCAACATGTTACCCCGTCGTTTGAAATAATTCCTTTAATATATTTTGAGACTTTCGAGTGTTTGATCTCCTTTTTTGCATATTCATGTTATTTTTAATCAGTCTATTCTTTCACATTTTTTAAATTACAATACTTGAACATATGCTACTCCTTTAACACTATTATTTTTATAAATTTCCATTGTTTTCTTCTGTTTGATGATTATTTGTCAATGATAATTGTTTCTATATTTATTGGATTGCCAGAGTTTATAGGTCAATGGAAAGAGAGCATTTGACTATTTTACAATATTAACTTTGTAAAGAATTATTATTTTTATTCAAATCTTTAATAGTTCTCAGTAAAGTTTCAAAATCTTTTCAAGAAAGTCACATTTCTTAGATGTATTCATGTATATTTTATTGTTATTTTGTCTGATATTTTAAATAATATAAAATTCCATTATATTATTTTTTATTAACATGTTTATATAGGAACGACATTGAATTGTGTATTCATTTTATCTTTAATCTTATTGAATGCACATGATATTAATTTTTTTTGATATTAATTTTCAGATATTTCTACTTAGAATTTCAGGTATCAGGGATTTCATTACACAGATGATCATTTTTCTCTGTATTTCATATTTGAATAGCTATTTTTTTTTTACTTTTGTCCATTAGATTGATTAGCAATTAAGAAAAATGTAAAATAAACAGCTAAGGAGGTCATCTTTGTCTTATTCCAGCTATGGAAGGATAATATGTCTCATCTGTTTCTCTTTATAACTCTGACTTAATATTTTCCTCTTCACTTCTACATTTTTTTGAATGAATTTTGTTTATTTATATTTTCCTAGAAACTAGTAGATTCCATAAAAAGATTCAATAGTCTTTTTATTCAGCAAATCTAGCATCTAATTTTATAAGTTAGTTTATTGGGTCTGTAGTTATCTCCCTTTTCTCATTGTAATTTTGTTCATTTTTACTTTCTTCTTACTTGAAAAAAATATTGTTACCTTGAAGTAGTATGCAGTTTTTATCGTTTTATTTTTATCTCCACATGATTACATATATTTTACTTTTATATTTTACTTCCAAGTCATGAATAGTTTGCTTCATTGTATTTCTTTAATTTTCATCTTAAAAACAAATGTAGTTTAAAAAAATTTTGAGGTTCAATATTTTAATTTATTTTCACATTATTTCTCTCTTTCTCTCTCCTTCCCTCCTTCCTTCTCTCCCTGCCTCCTTCTCTTCCTCTCTCTCTCTTTGCTTCTCACTCTCAGTAATAATCTTTTAAAATAAATTATTTTTCTGCCTTAATATTCTCTTAACACTATTCAATACATTATGAGATTTAATGTTTTAATAATGAATATTCTTGTTTACAGACTACAGTTTTGATATGAACGTCTTTTTTGCATAATAGAGTTCCCAAAATCATTTAGATGATTGATTTTTTTGGTTTAATCACACTTTTTACTTTTAATTTGTTTAAGATCACCTAGTTAGGATGTAATAGAATTAGTATTTCAATCCAGAGTCGAACTCCAGAGACCATATGCTTAACTATTGTACCACATTTCTTGTGGATGTCATTTATTTGGCCTTAACTAAACTTCCCTGGGTTTCATTATATCTAAATGTGATCATCTAAGGAAAAAGTGTCACTGTCTCTGTCTTATTATGAAATATCAGACTAAACAATAAGTATCAGTGTCTATTTTTTCATGTAGATACCAGTTTCATATTTTCTATATTCCACAATGATCTCATTGTTTAAAACATTTTAAGAATAGGACACATTTTAGTGCCATTCGGAAATATTTTTTTGAAATTCACCAAAAACTACCTTGCCACAAGAAAAATGAGACTTTGTTGCTTCTTTAATGAGTGGAACTAACTTATAATTGGACTAACCCTATAGGAATTCTAACAAAAACAAGACACTGGGGATCTCAGCAGAAGCTTGTTAAAGTTTCCTATACACGAGAAGAGTAGTCAAACAAGAGTTTTCCAGTTTCCAAAAATTAACCTTGTGCTTTGCTAACTAGAGCTTGGACGTGCCCAGTTTGACAGCTCTACAAAAAATATAAAGACCTTATACCTGCAAGTTAAAATGTGAGAAAGTTCAAGTGACAGCTAAACATTCTGACAGCCCCACTCTTCTCAGCTCTCAGTGGAGAAAGGAGGATGCACGGTGGGGAGCAAGTGTAAGGGGAGGTATTAGAGATCCAGTCTTAGGATAAGTTTTTTTGAAGTATCAGCATAGACAAAGGGGAACCGCTGGCCCTGAAAACAGCAACTTCATAGGACTCTTTCTCCCTGCTTTTGCTCCAAACCCCTATTGAAACAAATGCCCTGCTATGACAATCTTTGTGTCCTGGTCTTCAATGTTCTGCTGACAGCTATCCAAGAGGTTCCATGAGTGTACTATGAAACATTCTGTGTACGACCCAGTATTTTCACAGGGTAGGACTGGGATGGCTCTCAGAGCCTCTTGTTGTCCACTGTTTTGCTTCTGTATCAAGTTTAACAGATGTAGTTCTTTCTTTGATTCTTTTCCCCTTCTGAAGTACATTTCATAAAAATAGTAGCAGCTTGTTTGACATGAAAACCAAAACTTTTATCTTTGTTTTAATGTCTGAATCTTAGCTGCTTGAAAATAAGAAATAATTTTTAAAACTAATAGATCATCATATCATATTATAAGCTGCACATTCAATTCAAGGAAAGCAACAAAGTTGCAGCTGTTATGCTCTTAAAAGGAACCATTTTAAGCCACCATTGTTCATATTTAGAAAAATGTAGATTAGCTGAGGAATCATGTAATTTTCTCTACTTTTTCCACCTCTTCTGTTGAACTTCAAAATACACTGCTGGGTGAGGTGTGATCTTTTTCTATTACTTGTTCCCCTGCTCATTAACTTAAAAAGATTCACAATGGTTTATGTGGAAACTATATTTTTAAAAATGTGATTGCTACTTTAAACATTATTACAGATGAGCGATGCATCGTTTAAAAATCAGGAAATAATCATGATTAACATTTTTCGGATATTGGTTAAGAAAGACGTAATTTAAACATTCAAAGCAAAGAGATCAACCAAGAAAGAGCTGGTCATTTTAACATCATACTACAGAAACTGACAAGAATGATATCTTCTTTCTTAATAAGGGCTATTCTTCATTACAATAATGCAAGAGGCAATATGGAATGGAAAAAAGCATGGAGTTTGAAGTCACTTAGGGTTGGGTCCAAATTAAGACTGGGTATTTGAAGTCCCTATGACATAAAAAAAAATGATAAATATTATTATATTAAAAATTTTAAACAGAAAATAATAGAGGGAGGAGAAATCAAAACACATTTAATAATTATGTGGTCCTTGGGATTCACTTAAATTCCGTGAGCAGACTTCTTTGCATTAAAATGAGTAATATTAGTGAAATATTCAGACTTCTTAAATTATTATTTATAAATAATATGTAACATGCTTCGGCACATAGTAGGTGCTATATAAATATTCCTTCTACTCTTATTTATGGAATTTTTAAATGCATGTGAAATAGTCAACCTGAAAAAAGTCACCGTTGTAATATTGAAAAAAAAATTGTGTTTATATGTAAAAAAGTGAGGGTGCTTTCTGACCCCAAAATAATTAATAGCAAGTATCTGAAGTTGCAAGCATTTTCAACTTTATTTTCCTGGCCATATGATTGAGTTCACACACAATTAATATCAAAATCATGTACAACAATGACCAAATGAGATAAAACAGTGTAGTAACCCAGTCATCCCACCAAAACTGGAATGATAGCTAGTCCACAGCAGAGAATAAAAGGAAAGGAAATAGTGAAGAAATACTGACAGATTTGATGCAGGTTTACAACTCTGTGGCCACAGCTTCAATATGTAAACAGCTCTCAGAATAATTTGATGACAATGAAGTTACATAAAGTCATTACTGATTTCACTTCATATGAATTGACATAAATTTCATGACAGAAGTATGATGTGTTTGATTATAGTCCACTGCCCAAGAACCTAATGGACTTTTCAGGACATATGTGAATTACTTTACCTCTTAAAATTAGACAAAATTCTCATTTCATATTCACCTTTGGCCCCCAAATTATAAAATGAGGGATGAGAACCAATATTTGTTTCAGAGGGATTATTTTAAGTGAGAAATAATTGGGTTACCATTTAGAGCAATGTTACTTTTTCACACCTCTAGAAGAAAATGGGAGCTTATGAACAATTACAAGAATTCAAAGAATGTTACACCTGTATCGTGCTGAGTAGAGTCTTTTTAAAATGTTCTTTTGTTTAGAATATTTAAAATGAGATCTATCTCCTACCAAATTTGAACTATACAATACCGTATTATGGACTGTAGGTATAGTGTGGCAGAGTGGAGCTCTAGAACTTTTTTATGTTGCTTAACTGAAAATTTATGCCCGATGATTATTAACTTCCATTTCCTCAATTCCCTTTCATTGTCAGCTACCATTCTACCCATTAATTCTAAGAATTTGTCTATTTTAGATAATTCATACAAGATCATGCAGTATTTGTCCTTCTGTGACTGACTTATTTCACTTAGCATAATATCCTCCAGATTCATCCATGTTGTTGCATATTGCAGAATGCCCTCCTTTACAAAGGCTGTATCATGTTCCAATATATGTATATACCACATTTTCTTAATCCATTCAGGTGTCAAAAAACCTTTAGGTTTTTTCCACATTTTGCCTCTTGTGAATAGTGCTGCTACGAATATGAATGTGGAGGTGCTAATATTTTTTTGAGATCTAGGTTTCAATTATTTTGGATACTCAGTACAGGGATTGATGGATCATATTGTAGTTTTATTCTTAATTTTTAGAGGAAACTCCATGTTGTTTTTCATAGAAGCTGCATCAGTATTCCCTCCAGAAGTTTACAAAGGTTCTTATTTCTCCACATTTATGCCAAGACTTGTTTTTTTGTTGTTGTTTTGTTTGTTTGTTTTTGTTTTGTGGTTTTTTTGTTTTGTTTTGTTTTTTCGTGTGTTTTTTTATAATGGCCATCTTGTCAGGTGCAAGGCGATATTACATTGTGGTTTTTGCTTGCATTTCCCTGATCATTAATGATGTAGAAAGTTTAAGAATGTGACATCAAAACAGACAACAAAAGAAAAAAAAATAGATAAGTGGGACTATGCCAAACTAAAAAGCTTCTGCACAGCAAAGGAAACTGTGGGGAGCCATGATTTCTTGTTTCTCAGAAACCTTGTGAACTGGCTAATATATAGTTAACTTGTCTCAGCTTCTAAGGTAAAGGACCTTGAGAATGTTTACAAGTTGCTAAGGAATGAGATGGAACTGGCCAGTTTCCCAGACACAGATAACTGGTGGCTATCATGACATTTTGGTAGTCTCTTTTCTATAATAATTATGACTAGGAAACTTTGTGATGATTCTGTAGTTTCTGTGTAAAAGTTAAAAATTTATTTTGCTTGAGGTAATGCACCCATGTTATTGTTAAACTGCACGTACCCATAGGGTATATATATTGGTGAAGGTGATTAAATCATTGCTCCAGCATCACTGGAGACCTCCAACATCACTGGAGACCTCCAGCATCACTGGAGACCTGCAGCATCATCATATGTGTGTGTGTCTCTTTTTTCATTCCCGCTCCCCCTTCCAGGGACTGTTCGTCTAGTCGGCAGGCTCCGACAAGTGGCGCCCGAACAGGGACTTGAACCCTGGACCCTCAAATAAAAAAAGGGGAGTTATATCCCCTGACGCCTCATAATTACCTGTCTCATTCTCTTTTTATTCAAAACTTTTTGACTTTGGATGCCTATGGTAAGAGTGCATCAGATCGCTTTTATAAAGAATTTTAAAAAAAATCTTAAAAAAAAAAAAAATAAAGAATTTTAAAAAAAATCTTAAAAAAAAAAAAAAAAAAAAATAAAGAATTTTAAAAAAAATCTTAAAAAAAAAAAAATAAAGAATTTTAAAAAAAATCTTAAAAAAAAAAAAAAAAAAAAAAAAAAAATGTTTGCAAGTTACTAAGGAATGAGGCGGGAGTGGCCGGTTTCCCAGACACAGATAACTGGTGGCTATCAGGACAAATGGTAGTCTCTTTGGGGAGTTTTGTAGTGACTCTGTAGTTTCTTTGAAGTTAAAAATTTACTCTCTGTAAGATAACATAAGCCAGTAAATGTTAAACTACATGTACCCAAAGGATATAAATTGGTAAAAAAAATTAAATCATCGCTCCAGCACCACTGGAGACCTGCAGCATCTTAATTTGTGTGTGCCTCTTTTTTCATTCCCGCTCCCCCTTCCAGGTACCGTTCGTCTCGTCGGCAGGCTCCGACAAGTGGCGCCCGAACAGGGACCTGGACACGGGGGTAACAACGAGAAACACCGTGTGGTCAGGGCCCGGCTCACAAGGAGGAGCTTATTTCATTGGATGCACGGTGAGTGAGGCACAACCCCCTCGGTCGAATGAGTGTGTGAGTAAATGATAGCTCCACGACTTCGTGTTACGGAGCTTGCTTGGGCTCGATACTGAGGTTCCGGCTCCGTCATATGGCATAACGGCGATCAGACTTCGGTCTGCCAGTTCGGGGGCATTATACCGAAACGCCTTAGCTAAGACGGTCTTAGTCTCGCGAGAGACACGGCCAGCCGAGCATCTGTGTGTTTTCATTGTGTAAAAGAAGGGCCGAGGTTAGGAAAAAGAGATGGGTCACGCTAGCAACAAGGACCTTTATGTTAGAGGACTTAAGAAATTACTCGCCGCCCGTGGCAGCAGGGTGAGCAGAGAACAGTTAGATAAATTTTTAGAGTTTGTAAAAAAAGTTTGCCCTTGGTTTCCAGATAAAGGTACCGTCAGCCTGGAAACTTGAAAAAAGGTTAGAGAGAGAGTACAGGATTATTATACTGCCCACGGACCTCAACTGGTCCCAGTAGAGACATTTGGGCTATGGACTTTTATTAGAGACTGCTTAGATCTTAGACATGAGGGCTGTAGGCTAAAAAAGGTAAAGCAGACAGAAAATGTGGAGCTTCCCGTTTCTGCCTCTGCTCCGGAGAAAGGAGAGGAGGGGGAGGGAGCTCCGATATACAATAATAAACCTGCTTATCAGGAAGTGCCGGATGAGCTATGGGAAAAATTAGATCTACAAGATCAAAAAGGTTTAAAAGAGGCTACAGCTAAGGTTGATAGGGAAAAATGTCCCCCAGTAGTGGCTGCAGCTCAAAAAAACAGACAGCCTTCAGATCCAATTTATACACTTTCTCAGCAAATAAAAATTCTTCAGGGACAGCGTGTGAGGCTTAAGGTCAACAAAGAGGGAAAGAGTCGTCTCGGACCTCCCCAGGTGCCTTATACTAAAAAAAGCGTTTCCAGACCTCCCCTGATTGCTTACACCGGTCCATGAAATCCCAGGGGTAGAGATCCCCCTGTAAATAATTTCACTGCTCCGCCTCCTGAAGAGCCTCGCATATGAGATCCCCCATTCACCTACAGCGGTGATAATTCAACAAACTGACTTGGTAGAGTGGCTGTTTCTACCTAATAATTTTATTAAATCACTCCCAACTTATTTGAAATTAATTTCAAAGCTTGTTTTATGAGCTCACACTTAAGTTCTTTATTTAAACAAAATCTAAGCTGATAAAATAGTAGTCCCGTTTAAAAAACAACAAATTATATACTTAAATACCCATTCTAAAATCTGACAAGTTGCTATTTATGGATATTTTAAAATTATTAATAATCACTATCCAAAAAATAAATTGTTTCAATTCCTTCTAAAGACCAGTTGGATTCTCCCTAAGAGATTAAGTCCAGCTCCAATTTCAAAAGCTATAACAGTTTTTACTGATGGGTCTAGTAACGACAGGGCAACGATAATAAGTGAAATAAATCAACAAGTCATTCAAACTAATTACACCTCTACACAGAGAGCAGAGTTACTTGCTGTATTAACTGCCTTATAGGATTATACTAAACCTTTAAATATTGTCTCTGATTCAGCTTATGTAGTTCACACAGTAAAAAACATTAAGACGGCGTTACTGTCTAATAACTCAAGCCCGTCTCTCCAGTTTCTTTTTAATCAGCTTCAACAGGTGATCAAAAACCGACAACATCCATTTTTCATTACTCATATACGTGCCCACACCTCCCTACCGGGACAACTGATGCGTGGCAATGCTGTTGCTGATTCATTAATTGCTAATGTTCTAATTACTGAGGCAACTGAGTTTCATTCTTTAACCCATACAAATGCTGCTGGCCTTCAAGCTCATTTTCCTATTACTTACAAATAGGCCAGACATATAGTTCAAACTTGCCCAACCTGCCAAATTGTTAATGCTTCTCAAGAATACAACAGATCGCTTTTGACATCCTTCTGCCAGCCCTCAGACCTTGGTTAAATGAAAGGACCCACTTACGGGTTCGTGACAAGGCCCAGACCCGGTCCTCATATGGGGCCGAGGATATGTTTGTGTTTTTCCACAGGATACAGACAGCCCTCGGTGGCTGCCAAAAAAATTGGTGCGACATATGGACCCTCTACCTACTGATGATGCTGATGACCCTCAAAAATACAACAGCTGATGGACACATAAAAATAAAAGACTGAGATTAAACACAGAGACTGTTCCATAAAAAGACTGTCCAGGCAATGCTTCTTTTCGTTATGATATCCCTAAAACAGACAGATATATTGTTGACTGGTCCAGAAACAATCAGCCAGGATGGGCTCGGGACATGATTGCTGGACTTTGGATTTCTGATGCACAGTATCAACAAAGCGCCTTGTGAAAACTCATGGGGGCGATGGATGAGATTGTTCAAATGGTTGAGTTTTGTAAATCAGGTACTCCTTGTACTCCTGTGACTGTTTTAAAAGATAAAACTAGAGACTGGTCTAATATCACTAAAACTGTTAATGTATCTGCTTGTGTTCCTTCTCCTTATACATTATTAATTGGACATGTTAATGTAAATTTTATAAAAAATCAGTTTCATGTATCTTGCAATAATTGTTCTCTTGCAAATTGTATTTCTTGGGTACCTCAGGGAACTCAAGTTATGGTTCTTAAACAACCTTCATTTGTTATGCTTCCTGTTAATATTTCTGGACCTTGGTATACAAAAAAAAGTTTACAAATTTTTAAAAAAATTGAGTATGCCTTAAGTAGACAAAAACGGTTTGTTGGACTTTTGATTGCAGAAATTACGGCTTTGGTTACTATTATTGCAACTGCTGCTACAGCAGCTGTAGCCCTTTCTCAAACTATTCAAAATGCTCATTATGTTAATACTCTTACAAAAAATGTTACTTTGGCTTTAGGGATTCAAAAAAATGTTGATGTAAAAATAGAACAAAAGGTAAATGCCCTTTATGATACAGTTCAATATATGGGAGATGTGATCCAGAGTTTAAAAGTTAGATCTCATTTAAAGTGTCATTCAGAATATCATTGGATATGTGTCACTTCTAAAAAGTATAATCAAAGTCAATATAATTAAAATCGGGTTCGTTTACATCTCCAAGAAATTTGGCATGATGCTAATGTGTCTCTAGATATGCTTCAGCTTCATAATGAAATTAAAATTATAAAAAAAGCTGAGCCATTAAAATTTGATGCTGCCCAGGCTGCTTCAAAATTTATTGATGTTCTTAAAAATGCTATGCCTTCTATGCCAAATCTCACTTATTCTATTTTGATTTTTCTTATGTTAAACATCTGTGTCTGTGTGATTCTGTGCCTACTTCCCATCCTCATTAAACATTTCACTAATCAAATGCTAGAGTTGCGAGCTGATATTTATCAGCTAAAACTTAAGACAAGGCCTTGATTCCCTCTCCCCCCTGTGCTTAATGGGACGGGTTAGCCAAAGACGGGTAAGTCTTAAGGAGCCTTTCAACACCTAAGACAGGGCTTGTATTGCACAGTACGGATACCGATGACGGGCAAGTTGATAAGGTTATCCTGAGACGCCTAAGCCAGGCGCCGTCACCCTGCTTTTCTGCTGTATAAAAATGTTTGCAGCTTTAAAATAAAAAAGGGGGAGATGTGGGGAGCCATGATTTCTTGTTTCTCAGAAACCTTGTGAACTGGCTAATATATAGTTAACTTGTCTCAGCTTCTAAGGTAAAGGACCTTGAGAATGTTTACAAGTTGCTAAGGAATGAGATGGAACTGGCCAGTTTCCCAGACACAGATAACTGGTGGCTATCATGACATTTTGGTAGTCTCTTTTCTATAATAATTATGACTAGGAAACTTTGTGATGATTCTGTAGTTTCTGTGTAAAAGTTAAAAATTTATTTTGCTTGAGGTAATGCACCCATGTTATTGTTAAACTGCACGTACCCATAGGGTATATATATTGGTGAAGGTGATTAAATCATTGCTCCAGCATCACTGGAGACCTCCAACATCACTGGAGACCTCCAGCATCACTGGAGACCTGCAGCATCATCATATGTGTGTGTGTCTCTTTTTTCATTCCCGCTCCCCCTTCCAGGGACTGTTCGTCTAGTCGGCAGGCTCCGACAGGAAACAATCAACAGAGTGAAAAGGCAACCTACTGAATGGGAAAAATAAATAAATCGGGGTGGGGGGTGGGAGATGAGGGTAAGGGGGATCAAATATATGGTGACAGAAGGAGAACTGACTCTGGGTGGTGAACACACAATGGGATTTATAGATGATGTAATACAGAATTGTACACCTGAAATCTATGTAATTTTACTAACAATTGTCACCCCAATAATTTTTTAAAAAATAAATAAATAAATAAATAAATAAATAAATAAATAAATAAATAAAAATTTGCAAAACATATGTCTGATGAGGAGTTAATCTCAAGAATATATAAGGAACTTCTACAACCCAATATCAAAAATTTAATAATCTGATTTAAAAGTGAGCTAAGGTCTTGAATAGGCATTACTACAAAAAAAAAATAAAATAAAATAAAAAAATAACCAAAAGATATATGAAAAAAATGGGTAGATACTTTTGAAACAGTTTCATTTTAATGTGAAAGTTTTCTTCCTGCTTCTCAATTAATCAGCATTTTAAAAAGATAAGTCCTGATTTTTAAAATAAAATTTATTGTTAGGGCTTTGTTTATAAATAAATATATCTCCCTGCAGCCACTTTCCACTGGCTTTAAAGTTAATGTGAGATGAAGTGTGAACAGAAAAGCCATCTTATTAAAACAGAAAACTGCATTTTAAGAATAGTGGAACAGCCAAATAGAATGAATCAAGTCTGCCAATATCATAGCAACATCCTATCAGCCTTAGGTGTTTTATGCTCGGAATATTATATGAGGAAAGAATAAACTTCCATTTTATTTCAACTGCATATGTTATGCTCTGTTTCAGCAGCCAAATCAGTTTTCTTAGGAATCTAAATGCTTGTCAAATATGTTATTTATCAATTCTAAGACATTAATTATAAGACATCATTGATTTAATATAGCTTTTAGAGAAAATGACACTGCTATTTATTGTGCGATAATGCCTATTTAATATTTTTAAATACAGAAACACTTTATATTCAAGACAATACCCCATTAATATTTTATTTTTTATTAAATATATTAGTGGCATTGGTTAGTAAAATCATATAGGTTTCAAGTGTACAATTCTGTAATACATCATCTGTATATCACATTGTGTATTCACCACCCAAAGTCAGTTCTCCTTCCATCTCCATATATTTGTTCATATTTTTATACATTAATTTTACTTTGAATTCTTGATTCATTGGAACAAGAAAAATACTTTTTTTCCCTTGATGTCCTGGCATTTCAAATAAGCTTTGTTTTTACATATTGCATATACTTACTAATGTTCACAAGTTGATAATTACAGTTTTATTCACTTTAGAACTATTTATTGATATAAATTTACCTTCTTCACTATAGTTCATGCCTTATGCCTTCAGTTCTTTTGATGTCATTAATGCCATCTATGCTTTATTTTTGCTTCTGTGTCAAGTGTCTTCTCATAGCTCTTTACCTATTTTTTCATATGCTGAGTTTCTTTATGTAAAAAAAATGCATTTATTTGTTTAAATACCTTGGTCTTTTGCATTAAATATGCGAAGATTGGACTTCTTTTGCAGATTTAGAATATTTGACGTCTTTCATGGTTTTGTGAGTACTTTAAAATTTTTTCAGTTTATATTGTGAAATGGATTTGTTATATACATTCCTCCTTTTTTAAGTGTTCTGCAAATCTTTTGTTCTAGTTAGAAATCACATGCTATTTACATTTAACAGTATATTAAAATGTCAAGCTACATCCCTGACATACATTGTCTCTCTCAATTTCTACCCCATTTACACCCAAAAAGTTCAAAAAATAGCTGGTTCAAACAGCATTATGAACACTTTTCAGTTAAATTTCAAATAAAAATCATACAGTTCAACTTATTTCAGCCATTTCATTTTTAAAAAATCTATAAAATGGAAATAAATCTCACAAAAAGGCAGAATATCAAGAAAGTCTCAATTGCTAAAATATGTAACAAGCAATTAAATTTCTTCTTCACGTGTCTACTCACAAATCAATTAATCCTATAAGTTGTATTTTTGCAAAGTCCCTTTGAAAACATTGCTTTTTTTAAACAAGCTTTTAAAGATACATTGGCACACGTTTATTATTTCTTGTCAACCATTTTCTTTTATTTTTATAAAAGTTATTTTTTAGGATCTTATTTTAATTAATAGATTGTTAGGGAAATTGACCAACTAAGGAATAACTGCTGCTTTATTTTAAAAGGGTAGCTCCCGGAATTTTGTATTTAATTCACTCCATCCTCTACCAATATTCTTTTTTGCAAAAACTTATTTTTAATTGCTAATACGGAGCTCTTCTAGGCTAAGTGTTTATATAAGCCTGCTGTGCAAATGTGTTGTATTAAATGGCCTTAAATCTTCATGCTCCTTGTTACCAAAATATATGAGAAAAAGAATATTAGCAAAGCTCTTTTAAAATTTTAAAATACGTATTTGTAAGGTTCATTTGATTTACCTAATTATTGTGACATAATGATTTAACATCTGAAGGGCTTTTAATGAGCACTTTGACAGTGTTGTTTCTCGTACTTTGTAACATTTCTTCTGCACCTTGTTGGTTCCAGTGTTCTGGGGTGTGGGACTCTCTTGTGAACAATTTTAGATAGCAATCTCTTGAGAGTGTGACAGGAGAATGGGGGGCAAGAGATGGAGGGTCCAGCTTCCTTAATAGAAAATTTTAGTTCACATACTCAAGCAGAACAGAAGCAGTTCTTTGTCTTATAGCTCATAATGGGACTGTGTCCATGAACTTTGATGGGGAACAAGAACATTGCATCTTTACAATCATCACTATTTGCATTACTATAAAAATACCAGTATATGTTTATCATAATATTTACAATATGATATATGTTATATAGAAATATGTTTATATAGTATACATATATATTATAATTTATATAATAGCTTATAGAATTATACTTATTATATTTTATACTTTTCATTAGGCTACAAGAATTAATCATTTTATGTATCAATATGGACACATAAATGACTGCACTTTTAATATTTTGATTAATGTAGTTCAGTGTAATTGGATTCTTTTTAATTCTAAGTATTTTATTTTATGAATTTACAATTTCTAGTGAGTGCACAGGCCACAAAACAAATAGGACTGCATCAAACGTAAGAACTTTGTACAGTGAAGATTACAATCAGCAGTGTGAGAAGGCAACCTATGTAATGGAAGAAAGTATTTCTAAATCTTTTATTTAATAAGGGGTTAACATGTAGAATATATAAAGAACACCTACAGTTCAAAAACAAAACAAACAAAAAAATAATCAATGAATAGACATTTTTCCAACAATGATATACAAATGAATAACAAGTATATGAAAAGATGTTCAACATGACTAATCATCAAAAAATGCAAATGAAAACCACAATGAGATACTGCCTCACACCCATTAGGCTGGCTATTATTAAGAATACAGAAAATAGCAAGTGTCACCTGGGATGTAGAGAAGTTGGATCCCTGTGCGTTGTTGGTGGGATTGTAAAATAGGTAACTACTATGAAAAATAGTATGACAGTTCTTTAAAAAATTAAAAATAGAAATGTCATATGATCCAGCCATTCTCTTTTTTGGCATATATTCAAAGTAATTGAAATCAAAATCTCAAAGAAAAATCTGCACACTTATATTCATAGCAGAACTACTCACAAGAGCCAAGAAGTGGAATCAACACAAATGTACATGAATGGGTGAATAGATATTAAATATGATACACTCTATATACAATATAATAATGATATATATTGTAATAAATGTATATTCTGAACTTTTGTATTTGAGCATTTGAATAAACAAAGACAGACCATATAACAGTACTTTATAACATCTTTTATCTGCTGATCCTACCTTGCCTCTGTAAAAGGCACAAATTGAAAGGGAAGTTTATAAGTTTTATTTCAGGTACAAGTAATAACTTGCAATTCAGGGCTGATTGATAGTAATTATCTCCAGATCCCTATAGTACTAGTATTAATGACAATTAATGATAATGGTGATTTACATTGGAAGCCCTTTGAATATGAGTAAGTGGTTGTAAAACTGAAATTTGAACCTGATGAATTCACATGCAATCACTTATATTTATAGGGTTTCCCAAAAGGATGGAGCTACTAGCAATTGCAGTGAATTATTAAATTGGATCTGGCCTTTCAATTTTATGTTTTGGAGCTACTTTTATATGGCAGTGCTCATTAAAAGAAATGGTTAACAGAATTAAATAGTAGATTTATTTTTGGAAAAAAAGAATGTTTAAGCATAAATTGACTTAACCCTTGCTACTAATTATTGTAGTCAATGATGAAATGTTATACATTTAGGACATTGATCGTGTTCCTGTTGAAAGTAAAAATTTAGACATGGTGGTATTTTCAGACAGTAAAATTAAGAAATAGGTAGAATGAGACATGAAGAGGGGAAGCTAACATAAATATCTGTTACTGAGGACAATGCCTGTGCATTCTAAATTTGTTTTTATTGGGATATCCTAAGTGATATGTAGTCTACCTTCCTGAATTGTAAACTAAAAGAAAGAATTTCAAGCATCCCTTAACTGTCTTGTGCTTCATTGGTTGATGTTTGTGAAATATTAACTCTTTCACATTACTCTTCCACCAGGTATCACTTATGTTCATGATGAGTGGGTTTCTGCACTGATAAAGCAGCACAATGAGAAAAAGTTAAAAAAAATAAACTAAAAAATAAAAGAGCAATGCAGGCTTGAAATGGTATGTTGTCAGCCTGAGGAGAGTCTGAGCTAGGACAGAGCTATTTGTTGAAATGACAAGTGCACAAAGTGGAGGTATTGAAAGGTACCAGAACTTTCTGCTTTGTCCACTCCTCACACAACCTAAAGTAACTGAGGTCCCACATTAAGTGTGTTCTTTCAATGAGTCTACAAGAAGAGATTCAATACAAGATAATTGTTTAATGAGTCCTGATGTTGTCACCAATCCTGAGGCCATAGCTGATGCTCTCCAGGACACTATAGATTTCCCAGGCTGACTTTCTAGGTGGTATGAATTAGACATTTACATGACACTTGGTAGGCAGTAGTTTAGTAAAATTTGTTTATGAATAGTTTTTACAGAGCCTTGAAACACCTAGAAGAAATGTTGCTGACATACTTTTTCCCTCCCACATTTCTTAGCTGTAATTTTAGCTTTCCTGTTCAGGAGCCAGAATCTCTCATCTAGCAGAGCTCATGACTTCACCCATCGGAATACTGGATTGCAGTGAGAAGACCCAATCCTTTTCCACCCATTTATTCAGCTATTGGGTGCATACATCATGGTCACTTGTCAGTACTGTCCCTTAGTTGCCATACTAACTCTGCCTACAAAAGGATTCCATTTTTCTATTATCTGACTGTCTCCTAATGGTGTGGCATATATTTGTGTAAGGACACTGTGGTCATGAGTCAAATATAGCAATTTTTTCAAACAAATGGTACCCTGGTCTGAGACAATATTGTACAAGGAGGGTCCCATACTGATAAGTCAGACATTCTGAAAGGATGTGTGTGATGCCCATGGTTTCAATTTCAGCAATTATAAATTGTTGCCATTGCATGTTGTAAGGTAAAGTGGGTTGAATAGTGTCCCCAAAACTTGTATCTACCTGGAAATACCTAGAATGTGATTTTGTTTGGATATAGGGTGTTTGTCTATGTAATAAGTCAAGGATTAGAATGAGGTAACACTGGATGAAAGTCGGCCTAAATCCAAAAACTTGTGTTATAAGAAGAGTTGAGGACACAGAGACAGAAAAAGAAAAAGGCAGAGATTGGAATTATGTAATTACGATTCAAAGAATGCCTGAGGCGGCCAGATCAGGTAAAGAGAAAAGATTCTTTCCTAGAGTCTTCATATGGAATGTGGCCCTGATGACATCTTGATTTTGAATGTCTGGACGTTACAACAGTGATAGAGTAAAATTATTTTGTTTTCAGATACCGTTTATGGTAATTTATAACAATAGCCCTAGGAAATGAATACTCAATCATTCTGGTGTAACTAAACTTTTATCAAGTGTCTGGACAGTGTCCTCAAGGAATGGCGTCATTTTATTATAGCCTTTCTATTAGAGAGGAAGTAGTATCTGGTTTTCATAAACATTTTCTTAACATAAGATTACTTTGGGCATTTTTATGTGTGCTTATTTGCCATTTATAAGTCTTATTTTGAGAAAGATCTATTCAAATTTACTCTAATTTAAATTTATTTTCTTAGTAATTCTTCTGGGAACAATAATATGCACTTAAATTTTCACATTCATTTAACATTAATAATAGCTTTATTTATTTAAATTATGAAGAGTGTTCTTCATTATAGCTTAATTTCTTCTCTGTTTTCTGCTGTCATGGTCCTATACATTACATCTATATGAGTTATAAACCAGCAAATACTTTGTAGTGGTATTTTATGCAATCATAATACTTACAAGGAACTTAAGATATAAAAAAGAAAACAATATAATGGATTTTGACATTTACCCGAATGTTTACCTTTTTGGTGTTCTTCATGCATTTATGTGTATTTGTATTATCATATGGCCGCATTTGCTTTGAGCCTGTAGGACTTACTTCAATATTTCTCATATGACAGCTCTGCCAGCAATAAATTCTTTCAATTTCTCCTTATCTGGAAATGTCTTTCTCTAGTGCCTCCGGGCTCCATTATATCTGATGAGAAGTTAGTCATTAATTGTATTGCCATTCTCCTATATGTAATGAGACATTTTTCTTGTGCTGACTTGAAGATTTTGTCTTTGTCTCTGCCTTTCAATTGTTTGACTATGATGTGCCTAGGTGTGGATAATTATTTTTTCCTACTTGGTATTCATTAAGCTTCTTGGTCTGTATACAATATTTCCCATCAAATTTCAGAAATACCCAGACAATATTTTCTCAATTTGTTTTTTCTGTCCCTTCCTATTTTTCTCATCCAAGGACTTCCAGTATGCACAGGGTAGTATATGACCCATTGAACCCTGAGGCTCAGATAATTTCTCTTCTTTGTTCTCTCTATTTTTCATACAAAACTATTTCTATCTATCTATCTTCAAGTTCACTGATTATTTCTTCTGCTATATTAATTTTACTGTATTAATTTTACTCAACTGAATTTTAACTTCAGTTTTGTACTTTTCAAATCTATGATTTCCATTTGATCCTACTTATAATTTCTATATCTTATTTAGATTCTCTGTTGTTGAGTCATTTAAATCATACTTTAATTATTTAAGTGTGGTTTCCATTAATGTTTTGGATATATGTGTAATAGCTCCTTTGAAGTCTTATCTTAAAATGCCAACATCCATAACCCTCAGAGACACTTTTTTTTTTTTCTTCCTGAGTATGGGTCACATTTTTCTGTTTCTTTTCATGTCATGTGTCATTTTTATGTGTGTGTGTGTGTGTGTGTGGTTGTAATAGTGGTTGCTGAAAACGGGTCTTTTTTTTTCTCTTTGATTTTTTTCTTTTTTTTATCTATTGGGGTGACAATTGTTAGTAAAATTACACAGATTTCAGGTGTACAATTCTGTATTACATTATCTATATATCCCATTGTGTGTTCACCACCCAGAATCAGTTCTCCTTCCATCACCATATATTTGATCCCCCTTACCCTCATCACCCACCCCCCACTGGTAACCACTAAACTATTGTCTGTGTCTATGAGTTTTTGTTTCTTCTTTGTATGTCTTGTTCTTTTGTTTTTGGTTTATATACCACATATCAGTGAAATCATAGGGTTCTCTGCTTTTTCTGTCTGACTTATTTAGCTTAGCATTATACTCCCAAGATCCATTCATGTTGTCCATGAAAACTGGTCTTTTAAGACACTGTATTGTAGCAATTCTGATTATACCTATAGAACTGTCTCATCTATGGTGTATGACTCTTGACATCACTCACGGCGATGGCGGTAGTAATAATAGTAGCACTAGCACAGTTTTGTAGAAGCAATTCCTGTATCCACACACCTTACGAGTCAGTCAACTTCAGGTCACTTTCAAATCTTCCCTGGCTTTTCCTTTATACATCACTGTCTTGAATTCTCTTTTCACCTGTACACAGTGCATAAACACTAGTGATGTGTTTGATGTGTAAATAACTGCCCTCTCCAGGCTCTCTTGTAAAGCTAGTCAGTCAGCCTGACATGTTTGTTAAACTTAACTAATCCTCTTCTGCTTATCAGATTTTCTGGGTCTTCCTGGTAAGTAACTGACTATTTGGTATTGCTTGCCCCAGTCAGGTCCACAATTTGAGGCTCCTTGAGTCTCTCATTTTTCCTACTGTTTGCTAATGAGGTTGCTACTATTATTAATAATTCCTGTGGATATAAGGTTATTTACATTCTGTTCTAATCTAGTGACTTTCCTAATTTAAGGAAGCTGCTGATTTCTGTGGCCAGCCTGCTCTAGCTAAACTACCATACTACAGAGCTACGTCAAAAATAGAAGCTATTCTAGGCAATAATGTGACAGAGTCGCATTATTCTCGCCCAAAGTTCAGTAGTTATCCATAAATATTAGCTACTTCCCAATTCACTCAATGCCTCTGGTTGATTTTCATAGCCCTGAAGTAGTTGTTTTGGATATCATTTTTGTTCAGTTTTATTATTTCTTTTAATTTATAAGAAATGCCAAGTTCCTCATTCTGCCACGTTGTGATATATCATTAAAATCAGGAATATTTGAGGGTAAAAGGGATCAAATATATGGTGATGGAAAGAGAACTGACTCTGGGTGTTAAACACACAGTGTGACATATAGATGATGTGTCACAGAATTGTACACCTAAAACCAATGTAATTTTACAAACAGTTGTCACCCCAATAGACTTCAATTTTAAAAAAATCAGGAATATTTGGGTAATAATTTGTGTTTATTATGTTTAAATTGTCATGAAATTACTAACGAATTTGATTTTCAAAATCCCTTTATTCTTTCTTTTAGGTGTATTCCTAAAATAGCTTAACATTTTAAAATAAGGGTTTATTGGATTCAGATGTTGAATAGGAATGACTATTTATCCTGGAACTCTGATTGTTAGTTAAAGTTTTAAAATAATATATATTAATACCACAACCACTAATGTGTGAATGGATAGTGCTATTGTTAATAGTGCCACCATTTCCAAAACTGTTTTACCATTTAATGTAGTAAAATATGCTGTGTCCTCCAGTAAGTTATTATCTTTTCTCACGGAAGTGTTTCAAGAAAAAAGGCATTCATCTTTGATTTCTACCCTAGTTGTGTCACTTCTCAAGTGTCAAGGCTTCCATCCACATTATAGAGATATGAATGGCTAGATTGAACAGCTAAGAAAACAAAGTTAAAAATGTTTTCTCAAGGCAAGCTTAAGGTTATTTGTTAGTGCTATGTGTTAGGCAATGAAATAAACCCAGCAGGTGTATGGGGGTGGGGAGGGATAGGTTGTAAAAAATCCAATCTGTTTTCAAAAACAAAGAATGAGTTATTTTAGTGATGCTTATTGTGCAAAAATGCTTAGTCACATGAATATTTAGTATTACATTCTTTCAAAAGCATTATACTATTAAATGTAGCAGATTTGAATCATAATTTTTACATATGATTAAAATGCAGCTGTTACACTTATTCTTTTACACCAAATTTCTCTCATAAATACACATTTATTTAAAAATCTGACGTACTTACTCAGGAACTATTCATGTATCATTAATTTTCACACTATGACTTGCATGTTACCAGAGTGGTTAATTCTCAGCATTACTGTAGTTAACGCATGTTAAGTTCAAAAACGTCACGTGTCAAAAATATTTTGTAATCTAATATCCATTGCCCCGAGATTATAAGAAGTATATTGGTACAGGAATTTCAGCATCTATAGAACTTCAGTTTTTATCTACCAGTGACATTAAGTAACAATAAATAAATGTTAGAAGAAAGATGTTACTGATGTACTTACAAGATTTGTTTTCTTAAATGAAAAACAAAGTTACATAACCATGCATCTTTGGAAGAAAACAGTTTTAGAAGTTAAACAGTGATCAAAAGTAGCTTCCATATACAGTAGCCACAAATGGAAAGCATAACTTATTAAAATAACATGACAACAGGCACACACGTTATGGGGACATTAAATGTTTGAAACAATAGCATTTTTACATACAGCCCAGAGTTTAAATCTAGAATGAGTGTCATCAAAATGTGCTTGATGTTGTAGAAGATGCTTGATAAATAGAAAGAAGAGTATGCCAAAAGTAGGCAATTTGCCTGATAATAGAAAGATATGTAAACCAAGAAGAGTTTGAGAGCTATTTGGAATGTAGAATAGTCTGACCTGATTTCCAATTTGTGGAGAATAAGTCTGTCCACCCTGTGGACAGTGATTGGAAAGAGGTAAGAGTAGAATTTGGCAGAGCAGATTGTAGTTGACTATAAGTGGTAAAGGCAATCTTACTTTGACTCAGAGTAGTTTGATGGTATCGGTAACAGGAGAAATGTTATGGTAGAAGATATAATTTTGAAGGTAGAGCAGAAAGACTTTGTGGTAGATTGAATATTGAAATATGTACCATAGAGTGAAGGAAAGAGAGGTGTTAAGCATGATGCCTTGGTTTTAGGTTTAATCCACCGGGTTTAATGCTCATATCAATTGCTGAAATAGAAAATGCTGGGAGGAATGTTTGCAGGGATATAAATCCAAACAAACTGTTATGGACATGTTGATTTTGAGATGATTTTTGACATCCAAATTAAGATACTGAATATTGTGTTAGATAGTTGAATCTTCAGTTCAGAGAGCAGATAAAGACTAAATAAAATATTGTGGACGTCATCCTCTTTAAATAACATTTAAGTACATAGGAAGAGATGAGGTAATGTTGGGAGTGAATGCAATTAGAGAAGAACAAAGAGCAAAAACTGAATCTTACGGCACTGCAATACTCACAGATTAGTTAAAGAACAAAGAACCAGGAAAGAAGATTGAAGCAGACATTTGAAGGTCTATTCATTGATCTTCAATCAAGAAAAACATGTTTATAAGAACAGATACGTGTTTTCATTATTATAACATGGGGAAACTAATAAATGTGTTCATTCTATAGATAAAATTCTGTTGTATGTCGGATAAGAAAGAGATGACTTCTGACAGGGGATCATTTTAGAGTGTTCTTGATTTCTGTTCTGCCTTTTTTCTTCTTTAAAATAATCTATTTTTATCAAAAGTCTTAATTGCATGGACAATGGGTCAATGCACCAGTCTTCCCCTAACATTCTCTTCACTCTAGTCAGCATTGTAGATGCTCAACTGACATTGTCTGATCTTCAGCTATTATTTCCTCAAGTACCTTGATTCTTATTCTATCTCTGCCTGGCTTTTCATTTATTTTCTTACTTCCATGACACCTACCTGATTTATTATGACTTCTTTTTTGGTCAGATAATCTGATTTTCTATGCCCTTATATAAAAGTGAATCTGATCCCGAACACAGGTCGGTGAAGTTTTCATTAAAGAGGAATAACTGGAGCTGAGATATGAAGGTTGAATATAATTTTGACATGTGAAGATGCTATTATATAAATGACTTCATCCTGTCTCATGAAAACAGCTTAAATTTGCATATTTTATTTTATTTTATTTTTTTACTCTGGCCGAAGATTAGAAAATCATTTAAGTCTGATGGCAATATTCTAGTTTAGGTACCTAGGTGATAATAAACCCTCTCTTCTCAATCAAGTAAATTAGACTTCAAATGTCAGACTGCATTTTGCTTCTCATCAAGTGTTTCAATCATCTGTGTTCATCACATCTACTTCTATGCAAATGAACTTCTCATCTCTTTGTTGTATAAGCTCCTTGCACACAAATCACTTGTTCTTTTTATTCATTTTTTGAAATTTACTCTCATTCCTTCTTTTCTTCCTATAATTATTGTAACATAAGCCATTGTGACACTGCTTTCATTTCAGCAAATATCATATATTGTACTTTTCTTTCAGACACTCTACCATGATTATTTTATTGTGGATCCTTCTCCTCTACCCTCTTGGACTTTCAATAATAGTGGTTATAGCATTAACTGGGTTCTTATCTTCTAGTGCCATTTCCATATCATTGGTCCATGATTCACTTTATGTACAGATATTTGAACTCGAGGCCTTGTATCTTTCACCATTTTCAATTATCAAACTACCTATTTTCCGTACAACACTGTCAAAGTTTTTATATAAATCTTTGTTGTCTTTGCACAGGCCCTGGTCTATGCCAACATCTGAAATTGACAACTGTTCAGAATCTTTGATTTTACAACTCCTCAAACCCTTTAAGACAATGAAACATTAATTTCCTTTCAGATTAGTATGATTTAATTATCAAAGGGCACCGAATTTAAATTGCATTCCTCTTTTCCTATCATAGTATACCTACTTGTCATCTCTCTTATTCCAGATCAGCCATACGCTAACCTTACTTTTATTTTTAAATGGTTCACTAATCAAATTCTCTAATTTTCCAATATTCTTAGCTCACTCATACAATAGACTGCATTATCATTAAAACATAAATGCCAAGTAAGAGAGTATGAAAGAGAAAAAAGTGCTCTATAAAATAGAACAGTTGTCATAACAAACCCAAACCAGTGCATAACAAACCCAAACCAGTGCAAACCTCTGCTACAAAGAAGCACCTGAGGCTTGTTCTTTCTCATTCATTCTTCTTATAGAAAGAGCACTTCAAAGAAATCGATGGAAAAGATCCTCAAAAGTTGAATCCAGAGAAAGAATGTCATGCCGTTGCAAGATATTTTATTCTCTTTACATAATACACCAAAGTATAGGGGAATGAACTGGAGCTCCATTTAGAGCTGGGTTTCTATAACCCATTACATGAATATTTAACATGTGCCAAGTGGAATATCAAGGGGATACTCGGTTTTGTGCTTGTGGCAGATAATTTTCATGTAAGCTACAATTTATTTCAAACTGCATATGTTTACTCATATCTATGTCTAGAATACTGCTGAGCACCAGGACATCTTTCAATGATAGATGTATCCTGTATTTGGACTGCACTATGTTAGCCACCAGGATCATATGACTATTCAACATATGAAATGTTGCTATTTCAACTGAATAAGTGAATTTTCTTTTGTATAATTTAAATTAATTTAAATAGTTCATGTGGCTAGCAGTAAAAGCATTATATAACAAAGCACTAGAAGCATGTCCTTGAAAATTATTGTCATTCATTTAGGCTTGTCATTAAGCTATGCTTCATGACATTGGGTTAGCTGGTAATAGGATGAGTTAAAGGGCAAAGTATCTTCCCACGTGTGGACAAACGGTGGATGTCTCATCCATTAGGATATTAAGCAGAAATATGAGAGAGAGAGATGACATTGTTTAATGTAGGTGCAATAATACAATTCTAAGAAAATTGAAATTATTGTAAAATATTAATAGTTTATATTCCTAGTTCTTGAAAGTAATATAAAGTATAGATAGAAGGAATTTTATTTACAGCTTAAAGGAAATGTTAGAGAATATCCTGAAATATAGGCAAAGTTTTATTGCAGTGACATAAAGGCAAAAATATGAACTGAGAATGCTGTGTTGTTGATAGAACCGTTCAAACACTCATTTGTCCCCTATATTATTGAATGGCATTTATTAGGTCAATCAGTGCCTAGAACCTTCTTTTTTATTTGTAAAATGAAAAGATTACACCTGCTGATGATATATGAGTAACAATCTATTTTTGTCCTTTTCCAATCTTTTTTGTTTGTTTCTGTTTTTTTGTTTTGTTTTGTTTTGTTTTAAGTTTGCACCTCTTTCGATACCTAAAAATATTTCTAAGAACTCTACAGTCAAGAGCAATATTTGATGAAGTGGTAGATATCACACTGCATTATCTTCTTTCTTCTCTCTTCATGCTGAGATATTTTTGTTAAGCACTATGGGTAGCCATCAAAAGTTAGTAAGAAAAAAAAAAACTGCAGAAGTGAGAAAGAGAAAAATATAGAAGCAATGCATACTACTCATCTTAGTGACAGTGAGAAAAGCTACATAATCATTCTTTTTTTATATATCACCAGTTTACAGCACTACCTTCTGCTACCCACTAACACTTTAGGAATGACAGCATTAATATCTACCCGTAATCAATTTTAGGAAATCTTGTATGTATGAACTATCTTATCAGTCATAAGACTCTCCTATATTTAAAAACAGCCAGAGTACAGATGTTGAGGTAAGGGGCTGGAAATTACACAAAACTGGTAATAAAATGATATAAATTCAAGATTTAAATAAAAAGGAAAAACTATATACCATGTGATTATGCAAGTCACTTGTTAATTTATCCTATAATTTATTTGTTATAAATGATACAAAACCATTCTAGATATGTTTGCCAAATGTGAGTTCCTGGTCATTTCCTTATATGAGGTCTGACCATTAAATTTGCGAACTTGTTACAACAATGTTGTTAACCTTTTTTGATATTACAGGGCTTATGCATTATGAATTTGTACCAACTGGACAAACAGTTAACCAAGTTCACTATTTGGAAGTGCTGAAAATACTGTGTGAAAAAGTTAGACCACCTGAACCTTTTGCAAACAATGCATGTCTCTTGCATCACAACAATGCACCAGCTCACACAGCACTGTATGTCAGGGAGTTTTGAGCCAGCAAACAAGTAACTGTATGGGAACACCCTCCCTACTCACCTGGTCTGACCCCCAATGACTTCTTTCTTTACCCAAAGATAAAGGAAATATTGAGAGGAAGACATTTTGATGACATTCAGGACATCAAGGGTAACATGACGACAGCTATAATGGCCATTCCAGAAAAAGAGTTACAAAATTGATTTGATGGGTGGACTAGGTGCTGGTGTGGTGCAGCTTCCCAAGGAGAGTACTTCATAGGTGACTGTAGTGATATTAAGCAATGAGGTATGTAGCACTTTTTCTAGGATGATTTCATGAACTTAATTGTCTGACCTCATAAGTATTCTGAAATAATCTCACTATTTACTAAGTATTATGCAATCCATTCAAGGTATTCAAACAGTGGGTATTGAATAAACACAATTTGCAGATATTTGGTAGATACTAAGGATACATCAGAAGCTTAAGAACACAGAAAAATTTCCAGACAAAAAAAAAATAGCAAAAGGAGTTAATCACCACCAAACCAGCATTACAGCATTACAACAAATGTTAAAGGGACTTCTTTAGCAAGAAGAATAAAAAGAAAAAAACAGAAAAATGTATGACTAATAAAATGGCAATAATTATATGACTATCAATAATTACTGTAAATATGAATGGATTAAAGGCTACAATCAAAACAAACAAACAAACAAACAAACAAACAGTAAACAAAGCCCAAAGTGAGTAGAAGGAAGGAAATAATAAAGTTCAGAGAATAAATAAATGAAAGAACCTAAAAAATAACAATACAAAAGATCAGTGAAACCAAGAGTGAAAAGACAAACAAAATTGATAAACCTTTAATCAGACTCATCAAGAAAAACACAGAGAGAACCTAAATAAATACAGACAGAAATGAAAGAGGAGAAGTGACAACTGACACCACAGAAATACTAAGGATTATAAGAAAATACTGTGAAAAATTATATGCTAAAAAATTGAGCAACCTGGAAAAATGAATAAATTCCTAGAAACATACAATCTCCCAAGACTGAATCAAAATAAACAGGGAAATCTGAACAGACGGATAACTGTGTAGTAACAAAATCGAATCAGTAATAAAAAAAACTGCCAACAGACAAAAGTTCTGCACCAGATGGCTTCACAGGTGAATTTTACCAAACATTCAAACTATTCCAAAAAATTGAAGAGGGCAGAAGTCTCCTAAGCTCATTTTACAACGCAACAATTACTCTGATTCCAAAACCAAACAAAGACTACAAAAAAGAAGAAGAGGGAGAAAGAGTAGGAGGAAGAGCAGAAGGAAAAGGAGGAAGAGGAGAACACAATTACAAGCCGATATTTCAGATGAACATAGATGCAAAAATTCTCAACAAAATTTAGCAAACTGAATTCAGCAATACATTAAAAAATTCATACACTATAAATGACGGTATTTTTTATTGGGATGCAAGGTTGGTTCAGTATCTGCAAGTCAATGACATGATACACCATATTAAAAAATGAAGGATACAAATCATTTAATCATATCAATAGATGAAGAAAATAATGGACAAAATCCAGATCCATTTATGATAAAAACTCTCAGCAAAATGAAAACAGAGGGAACACACCTGAACATAACAAAGGCCATATATGAGAAATCCACAGCTAACATCACACAAAATGGTGAAAAGCTAAATGCGTTTCCCTTAGATTAGGACCAAGACAAGGACGTGCACTTTCACCATTTCTATTCTACATAGTGGTAGAACTCCTAGTCATAGTGGTCAGATATTGAAAAAAAAAAAAAAAAAAAAGGTAAAAGGTAAAAGGTATTCAAATTGGAAAGAAAGAAGTAAAACTGTCATTATTTTTTGATGACATGACCTATATAGAAAGAATTCCAAGGAGTGTGTGTGTGTGTGTGTGTGTGTGTGTGTGTGTGTGTGGAATTCATAAAGCAGCAGGATAAATAGCAGAAAACAAAATTAATGTTTAATGTTGAGAAATTGGTTATACATTTATACACCATAATGAACTATCAGAATGAGAAATTAAGAAAACAATCTCATTTATAATTACATCAAAAAACTACCTGGAAATAAATTTAACCAAGGAGATAAAAGACCTATACTTGGAAAACTATATGACATTGAATAAAGAAACTGAAGAAGATACAATATTTATGAAAGGATATACCATACTAATGAAAATGAAGAATTAACATTGTTAAAATGTCCATACTACTCAAAGCTATCTACAGATTCAATATAACCCATATAAAAATGCCAATGTCACGTTTAATGGAATTAGAACAAATAATACCAAAAGTTATATGGAACACAGAAGACCCAAAAGAGCCAGAGTAATCTTAAAAAAGAAGAGCAAAGTGAAAGTATTAGACTACCTGATATCAAATTATATTACAAGGCCATAGTTATGAAAACAGCATGGTATTGGCATAAAAACAGATACATAGATCATTGGAAATAAATAGAGATCCCAGAAATAAATGTATGCTTGTGTGGTAATTTAATCTATGATGAAGGAAGCAAGAATTTACATTAGGGTAAAGATAGTCTATTTAATAAATGGCTCTGGGAAAACTGGACAGATTCATGCAAAAAATGAAATTGGATCACCTTATAACATATGCAAGAATAAACTCAAAATGTATTAAAGACTTAAATGAAATACCAGAAATCATAAAATTCCTAGAAAAAAACAGGCAGTGAATTCTTTGACATTACTCTTAGTGATGTTTTTTTGTTGTTTGGATATATCTCCTTGGGAAAGGGAAACAAAAGAAAAAAACAAACAAATAGGACTACATCAAATTAAAGAGTTTTGCACAGCAAAGGAACAAACAAACAAACAAAAAGAACAACCTACTGAATGGGAGAAGACATTTGCCAATGATACATTTGATAAGGAATTCAAACAACTTAACACCAAAAAACAAACAAACGATTAAAAAATGGGCAGAGGACCTGAATAGACATTTCTTCAAAGAGGACATATAGAGGGCCAATAAGCATATGAAAAGATGCTCAGTGTCACTAATTATCAGAGAAATGCAAAACAAAACCACAATGAGATATCATATCACATGTGTCATCAATAAATCAACAAACAAGTGTTGGCAAAGATATGGAGAAAAGGAAACATTCATGGACTGTGGGATTGTAAATTGGCATAGCCACTATGGAAAATGGTATGGTAGTTCCTCAAAAATTAAAAAAAAAAAAAATAGAACTTCCATAAGACCCAACAATTCCACTTCTAGGTTTTTTATCCAAAGAAACCCAAAATCCTCATTGGAAAAGACATGTCCACCTCTATGTTCATCGTGGCATTATTTACAATAGCCAAGATATGGAAGCAAACTGTGTGTCCATCAATCTATAATTGGATAAAGAAGATGTGGTAGTTATATACAATGGGATATCACTTGACCATTAAAAATAATAAAATCTCACCATTTTGACAACATGGATGAACCTAAAGGGTATGATGCTAAGTGAAATATGTTAGATAAAGCCAAATATCATATGATTTCACTTACATGTGCAATCTAAAAAAAAAAAAAATGAATAAACAAACAAAACAGAAGTAAACTCCTAGATACAAAGAAAATTTTGATGGTTGCCAGATGGGAAGGGAGTTAAGGGGATGGGTGAAAATGAGGAAGGGATTAAGAAGTACAAATTGTGAATTATAAAAACAGTAACAGGGATATAAAGAGCAGCATGGGGAATATAGTCAATATATTTTAAGAACTATGTATGGTGTCAGATTGGCACTAGAGTTATCAGTTTGATCACTTCATAGATTATATAAATATATAATCATTGTTGTATACCTGAAACTAATATAATATTATATGCCAACGATAATTAAAAATTAAAAAAATGTTTGAAAATAACAGAAAAGACTGCATTAGTGGCAGAGAAGTAAATCGAAAAAAAAAACATAGGAAATTTAACAATTTAGTAAACTGATTATAATTTTGATCATCACTAGTCCAAAAATGTCTAAATATGTTTGAAATCCCCATTGAAAATATTTTCTTAATTAAATGTAAAGAATCCATTAACTGCAGAAAACAGAGGATTTTTAGAAATAATGGGTCATGTTGCTAAACTTAATCATTTCACCTGAGTTTGATTGTTATAGAAATTTCTGGATCATTCAACGTTATAACTCAGTTAAGTAAAACATTTTTATTGACATGAAAATGTTTTCAGAGTCACATTTTCATGCAGGTGTTTTTTATTTTCTTTCTTTCTTTCTTTCTTTCTTTCTTTCTTTCTTTCTTTCTTTCTTTCTTTCTTTCTTTCTTTCTTTCTTTCTTTCTTTCTTTCTTTCTTTCTTTCTTTCTTTCTTTCTTTCTTTCTTTCTTTCTTTCTTTCTTTCTTTCTTTCTTTCTTTCTTTCTTTCTTTCTTTCTTTCTTTCTTTCTTTCTTTCTTTCCTTTTTCTTTCTTTTTTTAAGGCATGCTTTATTTTTATTCCCTCTTACTTCTTAAATATTCCAGCAATATTTATCTTTCATTAGTCTATCACAATTCAAGACACAATACCTGTTTAGATATTAGACTAACAAAATAACTGTTTTCTTTATAATTGAGTGAATTCGTTGAGAGTTATTTGTATAATCATTTCATTGATTGTTTGCTTAAATCAAATGACAGAGTTCTACCATTATGTGCCATTTTAAAGGCATATTCTGAATCCCCTAATAAAAATATTAAACACATAGTGATAATAAAATATAACCCATTTCCCACTTTTTGTGTGAGTTTACTTTTTGTGTGACAGATCAGGAGGTTGAACAAATTATGGATGAGATCAGAATCCTCACTGAGCTAAGGGTAAAGTTAATCTTATTTCTTTTCCAAATCATACCAACTCATCAGTCTCATCTAAAATGGGAAACAAGCAAAACTTACTTCCATTGTTTTTACATACAACATTTCTGTTAATAAATACAAAGGGCTCCTGACAGGCACAGCCATATGCAATTACCAGGTATTTAATTACTTTTTGATACAACAATTGTTGAGTAAGGAATGAATAAAGTGAAGGTTGGGAAGTAGAGTGAGAATTCAGTTGTTAGTTATAATAGAGAGAGACTATGATATCTCATGATAGATGGACAAGCAGTGTCAAGAATCCTTGGTCATTGAAGGGCTCTGTTACTTGTTGGATTATCTGGTAGGTCTGCTGGCAACATAACAACACACAACCACTTTTATAGCTTCTGTAACTTTCTTTAAGGACAAATAGATTTTTCATTTTCCATACACATTTCTCACATAACTATCATATTTAAATGTTTATATTTCATGTAATACTATTGCAAATTTCTATCTAAACTAGATTTTCTTTTTTACTTTAATGGAAAGATATGTTTAATCCAATAACTTTAATTCCATCAAATATCCTGTAAGTGTTCAAATTTCCAGTAGTCCCTTAATTGTCCTCTTTTACAGTTTATTTGAATTAGGATTCAAATAAGTTACACACATTGTGATCGATATGTCTCTTAAATTTACTTAATCTCATAGAATCCCTCACTCTAACAACTTCAAAAATGGTGAAATCACCATTTTAATTAAGGTTCATTTAAGCCTTCTACTTGTTTCTGCTTTGCTTATTTTGTATTAATTGATCATAGATATTTTCAAAGACCCTCAATAGCTTTCAGAGTAAACTTTAAACTTCCCTATTAGTGCATAAGGTGAATAATCTTCTATCTTTCTAACTTACTAACTCAAATTATATTCTCTCTCCATGTACCAATTGTTCCAAGGAGATAATCAACTTGAGTTTACCTAAATGTGGCCATTTACCTTTATCCATGGCTTATCCTCTGTCATAACTTTTTCTTCTGTCTCACGTCTTTGTCTAGCATATATTACTTATATTCTAATGTATGTCATTTTTTAAAGATATACACATTAAATAAAGTTAATGCATTATTTTTACAGCTGTTGTAACAAATTATCACAAAGGAAGTGGATAATAGCTAAAAATGACAGTGTATTATCATGTAGTTCTGGAGGTCAGAAGTCCTAAAATCAAGGTACATTCCTTTTAGAGACTCTAGGGGAGATTTGTTTTCCTTGCCTTTTCTAGCTTCTAATGGCTGCTTGTATTCCTTGGCTTGCGGTTCCATTTTCCATCTTCAAAGCTAACAGGATATAATCTTCACACTTCTCTTTGACTCTGACCCACCTGCTTCCATCTTTTGGGGACCCTTTTGTTATGGTGAGCCCATGTTGATGATACAAGAATTATCTTCATCTCAAATATCCTTAATAATATCTGAAAAGTCCCTTTACCATGTAAAGTGATATATTCACTAGTTCTGGGGATTAAGCTGTGAACATATTTGGAGAGCATTATTTATCTTGCCATAGTTAATAACTGTTGAAATAATTAAATAAACATATTGGTGATGTATAGATCTAAAGGTAATAATATATGGATTCTGATCTCTGAGATCTTTGATTTTAGCAGTAAAGATAAAATATACATATGAATATAAGAAAACACAAATGCTATAAATATGAGAATAGTAAAGAATAGTAAAGTGTGTTGACTACTTTGGATTTGCAGAAATGGTGCAATTATTATGAAGATAAAAGGATAGATATATCCATTAACTGTTCTTACTTTTGTTAATATTATCAAAGCATTATATTTCTGGTCATTTGAAAAGTATACTTCTTTTGATCAAGGGAATTTATTCTAAGTAAATTTCAAAGTGGTTATTTTTTTGTTATTTCCAGTCAAGATAACAGATTAGGTAAATGTGGTACTCACCTCTCTCAGTACCACATCAATTACAGCTAAACCACAGAACAACCTTTATTGAGAATTGCGTGAAGTCTTATTGAACACAAGCCCTAAAACTACAGACATACAGAAGAAGCCACCTTGAGACTAGTAGGAGGAGCAGAGATTCTGAAAGAGTCGTTGCCACAACCATGTGTGACCATTAAAAATTAGGAGGAATATCTTGGCTGCAGAAGTCCCCCCAGGAAGGCGGAGGGTCAAACCCCCCAACAAGCTCACTAACTCAGGTTTCCAGTGCTGGGAGACATGTCCCCATAACTTTTAGCTGAGAAAACCAGTGGAGACTGGCTGAGTGAGCCAGAAGGTAGCTGGAGTCCTCGGCTCTCTTCCTAAAGGGCCCACACACAGATTTACTTGCTGATGGATTCGCTGACACTGAGCTCCACCGCTAGGGCAGTGGTTCCAAAGACACCAGGACTTTCTGGATAGAGGAGTTGGCAGAAGTCATTGTTTCTTTGTTGAACCCTCTTTGTGTGCAGATGCAGGCAGTGGTCATATCTGAGTCTCCATCAAACTGGCTATCACCTTTCATCTATCCCACACCAGTTATTCCCTCAAATACCACCCCACCTAATGTTCAGGCACACCGAAGCTGCTTCCAGTGGCTTCTCCATATAAATGGCCTGTCTTGGCTCATGCTGTGGACTTTCTTAAAATCTCTCAAAAGTTCACAAAACCTAAACAAGCATCATCTGGCTTTGGCATCTCCTATACCACTGGTTAGGCAGTCTTAAACACAGAACTAGTGAAAGCTAGCCTTGGTTTGTGGCTTGGCCTCTCAAGGCAACTTCAAGGACAAAATGGGTGGCAGTCATCTCAGGATTGCTTTGTGGCTAATGTCAGATAACCCTTGGGAAGAGAATAGACTGTGTCTGAACCTGGCCTGCAGTGGGTCCCCTCCCAGGAAGCCCTTGGTCTGGCAGCCCCAGTGACCAGAGCATCACCTGGTCACATTCAAAGATGACACACTGAAAGAGCAGAATAAGCAGGCCATGCTAAAGTGCTCCTTGCTCTGTAGGATCAACATCTGCACCACAGCTTCTCCACTGTAGTCATAGCCAGTCCTCACAACCAATCAGCCTGAAGGTTAATCCTTCCCATTGACATACAAATAGCAATGAAGGCTCAACTACAATAGGAGGCCACATCTGGAGCACCTAGCTCTGGTGACCATGCCGAGTACACCACTGGGTCTCAAGGGACACCTACTACATAAGGCCACTTTACTAAGACCGGGAGGCATAGCAGCCTTACTTAACACACAGAAACAAACACAGGAAGGTAGCCAAAATAGGGAGAAAAAGCAACATGTCCCAAATAAAAGAACAGAACAAAGCTCCAGAAACAGAACTAAATGAAATAGAGACAACCAATCTATTAGATGCAGAGCCCAAACACTGGTTATAAGAATGCTCAATGATCTCAGGAAGAACATCAACAAAAAAGATAAGAAACATAAAAATGGAGGTAGAAAACGTTTTTTTAAAGGTCAATAATAAAGGGTACAATAACTGAAATTAAGAATACATTAGAGGGAATCAACAGTAGATTAGGTGAAGCAGAGGGTTGACTCAGTGACTTAGAAGATAAGGCAGCATAAAACCATTAATCAGAACAGCAGAAAGAAAAGATTCCAAAGGGACAAAAAAAGGAAGAGATTTTATGGAGCCTCTGTGACAACACCAAGTATACCAACATTCACATTATAGGGGTACCAGAAGGAGAAGAGAGACAGCAAGGAATTGAAAACCTATCTGAAGAAACAATAACAGAAAACTTCCCTAACTTGGTGAAGGAAATAGATACACAATCCCTGGAAGCACATAGATTCCCAAACAAGATGAGCCCAAAGAGGCCCACATCAAAACACGTCATAATTAAAATGCCAAAGGTTAAAGACAAAGAAAGAATCTTAAAAGCAGCAAGAGAAAAGCAGTTAGTTACCTCCAACGGAGTTCCCATAAGAATGTCAGCTGATTTCTCAACAGAGACTTTGAAGGCCAGAAGGGAGTGGTACAAAATATTCAAAGTGATGAAAAGTGAGGACCTGAAACCAAAATTACTCTACCCAGCAAATCTATCATTTAGAACCAAAAAACAATTGCTTCTCAACATTTTGGCTAAGATCAAGTGTAGAACCGTAAAACAGATAAAGAGCTTCCCAGACAAGAAAAAGTTAGAGTTCCTCACCACCAAACTTGTATTACAAGGAATGTTAGGGGACTTCTTTAAAACAAACAAACAAAAAATCAAAAGTATGAATAATAAAAAGGCAAGAACTATATATTGATCAAAAATAATTTTAATTATAAATGGGTTAAATGCTCCAATCAAAAGATAGGTGGAGATGAATGGATAAGAAAACTAGACTTTTGCATATGCTGCCAACAAGAGACTCAGTTCAGATGGAAAGACACACACAGATAGAAAGTAAAGGGATGAGAAAAATGTATTTTGTGAAAATAGAAACGGAAAAAAAAGAAAAAGAAAAATCTGAGGTAGTAATACTTATACCAGACAAAATAAATGTTAAAACAAAGGCTATAACAAGTGACAAAAAAAGACCCAATAATCCCACTTTTGGGTAATTATCCAAAGAAATCCCAAACAATACTTGAGGGGAGGTGTGCATTTACCGTGATTCCTTGAAAATAAGACCTAGCCAGACCATCAGCTCTAATGCGTCTTTTGGAGCAAAAATTTATATAAGACCTGGTCTTATTTTACTATAAGAGCAGGTATAACATAATATAATATAATATAATATAATATAATATAATATAATATAATATAATATAATATAATAGCACTTCTTATATTAATTTATGCTCCAAAAGATGCATTAGAGCTGATGATCCGGCTAGGACTTATTTTTGGGGAAACATGGTATATGTCCATTACAGCATTGTTTACAATGGCCAAGATGTGGAGGCACCCTGGGTGTCTGTTTTTGAATGAATAAAGAGTAGGCATATAAAATTATAGTTGACATTCATTATTTTTCAGCTTCAGGTGTATATGCAGTGGCCAGGCACTTACACCATCCATGAAGTTGTTTCCCTAATAAGACAAGTGTCCATTGGATACCCTACAAAATCTTTACAACATTATTGATTATATTCCCCAAACTGCCTTTCGCATTCCCATGGCAATCTTGTGGTTACAGATTATGCTTTTTAATCCCCTCACCTTCTCCCTCATCCTCACCTCCCTCTAGCAACCATCAGTTTTTTCTTTATATCTCTGAGACTGTTTCTGATTAGTTTGTACATTTATTCTATTCTTTAGATTCCACAGATAAGTGAAATCATAGGTATTGGTCCTTCTCTGTTTGACTTGTTTCACTAAGCATAATGTTCTCTAGGTCCATCCATATCATTGCAAATGGTAAGATTTCATTCTTCTTTATGAAACTAATTTAAAAGAGAATCTATTGGCCAGCAATTTACCTACATATATCACATAATCCCTCAAACAAACAAACAAAAAAAAAGAGGAAGTGTTTTATATATACAATAGAATATTGCTCAGCTATGGAAGGGAATGGGTTCCTGCCATCTGTAACAGCATGGATGAACCTGGAGGGTATTGTGCTAAGTGGAGTAGGTCAGACAGTGAATGATAGATACAATGTGATTTTGCTTCTTTATGGAATCTAAAGAGCAAAATAAACAAACAAAACAGAAACAAGCTCATAGATACAGAGAACATTTTGACAGTTGCCAGATGGGACTGTGGTTGGGAATAGGTGTAAAAGGGGAAAGAGATTAAGAAGCACAAATTTCTTGTTACAAAGTAATTATGGGGATGTATGGTATAGCATAAGGAATATTCTCAATAATATTATTATGTTATATTTTATAATTATAGATTATATAATATGTTAATTATAATAAAAACCCGAATTCAAAACACTTTATAAATAATTAACAGGCTACTGTAGGATTCTTTTACTATATTAGAATCTGTTTCAGTTTATGATGTTTTACTAACAAAGAAAACCCATAATCATATATAGTAGTTTAAGTTGTGTGAATTCAGTATATGCTTATCACTATTTAATCATCATTAATTCTATAAACAATGCTTATATGAGCTACTGTTTTTAACATTTAAGATAAAAATAACTTTATTACTAGGTCAATTATATAAGTAGCACCTTTGATCATGTAAACTGTTGATTGATAAAATCCATGCCACATCAAAAATTGACCAACATTCTGGATGAAAACGATGATTTAAAAAATAATAAAATAATAATAGGGACTCAATTAAATCAGATCTCAACCTTGTTTTTCCTAGAAGTATGAAATATATAGCATTGTTGGTGTGCTTCCTTTCTATGGAATATGGAGTGTGGGTTAATGCATTTTTATAATCTTTTACTTCCAATTTCTCTATTTCAAAATTTTAATGATTGTGCCTATATAGTAATCATTAAAATTAAAGCAATTTGAAATTGGGATATATATATATATATATATATATATATATATATATATATATGTCATTTAATATATGATTATATCATCTGATATAAACTTTTTTATAATATATCAATTGTTTTAAATAAAATTATTTATTTCATTATCACTTAATACAAGAAGGCTTGGAACACTTTTCACAAAATTCAAAGATAATGTTTGGGAGATATATTGTTATTTAAAACCAAATTCATATTTCATAGAGTAGCCCTACAGTAAATAATAATTTCCTAAGTACATGGTCAGCGAAGCTTTTTCCAGAGTGACTACAGTATGAGTGAATGTACACAACTTAACACTAATTAATGGTTTCCTAAAGCACAGGTTGACTAAGTATGGCTACTGTGAGTGAATTAATGTCTGCCACTTGTTTTTGTAAATAAAATTTTATCGGTACACAATCATACCGATTTGTTTACCTATTGTCCAAGATGTCCTTCACACTACAGTAACAGAATTGAGTAGTTTCAACACAGACTACATTGCCTGCAAAGACATGGAGAGAAAATTTCACCAACCTCTCCTTTGAGAAACTCCTTTCCCACGGGTTTTATAAAGAGCCCCCAGTGCCTGCGCTGCAGACAGCCCCGTCACAGGCTTCCTGCCTCCCTCACCACTATGTTTTCTTTAAGTCAAGAAAGCTTCAGGGAATCAAAAGAGGTCGGAAATTTTTTTAACCTAGCAGAAGTACAGAGCCCTATATTTTGCTACGAATATTATTGTATTATGGAAAATTCATGTTGCCTTTCCAGTGTGTGGAAAGTGCGTGTGTCTGTACTTACGGTAACTTGAATGTTGAACCAGCCCTAGGCTTCAGGGTAGCATTTTCGAAAGATAAACCGCACTGCTTCAGAAAACTTGCTCCAAATACTACTTGGTTATCCCTCCCCTTACCAGGGTTAAAAGGTGTGTGTGTGGACAGGCCGGGGTGGGATTTTCTGTGGATACGCAGGGCATTTTGGCGTGGGATCAGGGCAGAAGTAGGTGTTATCCTTCCTGGCAATGTGAACCGTGGCAGTCCTCATTCCCATCTCTCTAATTCCCCGTGGCTCTGCTCACACTTTATAGTTGAAATGTTTCTCTTGCTCATTCCTGAAGCTTCACCTCTGTACCTACATATTTTAGCATTGTAAATCTACCCGTGAAAGGTCCCCTCTGTCACCAGGCGGCGCCACCCTTTGGTTTGCTGTGGTACTTTGCTGTGTTCTCCGTGGCATCATGTTACTGTGTAAATAAATTCATTTTAAAATTAAAAAAAAAAAAGAAATATGTTCCTAAACAACATATAAACAGGAACATTGAACAACACAAATTAAAATGCTAGAGTAAGCCTGAGTAACAAATGGAACTTGAAAAATGATAAGAATGTGCAAGGGGTTTTTTGCACAAGGGATTTTTTTTATTGAGTAAGTTGAGTAGATTTTGATTACAGTTACATGAATGAAATTTGTATGTGCATGTGTAGAACATTTTTTATAAACAGTCTGGGTCCATGAACTCTTTTCTATTGTTTGTGAGCTGGAGTAAGATAAGAGTATAGAGTTGCAGCATCACTCACAAGGGTTTGTTGTTTAAATATTATGGTCAGAACAAGAATGGTTGGTTATTGGCAATGGGCACATCAAAATAAAACAAAGTAGTTTTATACATGAGTGTCTGACATAAGATCTATGAAATCAGTGAGTTATTTAGTACAGCATAATATCCAAGGACTTCATAACTGTAAATGTGGAGAGATGTCATGGGTTCTAAAGGATTTATCACTTTACATAGAGCTTTTGAAGCTGAACAAGTAACCCCTTCCTTCTCTGAGCAGCGCCTCATACTGTAATAAATCTTATTGGTGTTTGGCAGGGGACCCTCATTAGCAGTGAAATCTATGACCTGCACTGGATCCTATCTCTGAGGATCCAGAATTCACACCACTAACATTTTTTCCTAAGTAAGGGGAAGAAATTTAAAATTAATGCAATCCAATCCAATGAAATTTACTGTGAATCCATTCTGTAGCCCATTTGTATTACTGTAACACTTTCTTTGCTTCTATATTAGAACCCTAAAAATGAATGCTATCCCAGATAATTACTCTTATTGTAAGTCCACGTTTATTTGGATTCCCAAACTTTTTAACTGTGACTAAATAATATGTGATTCTATTTGTGAAGTGAAATCTATGACCAAGGAAGCATAGACCCATTAGGGAAAAAAGAAAGTGGTTCATTTCCTTCTACAATCATATAGATGCTCATGGTAGTTTTAGTCATTAAACATTTAGTGGTTCCACTACATGAGACAATATTGCTTATGTCATGACTTTTAAAATAACTTACTATCTTGACCATCTGTGGTATATAAGAAAAAATAAAATCATAAGAAAAAGAAAAGGTTAAGAGGTAGAGATTGACATATCATTTTTATGCAAATGTGTCTTCTCTTTTCTTATACTGTGAACTATTTCTCTCACACACACAAAAAAAGATTTTCAGACTAATTGTTGTATCTGCCATTTGCTAAATCTGTTTTCTAAATTACAAATTCAGCCTTCACTGCGGGTGTACTGCCAGCCACTTCTTTCACAAAAGATATTTGTACTAATTGTTTTATCTGCTGCTTGCTAAATCTGTTTGCTAAATTATACCTTTCATTGAAATAACGCCAAAACCTACTCAGGAAGCAATTAGTAGGTATTGACATTTTTATTTATTTTTTTAAGCAGAACTTATATGCTTTAGATTGTGTGGGAGGGCCTGAAAGATAGATGTCCAAATAATGTAACAGACAAGGGACTACAGGGTTTTTTGGAGGACATAATGTTATTTCAAAAATGCATTTTCTAAGGAATTTGTCAAAAGTAGGTCTATGGATGCCTAAAACCATGTAAGTAATGTATAAGACTTTGTTATTTACTGTTATTAAATATAAATCTTACAGATATCTGTTCTGAATTTTAAATAGTGAAGCTCCTGCCCAGATTTGAACTTTTCATATAGTTTCTTCTCCCAATCACAATTAAGATTTCCTGAGTGTATTATAGTTTTGCCTCAGAAACAGAAATACTAAGCACTATTCTTGTGGCAGTTAAAAAAGACATAACAAAATGAACCATATAACAATATGTTTTTATTATGAGTATATGTTGCCATGTTGAATTTTAGACTTCCTGACTAAAATCCACTTATTTCTATTTAAAAATAACCCATATGAAATTATTCATTCTTGATTATGTTTAATAATCTCTGGAAAACAATCTATAATGATAAACCAAAAGCAGTTAAGACGATTGGTGAATGGATACCAAGCGAATTGTAAACAAGGTGAAAATGAAGTTCTCATTGCTGCCATAGGGCAGAGTTGAGGTTTTGTACGAAGCATATGATTTATTCTACTTTGTTGATACTTCTCTAGTGTTTCGCATAATGACATGTATAAATAATGTGAATTTTCTGAGTCCAACTACATTTTATTTATAGCAGAAGCATTTCTAAATTGGGGGATAAAAATCAGCTTCTACATTCTAGATTCTCTTTCCCAATGAACGTTTCTTTAAAAATGAATGTTGCACATTCCCACCCAATATGGACAATGACCTTAACTTGAAATTTAAGACAAATTTTGACATGGATTCCAAATATAGGATAAAAAAATCAACTTTTAATACAAAATATATACCTAAATGAAAACTGATAATAATGGGATAAAATTTTTTGTATTACTACAGTGTGTTTGCTTGGAGCATGTTTTGCAACATAAATGATAGATCCATCAATTAATCAACGAAGCCAATGGTCAGGGTTTGGCCATAGTCTAAACTAGTCAGGGTTTTGCGCCACTGTCCACCTGAGGGTGCTCTCCCAGCTCTCTGCACTGCCCTGCCCTTAATCTATCACATAAGAAAAGTGCAAAAGATCTCACCAGTAAGTGAACTCCGTTTGTACCTAGGACACAGGAATTTCGAACTGTCACACTGTTCAACATTTGGCATTTAAGAATTTGTTAAATTTCAGTTGCTTTGTTTCACACTTTTTGGAGGGTTGCCTCTTTTTGTCGTGTCCTCTCTTCTCTCTCCTTTGAGAGAGGCTTGCCACTCTGGTTCACCTGGTAACCTTACAACCTCAACTCTCTGATGAACTTGAGAATAGTTAGGATTCTAGTGATTTTATTGTTTTATTGTTTTAGGGTAGGAGCAATGTTTTCTTGTGGCTTTCTACTTTCCAAGCAAAAACAAAAGATGGGTATAAGTAACCTGTTTGGGAGGTAATTCCTGGAAAGAATTACCTTTCTGAAAAGGTAATTACCTTTCTGAAAAGGTAATTCAGAATTACCTTTCTGAACACTGAAAAGAAGAAAGGCAGTACGTATTGCATCAATGAGCAGGTGTAATTACAAGTGGAGACCTCTGGAGGACAGTGTAGGACTTAGCTCAGAGATTCCCCACCTGCCATGTGAGGAAGCTGGGGCACTTATCCACCAAGTATTATTTCAGAACTGTTTTCATGGCTCTACCTTTAGAAGGGTTTCATGCTTCGTAACTTCTCTGTCTAATTTTCTTGAGGAAAAAAAAGTATTATAGTAATATAAGAATTAAAAAAAAGTACATAGCTGGGTTACACGTGATTGCAATGGAAACAGTCCAGAAGTATATTTCATTATGAAATGATTCTATCATTTTTCTCCTATTGTCAGTGTGAGAAAGTATTTGTAAAATGAATGCATTACGAGAGATATAAAATTCTAATGTAAAGGTATGTTTGAAATTATAAATGTGATTTAAAACATTAATTTAAAGTTATTAAACAAGTATTTCTTTTGATTTTCAAGTTAAAAATAGTAACTTGAAAAAGAGCTGTCAGAATGTAGCTTTTATGTTTGGTTTTTGCCACATTTTAATAATTTTCAAACATCTCTGGGTTTTATACCTAAAACAAATTAATTAATTTAAAGCTTGTTGTTATTATTATTATTATTATTATTATTATTATTATTTTGACAAAGAAGCCAAAAACATACAATGGAGGAAAAACAGCCTCTTCAATAGATGGTGATGGTAGAATTGGGAAGCCATGTGCAAAAGAATGAAACTGCACTGCAATTAATTTAATGTTGACCAAACCCTAAATATAAGACCTGAAACAATTAACTGCATAGAAGAAAACGTAGTTACTAAACGTATGGACCTTGGGTTCGAAGAGCATTTATGAATTTGACTCCAAAAGCAAGGAAAGTAAAAGCTAAAATAAATGAATTGGACTATATCAAAGTGAAAAGCTTCTGCACAGCAAAAGAAACCATCGACAAAATAAAGAGGCAACCAGCCAAATTGGAGAAGATTTGTGCAAACAACGCCTCCGATAAAGGGCTAATATCCAAAATATATAAGGAACTCATACAACTCAACAACAAAAAAACCAAACAATCTAATTAAAAAATGGGTAGAGGACCTGAACAGACATTTCTCCAAAGAGGACATACAAATGGCAAATAGACATATTGAAAAAAAGTTCAACATCACGAATCATTAGAGAAATGCAAATAAAAAACACAATAAGATATCACCTCACACCAGTCAGAATGGCTATCATCAGCAAGACAAATAGTTACAACTGTTGGAGAGGATGTGGAGAAAAAGATCCCTTATACACTTTTGGTGGGAATGTAGATTGGTGCAGCGTTATGGAAGGCAGTGTGGAGGTTCCTCAAAAAATTAAGAATAGAATTACCATATGACCCAGCAGTTCCCCTCCTGGGTATATACCCAGAAAATCTGAAAACATTTATCCATAAAGACATGTGTTCCATTGTTCATTGCAGCTTTATTTATGGTGGCCAAGACATGGAAACACCAAAGTGTCCTTCAATAAGATGATTGGTTAAAGAAGTTGTGGTATACATACACAATGAAATACTATTTGGCCATAAGAAAAGATGAAATAGTGTCATTTGCCACAACATGGATGGATCTTGAGATAATGCTAAGCCAAATAAGTCAGACAGAAAAAGTGGAGAGCCATGTGGTTTCACTGACATGTGGTGTATAAAATTGAAAACAACAAAAGATCAAGACAAACAAATGAAGAAACAAAAACTAATAGACAATAGACAATAGTTTGGTAGTTACCTGAGGGTAAGGGGGTAGTGGTTTCTGGAAGAGAGTAAACAGGGTCAAATATATGGTGATGAAAGGAGAACTGACTCTGGGTGGTGAACACATAATGTGAGATATAGATGTACTGAAATCTATGTAACTTTACTAACAATTGTTACCCAATAAACTTTAATTTGGAGGGAGAAAGAAAGAAAGAAAGAAAGAAAGAAAGAAAGAAGGAAGGAAGGAAGGAAGGAAGGAAGGAAGGAAGGAAGGAAGGAAGGAAGGAAGGAAGGAAGGAAGGAAAGAAAGAAAGAAAGAAAGAAAGAAAGAAAGAAAGAAAGAAAGAAAGAAAGAAAGAAAGAAGGAAAGAAAGAAGGAAAGAAAGAAAGAAAAAGGTTATTTCTAACAAGCAAGTTATTTATTGAAAAGTGCAGCTTTAACTTTCTATTACTTATCTTTATGAAAATGGTGATTTGAATACTTTGTTCCATTGTCTTTTAAAAAAATATTATAACTTTATAATTATAATTGATTTCTATATATGTTAATGTATTTAGGCTGGAAAAGGAATTTTTGAGAAATGCATTTAATTTTAATAAGCATATATCTAATTTATTTTAGGTTACATATTATGTACTATGGAGTTGATGTTTATTTTACCTAATTTGTTTTTATGAGTACTCTATAGAATCCTGAGTATATGGATCAAGTCTGGTGGTAATTTATACATCTTGTTAATACATTGCTTATGTATATCAGCCCCTAGAATAAAAAAGAAATAGACCTCTCTGAGCCCAATAGCATCTATGGATTTGGTTTAATCTGTTCTTTGCCTAGTGTGATGAATGACCATAACTAGAAACATGACTATTTATAAATACGTGGTAGGAAAAGGGGGCAGTTTTAGCTAATCATATTGTAATATCACCTTTAAAGAATCAAAAACTTTGTCACACTCTAATCTCTAAGCATAATCCTTGTTATATCAATACAGCATAATATAGGATTCCCAGGAAGTAAGATAATTTAAATGATTAAATGAGCAATTTCAGTCAGGAGTTATCACAGATGTCAATAGTAGATAGGGTTTCAAAATAGAGATTGAATGCCAGTAAGAGGTTATGTAAATAATCCCAGAAAAAAAAAATTTGTTAATATATAGCTCAAACCAAAGCAGTTTCTACGTTTTTTGTTTGTTTGTTTTGTTTTATTTGGGGAAGAGGGCATAATTAAAAGGGTTTCAGAAAAGAATCCAAGACAACTGAGGAAGTGGAAAGAGCATTTTTTTCCCCTGTAAATGTTGAAGACAGAAACAGAGTGGTAGCTAGTGCCTGTGTGTGTGTGTGTGTGTGTGTGTGTGTGTGTGTGTGTGTGTGTGGTGAGCGGGTGTTTGTTTACTCCCTTGTCTGGGAACTCCTGGAGCATGTTTAGATGCTAATAGGAATTCTCCCATGAAAATGGGTTATGGGTGATGCAAGTTAGTGAGGGGTCTGAATGTTGGAGTGAAGTTCTTACAAAGGGTATAGGGTAAGAGGACCAGAAATCAATTTGATGAATGGGATATAATAAGAGTAAGACCATAATAGTTGAGGAACTCCATCATTTGTAAAAATAGAAAATGGAGGTATTATCCATTACAAATGCATAGGTTCATGATTTGATGTGCGATGATGAATAAGATCCAGTTTGACAGCTTCTACTTTTCTCATCGAAGTAAGACACTTTGGGAATCATGGAGGTATAGGAGTGTTAGTATATGCACAACATTATTTTTAAATAAATAGCATTATATATTGTGCACTGATTCCATACCATGATCAAAACTTTAAAAATAGGCAGATATTTAACTAAGGAATATTCATTTCCATTGTCTGACAGTTTTGTCTAAGATCTGAAAAGGAGATAATTATGTCCCACTATACACAGTGTTCTTTGCTCAGATAAGATTTCCAGGGCTTTTGAATGTTTTTTTTTTCCCCCTTAAAAATTAAATGAAATATATAGCTTTTTATTTTTCTTTTTAGTTTTTCCAACTAATGAATGGCAGCATTCCCTTCATTACAAAAGTAAGCAATTGAGGCTTATAGCAAATACTTAAATATAGAGTCATTGGTTGTAGGCATGCATAATCTAGAATATTTTCATAAACTCTAAAGCAGCAAGCATAGTCATTTACTCATAGGAAGTGAAGCAGTTGAGAAAGCACAGGCAATGGTATTTTCAATTAAAATATGTAATATGGTGGTTTTAAAGTAATTATCAGAGATTGACACTAGGAAGTATCCTCATAATCAGAGAATTTTGATTAACCTAATCACTCCTTTACTATGCCTATGCAAATAATGTTTCCGTTAGTATTCTAATTTGAAACAACAGGTTTCTTTTATTAATTAATAAAAGGAAGTTACTAGTGATAATGTCAGCATTATAGCTAATATTAAAATCTGAAAAGTAATATGACAGAAAAAAATAAAGTTGATTACCAAAAGAGAAAAATGAGTTTATTTACAATATTTACTCAGGGAAAATTGTAGTCATCACTAGCCAGAATCATGCAGACAATGGAGAAATATTCTTCAATTAAATGTACTTTTCTGGTTCTGAGTCTTTTGAATACTAATTATTTTCATCTCTTTAAATAAATCATGTGTTAGTTTATAAGTAAGTTATTTTAAAGTAATTTTAAATTAGTACTAAATGTACATTGATACTTTTATTATTTAATACATTGTCAGCTATGTCCCTTTCCCCACCCACAGCTTAAATTTATCTTGTTTCTATGCTATATTATGAAATAGAAAGTTGATCAGAATAAGTTAATTCAAAAAAGAATACCAGGTATGTGACTCCATTTTCTTGAACCTAGAAAATATAAATATGTGCACTTTCGAAAGCACAGTAGTTAATATACATTAATAAGTTCAAGTGGGTTTTCAAAAAGTATAGGCAATTCTAAGGTGCCCCAAATCCAAGATATGAGATGCTATATGCCATTTGAGAGTTTCTGGTGCTCCATGTCTTGGCCACTCACTTAATACTGATGTTGGAAAGATATTAACTAAAATTAAGTGGAGATGAAGAAAAAATCCATTTGAATTTGGGGTGAGGCATAGAAACCAGAAACCAAGAAAGAAACAATTTATCTTCCAAATTCTGTAGACTGGCACCATTCCTACCACTCAATTAATTTTGTCCCATTCCATTTAGGACTGCAAATGGCATTGTCTCAGGCAGTGTCCTTGAGACGATGATGTAGCACCAAGGTGATGCCTTTCTCTACCTTATCCACAAGCAACCCAGATTCAGATGGCTTACTTCACTGGTGAACGTTACTGAACATTTAAGCAAGAAATAATACTAATGCACCGCAAAAAAATATATCAGAAAATAGGAGGAACATATACATACTGATCCATTTTTAATCATTTTATTTTGAAACAGTTTGTTGTGCACAAATTTGCAACAGTCCTGTACAGATTTCCCATGGACGCTTCATCCAGCACCCCAGTGATCACATCTTGCATACTAGTCACAGTACATGGTCAAAAACAGGAAATTGACACTGTCAAACAGATTAACTGAGAAAACTATGTCTGGATTCTTGTATTTCACCAGTTTTTACTTGTAGTTTGTGTTTTTTTTGAGTACAGTTTTATGAAATTTTTCAAATGAAATGTATAATTTCATGTAGCCATCAGCACAATCAAAACTGTTCCATAATCACAAAGAAATCATTTTGTGTTACACCTTAATAGCTATATTCTAAATTCAAACCTAACTCATGGCAACTATTGGATTATTTTCCATGACTATATTACTGTTACTTAGAGTACATCACATAAATAAAATTATATATTATCTAACCGTTTGCAATTGACTTTTTTCACTCAACAAAACACCCTTAAGATACATTCAGCCAAGTATCCATGTGTATCAGTTTTACTTTCAACAGGAAAATACAATTTAAAACTCAAGAGGAAAGCATAATCTCTTTATATATGTTTGATATATTTATCTATTTCTTGTTGTTTTTTTTCCTGATGTTTCAATTTAAATCTGTTATCATCTCCTTTTTGTCAGTTCTCTTAGAGGCAAGTATTCTGGTGTCAAACTGATAGTTTCGTTTCATCTAAGAATGTCTTTAATTCACCCTCACTAATGAAGAATAGTTTTACTGGGGATATAGAAATCTAGGTTGTCACAGTTATTTCATTTCAATACTTGAAGAATATGTTACCACTTCTTTCTGATATCCATATTGGAATCCACTGACATTTAAATTGTTATTTTCCATAGGTTCTCCATTGTTTCTTTCTGATTGCTCACAAGATATTTTTTCTTTGTTTCTAGGTTTCAGGAATTTGTTTATGATGGTTCTGGGCAAGAATTTCCTTATATTTACACTATTTGTTGTTCTCTAATATTCCTGAATCTGGAAATGTATGTCTTTCACCAAATTTGGGAGCTTTTCAGCCATTGTTTCTTCAAATATATTTTTTTTCTACCTACATTCTGCTGCTTCTCCTGGATCTCTGATCTTTTGTTACTGTATCACATGTCCCGAGGCTCAGTTTCCCTTTTTAAAATTATTTTTCCTCTCTGGTTCAGATTGGATAATTTCTATTAATCTAAATTCATGTTCCCTCATTCTTTTCCCTATTAGCTTCACTCTGTGATGAGCCATATGGTGAGATTTATATTTGGATTATTGTACCTTTAAGTCCTAAAATTTCTTTTGGATTCTTCCTTGCATTTTCTATTTCTTTGTTGAGATATTCTATTTTATCATTTGTTTCAAGAGTACTCATGATTGCTTTCTGGATAATTTATTTACTATAGCTGCTTTATAATACTAGTCCAATAATTTCAACATTTATGTCATTTTGCTATTTATGTCCATCTATTGTATTTTCTCATTCAAGATGAGATTTCTTTGATTCTAGTATGATTGGCAATTTTGACTATGTCCCAGATATATTATATCTTGTGTTTTAAGAATCTGGTTTCTATTTAGGTCTTGTAAGATTAGGAACTAGTCATTGTATTTAGGTTTAGAATACATGTTCTGGCATAATTTTGTTGTTGGTGGTGTTAAATAAATTTGAAATCACATCAAGTAATGTTAAGTATATAGAACACATTTTCAATAATGCAATTTTGGGACACTGATAATGAGAAAATATTATGGAGAAAATTTAAAGCATTCTTAATTAAATGGAGAGACATAGCACATTTAAATATTAGAAGCCTCTATATTGTTAAAATTAATCACAGATTTGCTAACCTCAAACCAAAAGTTTTGCAGGATTTTTTGAAATTTATAATTTGATTATAAATTTTATGAGGAACTAGAAGAGACTTAATTATCAAAACAACTTTGAAAATAATAACAAAAGTGTAGAACTTATAGTCCCTCATCTCAGGACTTAAAGTTATCAAAATAAAGTTATATAGTAAAAGAAACAAACAAAAAAGACTTAGAGGTTAATGGAACTGAATAGAGTCCAGAAATCGACCAGCACTTACACAAGCAATTGGTTGTATTTGTTTGACGAAGGTTCCAAGGAAATATGTGGAGAAAGTATATTCTTTTCAAAAAAATAATTGACAGGCACATGCTGTACAATTTTTCCATTCTTTTACTTTTAGTATACCCTTATCTTTATAATTCAACTGGGTTTTGGTAGAAAGTGCATAGTCAGGTCTTTCTTTTGTATCTATTCAGACAGTCTACTTTTATTTTAATGAGGTAGTTTAGACCTTTACATTTATTACAATAATAATTTATTTAGATTCAATACTACCATCTTGGTAGTATTCTATTAATGCCTTTTGTTCTTTGTTCTTTTTTTCTGTCTTTTTGATCCTACATGGGAATTTATTCAGCAGTTTTTATAATTCTGTGTTATCCCAATCATTGCTTATCATTAAAAAATAGTGGTTGTTCTAGGGCTTACAGTATATATCTTTAATTCATATGGAGAATCCTCAATTACACATTTGAAACACAATTTTCTCTGTTTTATTTAATAACTCACCAGAATATGTTTTATTGTAATTGCAAGTACCAAAAAAAAATGAGTTTTTGCATGGATACTTAAATTTACTCATAATTCTCTGTATTTATTGCTTAAAGTTTATTCTATGATATTTATAGTTCCACCCGAAGAATTGCAAATACTGTAATCCTGGGATTACGTCAACATCAGACGAGGTGAATAACTGCTTATAAATTCCTTTTGAATTATTTCCAAATCATGTATTACATTGAATATTTACAATAAAAGTTTAAACTTTTTAAGTGATTGAGTTATACTTAGTTCTATATTTCAGTATTCCATACAGATGGACACCTTGAGAAACAGATATTTTGTACATTTGTCCAAGATGGGATGCAAAGCCTTAGGATCTAAATCTTTCCAAAAAGAAGACTGTACTTTGTGTTTAAAATGCTTAAGGAATTGATAGTAATTTAATATTGATGTTCAATGGCCATATATTCAAGTATGTGTTTCAGTGTTTTAGTCAGCATTCATTTATTAAATTTATTTTCTCTCTATGCTAAGAACTAGTTCGATATTGCTGAAAAAAAGAGAAGTGAAAAAGGTGTGCCTCTTGTCCATATAGAGATCCTAGTCAAGAGGAATAAATTGTGGTAAATATGTAATACTCAAGAAAATAGCTAAATAATTATAAGTTTAGATTGACTTTGAGGTAGTATTTCCTATACTTAGCTAGAGATGAGGTCAGAATTCCTAATTCCTAGTGAAGTTTTCTAGTAATTGAATCATGGAAGCATAGTGATCTTGTGTAATATTGATTTTACATATCAAATGTGACAACAACAACAAAAACCCACCAGCCTTTTGCAGGTGAAGAGCATCAGCATTCTTGTCACCATCATCATCATAGCTGTCACCTTGGTACATTTGATATCCTTTGTTGTATAGTGCACTGCAGTTCATTGTCAAGTGATTAAGAAGTCTAATACTATATTGGAAAAAAGTAGACTTATAGCTCATTGGAAATGCTTTCAGAAGAAAAATAAATAAATTTCATAAATTTTCATTAGATAATCTATGGGAACCATCTATCTAATCTAAAATAAACTACATGCACTCCCTCTTAAAAAAAAAGAGTATGCATTTTATTTTTATTTTATTTTATTTTTTTACTATCCAAAAGTCAGCTTTCTCTGAAAAGAAAAACAAGGCAATGCTTACTGCTGTATGTTTTAAGCATGCGAACATAAGATATCTGAAGAAACTTACAAGTATGCAGGAAATTTTCATTTTTAAGAAAAGTCTTAAAAAGAGAAAATAGAAAATAGAAGCGCCTATGTCAATCCAAATAATATAAAATAAAAAGCAGAGAAAGAACCCAGATGTGAGAAGGAATGCAAATCACCATACTAAGAAGCTGAGAAAATTACTCAGCAGGATCCAAAAATAATTAGGGACTGAGAGAGCATATTGGTAAAATATTAAAAGTACTTTGAAAACTTTTAAGTGACAATATATAATTTTTTTTCTTCTCGGACAGTATGATGAGACTTTTCTGAAAATAGATTACCAGTGGGGATTCACAGCTGTTACAATATTTATTTGACTTTTTAAATATAAGAGAACTAAAAAGTGAGGTTTATGTGAAGTTGAGTCTTAGTACATAGAAAAGTTTTAATATGTTTTGGTACTAGAATTCATAGACAAGAACATCAGAAATCTCAGGCATAAATATGCTTGGTTTACATAGATCTATAGACTTTAAAAAGAAAAACAACAACACATATTTCCTTACTTGCAATATTTATCATAGAGTACTCTTTTTATACTATGCTTCTTATTTTATCAGGCATATTTTGTATTTTAAATGTCATGTATGAGAAAATATGCAGTTAAAAGAATGTTGAATAGAAACAACCAAGGTCATGTATATGACCTAACTTTTATTTTACATTTCTGTGCCATGGTGATTAATAGCTGCAAAATGAATATTATTACATTTGATAAAGAAATCAAGGCAGTTTGATAAGAATATGGAAATTCATGACATTTTCTGACAGACATTTGATCTAGGAGGCTTTATTCTCTCCTCTTTCAATGAGTGTAGTGCATATTTTGCATATTTAGTGTAAAGATAATAGGTTTTCTCAGTGGCTAAACTCTTTTGGTAATTTAGCCATAATTGAATTGGGCTCTTAGTTGGTATCTTGTGTGTATGTGAGTTTATGCAGTTTAGCATCTTTGTATTAAATTGTGTGTTACTTTTTTTTAAAAAAGATTATGCACCAAGGAGATAAATGTCAAACTCAAGAAGTTCAGATTCATAATTAAACCACCTGCCTTTCTCTTCAAATATGGCACATAATAAATAGTCCTTTCATTTTTAACAGAGTCATCCTCCTAAATTCAACTAGCTTTTCCTTAGCTCAGATATTATTGATCTGATTAGTATTTCTTCGTCTTTAAAAATATTTAACATAAATGAATTGCATTATATGCTTATTTTGGCGGAGTGTGATAATTTTCAAGTGTATGATACTTTGCAGATTATTGGGGGGTGTTGTATATTTACAGTGATTGGACCCTTCAGTTCAATGCCACATTGTCTTTTAGTAATAATTTGACAATGGGGGAATAATTATATGTTGAAACACATCAAGAATTTATACAGACTATGCAAAAGTTACTCTATGTGCTTTATGTAAATCTTAGACACCTCTCTTGCTTCTATGTGTTAAATGACTAAAAAGATACTACCTTCATATATCTTAATTACTTTGGATTCTGGAATATGAGACATATAGCTTTATTTCCTCTGTGCTAGCTGGTTAAATATTTTACAGAATGCACAAGTTATTTTTAGAAAAGTAGTGTAGCCTCATAAAACTGAATTGGGAATAACTTATTGAGTTTGGTAAAACAAATCTATGAATTTACAAATCTATGAATTTCCATGATCTGAAATTGGCACATGAACACATGAAGTATATTGTCTGTGTTTTGACTTCTCTGTATCCTTTGAGGAAGTGACTCTCCATTTCTCAGTATAATTACAGGGAAGCTGTCAATCCTATGATCCTGCCTTTTGAGCCATAAAGATGCATATGAGACACAAGCTAGCCTAAATATGCACAACTGTATACTTGGATGCCGTGATTGTACCAGGGATGGCTAAGTAACTCAAGCAGAGCCAGAATTCTATTTCTGATGGAGAGTGCTAAAGATGTCATATGCCTGAATTGACAAAGGGCAGCTTTACAATGTGAAACAAATTGCCTCAAAAAGAGACTAGTATAGAAAAAAGCAGGGCTAAAGAAGAAAAACTTATGAGGGTGTGTGTTGATGAGATGTGTATACAGTTATGAGTGTTCATATGTATACAAATGTGTATATATATTCGTAAAACATATATTCTTAAAATACAGAGAGAGACATGTATCTCTACGTATAAACATGTTTTCTCTCCTTGACTGAACTCTAAATAGAGTCTTCTGAATCCTCTTCCCCAATAGGCCTGAAATTCAGGGCTTCCATATTATTTTCTTCATTGTCCAATTTTAGCAAGAATTCCACTGTCAGTTTATTTGGATATCTGATCATCCTCCATATCTGACCAGGTTTCTCATCCTCCACCATCCTTCACCTGATGTCTGATGACCCTGAGTTGCCTTCAGCAAGAATCCTGTTAGATCAATTATGCCAGAATCTCCCCTGACCCATGATGTTTCCTCTTAGTCATTTCCTATCCCCCAACCCAAACTTCTACTCCCCCTTGTTCCCTGGCTATAAGATCCCACTTTTCTTTCTTGTATACGGAGTAGCCACCAATGTCTCTTTCTTATTTCAAAACCTTGTTGCTGTGGTCCCTATATCTATTGTGATAATCCCCTTGAATAAAGTATGACATACCATTCTTTAACAAGTGTCAGAATGATTTTTTCATTAATAATACACACATACATAATCAAGAAGTATGCTACTAAACATGTTTTATGTTATCATGTACTGGAAACATACCAAAAAACAAAACAAAACAAAACAAAAAAAAAACGATGAGACCTGAATAAACTCCTGAGAGAGAGAAAGTGCAAGAGAGAGAAACTGTAAAGTCTAGTACACTGTGTCTTATCCTATTACTCCAGAGGGAATGGGATATCAGAATGTTCTTGTTCAAAAAATTATAACACTTGATTGGAAGGTACAAACATGAGTTCGGGTTTATATGGTTAAAATAGAGACCATGGATTAAAGAGAAGATTCTGAGTATAAAAGGCAGAGATTGCAAATGCAAATGAATGACAGAGAATGAGGATTCAGGGCAATTGAATTTAGCAATGGGTAGAATGGATGAGGTTTAAAATATAAAGGGCCCAAATTATGAGGTATTTTGCAGGTTATATTAAAGATGTTCTGAAGTAATGGAAAAATGAAGAAATATTATTAACAAATATGCTATGTACACTTTTGTGACATAAAAGCAGCGTACTGTTGATAGTATTGTGGATTATAAACCTTGGTTAAAATTAGAGGCCAGGAAATCAGTTTTAATTTGATACTGATGATAGACATGAGAAAACTGCTTTCTGAGATATTTTAAAACATAAATTGATAGAACATGGCATCCAGTTTTTTAAAAAAATCATCAGTCAGTATGAACTCTACATGTTCAGCAATTATTCAGATGGCAGTGTTTGTTATTTATTAAAACGGGAAATAAGGAAGAAGAAAGAGAAGAAAGAGGGTGGGAGGGGGCAAAGGAGGGAAGAAGGCTGGTGAGGCAGGAAGAAGACTTTCAGTTTAGGTGTGTGGATATTTGATAAATCAGCAGGACACCATGGTAGCTGGAGCAAAGGAATGGAGCTTTAAGGGATAGTTTGTAATCAACAGACTGACCTTCCAAGGAATTGCAGTGAAAGCCACCAAGAGAAAATATCCACCTGGAAGAAGAACCATGAAATGGCAGAGTACTGGAATCCAAGGCAGTTACAGAAAGAAAGCAATCATCATGATGGGGTTCAGGACACACTACCCCAAAATATGGCACCTTGGAATATTGAACATTGTAAGCTGAAGGCACTTGAGCAAACAGCAGAAGCCAGAAGTTCACTTTGATCATCTCCCCTGAAATAGATCATAAAACACTCATATAAAAGATGTCCTCCCTTTACCATAAGGGAAGGAGCGTCCTTACCTCCCGAGATAAAGAAACAAGGGAAATCTTAACAAACAGGTCTTGCTCAATTTTCCCCAGTTTATTATACTTACCTCATGCTCTCTGACCTATCATATTCCTCCATGACTATCCACACTCCATCTAACTTAGCATAAAAAACCTTAGATTTTACTGTTTCTTTGGGTTTTCATTTTCTTATGAAGGTTACTGTGTCACTTAAAACTTATATTAAATAAATCTGTATGCTCTTTTCCTGTTAATCTGTCTTTGCCAGCTTCCTTTTAAGACCCAACCAGGGACACAAAAGGGTTGAAGAAAACATTTTCCTCCCCTACAATCAACATTATTACATATTGGAGATTAAGCAATGAAGTGTTTTGTCAAAAAATATAGTACAACAACAAGGAAATGAGTCATCCTCGTAACAGTATTTTTTAAAAAGATGTGAAGAAGCAGCCATTTATTTTTTATTTATTTATTTTTTGAAGTAGTGTGAGGGAAAACTGGGATTGGCCCACAGAGTAAATTTCATGCTATGCAGCTGTTGAGCAGGCTAAGGAGAGAAAGAATGCATCCTTCCTGTGCACCTGTGGAGTAGTGGAGAGGATGACAGAGAAAGTAAAAAGGGGGTCAATGAGCTCAAGTTCTTGATGAGAATAAAGACATTGTTTGTTTTAAGATACACTAAAATATTTTGATGAACATATATTTGAGCCCTTTAAAGAATAAGCATTTGCTTTCAGAGTTGTGGCAGCCTTTGTTGTGACAGTGCTTATATAAACAGTAACTGATATACAGCAATTAGGTATAGAAAAGCTTTTACACAAAAGTGAGCTCCATTTATTTCCAGAAAAAAAAATCTATTTTGGCAGAAAGTACCACTGTATTTTACACTGATTTGAGAAAAAAGTGCTGAATGAACAAGATTGTTGGAAATCTTATTTTTTTCCAACTTAAAAGTAGAGTCATCACGAACAGAAAAAATTCCTAAGATGACCTAAGTGACTAGTTGATGTCACCTGAGTTTGTAGTAGAGGTACAAGGAAGACAGATCAACGACATGTTTTTTGATACAGTTTAAGCAGGTAAATAAGAACTTTCGCAAAATGTCACTTGAAAGCCAAAATGATATGATATCTATCTATATCTATCTATATCTATCATCTATCTATCTATCTATCTATCTATCTATCTATCTATCTATCTATCATCTCTTTCTGCCTGTCTGTCTGTCTGTCTAATTCTATCTATCCATAGACAGATAGATAGATTTAGATAGATATAGATATTGATACATATATTTCCCAAGATAGAAAGAGAAAAACTGAAAATTTTTCCTTAAATTACAAACTACACTTATTACATATAAATATATTGATATGGCACTTAAAAATCAGTCAGAATTACTGTGAGAATTTTCTTGTCACAAATTTTTGTTTTGGCCCTTGCATCCACTAAGCAGGAAAAGATGGCATTTGTTTCTTTCTGAAGTGAAAAAGTTAAACACTTTATTATATCAAATGAAATATATTGTATTATTAGAGTCCCCAAAGATGTTTGTGACATACAGGTGGCTTTCCGCTATGTGTTTCATCTTACACTCACTTGTTCCTTCTAATAATCTTCTCTATGCACTAAAAGGTCTCAGGTTTTGATATACTCATGTATATGGCAAACCACTGCCCTATTTGAAACATACTTCAGTAGTAATGTAATAAATATAAGTAATGTTATGATATATATAATACAAGTAATATAAGGATATTCTTTACTTCTTTTTACATTTTAGTAAATACTTTTTCTAGGTTCTGTTAACGTTATATTATTTTTAAAAAGTAGTTCTGTTGTCCCAGTTAATGCTGAGGGATTGTAAAATGGTAACTATGAGAATATTTTGAAAAAAAATAATTATAGACAAGTGTATCATTAACTGCTATTCATAAAAAAAAAAAAACTCAATTGAAATTAAATATTTTCCTATTTAATTTAACTGAGTGCATTTTAAGACCAGGTGTTTTCTTTGCCTCCTATTTAATTGTCTACTTGTTTTTCTTCACCTGAAAGATTTCTTTTCAAGCACTTTGCCAAGACCCGATGTATCTTTCTTATAGTCAGCTCTTGATTACCTCCTGAGATTACAACATTATAGATTACCTGTAACAAACCTTGCTTTTCAGGACTTATTGACATTGCTATCTTCTCCACTCACAATTAAGTCATTTCCTGACATTCAGTCTGTTTCTCTATTTTGTAAAGTGCGTTTTCAAAGTCAAACTATTTTCTGATTGCATTTAAGCATTTGAAATACCAGCTAATCTCATTTTAATTACTCTCTCAAGGTAAAAATATGTATTAGGTAATATATGTATCTGTTCAAGAAGGTACCGTGTTTCCTCAAAAATAAGACCTAGCCAGACAATCATCACTAATGGGTCTTTTGGAACAAAAATTAATGTAAGATCCAGTCTTATTGTACTATGATATAAGAGCAGGTCTTTAATATAATATAATATGATATGATATGATATGATATTATATGATATATGATATAATAAAATATAATGTAATGTAACGTAACGTAATGTAACGTAATGTAATATAATATAATGTAATATAATATAATGTAATATAATATAACATAATATAATATAATGTAATATAATGCAATGCAATGCAATGCAATACAATACAAGACAAGACAAGACAAGACAAGACAAGACAAGACAAGACAAGACAATAATATACAATAATATACAATATAAATGGGTCTTATATTCATTTTTGCTCCAAAAGACGCATTAGAGCTGATTGTCCCGCTAGGTCTTATTTTCTGGGAAACACAGTAGATAACATAAATCAAAACGTTCAATTGCCATATTCAATTCCAACTCATTATGAATCAGAATGATGACAATCACTGAGAGATAGAAGATCCTAGAAGTGAAGACAGGCAAATAGTCTTCTTCATGATAGTATGTGTTAAGGAGGTGAGGGGATTGCAAGGGTACAGGCATAGCCACTTTGATTCTTTACTCAAAGCATCTTTTCTACCAAGTATTTAATTTTTAAAGTTTATTTTAAAAAAAGAAAACATTTCTTTCCATAATTATATAAATAAGTTCATATATATAATAAGTTTATATTATATTAATTATATGTAACAATTTCAAAACAAATGACATACCAAGAAATACTCTTCTCAAATAGGCAAAATTCTAAGCTCCTGAAGTTGGCCCTATTAAGAGAGAAATAAAATACACCTCATCGCCCTGTTTTTTACTAACCCACTTCCGCACGTTTTCATAGGCCTGTGGACACAAATGAGTTCATGGCAACATTCACAGCCATAGCTGCTAGCTTAGGACTAACCTTGTCTCTGTCACTGTAAACATGACATCCTTGTAACACCACCCATAGCCTCTTGTTTTATTTCCCAGCATCTCTAGAGTTGCTTAGATTTGCTCATGAACAAATTCTATAATTTATTTTTGCAAAAACTTATAAAACTGCATGATTATACCTTTATTTCTTGTCCCTCTATGTGCTTCCTTTTGTCAGAAAGATCTTACTTTTCCCAAATGTTCACACCTGTATTCCCAAAGTAGAAAACCCAGAAGATGCCAAACTGTGCAATATGCCAATGAGTTATCACTGAACGTGGCTATATGGAAACACATGCAGACACAGGGAATGTGCTCCTCTCCTATCATCTCAGACTCTTAAGGATCAGTAAAATAAAATTAATGGCTTAGGTTTAGGTATGTAAATTCCCTGCCCAAAATTATATATTAGTGCAAAAAAATGTATACACATTTTAAGAAAGAAAAAACTATTAAAATTATAATACTCAACATATACTGATAACAAAAGATGAATACAAGTCATGTGTGTACATTTTTTTGGCATCCCCAGTGTGTGTGTGTGTGTGTGTGTGTGTAATTATTAATACTATATACAGTATGTGTAATACACACATACACATGCATGTACATATGCACACATAAGTAATCATATAGTATATACAATGTACATAATATATACAGACATAAATTCATGTGTAAATATACATAAAACACACAATCAATCATAGTGCTATATGTTTACAGCATAACTTGTGGTAAACATTATATTTTAAATTTGAGAAATCACATAGGATTGGCTTTTCTTTAATACTAGTGCTTTTTACAAGGAGTTGAATAAAGTGTAAAGTTTAGGGAAGTGTAGGAAGATATGTTCAGAACACATGGATTCATGTTTACTAAGGTGGAGGTATTTCCTATTGCTGCAATAGATGATATCCTGAATTCTAATAAATTTAGTCTCTGGCCTTTATCTTTCTCCCTTGCTCTCTTTAAATTTCCTTACCTCCTTTATTCTCCATAAATGCATTTTTTTATCTCCACTAAAACACCCAATTTCTCAATTCCTCTTTGCCCATCAATCTGTCTCCTTCAGGCAGTAGTTATTGTACATAAAGACTAGCCCATGGCAAAAACTCTACAGTCAATAGGTGCAATATTCCACAGTTTGTGAAACAGCACTTTCCATCCCTGAAACAATTTCTTAATGCTTCCAGACAAACTCTATTACTAGCAATCATTCTCAGATTTCAGAGACTCTGTGGCTGACAGCTTCACTCTCTGGGCTCTCAGGTCCAACCACAATATAGTCCTTTCTTTTTAAGACAGGTAGCATGTATTTGCAGCTGAATGGTTTTAATCAGCTGCTTTTCTGTCTATAGAATTTTGAACTCTGACTTTCTTTTCTTTTGTCATTTCTCCGACACTTTCAGTCTAAGCTGCAATTCTTATGGTGTAACATTTTCAAAAAACTTGTGGATCTCCCATGTGTGTCACAAGGATTTATTCCATTAAAAATGAGATTCCTTCACATGTCTTTCCTAGAAAATCAAGCTCTACTTTTGGCTTCTTCTAAGGTATCTGAGATCACCCATTAGTACATACTTAATATCTTCAAAGTACCTTCAGTGTAAATGGATACTGTGAACTTTTATTCCTTCTGAGGTGATAACAAAAGGCTGCCCAGCCACATCCTTAGATTTTTCTCCAGATTACGCATCCCTGAAAGTAAATTTTCTAATTTCAGTATCTTTCACAATCTGGATAGATTGAGAATTTTCCAAAACAAAATTCTGGTTCTCTTTTGCTTAATATGTTTTCCCTCAATTTACTTTTTTCCTCTCTAATTTTACTATAAGCAGCAAAAACAAAACAGGTTACATCCCCAACAGTTGCTTGAATTTGTTCTTTGCTAATTATCCAAGTTCATCATTTCCAAATTCTGCTTTCTATATAACTCAGTTTCTACCACAAATAGAATGTCAAGTGTTGTATACAATAGATATTTGACTTTAGAGCTGGAAAGAAGACTAAGAAAGCATAAAGTTTCTCACCATCACTTAGGAATAAAGTATATGAAGCAATTCTTTTGAAATAAATTCCCTCAACATTAGAACAAATAACACTCCTAAAACATTTTTGTTGTGTTTTATTACTCTCTATTGCTTTGGGATGTCATAGTAGTTATAATATACATTCCTTTCTTGTAAATAATAATCTAAACTGTTCCTGCCTTTGTTTGCTATTGGTTACTTTTTGAACTTTTTATTAGATTGGTACTTTTAGCATTTCTTTACAGTGTTTCTAGTGATGCTCTTAATCTACATGGAGACTTTAATCAGTAGATAACAAAAATAGGAAATATATATATATATATATATATATATATATATATATATATGCATATAGATAATCACATATATATATTTATATGTGATTTGTCCATGTAATTCAAATATGACATAATTAACATAATTATCTTAAGCTTTTCATAAATGTTCAACTAGGGTAATGAGACAGAGAACAATGGAGACCTATTTTTACACAGTAGTTAGAGGAGATCTTTTATTCTTATGAATGTTTGAGGTAGGACATTTCCATTAAGTAGGAAGGAAAAGTAAGAAAGCCAGATTGACACTAATATTACTGCAATATATCAGTTGGCATGGTTGTAGAAAAAGGACATTTAGAGGTGCTAGAGTTCAATGGCAGAGGGAAGTAGTAGAAAATGAAGCTGAAGAAGCTGATACTGAGTGGCTCCTGAAGAGCACTGTAAATTATATCAAGGACTTTAAATTGTAGTAAATAGGAAAAGGTACTAGTGGATTGACAGTGACAAAAATTGATTTATGTTTTTAAAGAACTTTTGATGCCATGTGGAGAATGTAGAGTAGAAATGGGATCATAAAGACCTGTCTGAAGCTGCTACAGTGGAATGCATGGAACAAATTAGTTTATTGATGGATGAAAAATATACACATCCTCCCCAGGGGGGGGGAAAATACTTTACTTGCAAGAACTAAACTATAATAATTGAAAGAAAAAAACAGAAAAGAATGAATGGAATAAAGAAAGAGAGAGAGAGAGAGAGAGAGAGAGAGAGGGAGGGAGGGAGGGAGGGAGGGAGGGAGGGAGGAAGGAAGGAAGGAAGGAAGGAAGAAACGAAGGAAGGAAGAAATGAAGAAAGGAAGGAAAGAAGGAAGGAAAGAAGGAAGGAAGGAAGGAAGGAAAGAAGGAAGGAAGGAAGGAAGGAAGGAAGGAAGGAAGGAAGGAAGGAAGGAAGGAAGGAAGGGAGAGGGAGGGAGGAAGGAAGGGAAGAAGGATGACAGAAAAACATATTTTCTCCAGAATTAATGACTTTCCTTTATATAAAAAACACAGACTGAAAAACATTGGGTATAGTGTTTTAAAACAAATAATTGTAGATGGAGGAGTGAAGAAGTATGGACCTCTTTTTAACATTCCCCGAAAAAAAAAAAAAAAAACTGAAAAAAAATGAAGATTTGCTAAGTTCTTTGCATTACTGGCTCTAAAGCACTTTGCCCTTTTTAGTACTTACAGTCTGTACTGTGTTTCACCGAAAATAAGATCTAGCTGGACAATCAGCTCTAATTTGTCTTTTGGAGCAAAAATTAATATAAGACCCAATATGTATTACATTATATTACATTACATTACATTACATTATATTAATTATATTATACCTGGTCTTATAGTAAAATAAGACCAGGTCTTATAGTAAAATAAGACCAGGTCTTATATTAATTTTTGCCCCAAAAGACCCATTAGACCTGACTGTCTGGCTAGGTCTTATTTTCGGGGAAACACAGTAACCTTAAATGCACTCTACACTGGGCAAGGTTTTTGCATCATGTTGGGACTCTGAGATTAGTCAAATTTCTAACTTTGAATGTCAGCAAACATAACAGAACAAAGATAAAAAACAGCTTTTACATATTTCTATTCCTGATTTTGTCCTTTGTTATCAACATCAGGTGGACACATCCAGGCTAGTCCCAGGTGAAGTACAAAAAATATATATGGACCAGAGTCACAAGGCTTCAGGTATCTTTGATTAAATCATCACAGATCAATAAAAAATCCAACCAACACAGACAGCACAGCCTCCTCACCAACATAAAACTTTCAGATTCTTGGGCTAAATAAACATTTGTTGTCCTATGACATTGAGCTCACATGGTGTTGTTGTTTTTTTTTTGTTGTTGTTGTTGTTGCTGTTATGAAACAATATTGTGGCAATATATAATTGATACAGATGATAAGGAAACAGTAATGAGAGTATATATAATAATTTTATGTAGGGAAGTTCTGTGAAAGGACATGTTGAAGACCAGAAAACTTTTCCCTTTCCCTCTTAGTTGTTCTGGGTGGTTGAAGACCGGGTCTTACCTTATTAATATTTGCTCCAAAAGATGTGTTAGAGCTGATAGTCTGATAGTCTGACTAGGTCTTATTTTCAGGGAAACATGCTAGCTTGTGTTACTATGAGTCACCCCCAGATTTATGTACAAATTCACATGAGGCTGTGAACAGGGTATAATGAAAAAGAGATACCCTGACAATAGAGGATAGATCAGGAACTTCAGCAGCGATGCATAAAGATAGAGACTTAAGTCTAAACACATAACACAGAGAAAATACTGATGAACCAAGATAGAACCTTGGCTAAAGGAATCGCTTGGAAATTTTGGAAGACTAAGTTTTTCTTTCTTCCTTCCTTCCAAAAGAATGAATATAGCTATCAGTTACAGAGTTAAATCAGAAGTGACTGTTATTTTAAATGCACCTTGCTACTCAGTATGCTGCTCATTTTGCTGGGTACAGAGTGTGCAAAGGAAATCTTGAGAAAGTTGAAGCGTATTGATATCTAGTAAAATCATTACAATGAACAATTTTTATATTACATGTCTATGTGTGGGTTAGAGAGAAACTGAAGAAAAGTAACATGAATTTAGAGACTAGAATAATTTCTAATAATAGAACACATACTTAGTACAACAAAAAATTAACGAACAAAATTCACAGGTGATTTCAGTGAAATTCTGAGCATCCGTTTCCTTCTTGTTACCTGGGTATGAGTCTGAAATGTCAAAAGTGATAATTATATGAGAAGCAATATGACATAATAACTTTAAAAACCTTTAAAATATGTAAAAGTCTGTGAAAATTAAGTTTAGTTTCTCAAACTACAGAATGTTTTCCCTAGTCATACTCATACTTAGGACATAGCAGAACCACTATTTTCTCAGTTTTTAAATGAGAACAATAAAAAATAGGGCTGCAGCTGTCCCAGAGAAACCTTCAATCAATCATGTTTCTGCTTTTCCAAACTTTCATTTATATAATTGTGAGGAAATATTGCCAACAAATCAACTCCAGGAAAACATTCAAACTATTAAACAATAAGGGATCCTGACATCCTAGTTCTTCTACTAAGAGGAATATAAAGATTGAGATTGAATTGAACGAGTCTTATAGCCAGTTTCATTAAAAATGAAGCATGAAAAATTAGAGGAAATCAGAATATACAGATACATCTCTTGAAACTTTAGATAAACAAATGCATGAAATTTTGTACAGTTACCTAAAAAATTGATTGATTCACATACACTGTAATTAGAGTTAGAACATGTTGATTTAACATGTTTTTTTGACCAACTTCTAGGGCTAAGTATTGGTCTAGATGCTTGGGCTACAGCAGTAGATTTAAAAAAAAACACAGACACATTTTGGCAGTTTAGATATTAAGGCATTGGGGATACTTATTTGCTTTTTCCTTTTCTTTGTTTCTTCAACAAGTATGTATTAAATACCAGTGATGGGGAAATATTATGCTGATCAATTTTCTACCCTCATAAAACTGAAAGTTTAAATATTTGCATGTTTCTGGAGTTGCATAAAGATAAGTGAATTGACTTTGTCTTTCCAAAAATTATTATTAAATACATTTTGAATTCAGATTTGTAAAATGAGAGATGGATATAATTAATGGGTCTAGAGTCCTTAATTGTGAAAGTAGACTATGTGTTGCTAAGTTGAAGTAATATCAGTTTGCACTCTATAACAACCTTCTAATATATTCATCATTTTTACATCCACTTTCAACTAATCATCCCTATTGAAACCTTTATGGAATATAATATCATTTCATATTTATAGTTTTAAGAGACACATTAATGATCAAAATAATTCATATCTCTACTTTGAGGGCAGCAAACCTATTGTTGTTGATGAGATCTCTCTGGCTCAATTATCTACTTAATTGCATCTAGCTAGGAGGACACGACTGCTAAGACACAAAGCAACCCACTTAGTAGGTGAACCCCTGACCCTGAGGCAGTTAGAGGAAGCACATCTTGGTTCCTATTTCCTCCATCCTATGCATGGATAGGTGAATGACTTTTACTTAGAGTGTTCACATTGTTGCAGCTATTATCATTTCACAAATTGCTCTTTTTCTGACAGCTAAAATACATTTAGTTTTCTGCAAGTTTGTAGAGATTCTTCACTGGAATATAAAGTGGGGTTGTCACAAGGGAAAAAATGCTTTCCTGCCAGTCAGATTCAACACAAAATGAAGTCTACTATAAAATTGTGCTTCTGTCACTCAAGGTCAAGGGATAGTTAAGTAACATCACTCAAAGGGTTCTAAAGCTAGTCCTCTGTTCTTTATCTCTGTTCCAGAATCTCAAAGATTTTTAGGGCCATTTATTTAGAAGACGGGAAATTAAAAAAAAAAAAGGCTCTGTAAAAGGGACATTTTGTTACTTAAGAGAAGAAAATAAATTTCATGCAAGAATGTTTCTGTTTCTGTTCCTACCTTGGCCACGAGGTTTCATTCTTCCCCCCACCCCCAACCCTTCAATTTCACTCTGCACTCTCCATGGTGCTCTGTGTTTTGGGACGCTACTTATATTCTGCCTAAACTCCCTTGCCCTTCAGGTTCTTCTTCGATAGAGTCATGAGAGTGACTGTTAGGACATCGGTGGAAGAAGCAATGGAGGTTGAATAGGTTGAATAGGCCTGCGACCTTCCTGCTAGATAGGGGTAGATAGTGTCTGGATTGCTCTATGGAAGTCAGAGCACCTTTGGGGAAGTTATATCTTTCAGCTGTAACATTCTCAAGCTCACTCTAAGAGGACTGTTCCCATCTGAGACTGCACAGCTATCTGAAGTATCTAGTATGTTTGGAAGCTAAAGATCCAAGGAAGCAGAAAAGGAGAAGGGATGTGATTGTTTCTGCTCAGTCTCTCTCAGCGTGATGCCTCAGGTAGAGAGCACTTGTAACAATTCATGATTCTCTTGCACTGTGGGGAGATGGAAAACTGGGTCCCCCACAACGGATGCACACACAAAAGAAATAGTTGCAGGAAAACAAAAAACATTTGGAAAAATGGAATAAGAAAGAGCCTAGGAACACTGGATAAATTATGTTTACTTATCATTTTCATCATTGTTATATATAGAGAGTAGAAGCCAAACCCAAACTTATTTTTAAGGCCTAGTTCCTCTTTACAAAATTTTACTGATGTTATTACACATTTTAATTTGCAAAATATGCATTTTTTTGACATAATCTATCTCTTTTTAATAAAAGGGAAGTAAAAATAAGGGATTAAGTGGTGATCTAATAATAATAATTATGTGATTATTTAATAATTGGTTACCATATTAAGATGTGTTTCAAACATTGGCTGATGGGATGAAGGAGTGGATGCTTATTTCAGCTGCAATCATAAAGATAAGGGATGGAAAGAAACTGAATAGGGTAGAAAGAGGAGGCAGTGATGATAGGATTGAGGTGAATTACTTAGTGCAAGCAGTTTTGATAATGGATGTTTTGATTTGTTTGCTATTATCCACCACCAATACTAGTTAGTATATATGCTTTGAAAGAAAATAGACATCTAAATTATGGACCTATCCCAAATAGAATCTTTAAATATGTAACAATAATTATTTTACCAGTGGTTTATACATGGAGAGATTTACTGTTTTATAATCCATCTATGATAAAATATGCATTTAATATGAATACATTTAATAAAAATGTGTAATCAAATAATCATACATATACATTTTATAAAAATAAAGTTTATTTATACTTTGAGATGTATGAGTATTAAAACGGTTAGAAATGATTTCCTTTTACATTTTTTTTTGAAAAGTTCTCAGAGAAAAAAGCTGATTTTTTTAAAGTTATACTTATGGATGTTATTTCTATTTTGTCTTTAAAATTTTAAAAGAATTGGAACTAAAATATTTCAGAGAAAATATAACCACATCTTTATTTTATATTCAATTGACAATATTACCTGCTATCAAAAGGCTATGATTTTTTTGGCAGTCTACAATAAAACAATGAAAATGGCCTCTACTTATAATACTGGACATTAACACTTTTTTTTCTGTGTAATCTCGGTCACCACACTAATTTCATAATTTCATACTTTAATATGTATGCTTTCATGCTTTTATAAATATCCCTGTTCCCTTACACGTTTTTGCAAACAGATACAAAATTTGTGTTATTGTTGCTGGAAGAATTTTGTGGATTAGCAAAGGGATTGGCATGTGATCATTCTTTGCCCAATAAAAAACTGAAAGAGAGCTATTTTGTTTTCCAGAAAGGTGCCATTATTTCTCTGGGAATAAAAACATACATATATGCTTTCGAGTGTATATGCGTATGGTTACTAGAAAGCACTGTCTACTCCCAGGCGTGAGTTGTTGAAGTTTCCACAGAGGTAGTAATTATTCAATCTTTAAGTGTTCATACATATACATTTTATTTCACCTATTCCCTATAATCAATTGGGTTAAAGACAACATGGAAAGAAATGTTTTATCTAATGCCATTCTCTGAGTTACATTACAATAATATGCACCACAGAAAGCAGTTTGCTTACCAAGACATGAAAACTGCTTCTCAGTTAGAAATACAAATGTTCTCCTTGATTGAGTTTTAATGAAGATAGATGGACACATCCGCAAATGAACAGAGAGAAAAGAAAACCAGGAGAAGCAGAAAATAGAATGCAAGTGAATGCATTTATGAACAAGCAGAACCTGTGGGCTTTCTTTGTCTGATAGGATTGTTTCCTGCGAGTCTGAATGTAAGTGAACAGCTAGTCTTGCAGAGCATCTTAACTTTTCCTACCGCTCCAATTTCTTATCTTCTTTTCAGTCTAATGTAAAGCTATTCAAATAAAGTCTCTTCCCCCTCCCCCCGATTTTCTGATCTAATTATGTCAGCCTTTTCTGGGCAATCAAAATCAATGTTATGTTCCATGAAATTGCCTTGTATTTTGAAGAGTGGTATTTGACACCCATATTCACTTTCTCTTTTTCACGTAGGCAAATATAACTGCTATTTAGAGTCTTTCTTGAGTTTTTTCTTTCAGCATAGCAGTTGTGCCTTCTCTGTACGTTTAAATTTGAATTCTTACTTTGAGTATATTTCACGAGTCTGACAACCAAACAGAAAAGACTGTATTCTATAAAACACTAGTTTTACACACACACACACACACACACACACACACACACACACACACACACACAGATTTCACCACCTTAAATCATAATAGAATTTCTTTTGTTTAGTTCAAAATGTGTCCCAAAATATGACCACTGAAAATCATCAAAGTTCTTAACATTGTTGAATAAAATAAGACAAGTTAATTCGTATGGCTGACACCTTTCATCTTTAGCATTTTGTGATTTTTTTTCCCTTTTCTTAGTAACCTAATTTATTCCCTACAGTTCACTGAGGCTGTAAACTATAAGTGGAGTGGAAGGGCAGGGCAATCAAAATACAGAATATTGAAAAGGTTGAAGTAGTAAAGCACCTTTCCCAGGATATATAGGATATTACGACTTTTATATTTTATATTAACGCAGAGATTACATAGGGAATGGTACAAAAAGAAGTTATTTTTAAACGATTATTTCATGGAGACTCTATAGTAGAAAACTGAATTTAATTTAAGATCACCTGAAATGTATACACACACATATATGTGTGCGTGTGTGTGTGTGTGTGTGTGTGTGTATATATACATATATATATATATAAATAAATGTTTGGTAGTTTCTATGTTAAGATTCTGTATACTTATTGGTATTATATATCTCAAACTTTAATATAATGTCTAATGATATACATTATAACATACATATAGTAGACGGCCAATGAAATCTAATTCATATTGAAATAAGCCTTTTGATATTTTTGAGGGTTATATTCAATAGGCTAGAATCCTACCATTTTTCACTATCAAGACTTCAAAAACTTTGTAGCTCAGTGACATTCTTTTCCATATATTTGTGTGAAAGTCCTATGTATTTTTTCCTGCAGTCATTTTCTCTTACCCTAAGATTCAGGTGATTATAACGGATGGTAGTCAATTTCCTTAAGAGTTCTGAGTCTGAAGAGTTTTGATGAATGTGTGGCAGTTGAACATGGGGACTTTTTTAATTTATTATTTTCCAAAATGATACTTAGTGCAATTTCAGGACAAACTTTTATGGCAAGTTACAACTCAGGTACATATCCATTCTTTCTAAAACATTATTTAAACATCCTCTCTCTGCCAGAATATTGTTGTTGCAATTCTCAATGTGGACCCTCCTACAATTCGGGGGCCTAAGAGGTGAAAAAAAAATTGTACATGTAATAATACTAAGATGGTATCTGCCATTTTCATTTTCAATCTCTCAGGAGAGTATGGTGAAGTCTTCTTCCAGGAACTATATGACTTGTGATATTACAAATATTGGATATAGAAATAGATATAGAATCCAGTTCTTATATTGTCAGGCTTTGAAGAGATGGGAAAAAATATAAAATAAAGCCGCCTTTTCTCACTGAATATTTGTGCTCTGCAAAATATATTATTTTAAATATTATTTTTGTTAACACGTTTATTATAGTTATTTAAAATAAATTAATAATGAAGAACTAGGTTTAACTTTTTCTAAAATTTAATCCCTAATATTGTGCATTTTTACAGATATAATATACATAAAAATGATGTTCAGGTTCCTTAATAATATGTAAGTATATAAAGAGGCCCTGATGCCAGAAGGTTTGCAAGCTGCTCTCGCAGAATCTAGATTATAGTGTATTAATCAGTTTTCTCCATCCTATTCTTGAGAATTTATATGGCAGTAATATAGCCTACATTAAGATGAGTTGTAGTTACCTCACTGTTGTTTCTTATTCTAAGTTCTTGATAAAAACTTGTTTCTAATCCTCAGGAATTTATAACATATACTATAACAAAAAAAACACCTGGAAGAAATATCTGATAAATAGTAATGTTTTTTGGACCTGGTTCTCTAATTTCCAATTTTTCATTAGAGATACAAAAGAAAAATCCCAGATTATAGTACTTTAAATTTTTCTTAACCTCTTCTACTTAGCTGCTATGTGGTTATACATGTGTAAAAACATTGCTCCAGATAGAATACTTTGCGTCTAACTTTGTATGATTGTACAGAAATTTAATTTTACAAACTTTCCCCATCTGTGCAATTAAGGATGATTCAATATGCACTTCCAAGATTTGTAAAACAAATCTAATTTTGTGTATTCTCACTTATTTTGCAGAATTTTGTTATGTATCGATATCTGCTGCCCCACAAGACAATTTATATTCATACTATACTAGATGAATTACATCATTCTAGGTCTCTTCTTTTTCACTGTGTTTTCTGGCTCTAAACTTACTTGTACACTTGATTATTTACACAGAGATTTGCTCATTTAGCATAGAGGGTAACTCTTCCCCATAGACTTTGGATACAGAATACATTGGTTAGAAGCCCAGCTCTCCCATACATTATTTATTTGATCTCAGACAAGTTATTAACATCTCTAGATCTCTTATTTGTTCATAAATAAAATGAGAAAAAAAAACACAATAGTACCTATCTTATGAGGTTATAATTAGAACTGTACTGGTTATGTGAAATGTTTTCATAAACATGCTGGCACATGGAAAAGTTTGAATAAATGTTTGTTGTTGTGATTTTCTTATTTATTGTTAAACTCCAACTCTCAATGACCTTTTTTCTTTCCCTGCTTAGTCTAATTGTATTCTGACATAATCTTTCAGTCTAATACATACATAAGTCTTCTCTCTGCAAACATATATGCAAGCTACTAAAAAAAACAGAAGGAGCCCAGATACAATGTGTTGAGAAAACTTGTCACTGTCACAATGATAATGCTGTCTTCTCCAAGGGCACAGCTGAGAGTGGAGAAAATTAATGGCTAACATTTGCAGAAAACTTACTGTACTGACTGTGTATCAGTCACTGTGTTTGATATCTTGCCAGACTCTCCTAACAGTTATCCTGGGATACAGATTCTATCATCAATGTATCACCAATGTATAGATGAAGAAATGGAGGTTTATTCAAGAGCATACTGATAACAAGTGGCAGTTCCAGGACATGGCTCCAATTGATATCAGGCTTAGCCTGTGCACTGTGCGACTTTCCGAGCTGCTGTACTTGCGAGATCTCCCCAGCACTCTATGTAATTGTATCTTAATAATTAATTGAATCCACTTTTGCCTCTGCTGACACTTTGCTTCAGCTGTGCTCTCCTTCCAACCACCCTCCTGCCTTATCATATATCTCAATACATGAACATCTTAACACCTACATCATCTAATAACTTTTATTGTGTCATTCATAAGACATCTCCTTTAGATTGACATTTACTTGCAGTGTTTATCCTTAAAACTTAGGCATGATAAAAAAAAAAGTCCAAGCTAACAACAAACAAAAGAAAACCACCATGCTCTTTTCAAAATTCCCTTCCTCTATTTTCCTCTCCCAAAGAAACCTCCGATTTCTCCCTCCTCCCACAGATATGTCTGAATCCTAAAGTGAACTCAAGGTATATTTGAGTTAGTTGTACAAAAATTACTAGAGTAGACCTCTAAAATATTTTGTATTATAATGCTGAATGTAGTTTAATATAGCATTATTAGTTTAATTATCATTAATTAGTATAGTTTTATATATATATGTATATATGTATATATATGTATTAGCTTATGAATACATTATTACTTATTTGGATTTTGACTAATTGTCTGATTTTCTTCATCATTAAGTTTTTAGTTCATAGCTAAATAAATTGTTTAATTCTTATTCTTATGCCCAATATTTGGCAAGAATCTAAAGAGGACTTTTTACAAAAATATTGTTCTAATTGTTATTTTTAAAAAATTTAGCTACATGATTTAGTTTTTCAGATACAAATGTGAAGGATACACTACATATTGTTCTTATGCAAAGCATAAGCAAAATAAAGTACTAGAACTACAAATACTTTAAGAAGTTAAATGTTCAGTTTGGTAAACTTTTGATAGAACTCTACCTCTGAACATGAAGTTCTTTCAGAAATCATTTACATTTTTCAATGATGATTTGAATTGTATTATTCCTGTAAATTATCAAATTATCTTATGAATTTTTGGAGTGCTGTTCTGTGTATAACACTTTATGGATGTGTAGCTTGGATGGAAAATAGTGAAAATGGAGCAATTTTGTTTTCTTTAATACTTGAAGAAATATTCTATAATGTTTATATATAATCATTAAGATTATATATACATTTTAGAATAAAGAGGACTAACCTGTGGAATCTCACCTGAGATATTTTAGATATCAAAATGTCCAGACTTTGGGAGATGCTTTGCTGATGATTTCCTTTTTAGGGGTTCATGGGAGCAGACTATATTCCTCTGGTAAAGATAGATTATTTTCCCCAAAGAAAAGTGACTTCCAAATGACTATTTGTGGAACATGAAATATTAGGACCTAAAATTCTACTTTGTGAGAGAGACCACAGACTGGAGAGAGAAAAAAACAAAAATCTCCCCTTCCATATTTGCGGCATGAGGAGTAGGTGAGTTCTCCTTTTCCAGGTGGAGAGACACAAAATGTCATACCAGGAGGTGGTCTCAACAGAGACCTGTATGGGTTTTAGACTATCCAGTGCTGCTAAGTCATTTTTCATCGTAATTCCTTTCTGTTATGGACAAGTATTGACTCTTTAGTATTGGCTCATTAAATTGTTTCTGAAAGAAATTAGGGATACTCGTGCATAAATTTGGGGTGAAATACAACTACATAGAAGACTCCAATGTTCTCTATAGCACAGTGACCACTTTTTGGGTACAACAATCTGTCAGTTTCACAAGGGCCAGAAACAAAAGCAGCTGTGGGACCAAGAGTAAGACATATGAACTAAAGGACCCACAGGACTTTTGAGCATGCATAAATCAGGATACTGGTAAATTTCAGACCTAGCTGACAGATAAAATTAAGGGGGCCTAATTTTCTGACATGAATGTGGAGTGGATGCAATAGAACCATGACTATGATTGGGAGCAAGTACATCTAAATTTCAATGTAGTAAGAGGCCCAAATGAAATGAAAATTATATGTAATCACCATCTATAGTACTTTTCCTTGATCTTCACTGTTCTGAAGCTAATAAGATGAAGGGCAGCGTGAAGAGACATGAAAAAATGAGATTGTAATAATGTACCATCCAATCATTTATAAAATAGTATTACCTACATATAAAGTAACTTGGGCAACAACATTATCTGGGAAAAAATAACATCAGCCTAGTGAATGAGAATGAAGGAATATCAACAGTAAAGTTTTATTTCTGGCAAGCAGAAATGTTGAGATTATATAACATGTGTTTTGAAGGAAATAGTTCATTATCATTTGTTGACTATTTCCATGATCTACAAACAGCCCAAGATATGAACGAGGGGGAAAAAAAAAAAAAAAAAAAAAAAAGGTTACTAAAGGGTGAAAAGTGAAAAATAGAGAAAGGACAGTATCAGGTTTGAAGGGAATTCAACATCTATTTAAGTGTCCGACCAGAAAACTCACCTTTTAGGAGTAAAAGAACCCTGGAATATACCCCTAGTGTGTGCATTGTCATGCTGTTCTTTTGTCTTTTAGTCCTACTGCTTTAAGAAATGTTTTCACTTCCATTCCATGTGTTTTGTTTGAGACAATCAGTACATGACACCCTTTCTCCCACCCTCATGTGCACACAGAAACAGAAGCGTCACGGTGCCCTGTTTCCATACTGTCCAGGCTTGTCAATGGGTCTCATACGCATGTGCTTTCCCACCAAAGAACTCCTATCCCAAGTCTAATAAGGAGAAAAAAATCAAATGAACCCTAACTGAGGGATTTTCCACAAAATGTCTTACCAGTACTCCTCAAAACTGTCAAGGTCAGATTTAACAAGAATAGTATGAGAAATGGCCACAATCTAGAAATGTTTAAGAGACATGGTGACTAAAATATAATGTGGTGTTCTGGATGGTGCCCTGGGCAGAAAAATGGTATTAGGTTAAAACTAAGGAAATACAAGTGGATTTTAATAACAATGTATCAATATGAGTTTGTTTATTGTAGTGAATGTATCACGTAAAATGTTAATAATAGGGAAGCTGAATTGGAGTATGTGAGAACTACCTGAACTATCTTTTCAACTGTTCCATACATTTCAAACTGTTCTTAAACAAAAATAAAATAAATTAAGTAGCCTGGAAACCTAGTTAGATCTCTCTCTCATCACTTTTGCATCGAGCAAATAGCTTGTCTAGGAAATTCAAATTATTTAATGGTAAAGTGTTTTTTTCATTGTGATAAAATGTATGTCAAAAAAAAATCACCGTTTTCACAAGTTAAACTGTATAGTTCTGTGGCGTTAAGTTCGTTCACGTTGTTGTGCAACCATCACCACCTTTCATCGACAGAACTTTTTGCATTCCCAAAATGAAATTCTGTAGCCATTAACTAATAATATCCTGTCCCTATCCCCCAGGCCCTTGCAAGCACCATGATAATTTCTGTCTCTATGGAATTATGTAATATTTGTGTCCAACGTATTTCACTTAGCATAATGTCTTCAAGTTTGATCCATGTGTTAGTAGGTGTCAGAATCGTTCCCTTTCAAAGCATAATAATATTCCATTGGATGTATGTACCATATTTATTTATCCATTTATCTCTTTGGTGGACAATTGGGTTGTTTCCATCTTTGGGCTACAGTGAACACCACTGCTATGAACAATGATGTACAAATATCTCCTGAGTCCCTGTTTTCAATTCTTTTGAGTATATACCCAGCAGTGGAAATTCTGAATCGCATGGTAATTATATGTTGAAGTTTTCAAGGATCTATCATAGAATGATACATTATTTTTAAAAAGAGTTGTCCCACATGAGGAACATATACACTATAGCAAGCAAAGAGTTTAAAGAGAAAAGAGAGCTTGTTAATGAAGAAAAACACTCTCCAGAAAAATGGTGTCCTAAAGCAAAGGAAAATTGTGACTATATATTATAAAATGTGTTTTAAAAGATAAAGAAATCACTTTAATGTGAGGTCATAAAGTAGACATACAAAAACACAAAAAAGGTATAGCAAAGATGAAAATAAAATATGAGCTTTTATGCCTGACTTTAAAAACTGAAAGACAACATTTTATGTCAAGAATTATTTACTCTTAATTGTAAAATCAAAAGTGAATTGTATTATTTTTTATGGGAGATTGAAAATAAAGAAAAAAAAATTATATGAACTTCTTCCTATATTAAAAAAAATGAAAACAAAAACAGACAAACAAAAAAAAAAGCCTAAACTACTTATAAGTACAATAATCATACATCAAAATTGCCTAGGGCCGCCCTAGTTCATAAATGTACATAGTAAATATATAAATAATTTTATATTTTTTAAATTATATATCCCATAGTTTTTAATTCCCGTAGTTTTCTGCTTTGGACAATAAATAAAATATTATCCAAGTCATAAAAGAAAATATCACCTTGACCTTAGATTTCTCCAGTCATTTTCAGTGCCAGTAGACTAGAAAGACCTTGAAGGGTTTCATAAAGACTTTTGCAAACTATAGAAATGAAATTAATATTTTCAGCATTGGTGCTCTGATGAATAAGCATCCAAAATATATTCTAAATAGAGCACATACGTTGACATAATTTTCTCCTGAATGAATCTACAGACAGAATTCTCTCAAACAGAAAAAAAAAAAAACAGCCCAATAATCTCATCTATATCTTCATATACTCTTTAAATTTAATTTTATGGTGACAAAACATCCACATGACAATTGAAAATCAAGAATGTGTATGTTTGTGTGTGTTTGATTCTCTTAATTCTTATTTTATATATACCTATATATATATATATATATATACATACATACATATATATATATATTAAATTCTACTCTTCATTATAATTGATCATTTCCTCTCTGTAAATCATATAACACATTTTTAAGAAAAAGGAAAATTCTCTCATTCCTGTTATTACCTATCAGTATGTAGCATATACCATAAAAAGTTGATGTTGATAATAGTGAATATACTATTACCTCTAGCTAAAATAAGATAATATAATAAAGTGGACATCCTCCCTCTACCCATCGTTTTGATGTCTTACAGTAGTTTACAGAGGATATCCAGTCCACCAAAACTGTAATGTCTAGAGAATGCCATTAGCCTTTACAATATTTCATACCAAAGGGCAAGCATAATGAGTATTTTAATCAGAGATAGGAATTTCACTGAACTTTGTACCCAGACCCACAATAGCAACTGTGAGGGTACTGTTAGTGCTGACCTCACAGGGTTTTGACTCTGACAACGTGAGTCAACATACTCATGCTATTCAATTATATATGGCAAATAAGAAACACCACACCAGCATTAGCTATTCTTATCTTACTGGCCACATTCAATTGATATTTATTGAAATTCCTCTGTGCCTGACAAAGTTTTCATCACTATATACCAGTGAACAAAACAATGATTCTTCCCAATGTGGAGTGTTTCTTCTGAAATGTGTTGGGGAAAGAGAATAAAAGCAATAAAATGCTAAATAACTGCATTGTATTACTTATTCTGTGCTAAGGAAATCTAATATAAATTGAGCAAGATATATCTAGATCTCTATATACAATTCTGGCCAATTTTTTCTGAAACAATAGTTAAACATAATAAGGCAAAAAATAATAAAATAATTTAAACATATTAACAAGATGTGTGAGATTGAGAGAAAGGAGTTAGAAATTATTGCGTAATAAAATAATCAGTATAAAACTTGCTGAGTAAATATCATAAATTGGACACAAATAGAAAAATAGGGATGATGAGTTTATGAACTAGAGAGACCATTTTAATTCTAAAAGTATTCAAATTTATTTATTAATTTATTTTGGTAGAATGCCAGCCAAAAAAAAAAAAAAATCTGTAGGCTGCATTCTGTTTATATGACATTGCATTTGGCATCTACTTTAAAATTAAAAGTATCTCTGAGCACCTTCTTTCTAAATTTAGTCTAGGGGCTTATAAAACATTTGTTCTGTCAGTAAATAAACGGCTACAAGTAAAAGAGAATAGTTGAGGTTAATTTTGACCCCAAAGTTGGATTCTGATTCAATGTAATCATCTACATGCAAGATTTTCGAGTTAGTATAAATGTAGTCAAAATGCATGTTATCTCTTCCACGTCTTATTGAATAGACCTTTTAACTCTTCTGTTTGTCTCCAGACTCTCTCTTTTTCCATCTCTCTACCAGATAAACCTTTATAGACTAAATATATAATTGGTTTGCTCACTTGATCACTTGCTCTCTGTTGTTTGTTGAATCAAATTCAAATACCTCAATCCCTACCATCTGATCTCTCTTTTTCTATATTACATTTTGCCCCAACTACACTTCAATTACATGTCATTTCTTCAACATAACGTAGACTGTGCTACTATTCACCCATTTATCCCTTCTGTTATGTTTCCTGGAACACAAATCAACTCCAAAACTTTCTGTTGAAAATTTTACGTTTGAGAATGTTGAGAATTTTACGTTTAATTTTGTGCAATTTTCCTACACCGAAATAACTGGCAATTCTGAAGTCTTTGTTTCTTTGTCGGTACCCTTATTACAATATACTTTGGCTTGTATTATAATTCCTCTTATTGGTTTATATTCCGTGTTAGTTTAAAAATATATTTGCAAATGGAAAATATGGTTTTGTATTTGTTTACTATTCAGAATCAATCTCAAATAGAAAAGGGGCTAAAGGAAAAAAATATAAAAATATAATGAGAGCCTCCACTCTTCTGTACATCACCTTATGCATTTGAATTAAATCAAAGGTAAAATTATTTATTTATAGACATACTTTATTTTGACATTGAGAAATTTTCATGATGAAAACAGCTCTGATTTATGCTGTTAATAACAAAAGGGGGGGAGAGAAATAGAGTTGACATTACTATGTAAATGATTACTGTCAGCTATAGACAGAAGGATTCCTGCAGCCTGATATGCTCTTTAGTTGTATTGGGTTGAGACAGGGAGAAGGAACAGAAGGAGGAGAAAGAGAGGGAGGGAGAAAGAATTGAGACGGGATTGCCCAATATCACACTGCTAAAATGTGGGAAAACTACAGCTTCTAGTTCCAAGGCTATTATTTCACTGATATTTTCTCTTCAAAAATATATTTTCCTGTAGTCTACATCCAATATCTAATTTTACATAAATAAAACTAAAAGATTCATACATACATACAAAGAGTAATTTACATTATATAAATTATATCAATCATTCAGATTATATAAATAAAAATTTAGATCTTATATGTAAATTCTTAATTATTCAGATTAAAAAGTCAGATCTTATATTTCAAGTTCTTAATTATCATTACATTAAATGGCATTCAATTTTAAAGTTATATCTAGTGGATAATTGATATTAAAACTTAAAAAATAAGATATAACACTCGAAATTTCATAAAAAATTGTATTTATTTTTTATGTCCATATTTGTTTTAGAGTTGATGTTATATTCTCCCACTAAGCACTGGGGTAATTAATTAATTCTAGAAGCCCACAAAAGCCAAAATTACATCAATAAAAATAAATGACGCCTAGGTGTTTAATAAAGAATCTGCAGACAATCAAAGACAAGGAGAACAATTTTTAAAAATCCAGCAGGGTGGGGATGGGGGCTAAATAGCTTTAATGAGGAGTAACTATTACAATGACTAAGTTCTGAACAGAATCAGTGAAAGAAATCAAGGGATCTGTGTAGTCATTTCTCTGTATTAAAAAAAAAATAACTCTCCATCTAGCTGTGAAAAACATCGTTCAAGAATGAGGGCAAATAAAGACATTTTCAGATGAGCAAACCAAAGTCACCACCAAAAGAGATATGGTATAATATATTTCAAGGCTCTTACATAGGCAGAAGGAAACTAATACCAGATAGAAGCTTGAAGTGCAACATATTATAAAGATTAAGTAAATAAGTGAGCAGATTTGAAAGTTAATTAACTATGTAGATGAATCTAGGCAAATGTTCCTTGTATAGAACAAAGATATTTTATGAGAATTAAAAATCCACATATTTACAATTAAAGTAATGACATACTGGCATGTAAATTGGAAGGATATAAATGTAGAATAAAAGTCCTAAACTACTTTCAGCTTTGGAAAGCAAGATCAAGGTAAGAAAATAAACTTTAGTGAGTCAGAGATGCAAGTTTCCATTTCTTGAGTAAAGAAGGTCTACAAAAATCTAGAAAAAGCAGTTTAGTTAATGATAAAACATGGAAAACTTTCGCTTGAGATTTAGAAAAACTAAATTGATGCCCTATCTTTCCACTTCTATTCAATATGATACCAGATGACCTATTCAGAGTTGGATGGTGAGAATATGAAATAAACTACAATAACGTAATAAGAAAACAAAAAGAAAGAGGGAAAAACAAACTGTTCTCATCACTGGCACCAAGTTTGCCTATTAGAGTTAGTTTTCCAATCTAAACAATCAGATTGTGCTCAATAGTACACATGTTTTTGCCAGATTACATTTTTGAGAGTTAGATTTCTCAGGCTAGAAAACATGGGGGCTGCTAGGGTGAAGGCTGATGCCCATCGTCCTTGAGTGGTGAAAAATCTAGAATTTAGATCATTTCCATTGATCTCTAAAAACTATGATGGATTTTTTTTTTTTTTTTTTTTTTTGGCAAAGCTTTCTCCTAGGAGATTTTGTTGCTGTATCCTTGTCAGAGATAGTTCCTCCCTAATGAGGATCTTATAATTCCTTGATAGAAAAATAAGCAAATAAATTAAAAAAAAAAGCTTGAAATAAAGAAAACCAAAGCCAAATTTCCAGTAAGGCTTTTAGACTTAGTTATGGAAACACCTGACATAGTTAAAGAGGACAAAAGAAATATCAAGCATTCAGAAATCTTATTCATTTCACAAATAACTTATTTTTATAAGGACTACATTTCTGTAGAATAGATAAAGTGCAGCTAAAACCTTCACAAGCAAAGCACACTGAAATAGAGAGCATTGTTGTTTCGATTTATTCCTTATCAGAAGAGTCACAGTTCTGTGAATAATGTTATATTGTTAAAGATAAAGTAAGTACTTTCTATTCAGATAGCCCACAGTGCCTGGACTAATGGCTGTTTGACCATAATACATAATGCAAAAACAGTAATGCTTTAGTAAAAATTGAGTATGTAAGGCTATAGGAAAGCCTCTAGTAAAAATACCGTAATGAATTGTAAGGTAAATGTAGTACCAAAAAATATCTGAAAACTTGTCATATCAGGATTAATAGCCATAGAGTATATGAGAAAAATATTTTTAAATATCTAAGAAAATTAGACAAAAGGGAAAATGACAAAAGTATTTTAAAAGTGCCAGATTTCAAATACTCTAAAATGTCCAATGATGAAGGAGTGACTTAACCATGCCAGAAATGTCATGTGACCACTAAATGATGATAGTGATATACTCATTCATCGGCAGGAATGTTTTTCTATGATAGTCTTTCACACGGACACAAAACAGTATGTATGTTATAATACATTTAAAAAATATATGTGAGTGGCAGAACTAAACAGATTACAAAACATATATTGTGATACATTTAAAAATATATATTTAAAAAATATATTGTGCTACATTTAAAAAAATATATGTGAGTGACAGAAGAACCATACTACGTGCCCCTAAAAATATCAGACGGATAAATTCCAAATAATAATAACCATGTCATGGGTGTACAGGGCAGACAGGAAATGGAAAAGGGCAGAGGTATTTCACTATTACCCCCAGAGAAAATAAAGAGACTTTGACTTGGAAAACAATTCTAGTAACTAACTAATAATAGAGAAGATACTACATTTTTGGCAGTATACTCATTTATTTAAAGTATTTTTTCTTTCCAAGTGAATATAGCAATCCTGCCAGCTGTGTAATACAGCACATGAAGAAAAAAAGGCAAACCGATACTGTATAACTTGATCAAAGATATAACAGAGTAATAACAAAGAAGCTGGTCTTCAAAGCCAGTTTTGTTGCTATTATGAAGTCTAACTATTTATCATTATAGTTACCTATAGCAACAAGTAAAACATTTGTATACAACAGGTCTGTAAATAACATATAGAATATTATTATCACAGAACATTAGAGGCATTTTAGTAAAGGGGTATTAGCTTACAAAAAACAAACAAACAAACAAACAAAATATCAGAGAAATAAAATAAAAATGAAAACAAAATTGGCTTCAGATTTATGGATAACAACTGTTATCTCTTATCTTTATCAGCTATCCATTATATTTGTGATGCAAATTCTCCTGTATATCATATGTATATTGGCCAGATGAATAATGATTGAGATTTAGAAAAGAATTTAACAGTATTTATGCTAACCACTCAACAATGTAATTGGAAAAGTCTTGATTAATTATACAGCTTAGGAAAGTAAAACTCCATCTGTGCCATTAAGTTTGTAACTTTTGAAGTCAATTGCATGCTTTCCAACTGTAGCCACAAAAGGTCAGGTAAGTTAGGACATATAATGCAAGACAAATTTAAAAATTAAATGTATAGACACATTTAAATGAGAAGCTGTCATATATATCAGACAATATATTTAAACTTTGAAAGTTATACATTTATAATTACACAAATAAAACAGGCTATGTCATATAATATCAATTTAGTAAAATACTGCATTCATTAAAATTATTATAACTTTTTCAATCAATGCTTGTATTAACAAAATAAGTGCATTGGATGTTCTCTGAATTTTAAGGTCCCAAAAGTATTTGTTAGTGTTTACTCACATTAAAAAGTAATTTATAGCAAAAAGCATTCTGTCAAGCCCTCACAGTGAAATTTATAATAGCAGAAATGTGTTTCACCTTACTTAACAGACAAGTTCATGATACATTATGTGTATATCAAATTCCTTTTAAAAAATGCATATCATGAGGTAATATACACTGTAAATAAAACTGAATTATTTTCCGATGTGAAAAATTATTTCATCAAACATGAACATTGAAATGTGTATCTCTGATTAATACATGTTTCATTATTTCAGATTTCTCAATGTCCTAGGCATAGAAGCATTCTTCTTTGAATGCTTGTTGTTTTACTATATGTAATGTCCCAGTCTGAAACACATAATAATAACTCTGTGGATATTTGTCAATGTACCAGCCAATGTTTATGTTGTAACATTTCATTATAAGGTTTTCTTGAAATCCAAGATTTTCTTGGGATATTTATATAATGACACAATATCATGACCGACTGATTTAAATAATTATGCTTACTATGTAGTCATTAAACCAACATAGGTCTGGTGACATTAGATCTATGCCAACTCTGTCCATTGAGGCAGATGTCTCAGTAATAGTCCATAATTAAAGAGCGATGCTATTAGTCCTACAGAGGCTTGAGCATTTATCACAGACAGAACATGATACCCAGCTGGAAACTGCTACCCCCAAATGAAAATAAATGAATAAATAAAGCTTACATTCTTCTGCTTCAACCAATTCTGATTTCATTTATTCCTAGCAACTTAAGGGATTGACAAATCACCTGGCTCAAGCCTCTCACTTTTCAGTTGAAGAAACTGATTTCAAATATGAAAAGTATTTTACTGAAATCACTCAGCCAGATAATAGTGGAGAATGTTCTAGAACTTACTCCTTGTACTGTACTCTCCACCATACTTTATTGCATGGACTAAATTGTGCCCCCTACCTCTTCATTCAGATATTGAAGTTTCCATTGTGAATATATTTGGAGATAGAGCCTTCAAAGAAGGAATTACATTTACATGAGGTCACAAGGGTGGGTCTTAATCCAATAAAATTGTTGTCTTTAGAAGAGGAAAGTCACGAGGGATGCACACACACACACAGAAAAAAGGGCCCATGGCAGTGGAGTACGATATAAGGAATAGAGACAGGGGAAATGCAATGGCTGTATGCGATGTCAGATGGGTAGTAGATTGGGGGAGAGGGGCTATCACTTTGTGAGGTGTGTAAATGTCTAACTGTTTCATTGTTTTGTACACCTGACTCTAATAATAAAACAAAACAAACAAAAAAAGGGCATGTGAATACAGAGCAAGAAGACAGCTATGCACAAGCACAAGAGAGGCCGCAGGCGAACCTCAGGAGAAACCCACTTTGCCTGAATCTTAATCTTGGACATTTAGTCTCCAGAACTACGAGAAATAACTATCTGTTGTTGAAACTGCACAGTATATGGTATTTTGCTATGGCAGCCCTAGCACACTAATATATCTGCTGAGATGTTTGCTGTATCTCCTGCCTATCATATTATTCCTTTGACTTGTTTATTTCTTCACTCTGTTATTGGGCTGACCTGACCCCATCCTTCTGTCATGAGTCCTTCTTTGTTTAAATCTTGCCCTGTGTCTTGGGGAGCTCGTGGATGCCTTTTATCCATTTGGATTTAGGGCTTTTACCACAGCACTGTTCCAGTGAAAGAACTACAGATAACCAACTCCTTACTACAGAAAATAAAGAAAACATGGGACAAAAGTTTTAATTGGGGGAAAAACACTAAACATATTTATTTCAAAGGGTAATTTTGGTTAAGTATTTTAATAAGAACAATGATTTCATTTCACATTTCTTTATGTATATTCTATGTAAATATGTTAGAAGACTCGTTATTCCTCACAGCAAATAAGAAACATGATAACAAATTATTGATATGAAACATGATAACAAATTACTGAGTAAACCTGAGAACCTGGCAGAAGATAATATGACCAAATCAGGTACAGGGTAAAATATAAATAGGCAAAACGTTTTGTATAATAGGCAAAAGATTTTGGACTTTTGACCTGAATATAATGAAGTGGCAGTTCCATATATTAATGAAGTGAGATAATCTTAGGTGGATTTTATAGTTACTTTTGCAGCAATTTGAAGGATTTAATAAATGGCAACGAGACTAGAGGCCAAAAAAGATAAAAGTATGCATTGCAGGCATGCTGGGTAAAAGTGATGAGTGTTAGGAACAAGGATATGGCAATAGAAATTCAAAGAAGACTTGGTTTTTCATTTTGTTTTTCAATTTTTAAAGAGGTTTGATCAGCAAGTTTGGTAGCCACTTTGACACTAGGAGTAAATGAGAAGAAAGAGCTAAAAATAATCCTCAGATTCCTATCATGGACCATTTAGTGGAGACATTAATAAAGAAAGGGGAAGTAAGAGAAGTACCAAATATCTTTTATCACTTGAAATAAGGATGCTCTTATTCTACCATGCTTCAAAGTCCATATTCTGTTATAGAATTTTCCAGACTAGAAAAAAGTCAAAGGAATGTGCACACAATTTCAAAACATGTAACAGTAAATAATATGAAAACAAATAATAGAATTAAATATCAAAATATTTTGTGATTTTTGAATTTGACAAATCAAAATTTGTTATATACATAAAATTATCAAGCAGAGATGATATTTAGTGCATTCCCAGTAAAACAGATTTTATTGTTTCCAAAGTACCGAATGAATTTTATTCAAATGTGAAAATACTTTCCAGTTAAGTTAGTGTTCATGAAAATAGTGGCTTACCCAGAGTTGTTCTTTCAATACCACAAAGAAATAGAAACTGAAAGGAAAAGTGCAGATTTTTCAACAAAAAGAATGATAATTAAAGGCCACAGGGGTTTAACCTCTAATGCATCTGAATCACAAAATGGAGTTTGACTTTCTGCACAGAACTGGCTTATAAATCTATTAAAATATTATCGGGAGATTACTCTGTCAGAACTAGAGAAGAATAAAAGATACGAGCCTTCAAAATTACAGCTTGGCAATTTCAGGGTAATTTAAATCTGATATATTTATTTTAAAATTTTTCCACAAATGTTTTTTCATGCTGAAAATTATTCTAAATGATATGGTTTTGATGAACAGTGACATCAAGGCCTTGAAATGAAATTACCCAAATCAGTTATATCCATTATTTAAAAATACATAACATGATCAAGAAACAAGTTTAAAGTGAACTTTCCCATGTGAAGATATCTGGTTTTGTTATAGTTTTAAAAATAAGATTACAATTAGTATAATATGTGGTTTCTATCTTCAGCACATGCTTTATCCTTTTCTGCATCTGGTAGGCACAATTAGATAATGTGTATTGAACAGCAACAACTGTAAAATATTCAAGAAGATGAATTGCTTTATATAAATTAGAGATGGTAAAGCTTGATTAGTTCACTTTAGGTTAATGCATCTTGAGAGTCCCTCCGAAATTCTATAAAAAATGATATCTGTGGTTATACATTAGAAGCAAATCATTCTAGAAAATGAATAGCATAAAAAATAGTATGTCACCGGTTCATATCCATTAAATAAGGTGTTGCTTATAACTTGCCAATATGGATTTTATAAAACAATTTAAGACAACATAAAGTCCTAATTTTCAAGTTAAACATTTAGACTAAATTTAATTTAATATAATATTAATTTCCATTCATAATAATTCCATTAAAGACAATCCATATAACATTATTTTAAATGACAAACTGCTTTATAATTTATTATTATTATCATTATTATTATTATTATTTTATTGCCAAGTAATATTATAGAAAAAGAATGCAAGTATAAAACAAAAGGCATGGACTAGTTTTTGGCCTTTGAATCAATATTAGCATGTGTCTTATCACAGCATAAACTATACTAATTTATTAGTATAGATTTTTACTTTAAACATGTTAAGTGGTAAAACTTAGTAACGTGCATTTATTGCTCCTTTAATTTCAAGTAATATGATGCCATTAACTGTTAAATCATGTCTTATATCCATCTGACTTTTATCATCTGGATATGTAAAGTAAGATTTTATTATTATTATTTAAAAAGGCTGTTATGAAGATAAACATGAAATATTTGACATACACATTTTAAAAGTCAATGTTAGTATCAGAATATTTTGTTGGTTGTGAATGCCGATATACATTGTTATTGTTGTTAAAAAGCAATCTATCAAATTATGAGTAATGTTCTATAAGGAGATATAATGTAGCACTGAAAAAACACAAACCAACAACTTGATGCAGTATATACAGATATCTGGAAATTGTTGACTCTTATACTACATAAATTATATAATCTTGAATTGAAAAAAAATGGCGGCGTGAGGTGAGGCTCTGTAACGCTCCCCTGGAATTTACAACGAATCGGACAACAATAACTCCACAAAGGACTCCTTGCACAGCAGACAGGCAAGACGAAGAGGCCGACTACTGAATTCACCTCCAGGTGGGTGAATCGCGCGAGCGGGGGAGGAGGGAGAGGAGAAGTGCGGAGACGGAGCTGCGCGGGCGCAGGACACAGACCTAGCTCAGTGCTCGGAGCCCGCTGCGCCCGGATCTTCCGCAACTGCGGGAGAGGGAAGGACTCGGACTGCTAGGGCTCCGCTTACGGCCCACAGGGCTGAGGGGGCAGCATACAAAACCGCTGAACCCAACGCTCGCTCACGGCAGACCTCGGAGCAAAGACTGAGGGAAGAGGGCTGAAATCGGTGGTTTAAGTCCTCACTGCGGAGCGGAGAACGGAAGCCTTAGGCACGGACACTAGCCGCCCCCTCCCTACCCTCCCAGAGCTCGCCCCGCCCCCACCTGCCCGGTGCTAGAAGCCATAAAGTAGCAGTGTCGGATCAAAGGACAGAATATTTGCTGCTCTGAGAACTGTGGACCGCAGACACAGATTCGCAGCTCAACTAGTTCCGGCAAAGGGGAGGGAGCTGTGGAAGCAGGACTGGCTGTGGTGGTGGTCGCCGCCATTGCTCTGGGCCACCTCTCACAACTCACCCCGCCCCTGGCCCCACCTATCTGGGCGGATCCCTGCAGGAGTAAACGGAACTGCTGAAACAAACGGGCTCTGAATCTGGTGCAGAAAGAGCTTTGGAACTCCAAAAGCTCTTCGCATACCTATCAACCTGTTGCAGAAGACACTCCTGTAGATGTCTAGGAAGAGAAATAGTAAATCAGTGATTGCCATGAATAACCAAGGCAACAAGATAGCTCAGAAAGAAAGTGAAAAGTCTCCAGAAAAGGAACTTAGAGATATGGACCTTTGTGATTTAAATGACAGAGAATTCAAGATCGCAATTCTGAAAAAACTGAACGAGATGCAAGAAAACACAGAAAGGCAGTTTAATGAACTCAGAAACACAATCAAAGAACACCATGAGCATTTTACAAAAGAGATTGAAATCTTGAAAAAGAACCAAATAGAATTTCTGGAGATTAAGAACTCAATAGAAGAAATTAACAATAAAATATCCAGCTTAGGTAGTAGAGTTGACCAGATGGAGGAAAGAATCAGTGACATCGAAGATAGGAACCTGGAATTTACACAGAGGGAAGAAGAAAGGACTTGAGACTTAAAAGAAATGAAAGAACTCTACAAGAACTTTCTGACTCCATCAGAAAGAGCAATATAAGAATAATGGGTATACCAGAAGGAGAAGAAAGAGGGAAGGGAACAGAGAATATATTCAAACAAATTGTCGATGAGAACTTCCCAAACTTGTGGACAGAACTGGATCCTCGAATCCAAGAAGCAAATAGAACACCTAATTACCTCAATCCCAACAGGCCTTCACCAAGGCACATTGTATTGAAGCTGTCTAAAATCAATGACAAAGAAAGAATCCTAAAGGCAGCCAGGGAAAAGAAGATGGTAACTTACAAAGGAAAGCCCATTAGATGATCATCAGATTTTTCAGCAGAAACTCTACAAGCTAGGAGGGAATGGAACCAAATATTCAAACTATTGAAAGAGAGAAATCATGAGCCAAGAATAATATATCCAGCAAAGATCTCCTTTAGATATGAAGGAGGAATAAAAACCTTTCCAGACATCCAGAAGCTGAGGGAACTTTCTAATACACGACCTGCACTACAAGAAATACTAAAGGAGGCTATTAGACCACCATCAACAGGGACAACTTGTGGCAACCGAAACATAAAAAGGGGGAGCGTAAAGGCCTGAACTGGAATATGGGAATAGAGAAAGTAAGCGTACTGAAGAAACTGGAATACTCTAAATATCAAACTTTCTTTTACATAAACTCAAGGGTAACCACTCAAAAAACATCCAAATCTGAAATATATACTGTAATAAAAGAAGAAACAGAGGGAAACATCATAGAATACTACCACACAGAAATAACAGACAACAACAAAAAGGCAAAGAAACAATGGAGACACAGCCTTACCAGAAAACTAAAGACAGAATGACAGGAAATCCTCACATATCAATAATCACCCTGAATGTAAATGGACTGAACTCACCAATAAAGAGACACAGAGTAGCAGATTGGATCAAAAAACTAAACCCAACCATATGCTGCCTACAAGAGACACATCTCAGCTACAAGGACAAGCATAGACTCAAAGTGAAAGGGTGGAAATTGACACTTCAAGCAAATGGTACCCAGAAAAAATCAGGTGTAGCCATAATGATTTCCGATGAAACAGACTTCAGGGTGAAAAAGATAACAAGAGACAAAGATGGACATTTCATAATGGTAAAGGGGACTATACAACAAGAAGACATAACAGTCATCAATATTTATGCCCCCAATCAGGGAGCACCGAAATATACCAAGCAACTACTAACAGAACTAAAGGGAGAAATTGACCAAAACACAATTATACTAGGGGACTTAAATACATCATTGACAGCTATGGATAGATCATCCAAACAGAAGATAAATAACGAAATCGCAGCCCTAAATGACACATTAGAGGAATTGGACATAATTGACATATATAGAGCACTTCATCCTAAAACATCAGACTATACATTCTTTTCTAGTGTACATGGAACATTCTCAAGGATAGACCATATATTGGGACACAAAATCAGCCTCAGCAAATTTAAGAAGATTGAAATCATACCAAGCATATTCTCTGATCACAAAGCTTTGAAATTGGATATCAACTGCAAAAAGAAAGCAGGAAAAAACACAAATACATGGAGATTAAACAACATACTTTTAAAGAACGACTGGGTCAAAGAAGAAATTAGAGGAGAGCTCAAAAGATACATAGAAACAAATGACAATGAAAATACATCCTACCAAAATTTTTGGGATGCCGCGAAAGCAGTTTTAAGAGGGAAATTTATATCATTACAGGCCCATCTCAAGAAACAAGAAAAATCCCAAATAAATAACCTCATGTTACACCTTAAAAAACTAGAAAAAGAAGAACAAGCGAAACCCAAGGTCAGCAGAAGAAAGGAAATAACAAAAATCAGAGCAGAACTAAATGAAATAGAGAACAAAAAGACAATAGAAAAAATTAATGTGACAAAAAGCTGGTTCTTTGAAAAGATTAACAAAATCGACAAACCCTTGGCTAGACTCACTAAGATAAAAAGAGAGAAGACACTAATTAACAAAATCAGAAATGAAAAAGGGGAAGTTATCACGGACACCACAGAAATACAAAGGATTATCCAAGAATACTATGAAGGACTATATGCCACCAAATTTAATAACTTAGAAGAAATGGACAAGTTCTTAGAAACATATAGCCTTCCAAGGCTGAATCATGAAGAACTGGAAAATCTTAACAGGCCGATCACCAGTAAGGAAATTGAATCAGTCATCAAAAACCTTCCCAAAATCAAAAGTCCTGGACCAGATGGCTTCACCAGTGAATTCTACCAAACCTTCAAAGAGAATCTAATACCAATCCTGCTCAAACTCTTCCAAAAAATTGAAGAAGAGTCAGTACTCCCTAACTCATTTTATGAGGCCAACATTACCCTGATACCAAAACCTGGTAAGGACAACACAAAAAAAGAAAACTACAGACCTATATCTCTGATGAATACAGATGCTAAAATCCTAAACAAAATTCTAGCAAATCGAATACAACAATGCATTAAAAAGATTATTCATCACGACCAAGTGGGGTTCATCCCCGGGGCACAAGGATGGTTCAACATTCGCAAATCCATCAATGTGATACATCACATAAACAAAATAAAGGACAAAAATCATATGATTCTATCAATTGATGCAGAAAAAGCATTTGATAAGATACAACATCCATTTATGATTAAAACACTTACTAAAATTGGTATAGAAGGAAAATACCTCAACATAATAAAGGCCATATACGACAAGCCCTCAGCTAACCTCATAATTAATGGTGAAAAGCTGAAGCCCTTTGCTCTATGTTCAGGAACACGACAAGGTTGTCCCCTATCACCTCTGCTTTTCAACATAGTGTTGGAAGTCCTCGCCAGAGCTATCAGGCAAGAGAAAGAAATAAAAGGCATCCAAATTGGGAATGAAGAAGTTAAATTGTCACTCTTTGCAGATGACATGATGCTATACATAGAAAACCCTAAAGACTCCACCAAAAAGCTATTAGAAACAATCAATGAATATAGTAAAGTTGCTGGCTACAAAATCAATGTACAAAAGTCCATTGCTTTCCTATATACCAACAATGAAATCTCAGAAAAAGAGATAGAAAAAACAATTCCTTTTGCAATTGCAGCAAAAAGAATAAAATACCTAGGAATAAACTTAACCAAGGATGTGAAGGATTTATATGCTGAAAACTATAAGACATTTTTGAAAGAAATTGAAGAAGACACAAAGAAATGGAAAGACATTCCGTGCTCATGGATTGGAAGAATCAACATAGTTAAAATGGCCATATTACCCAAAGCCATATACAGATTTAATGCAATCCCCATTAAAATCCCAATGGCATTTTTTAAAGAAATAGAACAAAAAATCATCAGATTTGTTTGGAACCACAAAAGACCCCGAATAGCCAAAGCAATATTAAAAAAAAAGAACAATACTGGAGGTATCACACTCCCTGATTTTTCCTTGTACTACAGGGCTACAATAATCAAAACAGCTTGGTATTGGCGGAAAAACAGACACATAGACCAATGGAATAGAATTGAGAACCCAGAAATAAAACCACATAAATATGGACAGATAATATTTGACAAAGAAGCTAAAAACATACAATGGAGGAAAGACAGCCTCTTCAATAAATGGTGCTGGCAGAATTGGATAGCTACGTGCAAAAGAATGAAACTGGACTGCTATCTGTCACCATGTACCAAAATTAATTCAAAATGGATCAAAGACTTAAGCATAAGACCTGACACAATAAACTGCATAGAAGAAAACATAGGTACTAAACTTATGGACCTTGGGTTCAAAGAGCATTTTATGAATTTGACTCCAAAGGCAATGGAAGTAAAAACTAAAATAAACAAATGGGATTATATGAAACTGAAAAGCTTCTGCACAGCAAAAGAAACTATTGACAAAATAATGAGGCAACCAACTGAATGGGAGAAGATTTTCGCAAACAGTTCCTCTGATAAGGGGCTAATATCCAAAATATACAAGGAACTCATGAAACTCAACAACAAAAAAACAAACAACCCAATTGAAAAATGGACAGAGGACCTGAAGAGACATTTCTCCAAAGAGGATATACAAATGGCAAATAGACATATGAAAAAATGCTCAACATCGCTAATCATCAGAGAAATGCAAATGAAAACCACAATGAGATATCACCTCACCCCAGTCAGAATGGCTTTCATCAACAAAACAAATAGTAACAAGTGTTGGAGAGGCTGTGGAGAAAAAGGAACTCTCATACACTGTTGGTGGGAATGCAGACTGGTGCAGCCGCTATGGAAGGCAGTGTGGAGGTTCCTCAAGAAATTACGAATAGAATTACCATATGACCCAGCAATCGCTCTCCTGGGTATCTACCCCAAAAATATAAAAGCATTTCTCTATAGAGACACGTGTACGCCAATGTTCATTGCAGCTTTGTTTACGGTGGCCAAGACATGGAAACAACCAAAATGTCCTTCGATAGATGAATGGATAAAGAAGTTGTGGTACATATACACAATGGAATACTATTCGGCGTTAAGGAAAGATGATATAGGAACATTTGTGACAACATGGATGGATCTCGAGAGAATAATGGTAAGTGAAACAAGTCAGACAGAAAAAGCAGAGAACCCTATGATTTCACTGATATGTGGTATATAAACCAAAAAGAAGAAGACAAACAAATGAGAAACAAAAACTCATAGACACAGACAATAATTTAGTGGTTACCAGAGGGTAAGGGGGTGGGGGGTGGGTGATGAGGGTAAAGGGGATCAAATATATGGTGATGGAAGGAGAACTGACTCTGGGTGGTGAACACACAATGGGATTTATAGACGATGTAATACAGAATTGTACACCTGAAATCTATGTAAATTTACTAACAATTGTCACCCCAATAAAATTAATTAAAAAAAAAAATTATATAATCTTGTGATGTACCAAAAGCAATTTTAACTCTCTGAAACCAGTTTCTTAGGTTCTGCTTTTCAAATACTTGAGCATTAAAAAAAAAAAAAAAGATGTTTTTTATGTGGATCGATAATTGTTTTTGCTTTTGTTGTTTTGTTATTTAATAAATATCCCAAGAAATCATTGACATTCAGATGACCACTGAATCTGAAGTCTACATTTATGATGTGCATTTGGAAAGAGAATTTGAGCAATGGCATTCCAAGAAATGTAGCAAAGTAAGAAAATAAAAAAAATAAAAGAAAAAAAAGTGACCCTAAGAAAGTATTTGAAAAGTCTTTCCTTTCTTCCTATTCTAAGATTAAGGATTTTCCATGTCAAGAAATCAGAACATGTCAAATATATCTGATATGTCAGAAATGAAAATATGAATTTATATGATGGAGCAGGATCAAGCCAACTGATTCCTTCTTTCCAATATTCATGGATACTATAGATGGAATTTTATCACTTCCTGTAGCTAATTGCCCTATGTGGCCAGTGTCCCAGGACAAAAATCCTCAATTATTCCTACCTCTGGTTGTATAGTTTAATGGTAATAAGTGAGTAAAATTACCTATTTTTTTGGAAGAAATGAAGAAGCATAAACAATATGCATTAATAGATTAACAAAAAAAATACATAAAAATAAACGGAAGTAATGAAATCAGGAACCCAAAGTATTAAGATAAATTAGGTCAAGTGATATTTGAAATAGAAAATTGTAAAATATAGAACTATCTATGACACTCAAAACTAATTGTGGAGCATTGTTTTAAAATTAAATGTACTGAGATTTTAAAAAAACAAAATAGATAATTCAGGGACTCAGATTTATAAAGAATCTACATTTGTTTACATATAATATAAATCAAATATCCACTTATTGTTTGACCTATTAGAGTATGAAGAAGTTATGCTAGAGAAAAGTGTTGAGCTAATTTCATGTTGTTAAGTTTTTTCAAACATTAGGTAGAGACAATATCAGCTGCAGTGTAATATAACAACATACAGTGAAACGGTCACATGAACCCTTGTGCCAATAATTATGCAATCTGAGCATGAATATATTACATATTTAAAAAAATATTAGTAAATGCTCCCAAAGCAGATAGAAGAAAGAGAAAAGTTTCTCTTGAAAAACTGCAATAGAAATGGCATGTCTGTCGTTTTCCTGAGTCAGAGTACTTCCAGACCACAATGACCAGAATGACAAAAAAATAAATAAATCATAGTCTTACCAAGAATAGTTGGCAGAGAATATAGTTCAAGGATGGAAAAGCTGCTGCAAATGTAAAAGTAATAGAAATGAAAGACTTTCAGAAGACATGTTACCCAAAATCTGAGTATAAACTTTGCGTAGATCCATAAGTGACCACTAAAGCACACATGCACAGAATAGTGCCAGGGACTCAGGCCTAAAAGCAGGAAAGGACGTGACAAGCAATCACCACTGACAGACAAAGTGGTACCGGACAATATTTGTGAGTCTTTGTTGTTATTTAAAACTAAATAGACTCCTCAGTCAGTGTTCAGCTCAGGGAACTGAAAGCTGAGAACTTGCTCAATTTACGTGCTCTAGGATCCTGACTGCGAGAGCAATTGAAAATTTAGGATGGACGCTCCATAAGAAAAGGAATTACTGAGAATATCCTTTGTCCAAAACCTTGACTGATAGCCAATCAACACATACACAGAGTGCAGCATCAGGTAGACTGACTAAAAAAAAAGGTGTATTTATCTATGGACGTTGTAAGAAAAACAAAATGTGCTCATTATATAAACCACACTTTCAGCAGTATATTATTCACAATGGCTGGTCTTCAAGGAAAAATTACTGGACAAGTGAAGATACTGGAAAATGTGACCCACACTCAGGGGAAGACAAAGAAAAAGTCTTCAGTGGAAATTGCACTTGAGAAGGACCACAGATTTGATTTAAAAGAAAAAGATACCAAAGCAACTATTATAAACATGTTCAGAAAGGAAGGTAACATGTAGTCCGAGAATTAAAGGAAAAGTAGTGGTAATAATTCACACATAGGCAATGTCAATAAAAAAGTATAAACTATAAAAGAATGGAAACACTATACAGGTATTCCTCACTTTCCAAGTTCTGTGTTATACCATATCGCTTTTTAAAAAGACCTACATCAGGACATGTTTTTTGCTACCTGAAAGAAATTAGAAGATGATTTCCACATGTACAAAAAAATGATATTATCACAGAGTAATGTAGTTACATTTATGCCATTTTGGCTTATGAATGATTTCATAGAAATGCTCTACTTTTGGATAGTGGGGGCAACTGTAGTTAATTGTAACTACATAAGTAAATTTTTAAAATTTACTAGAGTATCTCAACAGCAGCTTGGAGAGGGCAGACAAAACAGCAACAATAGAGCCAGAAGTTAATAGAACATCAAGATGTAACCAAAAATTATCTCCAGTGAAACTATCCATACAAAATGAAAAACAAACAAAAAAAGAAATTTTCAGATCAACACAAGCTGAGAAGCTTTGTAACAAGCAATGCTGGCTTACAAGAAATGATAAAAGTTCTTCACACTGAAGGGAAATGACACAGGTTGGAATCACTTAAATGTCACCTTATAGCTTCAAATACTTATATCACAGGATTTTATGAAACGATCAACATAAAGTTAGAAAACTCTAGAGACGTCATAAAAATGGAGGCATGAGGTGAGCCTCTTGAACAACTATAACTCCACAAAGGACTCCGTGTGCCGCAGACAGGCAAGACTAAGAGGCACACTACTGAAATCATCTAAAGGTGGACAAATTGCATGAGCGGTGGAGGAGGGAAGGAAGAAGTGCGGAGACGGGACCGCATGGGCACAGGACACAGACCTAGCTCAGTGCTCCAAATCGCTGCATCCCAGAACTACCGCAGCTGTGGGAGAGGGAAGAACTCAGACTGCTAGGGGTCTGCTTATGGCCCAAAGGGTTGAGGAGACAGCATATAACACGGCTGAACCCAACATTCACGGCAGAGACCTCGGAGCAAAGACTGAGGGAAGAAGGCTGAAAACGCTGGTTTAAGCCCTATCTGTCGAGCAGAGAATGGAAGTGTTAGGCACTGAGCCTAGCCATCTCCTCCCTACCCACCCAGAGCTCTCTCTGCCCCCCTGCCCAGTGCTAGAAGTGGAACAGTAGCAGTGTCAGATCAAAAGAACAGCATATTTGCAATTCTGAGACTGTGGTCCGCAGACACAGAATCGCAGCTCAGCTAGTTCCAGCAAAAGGAAGGGAGCCATGGAAGCAGGAATGGTGGTTGTTGCCGCCATTTCTCAGGACCACCTCTCACAACACACCCTGCCCCTGTCCCCACCTATCTGGGAGGATCCGTGCAGGAGTAAACAGAGCTGCGGAAACATGTGGTTCTAAACCTGGTACAGGAAGAGCTTTGGAACTTCAGGAGTTCACCACATACCCCCACAGAGGGGGCACCCTATGACCCAGGTGAACTGTTCACAGAGGAGAAGCCCGTCTTTCAGGGAATCACCCCATTTTGTGAGAAGCCAGAATAGTGCAGAGAAAACATAACACTACAGTGTGAGAGAGAATAAAAGGCTGCAGTCAGAGATAAAATGAAACATTCTACCAACACCTACGGGAAAACAAAAAAAACACCTCTTTCTATCAACTTGTTGCAGAACCCACTCCTGTAGATGTCTAGGAAGAGACATAATAAATCATTAATTGCCATGAATAACCAAGGTAACAAGACAACTCAGAAAGAAAGTATGCCACTACAATAATTTCTATAATCTAGGATTACTGGTGCTCATGTGCCCTTTACATGTCAGATATAAACAACTATAAAAGAATCATTTAACTATTTTTTCAACTACAAAAAATAATTTAACTGTTTTTACAACTATAAAATAATAATGTAACTGTTTTTACCAAAAACCTAAATAAGTTAGGGTAAATTCATTAAGCTTGGCCTAATATTTTCCCTCACCTGACTACAAATTATAGTAATTCTGACCCATTGTTGTATCTTAATAAAAAGCCATAGACTCTAGACAGGGCTGGGAAATTTGTTTAAATATCTTTAACAACCAAGCCAGAAAAAAGAAGTAATAAAGGAATGAGACTAGAGACAAGGCCAGAGACAGGCCAGACTACCAAGAGTCAGGAGCTGGGTTCCCTTTCCCTTCAAATCAAACCTGTTTTATTAAAGTCTCCACAGGACTCCTCCAGAAAAGAAGACTATTGCTTCTGTTCCTGTGAGCCAACTGAAGACCTTAAACTCCTCTTCGAACAGACAGTCAAGTCACTCTCCCAGGACTGACAAGTACTAGTAACTAACCCCAGACTCCTGGAGCTGCTCTTTATTATCTTTATCTTAAGAGCTCCAGTTTTCCTCTCTAGTTACACCCCACCTGGGATGCCCTTCTCACTCCTAGGGACCTTAGTTATAGTCCCTTATCTCACCTTTACTAGTTCTTCTTCTCATTATCCTTGGGCTACTCCTATTTGGACCTTGCCTTTTTGACCTTCCTGTCAAGTTTATATCTTCCAGAATCAAGCCTATTAATCTACAGATAGTTCTTGTGCAATGCTTCCAGCCCATCTCCATGAGTGACTCTGTACCACTTTCAGTCCCTTGGATCAGAACTTTAACTTCCAGCTCAACACCCCTGACGTAGTTCAGTCCATAGACGAGGCTGGCCAAATTTTGGGGGCCTAGTTCCAATGGTATGGGCGGGAGGGGAGAAGGATGTGAGAAACAAGGGTGTAGGAGTTGGTTTTGAAATGAGGATGGATTGCACAGCTTGATCTTGACCGGACAGTGGTGTGTAGCCATAGAAGGGGTGGAGGTGTCCCAAACAACAGGATTGATGAGGGACAGAGGAAAGGGGATCTGTATCGGAGTGTCAGAGGGGGAGACCACGAGAAGGATGGGTTCAGGGTCAGGCGGACAAAATTAAAAGGAGACTCTGAATTTGGAGAGTGGGACACCTTGGGAGTACTAGAAATGAGTGGTAAAAACCAAGTTATGAAGTGAGACAGTTAGGGCAGGGGTACTTACAGGCTGTGAGATGCGGGGTGTCCACCATCCCCCATTCCTCAGGAGGATCTAACCTCAAGTTTCGTAACCTTCTTAGCTTAACCACGGAGAACAGATGAAGTCCAGGGTCTTGGGCTCCCTCCCAGCATTACAACAGCCTAGCCCAGGGTAACTCTTCACGTGCCAAGTAAGCCAATCTCTTTCTTAACAGACACAGGGGCCACTTACTCTACCCTCCCCAAATTTTCAGGGCTTATTCATCCCTCCCATATCTCCATTGGCAGGGGTCACTGTCTCATCTCACAGCTTGTAACTAACCCCACCCTAACTTGCTCACTTCATAACTTGGTTTTTACCACTCATTTCTAGTACTCCCAAGGTGTCCCACTCTCCAAATTCAGAGTCTCCTTTCAATTTTGTCCACCCAACCCTGAACCCATCCTTCTTCTCATGGTCTTCCTCTCTGACACTCCGATACAGATACCCTTTCCTCCATCCCTCGTTAGTCCTGTTGTTTGGGAAACCTCCACCCCTTCTATGGCTACACACCACTGTCCTGTCAAGATCAAGCAGTGCAATCCATCTTCATTTCAAAACCAACTCCTATACCCTTCTTTCTCACATCCCCCCCGCCCATACCACTCACTTCATTGTCCTAGACCTCAAAGATAACAGTCCTTCCCAAGAATTCAGGGACGGCCCCTCTCCCCCTTTTATCTTGGCCAGGCCTTAACAGCTGACCTAGCCTCTCTCAACCTCACTCCCAACACACCCTTACAGTATGTGGATAAACTTTTGTATAGTCCATTTCACTCACTCTCTCTCAGCCGTACCGCTACCCTTCTTAACTTCCTCAGTAACAAGGGCCCGTGGTATCCCCACACAAGACACAACTCTCTACCTCCTCGGTTGTCTACTTGGGAGTTCAACTTACTCCCATCCACAAGGTCATCACGGCTGACTGTAATCCCCCTTATTAAATCCATACCACCACTCGGCCCCCCACCTTCATCAGTCCTTTTGAGCTCATGTATGGCAGAACTTTCCTACTAGTCAACCTCCTTCCTAATAGCTCACCAATGAGAGACTACCTCCCAGCTCTTAACCTCATTCAGCAGATCCTTAGGAAACAAGCAGACCACATTTTTCCCCGACCCCAAGGCACATCCTCACTCTCTCCTTCCTATCCCCAGGAGATGAGGTCCTTCTCAAAGATCTCAACCCCCGAAACTTATAACTATGGGAGAAAGGACCCTTCCAAGTCCTTCTCACCATCGCTACTGTAGCCAAGCTGCTGGGTCAGCCCTCCTGGTTTCACTTCTCTAGGCTGAAAAAAGACAGGTAAACCACCTGTGCAGCCAATCCACAGGACTACCCACGCTCCATGATATTGCTGCTCAGTCCTGAGCCCCACCTGGTTTCGACTTCACAAGCTCCTTAAAGAAAAAACAGAAAACTTTTGAACTGTGACCTCTGCCCCTGCCCCATCCTTGCTGCATAAAACAAATAGCCCCAACCTATTCCCTGGCTCCTTCTCTCCCACTCAAAATCCTCTTGGTTATCTCCACCTTTCCCCTTCACCTCTGCAGGTCCATTTTAGAGCTCCCTTTCAACGCTTACCTACAAGAAAACTTAGTTACCCATGAGATTCCATCACCCGTCTGCTCAAGCCCAGAGGGGACATAAGGCTCCCCCACAGTTGTCTTCATAATGTTACTCTTCCCTCTCATAACACTTTCACTACCAATACTCCCCTTATCTCCTGGAACTTCAACCTAATTCATCGTCTTTTAAACCAGTCATCCCACTAACTCCCTCAAGACTGTTGACTCTGCCTATCCATCTCTACTCAACTCTTCGCTGCTGTCCTGTAACAGCTTAAATATAGACTAATACCTCTGCCTTCTTCTTCTACAAAGTCCGATGTGGACCTGCTTTCCACTCTACATCCACAACTCGCTACAACTCCATCCTGAACCAATACCAGCTCAAAACAACACAATACCTAGAAATCTTCACCAATGCTCTAGATAAGGCCCATGACAAATTCAGGCCCATCCTAGGCCCCTTAAGTACCTTTACTCACATCTGCACCTGCAGCCCCCTTCTACATCTCCCGCTCACAGGCCACCAGCAGCCCCGTGGACACCTTAGACCCCAATTTATGTAATAACACCATCACTATCTCACCGTCTCTTACTCTTTTTATCTCCTCCACATGTTCCTTCTTCCAACAACCACTTCACTTCTCCTCCCATCCCAGCCTCAATGTAACCAGAACAATTAGCATCAAAACCCTATACTGTCAGGGGAGGCCTCAGACCCCAATTAGAGTTCCCCCATGGTTCCCCCATACCAGCTAAAAGGGATCCAAATGTCCTAAGCTACCTATTCTATCTAACCCAGGTGACTTTTACCTCGATACACTTAAATACCATCTCTTTAGATGTCAAAACTCTACACCAGACATTTCCATACAGCTTCTCATGGGGGCCACAGTGTCAGACACATTTGATATTTGGAACAAGAAAGGCTCCCCAGAAAACTATACAAAAACCCTAATCCCTTTCTTTTCCCTCGACATCTTTACCTGCCTTGGTCTCTCTGGCCTATTCTTCCTCTGTGGAACCTCCTCATACACCTGCCTCCCCACCAACTGGACAGGCAGCTGCACCCTAGTTTTACTTTCTCCAGATATTCAGATCGCCTCCAATAATCAATCTCTACCTGACCCCACATACATTCTCATGCACCAATAAAGGGCCGTCTCCCTTATTTCACTCGTAGTGTTACTGGGCATCTCTGCAGGGTAGCGACAGGGACAGCAGGTCTAGGAGTCTCCTTTCACCACTTTCAGGCCCTATCACAGGACCTCGCCCAGGCCCAGAAAAACAAAAACCGCCACAAAAACCAGTGGAGTTCCTGGTTTATGGGTAGCTGGTGCCCTTGGTTTCTTCGCCTCATAGGGCCTCTAATCATTATCTTTTTTGGTCCTAGTCTTCGGACCCTGCCTCCTTCACCTTTTCACCCAATTCCTGCAGAACCAACTCCAGGTGTTAGCAAATGGAACTGTCCATAAAATGCTTCTCCTACAACACTACCAGCCCCTTCCACAATGTCCCCTCCTCTTCACGCCCCCTTTCAGCCTGAAGCAGCTACAGAAGAGACACGGTGACCCCTCTCCTTTTTAATAACAAACTAGGCTGGAATGTTAGAGATCTTGACTTAATGTTAGTTCTCTGAATGTTAGGTCTTGACTTATAGACAGAGCCATGTCTGCAAGAAAACAACAAAATGTATGTTGATGTGCACCTCTCGACTTATAGACAGAGCCATGTCTGCAAGAAAACAACAAAATGTATGTTGATGTGCACCTCTCGACAGAGCCAAACTTGCGATAACAGAAAATGCCACAAAACAGCTCCTGGCTTGCAGGCAGTCAACATTTGAACATTTTCTGTTCAAACAATGTTACCCTGTTAGCACAGCCCCTATAAAACCCTGCTCACCCACTCCTTCCGGGCTGCAAGTCTCCTTTAGACATGCAGCCCTAGCTGTAGCCATCTTTTGCTCAGGTCGATAAACTTTTGTCTCTTACAACAAAAAGTTTCTTAACTTGCCTGACCATGCATGTTCCTTTACCGGCCGCCCTACAGTACCTACAAAAACTGAGTTTGTAAGCTATAATTAAATGTGCTAAATTAAAAATAGTTAACTGTGATGGGTTTTTCATAAAGAGTAAGGCTTACAAATACTTTACTACAAATTGTTAACATGGATGGTAATGAAAAAAATGTAAAACTAGGTTTTTTTCTTTCTTGTTTTTTGTTTTTGTTTGTTTGCTTTTTCTGTTAAAAATGAACAAGCCATTTTGTACTGAGGGAAAAGCCCTTATTTAATTACTAAGATCAGGTGTTAACACTTTCTGCTTTTTATGAATTTTAAAATAATTTTTGTAAAAATTCTTCACTTTTCTAAAGTTACAGTTTTTAACAATCATTGTCATTTACAGATGTGTTTTAAAAATATCACATTGTAACTTTTACCTTCGGCATATCTGTGTTCTCTCACTACTATTTATCTTTTTTCTTTTGATTTTATCTTTTCCAAATTAAAGCCCTAAATGCAATATAATAAAAATGTCAGTGTATCTTTCATACCTAAAAGTCTTTGGGCTTTCTGAATAGAGATTAGACAAAACAAAAAGTTCCATTACTTCAATTAATAAAAGGAATAGTATCAAGAATGATTAAATTTTCTTGGCATTCTCCAAATCTTATTTTAAAAGGTATTTTGAGTGCTCCTTTTTCTATCAACTTATGATAAAAAAAGGAAAAACTCTAAGACAGAAAATGCTAAATTACTTACACATATGTAAAATACATTAATGTAATGTTACAACAATTGTACTCTTTTTTTGTTTAAAGAAACCCTTAACCAAAGTTTAGTTAAAATGTGTCTGTGGCTAAATGAATCATACTCAATTTTATGTGTGAACACAGATTCAATACTATTTTAAAATACTCATTAAATATGCTTATAAATCGTGTACATTCATAGAACAGTGCATGTGATAGATTAAATGTTTAGAGATTTGATCTTATCAATTGTTTGATACTTCAATGGAGAATTCAATTCTCATTCATCTGACAAAATAGTTTGGACAAAATACCTAAAGCAATTCTGACTTACCGCTTAACAAGAGGTATGCATCACGTTCCCTCAGAAGCCTAATCAGCTCCTACATGAATTTAGCCTTGGCCTTGGGTACTTTGGAAATAACTTTAGGGAAAAAAGCAACTTGAGGTTGAGTGGAGAAAACGGTATCAGGTAATGCTAACATTTGAACAGTAAAGCTCCAAGGGATTAATCCTTGTATACATGTTGTTGTTGTTTTAATGTTAAAATTGCATCCATTCTTCAATAAAAATTGGAAAATTATAAATATTGGAGACTATAGGCTAAAATTTTCTAAAAAGAAAATATCTAGAAGTGAATGTTTCTGAACCATAGACAACTAGTCTTGGATCTTAAGGGGAAAAAAGAAGAAGAAAAAATAGTGCAGGCACTAGGCTGCATCACTCAAGGTCACTGGAAAAAGCTCCTCAAATGGCCTCACTTGGATATAAAGATCTAAGCAAATTACAGGGCATATGAACCAAGTTTCAAACTTACATATCTAATTCTTGTTTTAGTGACAAGCAACAGATATCTACCCAGATGTTTCAAAATGTGACCCTCCAATGGAAAGATAAGTAAGCTCAGCTGAAGATAAAGGTCAAAACAACATCCATTACAAGCATGAGATGTGATTATGAACACAGCATTGTAGTGCAGGTCTGAATTTTCCATGTCTTCAAAAGATAATGATTCATCCTTTAGCAGGTTAAAGAATTACAGATGGGGGTTGCAGAAAAGAGTGAAAATTGTATCTGCTGGCAACAAGATTGTGAAAGGTAACTGGGGATTCAATCAAATACCACAATATGCAAATTGAACTACACCCTGACTCTCAAAATGGATAAACCACATAAAACTAATTTAGGATGTGTAACGTAGACTCCATCTGCTTGAACTCTTAAAACCAGCTTTTTCACACCCATAAATTCCAAATAAAACCACTGACAATCTGGCCTTACAGTAACTGGACTAGTTTAAATATTACAACTTCCTTCCATTAAACCCTTCAGGGTTGCCCAGAGCTCCTACACAGAGTATTCTCTTAAGTTCACCAAGCTCAATAACCCAATTACTTTTCAATACAATACATTTTTGTTGGTCTTTGGCTTTAATATGATAATTCATTAATTTTGAAAGCTTAACTCACAATCAACTGGGATAGTATTGATATATGGAATCAATATTTCATAGTTACATTTTTATTGAAAAGACACACTCGAAAATTTTACTTACATTTTTTGTTTAGATTTCACATAATGATATGTTGTGAAGTAACAAAGATATCTTTCAGATAAGTCTCAAAGCTTTAAAAAAATTGATAATTCATTTGCTCTTTCCCCTAGGATAAACCATTTCTATTGTCATAGCACTAACAGATAATTATTTTATTGCTGAAAAACCCTGCCTCAGAGAACATGTCATGTAATTTTAATATTAACTGATGCAGTTTAAGCTTTCAGAAATTGCTGATACATAACCTATACATTTGGGGGGAAAATAAAACTATCTTTCTTTCCCTAAGAGTTAGCAAGTCTTAAATATGATTAACTCCTGAGTTCATAAAACTTCACTATTACTATTGTGAATTGTTTTTCAAAACTTTATTTATTTGTAATATACCAAATAATTTAAAAATTATTTTTGAACTTAAGAATATGTCAATTTATTTTTAATGAATTAGGATGATATATATATATATATATATATATATATACACACACACACACACACACACACACACATATATATATAATCTACCTACCTTGAAATTGTAAGTTTGCTTTTTATTTGCTTTTGCATATAGTTTTAAATTTCAGTATAAATGCATCAATTTTCACAAACTGAACAGAAGTTCTGTTTAGTAAACAACCTTCATTGAATTGTTTTATACAGAAATATTAAAAGTAGTTTGAAGAGTTGCTATATTCATGGATCTTTAGGATTCTGGACACCTATTTTAGAATTGAGATTATAGAATCTCTGTATTCTGTTACACTGTGTAAATCTTAATTATGTAAATTATGTTATGTAGTCATCTCTTGTTGATCATAATAATGAGTTACCATTCCCACACATCTAGTAAATGGGTGTGACATGAATCTGCATTCATTTGAAAGCTGTAAAAGTGATGCTAAAAACAACTAGCAATGTACGTGATTAAGTTGGATTCTGTGCAAATTTATCTAATGATCCATTATGAAAACCAAAGCTACATAAAACTAGTTAATAATACCTTGTAATACATCTTTTGGAGGAAAATACTTACTTTGTATTTATATTATTTGTTTTACATTATTTAAATTTGTAGAATAGAAAAAATAACATGTCACCTAGAAATTTAAGTAAACTTTTTTATTTTTTACATTCTATAATTGTTTTACATTTTTAAATAATTTTATCTCAAAATTTAATATGGGTTTGATACTAAAAATTATAGATGATCTTTTTGTATTTTTTAACCAAACCTCAGGTTTTATTATTAATCAAAAATAACGATTGAAAAATGCATTTATAAACTTAATTTTCTGTGTTTCAAATGGATCACTATAGCTTTCATTTAATTGGCTGCTTCTCTGAGACAATGCATGATTTGATGAAATGATTAAAACAATTCTCTTGCCCTGAACTTGGTTGTTTTTAAAGCTCATTCTATTCAAACAACATGCACACAAAATTCATTTTGGTCAAGTGTCATTTTCAATTTGAAATCCAACCAATTAATATATGCTGTGACAACTAATGTTTAAAAGAAGCTAAAATACTTTACATGAAGGTAAATTAAAAAAAAAATTCTTTACTATTGTTACAAATTTCAGGTAACATAAGGTAGGAAAAATCCATGCTTAAATATTTTTAGAAGTGTTATAGAGAAGTACCACGTCTTCCTTTATAAAGAGACCACGGGAAAAATAATATGACTGGCAATATATTCTGTTGAATGCTTGGAAACATTCCTTACTGTGTTTTTTACTATATTATCTCATTCAATCAACCTGTACTTTCTGAAGATATACTAGTGCTTCTAGATGTCTCTTTTAGGAAAAAGACAAATGTGCAATTGTATTATTTGGGGCAATGCCATAAACTACACATATTTACCTTTTTTTACCTTATACTTCCAATGGTCATTTTGCCCCAGAACCCTTTTAGCTTCCTTTGAAGTATTTGTTGATATTCTAAACATTAGAATTTTATAGAATATTTTGTGAAATATATAGGTAATTTAACACTTTCAATCTATAATAATTTTACAGGTTTTAATAAGTCGTCTTTCATACATGAGCTCACTTTACATTTCTCATGTGAGGAATGTTTTAATTCTGTGAGGAATGTTTAAAGTCATGTGAGGAATGTTTTAATTATCTCCATTTTACATATGAGAAATCTGAAAGGAAAGTGATTAAGTCGTGTGTCACTTATAGAGGTTAATTTAGGGAGGAGACACTATAGAGATAGAATTAAAGCCAATCTAGCTTTTGAGCCCATGGTGCTAACTATATGTTTCTAGCTTGTGAGTTGGTTAGGAGTAAGTTACACACTGGCATTTAACTATAAACCTTTGCATGACAGATCTCTTGGATGCTTGCTTGTTTAATTTTAATATTATGTGACCTTGCCTAGAGTTTATATTTCTCAGCTATATGGCTATAACATTCTATGATTCTCCTAACCTCTTCGTATCAGATACACTTTGAAATAAAGACTACAAAATTTTTTTATTTTTTTTTTTCCCTTCTTGGGGCATGAATGAAGAAAAACTATGGAAGTCAATTGACTTGTGTTTGGAATCATAATGCTATATGTGTGTGTATGTGTGTGAGTACACATATAATTTTATATATAAATATACTTATACATTTTATATATTTATACATTTTATATATAAATTTATATATAAATCTTATATATTTATGCATAAATATATAAAAATATATCAAGTTTTCATTTCCACCATTTTGGGGGGGCAAATTTAACCATTCATTTTCTTTGGAATATTCCTTTTTTAATAAGCAAATTACTGGTAATAAAATATCGAACTCATGTTGTATTACGAGGATAAATGCACTAAAGTATCCCCAGCTCTATTAGCCACAAACAACAACATAAAAACCCTACAGACAGGGTGAAACCCTACAAACACTGTAAAACTGGTCTCTAGCTCCAATTTTTATCTTTCTACATTAACTTTCTTACTCATGATTATTAACTCATGATTTCTGGATGGAGCTAGAATACACATCTTACAGAAAGAATTAAGAAGAGACAAAAATACCTGTATCAGGAAGGCAAATACTCTCTCAGAAATCATTTAGAACTCCTTGACCAAACTGTACACAGAGCAAACCCATCATTATCTGACATGGAGCCAGGGATGTGAATCGTTTTAGATGAGTTTATGGTTCTTCCAAACCAAATTAGGAGAGGAGGAAGGCAAGAATTGATGTTTGGAAGGCAGTGAATAATGTTTTGTATTTAGCACTAGGTACACAGTAAGCCCTAAAAGAATGATAGGTATGATCTGCATAGAGCTCTGATAATTGAGTCACTTTTACAGACGGAACTTATTTAATACCTCAAATCAATCAATGGTTACACTATTTTCACAAAAGTCATTGGGGATTTTAAATCTGTTCTCCTTATAACTATTCACAGGAATTGTAACTGGTAATCAGTAAAAATAAATCTTCACATAGAGGCTAAATAAATAGAACATTGTGATATAATTTGAGAAACTTGATAAGATCCATAGCTAGAAAATATTTATTACTTATCTCTCTGTGATTAGCACTATCAGTTCATCACACCTCTGTATTAGGATCATGTGTCAGATTCCTTATAAAAACTAGAGAAAGAAGAAATGAGTTGTAAAATTTGTTTTGCAAATCAAAATTTTTTACAAACGCTGTATTTGAATGTGAAATAAAAGTGAGTTCCTAGAAAATTAGGAAATATTGTAAATTAATGCACTATGAGCACATGCATCTTTCTAGCTTGAATATTTTGCTTGTTTGAATTGGTAGGCAAATGTTATATTCACACACATGTGTACTGGGGGGTGCCAAAAGAAGTATACATTGACACTTTAGACAGTGTTGCAGTAGTTTGCCATGATCAGAAGTGTCTGGATGCTGATGGTAACCACTTGAAGCACCTCTTGTAATTGCAGAAGTCAAAAGTGACTTGTATTTATATTCTGTTATTGGTATATATGGAGTATGGCAATTTTATTTTTTAATTTATTGGGGTGACAATTGTTAAAGAAATTACATAATTTTAGGTGTACAATTCTGTATTACATCATCTATAGATACCATTGTGTGTTCACCACCCAGAGTCAGTTCTCCTTCCATCACCATATATTTGATCCCCCTTACCCTCATCTCCCACCCCCAACCTCCTTTTTTATAAAGTTTCCTTTCTTAAAATGTGTATACAGGTCACATTTGACTTCTGCAATTACAAGAGGTGCTCAAAGTGGTTACCATCAGCGCCCAGACACTTCTGATTACCTCAAAATACTGCTTGAGCAATGTTAACCGAAGTCTCCACTTGTATACATTATTTTTGGCACCCCTGGTATATATTTGCTGTTGTTGTTACATAGTGAAAGAGGGAATACAACCTTATTCAGAAAGCCATGAACAGATCTAATTCTGCCAATTATGAGCAGGATAACCTTGTATCTTACTTAGAGAAGGGTAACCTGCTCTAAGATCTTAGGATCTTATTTATAAAATGGAAATAAATTGACAGAGCATAGATGTCATATCCATTACAAAGGGTTATGCACACTAAACAATGTCTATTGTTTAAACTTCACATTCAGATACTTTTTTTTGAAGAATAGAACTGAATTTTTAGGATTTATATCTACTTGGCTTTTCTTGTTTTAAGTGGAAGGAACATTACATGTTTACTCAGGTTAAGTAAACACAGACAGTATAAAAACATATCTCTATAGACTATAAAAATGTACTTGTTGTGCAACCAAATTAATGAGATATAGAATAGAACAGAAGGAAAGCGAACTTTCATGGTTTTGTTCTTTTAAAACAAACGTAAAATAACAAGTCACACTGTGGATTCATCTTTTGATTAACTTTCAGAGGCGGTGCTGAAACATTGGCACATCAATTAAATTGTTCTAGACTTTGATAATTATTCTTATCACTCAACTTGGCTTTGTGTGTGTATATATGTCTGCATAAGTGTAAGTTTGTGGGCGGGTGGGTACTACAATAATAAGGATGAATAGCTCTATTACAATCATCATGCTTAATTAAAACCTGAGACAAGTAGAAATGATTATCTCTCCCTCCATACTATTTTTCTTTTAATTTGTTTTCAAAGTTATTTACCAACCATGAATGAATACTTGGTGGTTATGTGAATGTATTTGTCTTCCATAAGCTAATATAGCACATTTACTTACAATGTTTCTTTTTGTAACATTCCAGTATGCTTGAGATGAACATAATTCGATTGTGTCATTTTAAAAAATCCAAGGAATATAATGCTAAAATAAAAGATTAATTTTGATGCTCTGAAGAGTTGATATTGTCTGTTATGTTAGAATGGATTAGATATAAAAGAAGTAATAAATTATCAATCATGAATTATTTTATATCTGGAGGTAAAAAATAATAATGTAAAGAACACCTAAACTATTTTAGTTGATTTGGCTGTAAATTCCCTTATAAGTCTAGTTTTTGATGGCACATTTTATTGTGTGATTGAATACAATTACTTTAAAGCTTTAAAATAATAATGCAGAGTTTAAATTTAATTAATTTAAGTTAAAAAAAGAAATAATATAGCCTGTCATGGAATAAAAGGAGGCAACAGCAGGTAAAAAGCAGGTCATTCAAGATATTATGGGGGGGATTCTTGACGCCCATCAGTGTCTAGAGATCAACAAGGACTCAGTTGATATTCAAATTATACTTACAGTATAATATAATATGCCTATTATTATGTTTGTTGTCATCATAGATGAGTAATTAATGTCCCCACTTTTACTTCAAGACCACATTCAATTAGGGGAAGTTGCATTTGTACTCAGCTTGTTTTACGTCTCCTCTAATGTCACAGTGTAACTTAGGCTTCACTATATCATTGAACTCACCAAAAATATCAAAATTATATGCCATATATACATATACATATACATATACATATACATATATATATATATATATATATATATATGCCCTTTGCAAATTACATCTTTTGAAATGATTTTTGTTAGAGTTTTAAGCAAATAAAATTGCTCAATAAATGCTATTGACCATGTGTCCCTCTTTATATCATACTGTCCACAAAAACAGGAAGATTATTTTAGACGTAATTAAGGGATAGTACAAGTAGGTTCTCACTGATATAATTTAATTAATGCAGTCCAAATATATGTGGAAGAAAATTGGGAAGCTAGTGTCTAAGTGAAAGCAGCACCTCATACAAAGGGATGGAGGCATGTCTGAAGCTTCTGTTGCTGAACTTCTATCCTTCACACTAGTTCTATGTTGTAACTGCTCTCTCCCTAGCATTTCCCTATCTAATCTTGGCAGTGTCAATGATATGCACTAAATTTGCCTTTAAGAAATACAGATATATTGAATAAAGAAACTGAACTTTGTGATTAGCTCAGGAAGGCAACCAACTACTACCATGTTTCCCGGAAAATAAGGCCTAGCCGGACCATCAGCTCTAACGCATCTTTTGGAGCAAAAATTAATATAGGACTGGGTGTTATATTATAAAGACCCCGTCTTATATTATATTAAAATAAGACTGGTGCTTATATTAATTTTTGCTCCAAAAGATGCATTAGAGCTGATGGTCCGGCTAGGTCTTATTTTCGGGGAAACACGGTACTATTTTTTTCCTTTACTAATAATATAAATAAACAATGAAATTGTTTAGCTGCCAAAGTAACGAAATAAAATATGGAAGACCGATCTATTTCTGTTTGTATAGAAATTTTTAAAAGTTCCTATTGCGTAGGTGCCCCTTTGTGGAAAATGTTAACCTTACACATTAGAATATTTGACTTCACACGTGAGAAAAAGAGAATATATATGTATTTGGGATTATTTGTTCATTTACCAAAGGTTTAATTCAGTTTCTACTATTTTCAGGTATGTGTAATGCCCTGCTTATGCAGAAATTAGCAAAACATACAAGATCTCTCCATCTTTGTTCTTAAAGGTAGGTGGTAATAAAACAGTGGAAGATCTGTACCAGAAATAGTTTCTTTTCCACATATTACCAATTTCTAATGAGCATAATTTATAATTTGTTATGCTTACATTACAATTTATATGTAAATGCAAGCTGTCCTGGCCTAAAAAAGCAAAACAAAACAAAACACACACACGCATGAAACTAGAAAAAAATTAACATTTTTAAAATTAACATTTTTAGGTTTATTTAAATATAATGAAAATGTGGACATATAATTATTTGTATAACATTGTCTTACAAATAATTTATATGTACATTTAGATAATTTAAAATTCAAGTCAACAAATTTTTAAAAAACTTATCCAAATAGCAAAGCTAAAATCTTGCTATATGAAAAACATTGCCTCATAAACACATGATAAGAAATGATCTAGTTGGTAAAATTAATAATTTCAATTCTATTTTATTATTCTATCTCTAGACAGTCTGATTGTATTTAGCAAGCTGGAATAAAATGCTGCCAGAAAATAATTAATATTCTCAGACAAAGCCTGTACAAATTCTGAACATACTGAGTGACTTCTGGATTGGAGAAAAGAAAATATTTAAATCAACAAAATTTAATTTAACACTAGGGAGCTGTTTCTCGACAAAACGTGTGATTGTAAAAGTAGCTATTGTTCTTTTCTTCATCAATGTTTTGTTTTTTCATATGCTTTGATTTTTTTAAACCTCAAAACATTGACTTGCCATATGGTTGTATTCTGTAATACATCTTAATAATTTTAATAGATGGCAAAAATCTGAAAATTGTATTACTGATGTTTTGATTAGCAAGCTAAGAAAGGCATGCTTTTTATTTACAGATATATATTAAATCTAATAATATATTATGGCTGCTAATATGTCATATATAAATTATTTTCTTAGTAATAACAACAGTATGCTTTTGGATAGCATTCCTATGTATCCAACTTATTATCTATGAATTCACATTAATACTCAACAGAGTTATATAAATGTGTTAAATACAATTTTAAATCACTTATGGATATAAAAATTAACATGTCATTTTACTTTTCTACCTTTTAAGGAATGTCTAATACTAAACTTAATTATTTGCAACATGCATCTTAAAGTTTAGATTTTTAAGCTTAATAGAGAACTCTACTTTTAGAAGCTGTGATTCATAGAAAGATTCAAGTCACACAATTAGACACTAATACAATAAGTTACTTAATTAATGGTTACAACCTGCCTTACATAACTTTCCAAAAAAACACACTGCATATCCATTACCTAATTTTCATGTAATAGTGATTCAAATTACATGCCCTTATTTATCTTTGTCTTATTGAGAGGAATGATATAGAGCCCTGGGCCAAACCAGTAGCACAATCACAGGTTACACACAAACCTGCATTTCTATCCTGTATAGAAACCACCCCTTTTCTAATTATAATTGCTAAAAACTGAAAAACAATCCTTCAGTTTTCTTCTCCTGTCTGTGAATGGTCAAATCAAAATAGAGATAACATGGCTGCATCAGACTGCAGGGATCATTATATACTTTTTTGCTTAAAAATGTGAAATAAAAGTTAAATAGAGTTTACAAAGCATCGCTAAAATCGAAGCATTATAAAAACCAATATGATAGAAAATTGATAGATTAAGAGAATAAAACAAGCTCTTGGATATTGTAAATGTGATAGCCTATTACCTAGGGAATTTATTCCAGAACAATGCAAACTTATGTTTAAGCAAAAATGTGTATATAAATGTTCATAGCATCTTTATTGGTAACAGCCAAACACTTGAACAGGACAAATGTCCTTCAATGGATGGGTGGTAAAACAAACAGTGGTGCATTGGTGACTTGGGATACCAACCAGCAAGAAAAAGGGAACAAAGCATTAATACATATAACATCTTGGATGATCTCAAGAGAATTATGCTGAGGGAAAAAAGCATCTCAAAAAGTTACATGTTGTTTGACTCCATTTATATAACATTCATAAAATAACACTACAAAGATGAAGAGAGATTATTGACTATCAGGGCTTAGCAATGGGAAAGAAGGTGACTATGGTTATAAAAGGATAGCACAAACAAGTCCTGTGATGATGGAACAGTTCTTTGTCTTCATATTAATAGTGGTAAAATTGCACAGAATTACATACATGGATAAGTGTTCGCACACATGTACCTGTAACACTGGTGAAATCTGAATAAACTGTGCATATGACAATTTACTGGTTTTGACCGTGTACTACAGTTATGCATGATGTCACCCTTGGGAGAATCTTGGTAAAAGTGTATGTAACTGCTCTCTACCTTTTTTTTTCTTTTTTTTTAAACTTCCCTTGAACCTATGAGGTGTGATCAAAACATACAGTGAATGTTTAAATAATATATATATATATATATATATATATTACAGTAAAAGACATATTGCCATTGATCCCCCTCAAAGTACACCCCCTCACTTCAAACACTTATCTCATCATTCTTTCCACTTTCTGAAGCAGTTCTAGAAGTCCTCTTTTGTGAGTATCTACTTCATTCCCCATCATGACAATGCTCTACGTCACACAGCACTTCTGGTATGGTAATTTCCATCAAATAAAAACATTATGGTGTGTCCTCATCTACCTTATTCACCGGATCTGCGGATTTTGCCTTTTCCCCAAAGTCAAAATGATCATGAAAAGTAAACATTTTGAATGGATTCAGGACATCAAGGCAGCCATAACAGCACAATTAAAGACACTCAGGAAAGAGGACTTCCAGAACTGCTTCAGAAAGTGGCAAGGATGATGGGATAAGTGTTTTCAAAGCAAATGTGTCTTTTACTGTAATCACTTTTTTTTTTAACATTCTCCGTATTTTTTAAATTAGTTTCAGGTGTACAAACCAACATAACAGTTAGACATTTACAACCCCTCACAGTGATAACTCCCCTCCCCGAAGCCACTACCCCTCTGAGATCTTATATAACTGTTACAATACTATTGACTATCTTCCTTATGCTATACTCCATCTCCTGTGACTATATATATATATATATATATACACACACACACATATATATGTATATATATATATATGATTATAGTTGAAACAATATTATTCAACTGCAGCTTCACTGTATTATTTGATCACACCTTGTATAATTATTTCAAAATAAGCATATGTTAGACTAAAGAAAAATCAATACAAGTTTTTTTTTGAAAATGTGATTTCTGTGTTTCCCATAAGTTAGGAAAAAAAGCACAAAAGTCATAGAAAATGGAAAAATAAAAATTAAGGACCAATCTAGAGTTAAATAATTGACTAAAAAAATACTATAATTACAGAACAAAGAAAAAGGAGAGGAGGATTATTCAGAGACACAGGTTGTATAATGGTTTATATTTTCTGATGCACAAAAATCTGTATTTCATTTCTCTTCAAAATGGATTGAGCTTAATGCAAAGTGCATACCCATAATGGCTCACTCTTATCTAAGTGGTGTTCAGCAAATGATGGCCCAATGGCCAAATCTTTCCTAATACTTGTTTGTGCACAGCCTGCGAAAATAAAAATGATTTTAATAAAAATAATTCTAAATAATCATTACCTTTTAAATGATTATAAGAGTTCCTACATAATACCTTAAAATTTTCCTCCTGGTTAGCAAGCCTAAAATATCTATTATCTGGTTCTTTATGAAAACATTTGCTGAATTCCATTTAGAGGAAGTAGGACAATGAATTTTCTACAGAGACCAGGTTTGGATGATATTGAGTAATCTGTCTGTTAAAATTGGGAGTTTTATCAGGTGGTAAACTTGTTTCCCAATATAGAGATGGACAAGTGTTTGACAATAATAAATAAATCCAAAAAATTGAGAAACATTCAGGAAATTCACTGTAATGTCAAAACTAAATGCATACCAGTAGTTGAATTTAACAAACCTAGAATACTAATCTAGAAAACTAAAAACCATGAGGTTGGCTATTACTTTCTTGAAATGGAAAGCACAGTGTAGAATAGTTCTAAATAACTCAATTCCACAAATCATGTTTTAGCATCAAAAATATCTAAAGAAGAATCATGTACATTAGCTTATTTTATATAATAGAAAATATTTTAAACACATACTAATTTATTGAAAGTGATAGGTTTATACAGCTAACAGGTTCCTTTCGGTTGGATTAAAAAAATGCAAAAAACATCATGGCATAAATACTCTGGACAAATAGAATTACAGGTAGCAACTAACTACACTGATATTTTAACAGATGGCTTTCGTGCTTGTTATATATAATAAAAATGGAAAGACATATATACAGAGATAGAATGCACCAGAAGATACTACATTTGATAGGCTAGTTTCATAGATCAGATTCTCCAGAAGCAGATGTTAAATCAGATTTGGGGATACAAACTGTGTATTATGAGTCAACACATATAAAAAGAGATAGAAACATGATTGAGGAAAGGAAGAAGTTTAATTGAAATAAAGACACAAAATTTCTTGGCTAATGCTTTAACATAGTCAAAGAAAATTTAATAGAAAATAGAAAATTCTTAGTGGTTCCCAGAAACAGAGTATGTTTTTAAATCTCAAGGAGAAGTACAAATCTATTTAAAAAAATGGTAAAATAAATAATGTTATTATTTATTAAATCATTAACATAATTTCTGATTCTAGGAGCTAGCTAAAAGAATCATTTTGGAATACTTTTTTTTCATAGAATAAATACAATAAGTATTATGCATAAATATAATTTTGGACAGGTAAATAAAACAGATTTTTATTTCAGCAAATTCTTCTGAGTATAAACCTTCCAATATTTTACTTTTCCAAAATCAAGGGAAAATGAGTTTTCATATTTTACTCAAATGTGTAATAAGAATTAGTCAAAAAATATTCTAAAGATATATATAATTTTCATTGAATTATAACGTAATAAGCCTGAGGAGACTATCCAGTTAATCTTTGTGTCAAGTTGACAGAAGTATCATGAATTCTTTAATATTTCTCTTTAAAAATCTCAAATACTGAATACAGAATGATTTTTCATTCAATATCCAGAATTGATGGTAGAATCACTGTGTCTATGATTCTATACTTAAATTTAGATGCAATATCATCCCAACAGTTTACTTAAAAATGGTTTAACTACTTCAGTATTTTTTTTGAAATGTGAATATAGTTACTCTGCAAATTTTAGTTATTAAACTCAAAAAAAGTCACACTAACACTTTTAATTTTAAGATCTTATACTATTTTGTTTTCCTATTTTATTTAATTTTATTTTTTATATTTACATGAACATTAGTTTAAAAGTCAAATGCCTCCATGAGGTCTGTTAAGAAAACATCAGCTTCCTTTCCTTACTTACTTCACCCATTTCCCCTTCCTAGAAATAGGGACTTTCAACTTATTTACCAATAACATCAACTTTAAAGCTGTTTTGCGTCAAATTATTTATCAATTGCAAGTACACAAAGAAGGATTTCTGTCAGCTCCAATCTGTGTTGGGAAATTAGCTGGGTCTTATGTGTTATTGTCTGTTTGTTCACCTTTTTCCTGGGTGGAATGTTCCACTTCCTTTTTCCTTTATTGCATGCCTTTCTTGTTTTAGTAGAACATTTTCATTACTAGCATTTTAAGAGTGTATAAGTGGTAATATTTTTTAGGTTGTATTCTCTTAATTAACTTAAGATATTTGACTGACTACATGAGTATTGAATTTGAATTATAATAATCCAATAATCGAAATGTTCTTTCTTTCTTGTTTCTTTCTTTTTTTCTTTTTTTTAACTTTTCAAGAAATTGCCCCATTGTTTTCTGGGTTCCAGAACTACACCAGACTTCCAGTTTTCTCATGTAAAATCTGAAGTCATTGTACTTTACTACACTTTCATGTGTCTCCTCTATCTTTCTTACTCTTTCTTCTCTCCCTCTTTCTCTTTTATCCCTGAACCCTCCCATATAGGAACATAGTCTCCCATGCTATGAAATATCATGATAATTTCTTATATATAGATCTACTTTCACCCATTTCCCTTAGCATTTACTGGATTTGTTTTAATCTACTAATTAAACACATGTAAGGTACAAAGCTGTAGTGCTGTATCTTTTTCTACTAAACCACAAGTTACATCTCCCTAAGCTTCACTGTTTTAACTTTTTAAATTCTTCTTATTTTAAAAAAGCAAAACAAAACAAAAACCGCCAAAGTAATAATTACAAACCTATGTAAATAGGCACACAATGTATTAAGATATCATTTATGATAAAAATAGCATAAAGGAGTCATGGGACAGAGCTTTACAGCAGCAAATTTAAAAATATTACAGAAATTTCATGGCTATGAGTCTGAACTAGATTGATATAAATTATGTTAGTGAAAATATATTCCAGTAGGTTTAGAAAATCCCCAAATGGTACAATATTCTACTGAAAGGTGTAGACCAAAATTAGACTGTTTTATATATATATATTTGAACAAATATATATATATATATATATATTTGACAAATAAATATATATATATATTTGAACAAATAAATATATATATATATATATATTTGAACAAATAAATAAATATATATATATATATATATATATATATATATATGAACAAATAAATATATATATATATATATATTTGAACAAAAGGAGCTGCAGTTTGAGAGATACAGATTCAGGTAGCGACCTAAGTTATGTTCCCCTGAGACAAAGAAGAGGCTGCCGTTTACAGTGAAAGTTCCCACACAGGCTCCCAATTAGGACCTTTTTATATAAATGAGGTATCCACATTTTGCAGTTCTAATGGGATGAGGCAGGTCTCAGTCCGTTGGTAGAAAGACGAAACCAGTGTTTGACTTGGAGGTGTAACCAAGCGGGACATAGTGCAGGAAGCTGACAGTACAGCCTGAGGTGCTTCCAAGTACAGAGTATGTGACGATCCCCTGTCCGCAAATGGCCACCAGATTCTCATTATTGACAAAGTGTGGGTCCTTGGTTGACTATGGATAGTCCACCCCTGCAGGCAAATTCCTTCTAGAGGTTCATATCGAATTAATCTTTCTTCTTGGGGTTCACAAAGGGTATCAAGTAACCTTTTTTCGCTTGTTCCAAAATATAGTTGAGACAGGTTAGTTAACATGTTAGATAGACAGGAAGGCCCCCGGTGAAATTAAAAAAAGGCAGCCATATCCTGAAACTCCAGGTTCTGGAATAGCTCCCTTTTCCAAACAGACATGGGAAGATATAAGAACGTGCCTTGAGGTTAATAAGTTACACCGTAAATCCCTTTTGTCCAGACAAACGAAACCAACCTGACGGACAGATTACATTACAAGGCGCTAGCCCCCTTCTCCAAACAGGCAAGGGAAAATATCCGAATGCACCTTGAGGTTAATAAGGTACATCACAAATCCCTTTTGGCCAGACAAATGGAGCAAACCTGATGGACAAATTACATTGGAAGTTGCCAGCTCCCTTCTCCAAATGGGCAAGTAAAGGTATAAAAACAGGAGACTTTGCCCCACATTGGGCAACCTAATGGGGACCCCCTCTCGTTCCAAGAGCTATGAATTCTTACTTTTAATAAACTAGCCTCTTTTACAACTCCTGGCCTCTCTTTGGTCTGTGCTTCCTTTCTTCAGTTTCACGAGACACGATCCCTGCACTAACACAAAAGTTTCCTACATCGTAGTAAACAGAATAATGCATGCCCTTAGATGTCCTATGAGACATTTGCAGGTCCTTAGAACCTGTGAAAATGCTACCTATAAACAAATGAGACTTTGCAGATATAATTATGATTAAGGACCTTAAAAGGGGGGCGATTAAATTCTGGATTATATAGATTGACCCAGTTGAATCACTTGAGTCCTTAAAACTGAGAATCTTTCCTGGGTGGATTCAAAAGATAAGATGGAAGAAGAAGGAGAGATTTGAACTGTGATAGAAAGTGGTCCCACAGTTGTTGGCTTTCAAGATGGAAGATATAGGAAGGATGACAGAAGCCAAGGAATGTGGGTGGCTTCTAATAACTGGCAACAGTTCTCTTTGGATAGCCAGCAAGCAAATAGGGACTTAAGCCCTACAAAGTCAAGGAACTGAATCCTGCCAATCACCTGAACAGGCAAGGAAGCAGTTCTTATTCTGGAGCCTTTAGAAAGGAGCGCAGCTCTGCAGATGCCTTGATATTAGCCCTGTGAGGCCTATATCAGACTTCTGAACTACAGAACTTTGAGATAATAAATCTGTGCTCTTTGAAGCCACTAAGTTTGTGGTAATTTGCTAAGGCATCAAAAGAAAACTTAGATACATATTAAATTTTCCTTACAAATATATGGTAAATGCATGAATGGATAAACTCGTTTAAACAGTGGAAAAAGGACCATGTGTCATGGCATTCTTCCTGAATAAGTGACATTTAGACTTATAATTTAAATGTGGATTGCCTTTTAAATAAATGAAGGGCTATAGAGAATGAACTCCAGGAATAACTTGAGTGCGTGAACATTATACTTTCCCAGAACTAAAGAGCAACCAGTGTGGCTGGAATAATTGATTATATTCAATAAATAATTAGCTACTTAATTACATTTCTAAAGTTCTAAAAACTTCTGTAAATGCTGTCATCACTTCCTTTAAGTACTTTCATCATTATCAATTTCCACGAAAATCAAAGCAAAAAAAGAAAAAGAACAGTAGGGTAGAAATATATCATTATTATCATATATAAGTATGTTGTCTTTTAATAACTTAATTACCAGTAGAATTACAGAATGTAAATGCTAAGGAGACTCAGAGAATATAAAAAATTGACGTGCCAAACAACGTTATTAATTAATGTTGGACTTGTAAGAAACTTTGCTATTCTGATTTCAATTTTGATGTTTTATTTCAGCCAGCTGTCTATCTGGCTACATGTTTTTATTAATTTCCTACTAGTACATATGTATCTCTTTTACCCACTTCTCCAGTTTATTGTCTTTTATATTATTAAAATTTAAGAAAAAAAATGTTAAACTTTGTCTCTACAACATCGCTCCTCTGATCTCTTCTGACAACTTGTTCGATAAACCTATACAGTCAGTCTTTTTCACCTATTAAGTGAATCACTTTTGGGTACAATTACAGAATAGAAAAAAACGTGGCTCTAAATGGTGACTTGGATGAAAATAGTCTCTGTAATTAAACTGATTTTTTTTTTTCCCAAACAGTTCTATCTATTCCTCAAACCACAGATAAAAAGTAAATTAGTTTAGAGATATTCTTGGGATCTGAAGTCTTCTCTCAGATTCACTGGGACACAGAGTTCTTGAACACATGGCCCCAGGGAGAGCTTCACTTCTGAACAGATGCTAATGTTTCATGCAATTTAGCTGTAGATATGGTAATGAAACAATTTTATTTAACTTTAGTCTAGAAGGGAGACACAACCTGTGTGACTTGATAATGTTCAAATTGAAACTGCCTTCAGGGTATGGAAATTGACATACTCTAGAGTTGTTTAAAATTTACAAAGTACTTAAAATGTCTTTTAGTGAATAAAAATGTTCTTTCCTTTTATCTGTATTTGATGTGACATTTTAATCATTGTAACCGTATTGTAATTGGTGTGGCAAAGACAAGAGATATTGTTTTATTGGCTTTCTGTCTGTGTATATCAAAACTTTTTTTCATAGAACTCTCTGAAAAGAAGAATGCATATTTTAAAATCAGATATCATAACTGAGGAACTACAAAGTATCATATGAAGTGACTTTTCTACGAAATTCTTTATAAAGCAGTTCGTAGAAAAATGTGTCTTGATGAATTAGTGGTTCTGAGTGACTGATGTTCACAATCTTTGGTCTAGAAAATATAAACACACATTGACCTTCAAAACTGCACTGCTCTGTTCTTACAGCACTGGCTATATATATTAAAGCATCCAGAAAACAATGGTGTCGTCTACATCTATTATCAACATATCTCGGCTACAAACCAACTGTAAGGAGACCAAACTGACTTTTAAAAAGAACTTTACATTTCCTTTATTTGGCACCAAAACTTAATAAACTGCTCATTTTTATAGCCTGCTATCCATTAGCATATCATTATGTTCTGTCAAATGTCTCAGTTTCTATTGTGTTTGCTATTTGTGGCGATGTCTACATTTTCCTCTGCCAGAGGAATAATAAGAGGATCCTGAGAGCCTGGATGATAGGATTTGAAACAAGGAGAAGTGGGGGAACAAACTGCCATCTTAACATAGGAGCTGGGCAAAACAAACAAAACAGCAGGTGGCACTTAACAGGCAATCATGAAGAGTTTAAAGAAAGGATTATTATTTACCTGGGTGGCCCAGGTTAGGGTAAACCCCTAGAGGTGCTACTATGCAAAGGAAAGAAGGGTTAAGAGGTTAAATATGGTTATAGCCAGAGAAATAATTAGAGCGGAAGCGTTAGAAAGGGCAACGGGTAAGAGCCGGTAGAAAAATGAAGCCGCTGGCTACCTTGACCCTATAGTACAGCCCTTCTATATCCTGCCAGTATCTCCCTTTAGCCAAACCCAGTGGGAGCAGAGGTCAAGGAATACTGTTGATTTAGGTGGTAAATTCAGAGTCCTAAATATTCTGAAGGATGGAAAAGAGTGGAGACTGGATCTCATTTAGGGAAACAAAAATGTTCTCCCAGGGAGGATACTATTTTACCACTCTCAATGTTTCCTCCACTTTCTTTTATCTGTGCTCTGTATCTTGTGCAGTGGATAGAAATATAGGTTTGGAAATTTGGAATGAATAACTGATGCTTTTTTTTTTCCCCCTCTGGAGATTCAGCTTGCCCATCAAGAATATGTGTTCTCTGGGGTGGGGGGTGGGTGATGAGGGTAAAGGGGATCAAATATATGGTGAGGGAAGGAGAACTGACTCTGGGTGGTGAACACACAATGGGATTTATAGACGATGTAATACAGAATTGTACTCCTGACATCTATGTAAATTTACTAACAATTGTCACCCCAATAAATTTAATTAAAAAAAAGTAAAGAACATGTGTTGTCTGTCTGCTGCGCTGGGCTGTAAGCCTCACTGACCTACATCATTACAGACCCTGGCTAAGTATGCCTCGTTCTACCTTAGGGGGGCTATTTCGTTTTTATGTTAATCTATGTCCTCCTACCTGGGGCTACTCATAATATAATAATTACTTTGTCTGCATATTTACTCCTTATTTTCTATCTCATCTGGTTCAGGATCTGGGGAAAAAAAAAACACCAGAAATACTCTGTGTTGGGGTCCCCTAGGAATCCCCAGCCCATGGAAGCACTTCACTACCATAATTACTTAGCCTTCTCAACAGAAGATGTAACCTGTTTTCTACTTTGCGAGGAGAAATACCAATGGTTTGCTGTATACTTGGAATAAAGTAGTGATAGAGACAGGCAATCAGCATTCTTCCCTCACAGGCAGGAAGGATAAGGCAATATCAGTCCTGAGATGATGACTATGGTCAACAGAGAGTGGTTATCTAGCAAACATCATCAGTAGAAAGGATAGTGTGGTAGCCTGAGAAAAGCAAAGAACAGAAAATAACATGGGCCACTTTCGATAATATTTGGAAAATAAGATTAAAAACATATTCAGAAATACCTGGAAAGTGCTAAAAAGCCAGAAATTTTTACCAATGAAGTAAATGAAGGTTTATGTATTCCTAATTTACCTCACATAATGATTTCTCTATTGGGCTTGAATCACTATGATCAAGCCCAGTTCTTTTCTTGCCCATCATAAGACAAATAATATTTTTTTTAAATCATATTTATTTGTTGTAGTTAATCTTTAATATTAGGTATAGTGCTACATTTTTGCCATTTTGAAATTTAAATTCTGTAAAACGCAGCACACCCATTTTATAATAACTGTAAAGGTCAATTAATTATGGCAAAAATGCATATACCCACGTAACCATCATCACGATCAGAATATAGAACTTTTTCATTATCCCAAATATACCGTCCCTCTTATTTTCAGTCAATAATTCCTCACTGTGGAGCCTGGCAACCAGTGAACTTCTTTCATCACTGCAGATTGGTTTTGCCTGTTTTATAATTTCATATGAATGAAATAAAATTATATGAATTTTTGTCAGCATCAGCAAATTATTTTTGACATTCATTCATATTGAGCATATCAGGATTTTACATCATATTATTGTGGAGAAATATTTTCTTCATGGAAATTTATTACAATTTATCTATTTTCACACTGATGGGCATTTGTGTTATTTCCAGGGTTTTTAAAAATTTTTATGAATTAAGTTTTATGAACGTTCACATACAAATCACTTTGCAGACATATATTTTCATTTCTCTTTGATAAGCACATGGGAGTAGAATGGCAGTATCATGTAATAATGGTAGATTTAACTTCATAATAGGTTGGTGCAAAAGTAATTGTGGTTTAAAAGGATAGAAACAATTGCAAAAACCACAATTACTTTTGCACTAACCTAGTAGAGTCTGAGAAGCAGTTTGCCAAAGAGGATGCACAATTTTATAATCCCACCAGCAGTTTTGGAGGCTCTGCAAATTCACTGACACTTGATGTTGCTAATAGTTAAAATTACAGCCATTTTAAATGGGTGATTAATGGCATCTCATTGACTCCCACTTATTTTTGTAACATTTAGGAAATTGTTCTTACGTATTTATTCAATATTTATTCAAAACGTTTTCTACATTAATTTTTATTTGCTGCCAGTGAAGTGATGACACCCTGATTATTCATGCAAATATGTTACTGTATGAATTAATGTTTCATTTTACTTGTAGTAGTTTTCAACATTAAGCCCATCTTCTCATATTTCTTGATATTAAACAATCTTTATTCCAGCTAAACAGGAGTTACCACTTATTTAGCACTTACTATATCTCAGACACTCTTCTAAGTAAACACATATTAACTCAATTATCAAAACTAACTGAGTCATGGAGAAGTTAAGAAGGTTGGCTAAAATTTTCAGCCAGAAGTGTTGGCCCTGAGATTATCAGTCAGTCTTGTTTAAACAACTTTCCTTTTACTCATTTGCTACTTTCATTCTTACTTTTTAAAATCCTTTTTATATGTGTTCCAAACTAAGTTACATAAGTGATAACAAGGAGAAGAATAAAAATGGAAGAAGGGGGCAAAGAAGAATATATACAAATGAGGATAAAATAAGATTAAAGTCAGACACAGCTGATTTCCTACACATATACACTATGTATATATTCATGATATCTTCAGAAATAAGTCTTCAATCAATTAATGCTTACATTGAATTATAATGGAGTTTCTTGGTGGGGTAATGTAAACGGCTCTATTTTAATCCATCAGAAAAAAATTAACAAATTTACAACATAAAAACTAGGCAAATTAGTATTTATAAAATGTTTTGACACTTTAAATAAAAAGGCAAGTAGAGTTGGGGAGAGGAAGCTTCAGATATCTGTCCATACAGACTTAAAAGTTTGGGGGGTATAATCTCAAATTTCACTCTGGAAATTGAGAGATTTTGCTTTATTTAGCCTTTGCTTCTGCATCCCATGGCATTCTGGTATCAGCCAGGGTCAGCAGGAACCAGTAGTTTAAGTGAATGTTGTCACCTCTTAGACCCCGAGAGCTCTTTGGAGTGAGCAGAGCACACAGCTACTGAAATTGCCATTTCTACAGTGGCTTCGGATACTAAACTTGAATAGTAGTTCTTATTCAGACATGATCAGACATGAAATAGTCCTTTACAAAATTTAGCTGTCTGGGTCCACCAAGAACTGAGACAGGTTAGTTAGTATATTGCTAAGTAGACAGTGGGGGGTCCCTGGTAGAATACATAAAAGACAGCCAGTCATATCCTGAAACTCCAGGTTCTGGAATGTCTCCTTCACTCCAGGACAAAGACATGAGAATATGCCTTGAATTTAATAAATAATCTCAAATCCCTTTTGGCTGGACAAAAGAACAGATCTAATAGATAGGAATGGGTTATTTCATTAATCCCTTTAGGATGGGCAAACAGGACAAACCTGAGAGATGAATTAGAAGGCTCCAGCCCCCTCCCCTGGGCTTGCAAGGAAAGGTAGAGAAGTAAGAACTTTTGCCTCAGTCACTGGGTACCTCCTGCTCGAGGGCTCTGACCTTTTGCTTTCAATAAACTATCCTCTTTTTAAAACTCTTTGTCTCTCTTGGATCTGTGTGTCTATTCTTCGGTCTCACAGAACACGATCCTGGCCCACACCCAGAAACTGCCGGCAGATCCAACATCATTACATCATTTGCGGGCTCGTCTGGGATTGAAGGAGAGGTAAATATTATCTGTGCCTTTCTACTTGGCCACCCTATGGGCATTCATCATTTTTTTGTCTCTTTCTACTGTCACACAAATATCGGGCCTCTGTCAGCATTTAAAAGCAAGTAGCATGGTTGCCGACCTTAAGCCAAGGAAGTGAAGGTTTTGTAGAGGGGCTCTGGTTGACCCCTTGGGCACTGAATTGGAGGAATGTTGGCCACAATCCAACTGTCTTTTCTCTTGCTTTCTCTCTGGAGTGGAGTAAAGCCCAAAGACGGCAAGCGGTTGAGGTGAATGGACCTTGGCAGCAATTGTGGGACTCTTAGCTTCGCTACTCTGCGGTGTGTCCCAAAGGCTCCCTGGGTCTTCTCCAGCGCAATTGCCCATAAGGGTGCCATTTGGAGGCTTCCCTCCCACTTTCTGCTATTTTCTCATTTCCTTCTGCTGTCTTTTTTCTTTCCAGGAGAAGACTGAATACTGGTGTGTGGCCAGGACTGTGGGCCTTTGCAGACAACAGAGGGACCCTGGCTGTAGCTACTCTGAAGTGGGTCCCAAAGGTCCCTCTGCTCCCTTCCAAGTCCCACTGCCTATAAAGGTGCCAGCAGGATGGCTCCTTTGTCTCTGCTGCTCTTTCATCCTGTCACTATCTCTCCCTAGCTCCTGAGATGTTGGTGTAGGGTCCTTTCTCTGTAAGACCCCCTCAACACACTCCAGTAACATATTTTAACAAGCCAGCCATGAGATAAGATTTAGAGGACCCCAAAATCTCTCACTCACTTTCCTATCTTGTTTGTCGTCCTCTCTTGTTTGTCGTCCTTTGAGGGCAGGGGTCGGACAGTTAAATGGACATTAGGGTGTCTGCCGCTTGAAAACTCCTGTGACAGGATAATGCGGTCTTGGAACAGGTCATTTAGGACCTCCCAGCTCAAAACAAATTCAAGCACCAATGAGGTCAGTGTTTGTATGGCATAAAGTCTCTCTGGAGACTTGATTTTTCATCTCTGTTCAATGGCTGTACTCCTTTGGGGACCTCACGTGGCTTCTCTGCAGCCTGGCCCCGCCCCTAGTTCAGCACAGCTACAGCAACAGACAGGAGGGGGAGGGGCTACAATAGCTCAGCTCCTCCTGAGCACCACTTTCCAGGCCACCTCAGCAACTGCCAGGCAAAGGTTTTATGGATGACCAACATATTCTGGACTCACTTTTCCTTGAGGAAACAGCGTTGTCCGAAATCTTTCAGGGCTTCAAATATCTCTTTTGTCCCCCTCCCCTCACATATTGGGCTTCAGGGCCTCCTCCCACTCCCTCTCACCCAGACCGCATGCCTTCTTTACAGACCTTGCGTATATACTCCCTCCCTAAACATCTTTATTTAGAAGGCCACTATTATATGAATTGTGCCATCAATTTTCGTGTTGCTCAGAGTCGGGGCATACATCCCTCTACCTTAAGGTATCGCATTATCAGCCACAGCCTTTATTGGCCTGTGGACCAGTGCCAGACATTCAGGCAGGGACAGGGTAGGTGCCCACCTGGAGGCACGGGCGGGGCCACCCAGGTAAGCACAAATAAATCCTGGTGTGCTGTGTCTCCCCACCCACCTCTGAACCAGTCACGTGGTGTCCATGGCCCACATTTTCTAGCGGACGCCCTAGAACAAGTTGTGGGAGATGAATTGCAAAGGGACACCTTTTTGTTCTTCTTCCCTTTCAGATGGACAGTCAACCCTCACACTCCTTCACCCCCCTGAATTGCATCTTGAAACATTGGGACAAATTTGACCCTGAGACTTTGAAGAAACGGCATCTGGTTTTCTTTTGTTCAGAGGTTTGGCCTAAATACTCATGGGAAGATGGGGAGACTTGGCCTTCTGAGGGAAGTATTAATTACAATACTTTCATGCAGCTAGACCTGTTTTACAGACAGGAGGGCAAATGGTCAGAAGTTCCATATGTTCAGGCTTTTTTCACCTTGAGGGACCACCCAGATCTTTGCAAGAAATGTAGAGTTGACCCGGCTCTTTTAGCCGTGATCTCTTGCCGCCCTCCTCCTAAAGAGAACACTCCTAAGAGGACTCCTTCTAGGGGGACTCCTTCTAAGGAGACTCTCCCTAAGGAGACTCCTCCTAAAGAGAATCTTCCAAAGGAACCTCCAGTGGGATCCTCCTCTCCTGAGGAGGACCCGTCAACATACAGACATCTCCTTATCCACCTATAAACAGGAATGACTGAGGCTGAGGTAACTAAAGGAAAAAAGTGACACTTTTAAAAACCAAGCAGCTAATTCTCAAGCCAGACCCCTACCGTTACTCCACTGCTCTAATTCTAAGTCCTGCAGGGACAACTCGCAGTGGGAATCATTATAAGGGAAATTGTCTTTAGGTTAGAGTCCCAGAGTACTAATATTCTAAATAAGCCTACTTTTAAAGTCATCTTATCTCTGTTACAGAATTTGTCAAGAAAATAGCTTAGATTAAATATCTAGGTATTTCAAAATAACAAAATACTGAGGTGTTAATTATTAGGTAGGTCTAAGTTTATCTATTTCTGGCATCTTGTCACAGGAATGCTAAGAGATAAATTAAGATCTGTTAATAAACATATCTTACATTTTATTACAAAAGACTATACTTTTGAAGTTTGCCAAATATATTCCTGGATTTGCCAGTGGAAATGTTAATTGCTTGCTTTGGCTTGTCAGTAAAAATTAAGATTCTGAAGGTAATGGATTCTAAAAGGGAAGAAAATGATGTGTGTTTTCAAAGAAAGTATAAGGTATGGAAATGAATTTTTGAAGGTACTGAAAGGAAGCAGTTTGTCCTAAAGATGGTTACTTCTGAATGAGTGAAAAGAGATAAACTAAGAGGGACTAGTAAAGTTGTAAAAAGGTTGTGAGAAGTTTTGAGAGTTTTATATATAATTAAGCTAAATGTAATTAAGTAAATTTAAACCTCAAAAGTAAGCTAGTACAAAATAAAAGTTAAGTTTTCTCTCTCTACAAAGATAAAGTTTGTTAGACTATTGGTCTGCTACTGACGTTATAAAAAGTTTTCTACTTAAAAACCAAAGATTATATATGTCACGATAATAATTTTCTGTGTTTTACATTTTCCCAATCAGGTCCTTGGTCATTCAAAAATTAAATCTAAAAACTAAGTTTTGCTAACAGTTAAGTAAACTTCTATATACTAGAACTGCTAGAGTTCATGTGCCTTCCTCCGTATCAGCCATAGGCCAATATAAGGAAGCTTAACCTAATATTATCCCCTAACTGGCAGGGAATTCTAATAGCTCTGGCCCACTGTTATACCCTGATTAAGAGGCTCAGATCCTAGAGAAGGCCAGAAATTTGTTTAAATGTCTTTAACAACCAAGACGAAAAAACAAGGAATAAAGGAACAGTGAGACCAGAGAATGAGACCAGAGACAGGCCAGACTTTTGGCCACAGTTATGGACAACCCACAGCTGAAGCTAGCTTAAGATACCCCAAAAGTCCCAGAAGAGGAAACGCCAGATAAAAGGCACCTACTCTGGATGTGCAAGCCCAGATCACTGGAGTCCTAATCCTCCAAAACTGCCATGCCCTTTGTATAGAATAAAGGGCACTAGAGGAGAGAGTAGGCCTTGTTCTGAAGGGAGCAGGGACCAATTCCTTTCCCCAAAATGGCTGTCATCACTGTTGGACCTGAAGTTCCTGGCAGTTCCCAAGCGATTCTCATCACAGGGGATAACACTGCGGGTAACTCTGACATGACAGGTAAGCCTATTAATTTCCTAATTGATATAGAAGCCATTTATTCTGTCTCAATCGCTCACTCTGGACCTTTTTGCTCTGAAAACTGCTTGGTTGTAAACATAAAGACAGCCCCCAGAGTTGGGCTCATTTTACTCAGCCTGTTTCCTATCACTGATCTATACCTTAAAGAAAATGTAAAATAAACAAATTAAACTTAAAAAGGACTCTAGAATTATTTAAGTTAGGAACTAGACCTCATAGCACATGGCTGGCCAGCTTGCCTCCAGGCCATAGCAGCAGCTGCCCTCCTTGTTCCTGAAGCCACCAAGCCCTCGATGGGACAAGACTTAACTGTCTTTGTCTCGCATCACATTCAAAGATTTTTAAATACTAATAATAGTGACTGTCTCACTGATAACCTTGTCATGTAGTATCAGGCTCTCTTGTTAGAAGGTTCTGTAATCCAAATACAGACCTGCTCCACCATTAATCCTGCCACCTTCCTCCCAGAGACGGAGGAAGAATTAACTCATGACTACCAACAAGTTTTAATAAAAACCTATGCTGCTAGGGCAGATTTACAAGACACACCCCTAGACAACCCAGATTGGACTCTCTTCACTGATGGAAGCTCTTTTATAGAAAATGACATACAAAATGCTGGCTCTGCTGTAATTCCTCTACATAATATTTTAGAGCATGTATGCCTTCCTTCTGGAACCAGCACACAACTGGCTGAGCTAATAGCTCTCACCTGAACACTAGAACTGAGTAAAGGAAAAAGAGCCGTAATTCCTGTTAATCAATGTGCTAATTTCATTAGACGCTCCAACCAGTGCTTTAATCTTTCAGGTGGTAACAGTTTAAACTGTAGCTCTACCACCTCTATGAGTTCTAATACACATGTCAAATTGCCAGCTAGATAGTTTCTCATTTGTGGGAAGATAACCTCCTAGCTTACAGCACTGGGGAACCTGCTCTCTTAGGAGATTAACTCTTCTTACCCCAAGAGCCTTATCAGGTTACACATCACAATAAATTTACTCTGGACTCCAGCTGTAAGAGCAATATACATTATTCAGCCCTGCTGGGTATGTATACTTATGTCTTTTTGTAATGCCTGCTATAACATTGCTTTAAATGTAAAGATTATTCAAATAGCTTCCTCAATAAAAGGCCCTCAACACTACCTCACAGGCTATCCATGCCATGGGACAAGAGTTATGACAGGTCGGAGAAACAATTCTCAAAAACAGAGCTGCCATAGATGATCTACTTCTCAAACACAATCAAAGATGTACAAAGTTTAAAGGGTTATACTGTTTCCATCTCTCTGATAATTCACAGTTAATCAAAGATAAAGTTCAACAAATTCATAATATAGTTTCCAATATTAAACAAAAAATAAGATTATTTGGCCTAGATTTTTCCTTCCTTACTTCCTGGCTTCCCAGTTTAACAGGATTTAAAGAAGACTTTCTCATATTTCTTAGTTATTGTTATAGGATTTACCTCTTGCTGTTTCCTAAAGTGCGTCTTTGCTTGTGGACCACTTGCTAGCTGGATACAATGGCCTCCAAAGCAATAAAACCCTCATCTGGATCTACTCATCTACCGGGGACCCTTAGCTAGACCTCTGGACAAGCACTAGCTGCCGTTCTGTGTACACCCCTCCTGAAGTAGCCAGAGTGGTCATTGCCCCTACTCCCTAACAGCAGTTAGGATTTCGTCTTCAGCGTGGGGATTGAGACAGGATAGTTAGTATATTGCTGCTAGGTAGACAGGGGGGTCCCTGGTAGAATAAACAAAAGGCAGCCATATCCTGAAACTCCAGGTTCTGGAATGTCTCCTTCACTCCAGGACAAAGACATGAGAATATGCCTTGAGGTTAATAAATAATCTCAAATCCCTTTTGGCTGGACAAAGGAACAGATCTAATAGATAGGAATGGATTATTTCATTAATCCCTTAAGGATTGGCAAATAGGACAAACCTGATAGAGCATGCAAGGAAATGTGTAAAAGTAAGAACTTTTGTCTCAGCACTAGACACCCCCATTCGGGACCCCCTCCCACTCGGGAGCTCTGACCTTTTGCTTTCAACAGACTCTCCTCTTTCTAAAACTGTTTGCCTCTCCTGGGTCCATGTTTTCATTCTTCAGTCTCATGAGACACGATCCTGGCACTCACTCACTCACAGAGCAATAATGCCACATCAGAACGATTTGAACTATAATTAAACAAACTTCTACCAAGTTATGAGAGCAGCTCTATTCCCATCAACCTCAGTGTTTATGGTGGCATTTTTCCATTATTCCAAATCAGAGACCAATCCCTCCCTTCAGGTTTATTTTCTCACTTCTGTGCTCTGAGTGCAGACACACAACCCCAGGAAATTAAAAACGTAGTCCTGTTGTCAGCAATCGCCTAATCTGAAACTGGAAAATAAAAATGGCAAAAAAAAAAAAAAGCTGATATTTGCTAAGCACTTACTAAAAATCCCAGACACTCTGATAAATATTTATGCATCTTATTTAATCGCCCCAATAACCATTGCCATGGACAAGAAACTAAAATCCTAAGAGGACAAGTTAACCATGAAAGGTCACACAGGTGACAAGAAGCAGAGCTTGACTTAGAATCCAAATCTCTTTGACTTCATAGCTTATAATCATTAGGCTTTGTTTCCAGGGTAAAAGAAGACCTTTACTTTATGCCTCAATTTGGTTTATCTTTTTTTTTTTTTTCTTTTTTTTTTTTTTTTTTTTTTAATTAATGAAGGCGCAGATCACAGTGGCCCATGCAGGGATCAAACCAGCAACCTTTACATTGTTAGCACTGTGCTGTAACCAACTGAGCTAACTGACTACCCTGGGTTTATCTTTAACATGTAAATAATTATATATTTGATTATGTACTCTATTGATACATGATAACATTAGAGCAATGTGTGTAGTATCCTAGAATTTGAGTAAAAAGACATTTGCCTCAGTGTTGTGTGTTTATGTCTATCTATATAGATATACATGGTCAGACAATTAAGTTCATGAACTTATTGCAACCATGATGCTAACCTCTTTTAATATCTAAGGGATTATTTATTATGAATTTGTACCAACTGTACAAGTAGTTATCCAAGTTTACTATTTGGAAGTGCTGAAAATGCTGCGTAAAAAAGTTAGACAACCTGAACTTTTCGCCAACAATTCATGGTTCTTGTATCACAACAATGCACCAGCTCACAGGGCACTGTCTGTGAGAGAGTTTTTAGCCACTAAACAAATAACTGTATTGGAATACCTTCCCTACTCACCTGATCTAGCCCCCATTGACTTCTTTCTTTACCCAAAGATAAAGGAAATATTGAAAGGAAGATGTTTTGATGACATTCAGAACATTAGGGGTAGTAGGATGACAGCTCTTATGGCTATTCCAGAAAGAGTTCCAAAATTGCTTTGAAAGGTGGACTAGGTGCTGGTGTTGGTGCATAGCTTCCCAAGGGAAGTACTTTGAAGGTGATCATAGTGATATTCAGCAATGTGGTATGTAGCAGTTTTTCTAGTATGAGTTTGTGAACTTAATTGCCAGACCTCATACATATCTACCTATCTATCAACTATCTATCATATATATATATATATATGTATGTATGTATATACTCTGAATGTCCAATTAGCAATTAGCATTCTGGACCAAGAACACAATATCATTCTACCTTCCTCCCCTTCTTGCATTGGGCAGAGCTGTATGCCAGTCATGCTGATAGCAATACCATTTACCACAATCACAGTAACTAGCTAATCATAGTGCTCCCCTTGGATTTTATATACAGAGAATAGATGCAGGAAATTTTCACTTCCCTGGAGACCTCCACAAAACAACAAAACAAAAAACTGAGGTGACGTAAATAAACCTTGAAAATTCTGTGGTGTTCATGTCTGCTGCGTCCCCCTTCTACTGGTTTAGAAGGAAAATCAATTTTCAGTATATGAGAATAAAGTTAACACAGATAGAAAAATACTCAAGTTATTTGTGTTGGGATATATATATATATATATATATATATATATATATATATATATATATATATATAAATATATATATTAGTTTCCCATGATTGCCATAGTAAAGTACTACAAACTAGGGATTAAAACAAAATAAACTTAGTTTCTCACAGTTTCTGGAGGCTAAAAATCAGAAATCAAGGTGTTTACAAGGCTATGCTTTCTTTGAAACCTATGGGGGAATCCTTCCTTTACTCTTCCTAGCTTCTTGTTTCCTAGCAACCTCTAGCATTGCCTCTCTTGCAGCTGCATAACTCCCGTCTCTGCCTTCCTTATCACACTGTTACTCTCCATGTGCATCTGTCTTCACAAGGCCATCTTCTTTTAAGGATACCAGTCATAGTGAAATAGGGACTCATTCTACATCCGTAGGACCTGGTCTACACTTATTACACCTGGTCTACACTTATTACATCAGACCCTATTTTCAAATAAGGTCACTTCTGAGGTTCTATGGATTAGAGGACTTGAAGATAATCTATTTACTTTAAGGAATGGGGAAAAAAATTCAACTCATTACATGGGGCAAGGAGAAGAAGAGATAGAGATAAATGGAAAAAAAATTGCATCTCTCGGCCCAGTTCTGTATGTTGCCAATCTAATCCTGAATATCCCAGATACAAGAGCTGATAAATTGTATTTTTTATTTAGTTAGTTTATTACAGATAAAATAATTTGAATATGCCTCCTTTACCTTTGTAATTACAGGCATTCCTATTTCTCATAACCAATGGACTGTGCCTTTTTGCAGAAGCAATTGTGCTTTACCAAATTTAAACTGATTTAATGATCTACCCGTGCTTCTACAGTGAAGTATCATATGAATGCATGAGAACTTTATCAATAACTAGGATTCATGCTCCCACAAGGTTCTGTTAACTTTGGGAAGAGGTAAAATGCCAGAAAACTTAAGTCTCTATTGGCAATCAATCTTCTGAATTAGTTTTGGGGTGTTTACCTTTTCCTAGTTCAGGGCTTCTATCAGTATATTCGAAAGCCCTCTTCCATCAAATAATCTGAGACCATTTACTAAAAATTCAGTTTTTCTTGCCCAATGTTCAAGCTATACAACAAGAATCTCTGAGCAAATTTATTTAATCATTTATATGAAATCAGTGGTAATTACTGGTGGGCAAAGCATGGGTGAACCTCAAGGTATTTTCTGTCCAAGTGAAAGACGTCCAACTCAAAAGGCTACATACTGCAGATTCCATGTATATGACATTCAGGAAAAGGCAAAATCATAGAGACAGACAATTGAACATTGTTTGCCAGGGATGGGAATTGTTGGGAGATGTTAACTACAAAAGTACATGAGGGAATGGCTGGGGGTGGTGGATGGCAGTTTGAATGTTCTATATCTTAACTGAGCAGGTTGTTACATGGCTGTATGCATTCTTGAAAACTAATAGAATTGTGTAACGCACAAAGTCAATTTCACAGCATGTATGATATGCCTCAATTTTTAAATTCAACAACTTAAATGGTTCTATTTTCCCTTATAGAAGTAACTTCTGAAATTAATGTTGCTGCTACATTCTTTGACTCAGATAATTTATTGTATTTTATTTTAAGTTGTATTTGTTAACTTAGAAAACGCCTTTCATTTTCATATTTAGTGATTTCTTATTTCATGCTTTCATCTTTTCTGATAACAAGATTATGATTCATGTTTTAGTTTTGCTTAGATTTTCCTCCTATTACTTTGTCCATGACTTTATGTACAATGTTACAGAATTACTTCCTTTTATGTAAGTCTCTTGTATTCAGCATTGAGGTGGAAATATTTACATACCCAATATGCAATACTTATTCTTTTCATAGGTAAGTGTAATATCTTTCCCACACTGATTGCTCTAAGATGAAAAATGTAGACTCATACTTCTTCTTTGTGGCATATTGAACCCAGAGAAGTTGAAAAATGACGCATATACCACTTTGGGGCTTTCTTCACCACTAAAATAATCTGTAGTTTTTTCTAATAGTTAAAAATACAAACTAAACTCTATCTTTGCTGTTGAAATTGCCTCTACCCATTTAACTGTCTTCTGAAATGCACTTGTCAGTGCCGATGATCTGTGAGAGGTGGCTGCAGCTGCAGCCTCAGAGATTTCTGAAAATAATGCTCTGATAGTAAGGAAAGGCCCATATTTAGTTACATAGTCCCCAAACATGCATTTCATTTTGTGCATGTAGAAGGAACCATATGCTTCACTGAATGTAATGATGAATTGTAAACCACCCATGAAGACAAGCACCAGTGAGGATGTGGGAGGAAAAGAGAAGTTAATACAAATCAATGTACAAGGCTAAAATAAATTGAACCAACTGTGCTTTCATTTTCTATCTGGTTTATATTTAATTTTTCATAGAAGTCTATATTTAAAGAGTTTATTGTTATTTGTGTGTTCTATTTTTGACTTGGTTTTTAGAAGAGCATGAATGGTTTGTGACATTATTTTAAGTATTCTAATTAATCTTATATTGTGCTTTTCTAGAATTTATATATTTCATACTAGCTACAAGCTATTGGTTTTTAAATGCATGATAAATAATTATTTTCATTACGTTGTGGAGTTTTTCTCTGTTAAGTTACTAAGAAATTAAGACTTAAATGATTGTTAATTTTTGAGACTGCTGTAATGAATTAGCTAACATTGTTCTCTTACATCTATAGTTATGATATAGTAATCTTGCCAATTCACTATGGATATAAATTATTTTATAAATTGTTAAAAGCAAGGCTTATATGACATTTGCATGGATTTCAGATCTATTTAGTCAATTGTAGTAAAATTCCTATATCCCAGGCCGAGAGCAAGAACAAATTAAGACTCAGAGTAAAGGAAATATTCTAATACAAAAAAAAAAAAAGATACATTGGCTTACTCCAATGTATTTTGCTATTTATACCTTCTTCTTTCCAGTACCCTGAGTAATTATACTTGCAAATATTGTCTGGAATAAATTCTATAATTAATGTAAACTGACAATGGAAACAACTCCATTTGAAAAAAAAATAGACTACTTTTCTTCTGAATATCCTGTAACACTATTAAATTTATAAATCAGCCATTTCTAAGTATAATCAACTGTCTAAATGTTCTAAATGTTTCTCGTTCAATGTATCAAATGTTTCCTATATTTGAATACAATCAGTTAAGAAAGAAAGGGGACATTAATGGCAAAATATGTTATGTCTGAAATGTTAAGATATGGGAAGAAAACAAGAGGGGAAAATAGATTTGAAGGTGTTTGGTAGATCTGTATAGTCAGTCCTCCAGAGGGAAACATCTGGAGGGCTGACACTGTGCCTTCTGTATCCTTTTAGTAACTGTTCCTCCTAAAGTGTGTGAAAAATGATAGTGGCTAATGTTAGTCGCTATAGAATTTGGGGCTGTTGAATACTGATTGAAGGTTACATACATAAGTGAAGTGGCATAACATTAAAATATTATGAAGAGAATATCTAGTCATATTAAAATATTTTAGCCATAGTTGTAGTGGAATAGGGAATTCTTCAGAAGACAGGGAAGGTAGTTTTGATTTAATTTTTTTAATTTTTTTAATTTGGTACAATAAGGGGATAGGCTAAACTCCTGGGAATGTTCATGGCAAAATATCTATCTTTTTTTTTTTTTTTTTTGCAAAATATCTATCTTAATAGCTATAGAAACTTTCAGAGAAAGTTTCTTCCCCTTGAATGAGGTTTGAGGTTGTATGTCTCTTATTCCCCTGATGCCAGTGGACAACAGGAGTTTTCATGAAAGTCTAACAAGTGTTCATGATTTAGAGTGACACAGGATGAAGTCTCTGACTTCATCCCTACTCTAAGACCCTAGGAGTTTTATGGCCACCAAAGAGAGTCTTGTAAACCAGTAACAGACATGGTGACCAAGTGAGCAAATGACAGCCCTCTTCCTTTAAGGAGCACAGTTGATCAAGAGCTCTGGTTTATGCCTTGGGAATCCATTGTCATATTAGTGCTAAGGTCATTCTCCCATAATGAAGTGTCATGGACATTCTACAGCAGACCCATTCTGGAAAACTGAAGATCATTCTACAAGCCGGACTTGGCTCAAAGACTTCCTAACTTTGAAGAACCTTCCTTAGCATGAAAGGTAGTCTACAGTGTCCTTTTTTTTTTTTCCTCCCTTACTTAGAGTTAGAATTATATTGTGCAATCAGAAGGCCCCCTTCCTAGTCTCCTTCACACAAGTATTTCTCCTAACAAATTCCTTGAACATTTAATCCCTTTCTTCCTGGCCTCTGCTTTTCTAAGGATTTAGATGAATAGTCCAAAATTGTTGGTTTTATTTCTAAAGAAGACATGAACCTTTGATGCAACTCTAACAACAAGAAAATATTTTCCTGGAAATTCTATTCACATGATACCATAGACTTGGGTTTATTTTCCCTTACAAACCTCTCTGAGGATTTATAACATGAAAGAAAAAAAACTCTTAATATTGGAAATATTAATTCTAATTTTACCTAGAATTATTATTTAGAAATATATTGGTGTAAACACACACAGACACACACACAGACACATGTGCACGTGTGTGTGCAGGAACACATACATTTTACCAGTAAATTAAGTGAAGACTATTAATGAAATATTTCATTGTAGATAGGTAACATAAATTGGAGATTTACAGTAAAAATGAGAGTCCTCAGAGATCATGTAGATCAACTTTCTCATTTTAAGTCTAAAAAAATGAAGACCCAGAGAACTGAAGAAAATTATCTGAATGAAACAGCTTGTTATTTGCAAACATAGGAAACATGCACTGAGTATAAGGCATTCTTATATATGAACTTTGTAACATTTAAACCTCAAAGCATCCCTATTAAAGAAGACACTAATGTCATTTCATCTACTTGATTATTAGGAACATATTTCTCAAAGTGATTCAGGTAACTTGCTGTGGGTCCCATGTCAGAAAGTACCAGATTCTGGTTAATTCTGGAATGCAGTTTTTGGTTGCTGGTCTGGGCTCCTCTCTAAGATACTTTTTTGACATATTTTAAATATTGCTCTTAAAATCCTCATATCAAATGTATAGTCATTACTTTATTTCATCAATTTTCACTTAAATATATGGGACCATATAAGATTTGTCCATCAAATAAATACTGTCTCTTCTTTGCAGAACTTGACCATGACATTCTATGTATAAACATCAAGCTCCTTTGTCATGTTTGACAAGAAGCATATATAAAATGATTATAAAATAATGATCTATTTATCTTGTATTCTTGGAAACTCTTTAAATACACAGAAATGTATTAATTCTTTACATATCAAGGTTCTCGTACAAGGTTGGTTAGTGTTATAAAATTCCCATTTTGAATAAGTGTTAATATAGTCTACCACATTATAGATCTTAGTAAAATAAAATTTATTGTTTTAAAATGATACAGGTAAATGTTCCTTTACTTAGTTGTCACAATATGCTGTGAAAATAACAGCTTGTCATTTTTAGACTGCTCCACTTTTTTACAAATCATTTTTATTTTAATCTTGTTATAAGGGGTGTTATATAGACAAATATGAGATAGCAGCTGTGATCAAAAAGGTCCTTAATGAATACATGAGTTCTTAGTCCACAGTTTTGTCTTTTCTGAACCCTATCACCTAATGTATTTCCTGACCTATCTTAAAACCATGGACAGAAAATAGCAAAACTCTTTGACTGTGTGGGTATCACTGACAGCCATATGAGAGCTATTTATTCACACTTTGATCCCCAAATTTTAGACCTGTGTGTCACTCAGCAAATACTACAAAATTAGACCACACATGTGGAAAAGCTTCTAAAGACCCTTCAGTTGATCTGCAAAGAGACTGACATAGGTGCAAACAAATATTATAGGTACAAACAAAATAGAATGTGCAGTGGAAAATCCCCTTGCAGCCTTTGTTCAATACAAAGAGAGTTGTAAGAAAGTTTGTGTGTGAGTGTCTGTGTGTGTGTTGGGCAAATTTCCCAGAATAGACTTACAATGAAGCTTCCATTGTGTTAGGTCTTTGTCATAGTGGGAAGCATGATTCCAAAATTCTCACTGTATCTTACTCCTGCCCTATTCTGTTTTCTTATGGTCCATCAATGTTCACATGATATAATAATTCAGACTCAGGGAGAAACATGCTATGCTATTTTTATTTATTGTTGTATTATATCTTAGAACCCCTATAGAATTGGTTGTTTTTACCTTCAAGTTATCCTCATAGGTATAGATAAATCGTTTAAAATAATAGCACACAAATAAACAAAAAAAAACCACTCTACTAAGCTCTTTACAAATGCTGTTATATGTATTCTTTTTGACAAATATATGGAATACATTACTTCATATTAACAGACTCAGACACTGAAATTGATAATACTTAGCTAACTTCACTATGGACACATATTAGTGAGTGGCAGACCTAGAAATCACCGGATTCAAGAATATATATCATAAGGGGCATATAATTTCCATCATTCTTACTTTGGTGTGAAATTAACGACAACATCGATAAAGGCATGTTGTAATAACTATAAGGAACAGAACTGAAAAATCTTTCTTATACAAGATAGTCTATTTTTCGTTTTATCCCAAATATTTCTAGATCTTCTGACTCTTTGGATATAAATTATGCAATATTTACATTGATATACTCAATGTTCTCTGTTCTACATACCTATTAGAAGTTTATTTTTTTCACAAAATCTACTATTTCAGGAGATGCTACAAAGATACTCTCTTGTTTTTGTATATGCCATCCCTCATGTTACATCACCATATATTTTCTTGTGTTTCGAATTCCTTGAAGTTTCAATACCTGAAAAATCAGATATTGAAAGCGAGAAAGAGCCAATGTTCACACTAGAGGTGTCACGTCCCAGTGGGTTCAGTCTTTAAATATCAGTGCATTTATTAGATCTATTCAGAATATACTAAGTCTCTTTCTCTTAAGTTTTACTTTAACTTGTTTAGCTTTTGCCCATAGCTTCAGACAATAACTTCTATATTATATGAGGAATTGCAAATAGACACACTGATACCCTATTAGCTAGCCAAAATAATAAGTAGTAATGTGGTTTGATTATCTATCTATCTATCTATCTATCTATCTATCTATCTATCTATCTGTCTATCTATCTACCTATCTGACTATATTTATGTATTGTAAATATGTGTAGATTCCCCAAAAGAATCATGACTCCAAAAGAATTAACTAGTATATCAGCATGAAAAATTATCTTAAATATTGCAGGAGAAATTTTTACTACCACAGCCTTCAGATTTATACAATAACTCCATTTCAGAAGAGAACGTATGCTTTATATTTACATGGATAACTGGGACATTTGCTAACTTTACTGAGAAAGATTATCAAAGGCCATTTAAAGTCTTCACATCTTGAAAACAGAAAAATGCTTGAAGCCTTAACAACAATGTTAAACATCGTCTTTTTTCTTGGGTAAAGAAGTGAATTTTGCTAATGCTGAACTTTAGCAGAAAATAATGAGTCTCTACTTTGCTGAAATATAAAAGCTAAGGAAACACAAATATGTATTAGAAGCAAAGTGTCAAGTAGAATAGCAAGTGCTTTGATCCTGAACACACATTTGTATTTTCCCCAGCATAGATAAATTTGCAATTGAGAAAGTTAGTTTTACCGTATTCTTGAAATGTTATTGATTTTTGTCTCAGAGATTAGGAAAGACACACACACACACACAGACACACATACACACACAAAACCCAATTTTGATAGAGGCAAGGAAGCATCCTGTTTTATAGTCTTACTTGGATAACTAAAAATAAATGCTTGATTATATTGCCCTCTAGATAGCAGTACCTGTTTTCTTTACCTAATCTTTCAATTAAAATATTTCCAAATAAAGACAAAATACTTATACAAACCTTTCTTGTACATAACAAAATGCAAGAATTAATGAATTGCATTTAATGACATGCAAAATCAATGAATAAAATGCAAGCCAGAAATACCCCAACATTCTGAGCCAATTGTGGTAGGCGTAGACTAATCAGTCCTTACCCTTGAGCTCAATTTAATTCCTCAAACTGTGTTATTGCTACACAACATGGATGAACATGGGAGTTCAATCATTAAATCTGCTACTGTGTTTTTATTAAAACTCAAGAGAATCTGGAATCTATGCATAATGATATAAAACATAAAACTCTTAAAAACAAATTGAGATGAATGTTCGTAGTCTGCATCAGAGAGATGTTTGTGATTTAAAATTAGTTTTAAATAATCTTCTACCCTAGGCCTGCCTAAATTATCATGACTTTTAATTTTGTTATTGTTGCTGTATTTTATGAATGTCCCAGACAAACCCTTGGTGTTCCGCCTTCACGAAAATTATCAGATATCTCTAACTGTTTACACTCTTAGGCTTGATCTTGTTACAAAAGTCTAGTGACGTTGTCTTAGGTGAAGAGCAGCTGGAGCTCAATTAGCACCGCCCTCTGCCAACTTGTGTTGAAAGTATCCCTTTAACTTGATTGTCCCTTACACTGTGCAGTCTTCATTGCTTACTGATAAGACTCAGCACTTTCATTAAATAAGTTCTCTCCAATGAAATTCAATTATAAATTTCCTTCATGCATTTCTATCCCTTATTGTAATATTTTAAATACTGGCATGAAACTAATGACTTCTTAGATTCTGTCTGAGAGCTATTCATACACCAGACATGTTTATTGGACATAATTTTTAAAATCTGATTTTATCTTTTTTTATTAATGGGTCCTATCTTATGACCAAAATAAAAATGTATTAGGTTGGTTGCACCATAAGATGTCTCAACTCGTCCCTAGAATAAGATCTGATATCACACGTGTAACTTATTCTATTCACAAGAGATTGCAAAAAGTGTGAAGATAACTATGTATTTTGGGGATAAATAAGGATTGTGGAATGCTTTGAACGCAATAGTGTTTCTTTACTTTCAGGAAACTCAATTAAAAATATTCCAAATATTAAAGATATCTGAAGGATGCTAATTTTTACAAAAGAGGTGGCTATTATGAAGAAAAACAACCAGCGTCTGAGGGCAGGGGAAGGGAGAGATAACATAGAGAATATGGAAAATGTCCTTGATGATCATTATGCCAAAAGGCAACTATAGTAAAAACTGGCCCATTATGGAAACCCATAACTCAGTACCAAATGTGAAGAAAAAAAAAAATGAAACATCTGGATGTAAATTAGACAAAAATAATCTCTAACAATCTCAAGGTGGCCATGTGATGGCACCAGAGGATTTGAAATAGAAATCTTTGAAATTTTGCATGAGTTTATCCATTACAGCAAGGTCAAATTGGCCACTGTACTCAACACTGGTGAGAAAATATTACAAAGTTGGTGAGTGTGTCTCTGGGGCAAGCTCCATATGTCACAAGCACAATGCTGGTAAAACTATCAATAGAAAATTTGGACAAGAACCCATAAAAGACTCATGGTCCTTTTGAAGACTTCCAAATGGATTTCATACTTCAGCTTGCAATGCTTTTAAATATGTGATTAATACTTATATAGTCTCATTATGGGCTGAATCTTTTCCTTTCTGTAAGTTTCTGATAGTGACAAAATGAAATATCTATTGATTTTATGTGGGAAATTTCAACCTAACCATCAATTGACAGGTTTACACATTGAAGAGCATCACTAAGACTTGGAATTTACTCAGAAACTTTTCTATCTATAACTTCACCAATCTAACAAATAAGTACAGCAACAACAACAAAACAGTAGAAACCTAAACTAAAATGCTATCTCAGATAACACCAAACATCTTCTAGAAAAGACATGCAAGAAAGACGACCTTTGAATCTTACTTAAGGAATCCTACCAAGCAGTATTAATATCTCTCAAAGCAGTGAATGCCCAAGGTATTGATACTTAGATCCATATCTCTTAATTAAAGAGATATAAGTTATTTTTGGATCCCAGCCAATGAAGTCAAACTTAGAATTCCTAGGATCTCCCAAAATATTTTGTATGTATGTTTGTGAATGAGGAAATACTTCCTGCAGTCTTTTAAGATCAAGCAGACAACTTTGTGAAAAGTTTACATTGATAATTCCTGTCCAAAGTAAAAAAAAAAAACAAGTTGCACAGGGCTGAAACTATAAGTGATCATGCTTTAATCTGCCTGACATTGTTTCTCATTTTTATAGATATTTTGTTTTTTTCTGTGTGATATTTTTAAGATTTCATATTGCATCCAGATCATCGTTGCTTCTTTAATATATAATAATAACAATATTCTGAAGCTTGATATTTACTTCTCTAGTCACACCAAATATTTGGCTAAATTTCCATTTATTTGGCCAAAATGTATAATCAAGTCAACTTTTAGTTTTGTATCCTTTTCTCACACAGTTCCTATTATTACCATGTGCTTGTAATTAAACAGTTGGCTTCATGGGTAAGCATAGTTACTTACTTTCTATATGGCAAACACCGTTATAGAGAAGACAATCAAAAGTCAAAAATCTCCCATCACATCACATATAGAAATGGAAGTTACTATTATCATAAAACAATCCCTTTGCTCCTTTAGTAGGAGCTACTAAGCTAGCATTTTTAATTTGAGTTTTATAAAGTTGAGCTTGAAAAATGACTACAAAAGATATGACACATGCTTTGGAGGAGTCTCATATTTATAAATTTTACAATGAAGACTTTATGGATTTTCTGATTCAGATCTACTACTCTGTATGATTTCTCTACTCATAAATATTAATTCCTCACCTGCCCACACTTGTAGTGTATGGTGCTAAAACTATACAATACGATACAATAACCTCAGAACAGTATTTTGCCTAAAAACATTGGGTAACCACAAAAGATTGTTATTTGACATAAGATACAAATAACTTTTGGCAAGATCTGGCTCTGGAAAGATAGCTGAAACTCATTATTCCCCTGAGTTACTCATGCATGGGATAGACACAATTTATCACAGCAAAGACATAACAAATTGAGCTGAAATTTAAACAATTTCTGAGAAGCTAAGGCAAAACTTGCAGTTTGAACTTAACTGGAAAGATTTCCTGCTGAACTAAAAAGCTCGATAATCCCCAGAGAATTACAAGAGATTTAGTGGTACACAACATAACTCTGATTTTTCCAGGATAAAATCCACAATTAAAGCAGAAAAACAAAACACAAAATATGGCCAAGTCTCAAGAGAAGCTGAAATGATGCAGATATTGGAATTGTTTAAAACAGATGTTAAAGATAGTCTTATAAACATGATACCTCTGAGATAAACCAAATATACCTGAAATAAATATAGTTAGCTTCAGAAAGGAAGAGAAAGGTGAAGGAATTAGATAGTACAAAATAGCCATGGGGATGTGAAATACAGTATGGGAAATACAGTCAATAATGTTATAAAAACTATATATGGTGTTAGATGGGTAATAGGCTTATCGGGGGATCACTTAATAATTTACATAAATTCCTAACCATGGTGCTGTATACCTGAAAATAATATAAAATATTGAATATCAACTATAATCATTCAAACACACAAACAAACACACACACACACACACACACACACACACACACACACACACACCATGAGGTCTGACAATTACATTCCTGAACTTGTTGCAACGATGTTGGCTCATTGTTTTTGATATCAGAGGGATTATTCATTATGAATTTGCACCAACTGGACAAACAGTTAACGAAGTTTACTATTTGGAAGAGCTGAAAAGGCTGCGTGAAAAAGTTAGACAACCTGACTTTTCGCCAACAATTGCATGGCTCTTGCATCACGACAATGCACCAGCTCACACGGCACTGTCTGTGAGGGAGTTTTTAGCCAGTAAACAAATAACTGTATTGGAACACCCTCCCTACTCACCTGATCTGGCCCCCAGTGACTTCTTTCTTTACTGGAAAATAAAGGAAATATTGAAAGGAAGGCATTTTGATGACATTCAGAACATCAAGCGTAATATGATGACAGCTCTGAGGTCCATTCCAGAAAAAGAGTTCCAAAATTGCTTTGAAGGGTGGACTAGGCACTGGTATGATTGCATAGCTTCCCAAGGGGAGTACTTCGAAGGTGGCCATAGTGATATTCAGCATTGAGGTATGTAGCACTTTTTCTAGGACGAGTTTGTGAACATAATTGTCAGATCTCACATATAGTTGATTGATTTAAAGCAGATTCAGGAGCAATTTAACAGGGAAAATAAAGCCAAAAAAGTATGTTGGATCAAGTAAATATGCATAGAGAAACATGCAAACACCAAATTTGACCTCACACAAATAGAGGATAATTGACCAAAATGGATCATTGATCTAAATGGAAAAAGTAGAAAAATTTTAGAAGGACGTAGGATAAAATTTATTTTATCTTGAAATAGGCAAAGTTTTCGTAGAATACAGCTTTCACAATCCATGAAACAAAACAAAAATGATAAATTGAATATTATCACAATTAGTTTTTGCTCTTTGAATGTCACCCTTAAAGAAAAGAAAATGTTAAGACATGGACTGAGAAAATATTCGAAGTTTTTGTATCAGATAAATATTTTGCATCAGAATATTTTTAAACCACCACTCAATAATAGAAGGATTACAACAATAAAAAGCACAAAACACAATTCTGAAACAGGCAAAATGCAGACACCTCAGCATATATACATACGAATAGCAAACAACCACATGAAAGTATGGTCAACATCATTGATCTTTTGAAAAATGCAAATTAAAACCACAACATGATAGCACTACACATCCATTAGAATGGCTACTAGTAGAACGAATTGATTATCCCAAATGTTGGTTTGTTTGTGGAACAATTTAGATTCTCGTGCACTCCCAGTAGGACAATTAAATTGTAAACCCTCTCTCGAAAATAGTTTGACAGTAAGTGACCATTCACCTACTACATTCACCTACTATGTGACCAGCCAATCCATTCCTATCACCATCCCCCCAAATAAAAACATATATCGGCACAAAGCCTCATGCACAAATGCTTATAGCAGCATTATATATAATAGTCCCACAATGGAAACAGCTGAACTATTCATCAACATGTGAATGCATAAATTGTGGCATATTCATAAAATAGAAAAATACTCAGTAATAAAATAGAAGGTAATTTTGATACAGGAAGCAACAAGGATGAATGTTAAAATCATTATACTGAGTCAAAAAATCCAAGCAAAAATGCATATCATGATAAGCGAAAAGAGTCAGACAGAAAAAGTCAAGAACTATATGATTTCACTCAAATGTGGGATATAAAACTGAAAGCTACAATTGAAAGAGACAAACAAAAAAGCAAAAATTCATAGACACCAACAACAGTTCAGTGTTTACCAGAGGGAAAGGGAAGATGGTACAAGAGGGTAAACCGGTGATGGAAGGAGAACTGACTCTGAGTGGTGAACATACAATGTGATATATATATGATGCATGATAGAATTGTACTCTTAAACCTATATAATTTTACTAACCAATGTCACCAAAAAAAGATTACAAAATAAAAATAAAATAAATAAATGCTAACTCTCCCAAAATGCATACATATTGTGTTACATTTATATAAAGCTATAACAAATGCAAACCTTTTAGAAGAAAGCTTGTTAATGAAAGCTTTGCCTGCAGGTGGGATTAGAGGTAGTCGAAGATAAAAGGCACATGAAAACAGTATTGGTGGTATAGGGAATATTTGTTATCTTGATTGTGATGGTGGTTTCAGGGGTTGATGTTATATATATCAAAACTGATATATTACTCATTTTAAATATGTGCAACTTATTGTAATTCAATTATTCCTCAATGAAGTTCAAAAACTAAAACTACTATCTCCTACCAGAAAAATGAATAGAGATTCATTATCTTGATAAACTGATGCTTGAGTTCAGCATAGCTTCTCACAGCACACAGCACACAGGATTTTACTTGGTACATTTATTCTCCCTCTTGGAAAAAGTGTGTTCAGTTAGTTCAAAAAAAAAAAAAAAAAAAAGAAGAACAAAAACAGCTAGTCCTTTATTTAATGTACAGCATCATAGACTGAAGAAGAATTCTGAACTAAATTTTTTTCTTTTGTTCTCAAGCCTCTTTATTTCATAATGTAGAAGAGACTCAGAAAGTTGGGGAAAATCCTGCAAGCTATGTTTTAGAGAACAGCAGGGTAGGTATCAACAGTCCCAAAGCCATAAAAGTCAGTGATTAAGAGGTTCATGGGAGTTGACAGGGTTTAAAAAAGAGAAGCCCAGAGGATATAAAATTGTCCCTGTAGATTGAATACTTCATCCAGGGGAAACATTATTTTACTTACATCATCATAGGAATCTGTGGTTTTTAATAATACAAAAAACAGCCAGGAAACAAATCGGGAATTCACAAAAATTAGTCAATTCAGCAAGTATCCGCATATGGGATTTGTGGTCTTTTCAGATTAGGAATAGGTACTTTTTTCTTGGCTTAATTCAGGTACCCTGAACAAACACAATTCTGGTCACATCCATTCTCTAAGTATTAGTCTGTGCTGGAGGGTTCAAATGTGTGATTTCCAGAGTCTTAAATGCTATTTTGTAATCTCTGTCTGAAAGGATTATGCAACAATAAAGAATGAGAAAACCGGACACTCACAGAGAATGAAATACCACCAAGGGACATTGATTTGCAGTCTCTATACCTCAACTTACTGCCACATCATCCTCCAGCTCTGGATGAGAATGTATACAAGTAGCAGACTGAGAAAAGAGACCACCTGAGTCTCCATAACTTAGCTGTTTACACCAGGATATAAATATCCAAAAAGTCAAGACTGCAAAGGAATAAATAATTTCTCATTTGCTTCAGAAAACTCTTAGAAACCAATTTTTCTGGGTGAATGTTTTGTTTTTCATTTTGGTATACGTTGCATTTTCAAGGCAATTGTTTGCTTACTTGGACACATGCTAAACTATGAGGACAATTGTTTGCTCCTCAAACTTGGCTTCTTAAGTATGTGTTAAGCTTCTCCCTACTTTGTTAAATGTAGTATTTATAAAAGAAAAGCTATACACCTGAATTATTAGACAGGTGGTGATAGATAGATAGATAGATAGATAGATAGATAGATAGATAGATAGATACATAGACAGATAGATAGATAGATAGATAGATAGATAGATAGATACATAGACAGATAGATAGACAGATAGATAGATAGATAGATAGATAGATAGATAGATAGATAGATAGATAGATAGATACTAGATGACAGATAGATGATAGATAGGCTAGTGAGTCGACCAAAGAATGTCATTAAAATCTACTTGCCCCTCACTTTTATAATGCCACCGGATGATAACTGCAACTTCAGCATGACAAAGATTTTTGATCAATATCTGATGATAGAATATATTTATAATTAACTGGAGTTTCAAAACATCGTTTCCAAGAAATGAGAATGTTACTCCAATATGTTCATTGTAGTTCTGTCTTTGATCAAGGTGAGATTCCTCATTCACTTTACCCCAGAAGCTTGTTTCCACTGGCACTTTTTGTAGGGAATATGGGCCTCTTCCCTCTGTCTTACCTACTTCCTCCTCTACTCACTAAAGCTGTTTCATACCCTTTCAGAGTTTAAAGATGTTACAGATTTGCATATCACCAAAGAGATAATCTAGTAAAGAAGATAAAGCCAATGCACAAACAGCAAGTAAAGATGTGTATATGTTTTTAAAATGTATAGATACATGAACCAAATCTAACAACTGATGGGATTAGTGACACGTTAAAAAAAAATCTCAACAACAGAGCTTTCATTTGGAATGAGTTCAGAAGTTGGCTTAAAGACTCAATAGAAAAAAAATATAATTTTATTTGGAAGGGAAAATGATAAAATAGAAAAAAATATAGAATTTTTTCTCATTTTTTAATCAGTAAAATTCAAGCCAATGTCATAAGTTTGCCAGCTATTCTCATACTGATTGCTTAATGTTGCATCAACTAAATTAGACTGAATTTCCACCCCTTTCTTAAAAGCTCCTCTTGAGAAATTAGCAGACATTTAATCACTAAATATTTCAAGGTGGTTTTCAATTACAGACATTACTAAAATAATGCCAATATTTAATTTTAGAAATGATTGTCTTTGAAGATGTTTGTCTTTCAAATTACTACAAATATATATGTATACATACGGGGGGAAAAATCAGAAGTCTGGCATTTTCCTGTCACTGTGAATGAATCTTAACGAGACGTGTGCTGCCTTGAAGGAATCCTGTGTTTTGTGAGATAGCTAAGCTTACTAATTGGCCATAAATAAATCTACCCTGTGTGTGGGTTTTCTTAAACTGTGAAAGATCCTTTACACTGTGAAGATTTGATGGCATTTAAAAATGCCAACTTTAGCCAATGTAGTTAGTTAGGCATATTTAGACTTTCAGAGAGTAAAAATAAGGTTAAAAAAATTATACTAGCTTGTGAGCACATTAAAACTTTAGTGACAGGACTAAAGAGTACAGAACATGGCACCCAAATAAGCATTTTGAACTTTAGATTCAGGTTAACATACTTCAAAAGAGACTGATACTGTAGCAATTTCTTATATGACACCTGCATGCACACCAGTCTCTGGTTGGCAGGATCTGTGAAAACAGAGGAGATAACACAGCAGAAAAACGTAAGAAACAAACGCAAAGGCCCTAACACTGTTTATTCAGAATGCTTCTTTAACTTTTAAGTTTCTTTTCAATTAAAAAATCTATTTTGCTTCCCTATTCTGAGTGCAGTATGCAATTTCTATAAATTATTTGTAATATAAAAACATATGTATTTTAAAAATACAAAATCCTTCCATGTTTCTATGGAATGCAGCAATTAATATAGATTTATTTTCTTTCAGTAATCTATTTTCTTCTATTAAATATAATGCTAATGAGTACAGGAAAAAATTCCACTTTCATTTCTTTTTTTATAATTTATTTTTTTAAATTTATTGGGGTGTCAATTGTTAGTGAAATTACATAGATTTCAGGTGTACAATTCTGTTTTACATCATCTATAAATCCCATTGTGTGTTCACCACCCAGAGTCAGTTCTCCTTCCATCACCATATATTTGATCCCCTTTACCCTCATCTCCCTCCCCCCACACCCTTACCCTCTGGTAACCACTAAACTATTGTCTATGTCTGTGAGTTTTTGTTTCTCATTTGTTTGTCTTGTTCTTTTTTCGTTTGTTTGTTTTTGGTTTATATACCACATATCAGTGAAATCATAGGGTTCTCTGCTTTTTCTGTCTGAATTATTTCTCTTAAAATTATACTCTCAAGATCCATCCATGTTGTCACAAATGTTCCTATATCATATTTTCTTATTGCCGAATATTCCATTGAGTATTCCATTGTGTATAGATACCACAACTTCTTTATCCATTCATCTATCAAAGGACATTTTGGTTATTTCCATGTCTTGGCCACCGTAAACAAAGCCGTAATGAACATTGGAGCACACGTGTCTTTATGGATAAACGTTTTCAAAATTTTTGGGTAGATACCCAGGAGAGGGATTGCTGGGTCATATGGTAATTCTATTCTTAATTTTTTGAGGAACCTCCACACTGCCTTCCATAAGGGCTGCACCAGTCTGCATTTCTTTTTAATAAATTACACTGAGCAACGCCTCCTTACCCCCTTTCTCTGGCATATGATTTTGAAACATTCATGACGGGATGTTAATTTGGAAATTTTCTGTGAATGCCTGAGATAGCATAGGTTATCAGATTCCAAAGTGAGTTGGAAGACAGGCCAAAATGCAAATTTCTAAGGAAACAGTTGAATATCTTTTTTTCCAACATTTTTGAAAACTCTCACTTAGATGGATGATATAAAAAATAATTGGGGGTGGCCAGTTAGCTCAGTTGGTTTGACCGCAGTGCTCTTAACAACAAGGTTGCTGGTTCGATCCCCACATGGGCCACTGTGAGCTGAACCCTCCACAACTAGATTGAAACAACTACTTGACTTGGAGATGATGGGTTCTTGAAAAACACACTTAAAATTAAAAAAAAAAAAGAAAAAAAAATTAAAATATTTAAAAAATAAACAAATAAAATAATTGAAAAGATGTTTTAAAACTCTGTTTCTGACGATATGTCCTCGAAGGAAATTATTACCATGTTTTGAAATTCCATCCAAACCCCAAATTAACTGTGACCCCCAAGAAATAAAGGGCAAAGGTGACTTCTGACCACAGACTTAATGAGAGGGCCTTCCAGATCACCCAGAGAACTGAAACCAGGTGCCCTGCAGTTATGAACATACCCAGGAATGATTTTGTACACTTGCCTGTGGGTAAGACACCGATCTGTGGCTGCTACCTGTCTTTGGTACTGTGTTGGGTAAAGAAGAGAAGAAAGAAAGCATGACAGCTTCGGGAGGGTTGTGGCTGACTATAAATCATCATACTTCCTCCCAACAACTGCAAGTAGTAACTGAAACATGAAATATGGGGCTTAGTCATGGAATGCAGTCTAGCTTTGTATGGCCAGGGTCATTTTAAATGGAATGTTTCCTCAGACTATCTGCTAGGCTAGGATGGGAGGACAATAAAGCAGGTCTATGTGAGCTAGACTGTAAAAAAAAAAAAAAAAAAAAAAAAAAATATATATATATATATATATATATCACTCATTTTGGGGACCAGGAGATGACGGATGATAGAATGTCATTTTAGGCTCGGAGCTTCTGACGTGCCCGTGGAAATGACCACCAGAAAGAGCAGAGGTGAAACGTTGATGACATGCTTTTCTCTCCTCACCCACTACCATCATCTTTAAACTCTGGAAGGGTATCGGACAGCTTTACTGAGTGGAGCCGGAAGTGGGCAAGAAGAAGCTAAGAAGGTCCATATTTCCTACACTGAGTACAAGTGGAAACCTCAAGCTTCTGAGGTGAAGTGAGTGAAAAATCACATCTGTAATCAAGGATGTCAGTATAATGAACATATTGGAGGAACATTCTCATGTCTTGTAGACTGTGTTTTGAAACTTAAAATAGTTATAAGTATATTCTATTATCTAATCTTTATCAAAAAGTCTTTAGAATGCCGGAGTTTTCATCCAGTTGTAGGAGTGAGGAGGCAAATCTATTTTAATGACATTATTTGCTCAAATCACATAGTCTGTCTATCTATCTATCTATCTATCTATCTATCTATCTATCTATCTATCTACCTACCTATCTATCATCTATCTATCTACAAACACATAATGATTTGGGTAATACAGCTTTTCTTTTATAAATATTATATTTAACAAGGTAGGGAGGTAGGGAGAGACTTAACACATACTGAAGCTAAGTTTGATGGACAGATGATTGCCTTCACAGGTTAGCTATTTGTCCAAGTAAGTACACTTTGGTCTCTTCATCAAGTCCATCAAATTTAGGAAAGTTGTTTGACCCCAACCTTGCAACACATAAAGTTTTTCCACAATAAACATACCTTTTCCCAATAACAGAGATTGGAAATGCAGGAGTGATTAATCTATATTAAGCTTAAAATGTCTCTGTGCAAAGTTTGAGGACACTCCCATATGGCAGTAGAGAATGTTCCTTGGTAGAGTTAGGAATCAACTCCCTAGTTCATGCACTTCATGGTCGCGTTCTCACCTCTGAGACCTTCACTTTCTCTTGACCTCCCTAGACACCTAAAGAAAGTGTTGCTTCCTTCCTTCAGAATAAGTGATTCTCTTATATTCAGATTTGTGAAGTTTTCTCAGTTCACTTCCTGCCCACATGTTTGCTGACAAAGGGTCATTTTGGTCTTTTAAAATCACAGATATTCTTTTGAAAGTATATAACTCTCCAAAGCATAGATAGCTCTTTATTTATGTAATCTCACTCAGTTCTATTTGCAATAGCCACAGCTATGCTTCTTTGCTAGATAAACTTTATTTTTGATATGTTTTTTTCCCCCATGCAATTTTTTTTTCTATCTCACATTAATCTGGGAAATTGCAATCTATCAAGCTTACATGGGACAGCTATGCCATTAGACTTTTCCCTAAACCATTTAATCCAATTGGAATAATTTCCTGGATTCCTTACCTAAGACATCTTAATTCATTCAGAGATTAAAAACCTAAAGAAAAACATTACTTAATCAAATATAGTTGGCTTTATTTCTTTTCCTTCACAGTTCCTTACATCCTTACATCTTTTGCAAAAAAAAGACATTAAAATGTTTCTAGTACTTACTCATGTGGATACATTTATTTTTTCACTCATCAAAATAACAAGTACATACGATTTAAATACATATCATTAAAATAAAAGTTTAAAAAGCTATTTAGGGGAGATAGAGAAATTTTATGTAATCCTAGGATGAAATCATTACTGCAATTAAACACTTATTTAATCTCCCAGCTTCCTAGTAGCCAAGGCTAAAGTTAAAAGCAATATCAGACAATTATGTTAAAAGGAAGCTCTCAGTTTAACTGGGGGAGAATTTTTTTATGGCACTGAATTCTTAGACAATAGTTTTGCATTCTACATGGATAAGAAACAGTAAGCAATAGAATAACTACAATGAAAAAGAACAGTATTGCAGGTGGTCATGAAATAGTCTTCAAATATTCCTACCTTACATCGAATTTAATATAAAAATTACAAGTAAATATATACTTTAAGTAAATGAACTTCTTATTATGTTTCAGTCTTAGGCTTGGTCCCTGAACTCATGGAGCATAATTAGGGAGATACAGTGTAAATTATATATATATATATACATATATATATATATACACATATATATATATACATATATATATGTATATATAATTTACACGACCATATATAATTGATATTAGAGTGCTAAGAAAAAGTAATTTTTGTTTGAGAATTTACAGTACTGTAACTGATTTAAATTGGGGTGTAAGGATTCAGTATAGAAACAATTCTTCAGTTTCATCTGAATGATCTTTTTCACTAGAAAGGGTAAAATAAAACCCCAAAGATAACATGTCCATGATGTAATTAATGGGGTTAAAAGTGTTGAATGTTGTATATGAACATATATTCATGTGCCAATCAATGGCTCACTAGAATGAGTTGTGCTTCTTTTGATTTTTTAATTTTCACAACTAATTTGATAGTATGCACCTGCACCTTTGCCATTTATTCATTTTGATAAAGTGTTTTCATTTCAAACAATCATGTCATCGGTTATCTAAATTTGTCTGACATATTGAAATTATTCTTAATAAAATAAATTGTTTTAAGGAGACAAAAGTTGTCTCAGATGCTTTTATTTTGATCTTAGCAAGCAAAATGATGTTAAATTACTTATTTTCAGAACATATATTCTTATGTATAAATTAAGTTCAGATAACTAGTCACTTATATCTAAAAGTTATTAATATTAGAAGACATGAGCCTGATATGTTCAAACCATTACAATGTCCATAATGAATATTTTTCAAATATGTCCTCTTGTAAATATATAACATGAACTTGAGCCAATCACGTATATTGTCATGAAAAATTAATAGTAGGTAGAAATAACCATATTTATTTGATAGAATTTTGTGCTTGATATTGTGAGCAGAAACAACAGGAAAAAAAATAAACCAGAAGGAATACAGGGATATATTGCACAAAGGGTTGAAGAGAAATATATATATATGTCTGTGTGTACATAATTTTATATGTAGTTTTACAGGGTCAGACAATTAAGTTCGCGGACTTATTCTAGAAAAATTTCACTATAGGCACCTGCAAAGTATTCCCCTTGAGAAGGTATGCACCCATGCCAGCACCTAATCCACCCTTCAAAGCAATTTTGAAACTCTTTTTCTGGAATGGCCATCAGAGCTGTCTTCGTATTACTATTGATGTCCTGAATGTCATCAAAATGTCCTCCTTTCAATATTTCCTTTATCTTTGGGTAATGAAAGAAGTCATTGGGGGCCAGATCAAGTGAGTAAAAGGGGGTGTTCCAATACAGTTATTTGTTTACAGTAAACAAGGCGTGTGAGCTGTTGCACTGTCGTGAAGCAACAGCCATGCATTGTTTGTGAACCGTTCTGGTCATGAAACTTGTTCATTTAGCCTTTTCAGCACTTCCAAATAGTAAACTTGGTTAACTGCTTGTCCATTTGGTACACATTCATAATGAATAATTTGTCTGATGTCCAAAAGGTTAGCAACATCGTTTTGACTCTTGATTTGGACTGATGGAACTTTTTTGGTCATGGGGAATTGGTTGACTTCCATTGTGCATTTTGATGCTTTGTTTCAGGGTCATATTGACACACCCATGTTTTATCACCAGTGATAACACAGCCCCAAATATCGTCTTGCCTCTCCAAAATGTCTTAGCAAACTTCAACTCTCCTTTGCTTTTGTTCATCGGTGAGCTTCTTCAGGACCATTTTGCACACACCTTTCTCATGCCAAGATTTTCAGTTAAGATTTTCCTATTTGTCTATTGATGTTTATTTGGTCTGCTATGCTTTCCATAGTCAGCCGGTGATTCTGACGCACACTTCACTGAAGTTTTTTCAATGTTCTCATCACTGCTCATTCCTGTCCACCTGACCTCTCTTCATCAGTGACACGTTCTCTCCCCTCAGAAAAATGTTTAATCTATTTGTATACTACTGTTTTCTTCATGGCTTTATCCCCATAAACTTGGACTAGCATGTCCCTGATTTCACTTCAACTCTTGCCAATTTTAACAAGAAATTTAATGTTTGTTCATTGCTCTAATTCAAGATCAGACATTCTCGCGATGGTACACAAAACATGCAAGACAATTTTAAGTGCCACTCAGAAAGACATTGCCAACCTCGCAGGAGCACAGCTGTGAGACACTGATATACCAAGGTTATGAAACCTTATTGAGCTGTTTGTACAGTGCTGCCAATGTAAGTGCATGGTGGCAAATTCGCTAGCCTAATTGTCAGACCTCATACTTCATCTATATATCACATTGTGTGCCAGTTATAATTGATCAAGATGGTCTTAATGTTACCCTCTGCTTCACTAAACTTTAGAAAGTTTTCTTCTGGATGGATAGGTGCCTGACCTCTCTTTTTCAAGAGCATTTGGTTTCAAAATCTTTCAATAGCAGTATTTTTCTCTGCCCCTTTGAAAGGTAAATCTTCTTCCAGTCTCTTGCCAGTTTTATAACTTAGAAGTCTTTCTCAAGGCTGTGGGAGCCATTTCTTTGAAATGTAATCATCTAAAAGGATGATTTTCTCTGTGGGAGAATAGGACCCTGGCTTCTAAAAGTACCAATCAACAAACACTGATGGTCTCACCACATTGACCAACCTCCTCCCTAGTAGTCTGGTACTTTCCCACTCTCTCACTCCAGTACTTAAAACTCTCCAGTCTTTTGAGTTGAGTTAGATCTCTCTCCCCTACTTGTGAATAAAATTTTCCTTGTCTGGTTAATGTATCTGGTACATTTTTTCCATGACACAATATAAAAATTAACTCAAGACCTTATTTGTGTTTATTTTTGTTTGTTTTCTTGTTTTGGCTTCTGGGGATGTATTCACTTTAAATATATGAGAGTAGCTGACCACTTATACATGATCATGTAGTATGGATGGGAAAACTTCTCTCCAAAGATTTCAAACTCTACATATATGATATCTGAGATTGTTAGCTGTACTTGCATCATGAAATATTGTGATATAGGAAGAGATATAGAACAGAATGGAATATGTTTTCTAAGCTCTTTATCCAGCATTATCATCTCAGAAGAACCAAAAATAATGCTTTCATGAAAAAAAATATGTGAAAAAGAGAATAATCACAATGGATTGTGAACTCTTTGACATGTGGCTCATGGACAACTCTAATAATTCTCTTCATTTTCTCTTCATTTCATGTTTTTTTTTTCTTTTTTTCTTTCTTTTTTTTTTTCTAAATCAATCCTGGATGCCACTAATCTCATTCGTTTTTATTCACAAAAGAAGGTATAATCTGTGTTAGAATTTTTTCACAGATGCTATTGTCTGATATAACAACTGTAAAATATTGATGAAGCCAAAAATACGTTTCTCTTTTGGGCAGGGATTTATCAAAACTGGAAGCACAAATTGAGCACAACATCTTCTGGCCTTAATCTTTTTTCATGCTGCAACATCTAGAGCTCATTAGAGTTTCTGATACTTTCACATTTCTGGGTGAGCAAGGTAAGCATATCAAAGGCTAACTCAGTCTGTGTTTTGGTAAATAGGGTATGGGAAGCTCAGGTTCACAAGAAATGCCTAGACTGATTTCTGATTGGCCACACTATTAAATAGGACAACTAGCAAATGTGCAGAGTCAAGATGTTTGCCCTTGACAAGAGAAGGAGAACAATGCAAAGGTGGTAGTGACACTGTCCTATTACCAAAGGAAGATAACAACGCCAATTGCCCTCCTGAGCTCCCACAGCCAAATTGCAGTGGTGGTCGGGGGGAAGGGGCTGAGGAGCAAGCAAAAACAGCAGCTTCAGTCCTCTGAACTGAGAAATACATTGCAATGCTAAATCATTTAGTTACTCATTATTCCTTCATCACGGAGAACGGTGACCTTTATTCCATGACCACTAGATGTTTTCTAATGAGCAACCATTTTTTGTTTTTGTGTTTTTAGAAAAATTACTTTCAAGTCTCAATGGAAAAAATGAGGTTTAAAACACTCAATTTGCATTTTTATTCAATATATATTAGGAAAAACATATATTTAATGATACCATATACTAGCATTGTCCATAGCATGCAGGATAATGATGATCGTGTGGTAAGTACAGTCTCAACAGAGAAAGCTTCCAGTGTAGAGAAAGTGAGAGGCATTAATCAAATGTAAAATTCCAATGATGAAAAATGTTACAACAGAGAAGTGCATGGAATGTTAAAAGTCGACAAAAGATTAATAAGAGCAAGACATACAAGATATGCATTAATATATGGTAAAAACTCAAGTGCCATACACTCACAGTATGAAAACTTAAAGGCTATTTAGTCTGCTAGCTGAGGCAATATCTTAATGATTAAATTACTGAAAAACAATTATATTCATATTACATTTTCTGCTTTTAATAAGAATATATTATAGATTAACAAATGAAGGGTGTCATAAAAATGGCAACATGAGGTGAGCCTCTAGAAATCTCCCTTGGAATTTATAGCACGTTGAACAACTATAACTCCACAAAGGACTCCCTATGCAGCAGACAGGCAAGCCTAAGAGGCACACTACCGAAATCATCTAAAGGTGGGCAAATTACATGAGCCGGGGAGGAGGGAAGGGAGAAGTGGGGAGACGAGGCCATATAGGCACAGGACTCAGATCTAGCTCAGTGCTCCGAGATCATTGCATTCCAGAACTACTGCAGCTGTGGGAGGGGGAAGAACTTGGACTTCCAGGGCTCTGCTTATGGACCACAGTGCTGAGGGAACAGCACATAACAAGGATGAACCCAATGCTCACGGCAGAGACTTCGAAGCAAAGACTGAGGGAAGAAGGCTGAAAACAGTGGCTTAAGCCTTCATTGCCAAGCAGAAAATGGAAGCCTTAGGCACTGAGACTAACTACTCCCTCCTTACCCTCCCAGAGCTTACCCCACCCCCACCTGCCCAGGGCTAGAAGAAGAACAGTAGCAGTGTCAGATCAGAAGAACAGAATATTTACAGTTCTGAGAACTGTGGTCCACAGACACAGACTCACAGCCAAACTAGTTCTGGAAAAGGGAAGGGAGCTGTGGAAACAGGACTGGCTGTTGTGGTGGTCACCACCATTTCTCTGGGACACCTCTCACAACACACCCAGCACTGGTCCACACCTATCTGGGCAGATCTCTGCAGGAGTACACAGAGCTGCTGAAACACATGGGCTCTGAATCTGGTGCAGGGAGAGCTTTGGAACTTCAGAACCTCTCCACATCCCCCTACGGAGGCAGCACTGTATGACACATGCAACTGTACATAGAGGAGAAGCCTGCCTTCCAGGGAATCCCCCCACTGTGTGCCAGAATAGTGCAGAGAAAACATAACACTACAGTGTGAAAGATAATAAAAGACTGCAGTCAGAGAGAAAATAAAACATTCTACCAACACCACCTGGAAAACAAAAGAAATACCTCTTTCTATCAACCTGTTGCAGAAGTCACTCCTGTAGGTGTATAGAAAAATAATAAATCATTAATTGCCATGAAACCAAGGCAACAAGACAGCTCAGAAAACAATAAAAAGTCTCCAGAAAATGAACTGAGAGGTCTGAAAATATGTGACTTAAACAACAGAAAATTCAAGATTACATTTCTCAAAAACTCAATGAGATGCAAGAAAACATAAACAGGAAGTTTAATGAACTCAGAAACACAAAGAACAAAATGAACATTTCACCAAAGAGATTGAAAGTTTAAAAAAAGAACTAAATACAAATTCTGCAGATTAAGAACTCAATAAAATAAATAAAAAATGAAATAGCCAGCTTAGGTAGTAGAGTTGACCACATGGAAGAAAGCATCAGTGACATCAAAGGGAGAAATCTGGAAATAACAGGGGTGGCTGAAGAAAGAGACTTGAGACTTAAAAGAAATGAAATAACTCTACAAGAACTTTCTGACTCCATCAGAAAGAGCAATATAAGAATAATGGGCATACCAGAATAAGAAGAAAGAGAAGAGGGAACAGAGAGTATATTCAAACAAGTAGTCAATGAGAACTTCCAAAACTTGTGGAAAGAACTGGACCCTTGAATCCAAGAAGCAAATAGAATACCTAATTACCTCAACCCCAACAGGACTTCTACAAGGCATATTGTATTGAAGCTATCAAAAATTAATGACAAAGAAAGAATCCTCAGGAAGCCAGGGAAGAAAAGACAGTAAGCTACAAAGGAAAGCCCATTAGATTAACGTCAGATTTTTCAGCAGAAACTATACAAGCCACGAGGGAGTGGAATCGAATATTCAATCCATCAAAATAGAGAAATAATGAGCCAAGAATAATATATTCAGCAAAGATATCTTTTAGATATGAAGGAGTAATAAAGACCTTTCCAGACATACAGAAGCTGAGGGAATTTTCTAACACATGACCTGCACTACAAGAAATAGTAAAGGAGGCTCTTCAACCAGCATCGATAGGGACTATTGTGGCAACCAAAACATAAAAGGGGGTAGAGTAAAGACCTGAACCGGAATATGGGAAAGAAGCAAGTAAGCGTGCTGAAGAAAATGGAATACTCTAAATATCAAACTTTTTTTTACATAAACTTAATGGTAACCACTCACTAAAAAATCCAGAACTGAAATATAGAACATAATAAACGAAGAAACACAGGGAGAAATCAGAGAATACCACCACACAGAAATAGTTGACAACAAGAAAAAGACAAAGAAACAATGGAGACATAGTCTTACCAGAAAACGAAAGATAGAATAGTAGGAAATCCTCACATATCAATAATCACCCTAAATGTAAAGGGACTGAACTCACCAATAAAAAAGCACAGAGTAGCAGATTGGATCAAAAAACTAAACCCAACCATATGCTGCCTCCAAGAGACACATCTCAGCTGCAAGGACAAGCATAGACTCAAAGTGAAAGGGTGGAAATTGACACTCCAAGCAAATGGTACCCAGAGAAAATCAGGTGTAGCCATAATGATTTCCGATGAAACAGACTTCAGGGTGAAAAAGATAACAAGAGACAAAGATGGACATTTCATAATGGTAAAGGGGACTATACAACAAGAAGACATAACAGTCATCAATATTTATGCCCCCAATCAGGGAGCACCGAAATATACCAAGCAACTACTAACAGAACTAAAGGGAGAAATTGACCAAAACACAATTATACTAGGGGACTTAAATACATCATTGACAGCTATGGATAGATCATCCAAACAGAAAATAAATAACAAATCGCAGCCCTAAATGACACATTAGATGAAATGGATATAATTGACATATATAGAGCACTTCATCCTAAAACATCAGACTATACATTTTTTTCTAGTGTACATGGAACATTCTCAAGGATAGACCATATATTGGGACACAATACTAGCCTCAGCAAATTTAACAATATTGAAATAATACCAAGCATATTCTCTGATCGCAAGACTTTGAAATTGGATATCAATGGCAAAAAGAAAATAGGAAAAAACACAAATATGTGGAGATAAAACAACATACTTTTAAAGAAGAAATAAGAGGAGAGATTAAAAAAATATATAGAAACAAATGAGAATAAAAATACATCTCACCAAAATTTTTGGGATGCAGCGAAAGCAGTTTTCAGAGGGAAATTTATATCATTACAGGCTTATCTCAAGAAACAAGAAAAATCCCAGATAAATAACCTCACTTTATATCTTAAAGAACTAGAAAAAGAAGAACAAAAGAAACCCAAATTCAGCAGAAGAAAGGAAATAAGAAAAATCAGAGCAGAACTAAATAAAATAGAGAACAAAAATACAATAGAAAAAATTAGTGTGACAAAAAGCTGGTTCTTTGAAAAGATTAATAAAACTGACAAACACTTGGCTAGACTCACTAAGCTGGAAAGAGAAAAGACACTAATAAACAAAATCAAAAATGAAAGAGGGGAAGTTATCACAGATGCCACAGAAATAAAAAGGACCATCCAATAATACTATGAAGGACTATATGCCACCAAATTCAATAACCTAGAAGAAATGGACAAGTTCTTAGAAATATATAGCTTTCCTATGTTGAATCCTGAAGAACTGGAAAATCTAAACAGACTGATCAGCAGTAAGGAAATTGAATCAGTAATCTGAAACATTCCCAAAAGCAAAAGTACAGGACCACATGGCTTCACTAGTGAATTCTACCAATCCTTCAAAGAGGATCTAACACCTGTTTTACTCAAATGCTTTCAAAAAATTGAAGAAAAGACAATTCTCCTTAACTCATTTTATAAGGCCAACATTACCATGATACCAAATCCTGGTAAGGATAACACAAAAAATGAAAACTACAGACCAATACCTCTGATGAATACAGATGCAAAAATCCTAAACAAAATTCTAGCAAATCAAATGCAACAATGCATTAAAACATTTTCCCATCACGACCAAGTGGGGTTCATCCCAGGGGCACAAGGATTATTTAACATATGCAAATCAATCAATGTGATACATCACATAAGTAAAATAAAGGAAAAATATCATATGATTATATCAATTGATGCAGAAAAAGTGTTTGACAACATACACATCCATTTATGATTAAAACACTTGATAAAATAGGCATAGAAAGAAAATATCTTAACATAATAAGGCCTTATATGACAAACCCTCAGCTAATATCATAATTAACCGTGAAAAACTGAAGCTCAATGTTCAGGAACAAGACAGGGCTGTCCCTTATCACCTCTGCTTTTCAACAGTGTTGGAAGTCCTTGCCAGAGCAATCAGGCAAGACAAAGTAATAAAAGGCATGCAAATCACTCTTTGCAGATAACATGATGCTATATATAGAAAACCCTGAAGATTCCACCCAAAAGCAATTAGAAACAATAAATGAATACAGTAAAGTAGCCGGCTACAAAATCAATGTACAAAAGTCCATTGCATTCTTATATACTAACAACGAAATCTCAGAAAAAGAAATTAAAAAAAAATATTCATTTTGCAATTGCAACAAAAATAATAAAATACCTAGGAATAAACTTAACCAAGGATGTTAAGTGAAAGACCTATGTACTGAAAACTATAAGACATTTTTAAAAGAAATTGAAGAAGATATAAGGAAATGGAAAGACATTCTGTGCTCATGGATTGGAAGAATCATCATAGTTAAAATGGCTGCATTATTCAAAGCAATATACAGATTTAATACAATCCCCATCAAAACCCAATGGCATTTTTTAAAGAAATAGAACCCAAAATCATCAGATTTGTATGGAAATACAAAATACGCCGAATAGTAAAGCAATCCTAAGAAAAAAGAACAATGCTGGAGGTATCACACTCCCTGACTTTAGCTTGTACTACAGGGCAACAATAATCAAAACAGCATTATATTGGCAGAAAAACAGACACACAGACCAAAGGAATAAAATTGATAACCCAGAAATAAACCCACATAAATATGGACACATGATTTTTGACAAAGAAGCAAAAAACATATAATGGAGAAAAGACAGCCCCTTCAATAAATGGGGCTGGCAAAATTGGAAAGCCACGTGCAAAAGAATGAAACTTGACAGCTATCTGGCATCATGTACCAAAATTAATTCAAACTGGATCAAAGACTTAAGACACAAACTAATAAACTGCATAGAAGAAAACATAGGTACTAAACTTATGGACCTTGGGTTCAAAGAGCATTTTCTGAATTTGACTCCAAAGACAAGGGAAATAAAAGCTAAAATAAATGAATGGGACTATATGAAACTTAAAAGCTTCTGCAAAGCAAATGAAACCATCAAGAAAATAAAGAGGCAACCAACTGAATCGGAGAAGATTTTTGGAAACAGTGCCTCCTATAAGGGGCTAATATCCAAAATATACAAGGAACTCATACAACTCAACAACAAAAAAACAAACAACACAATTGAAAAATGGGCAGAGGACCTGAAGAAACATTTCTCCAAAGAGGACATACAAATGGCAAATAGGCACATGAAAAATGTTCAGCATCACTAATCATCAGAGAAATGCAAATAAAAACTACAATGAGCTATCACCTCACCCCAGTCAGAATGGCTATCATCAACAAGACAAATAGTAACAAGTGTTTGCGAGACTGTGGAGAAAAAGGAGCCGTCATACACTGTTGGTGGGATTGCAGACTGGTGCAGCCTCTATGGAAGGCAGTGTGGAGGGTCCTCAAAAAATTATGAATAGAATTACCGTATGACGCAGCAATCCCTTTTGTGGGTATCTACCCAGAAAATCTGAAGACATTTATCCATAAACATAAGTGTGCTCCAATGTTCATAGCAACTTTATTTAAGGTAGCCAGGACATGAAAACTACCGAAATGTCCTTCAATAGATGAATAAAGAAGTTGTGATATATATATACACAATAGAATACTATTCAGTAGTAAGAAAAGATGAAATAGGACCATTTGTGAAAACATGGATGCATCTTGAGATCATAATGCAAAGTGAAATAAGTCAGACAGAAAAAGTAGAGAACCACATGATTTCTCTGATACAGGGTATGTAAACTGAAAACAACAACAGAATAAGACAAACAACTGAAAAAACAAAACCTCATAGACACAGAGAATAGCTTAGGGGCTACCAGAAGGTAAAGGGGGATGCGGGAGCGGAGCTCTAGAAGAAGGTACATGGTGTCTAATACATGGTGATGGAAAGAGTACGGACTCTGGGTGGTGAACACACAATGTGAGACATAGATAATGTATTACAGAATTGTACAGCTGAAATCTGTGTAACTCTACTAACAATTTTCACCTCAATAAACTTTAATTTAAAAAAAGAAGGTATTATATTAAAAATTATGAAATTATATATATGTACATTTCAAAAGTACTCTTTTTATTTTGTGATTAAAGTGAATAATTTGATAATACTAGAAAAAGAAAAAAAAACAGCATGCAAAGAACACAAAAATGAAATTCCTGTTCTCTGCCATATGTAAGCATGTCTGTAAACACTTAAAAACAAGACTTATTTTAAATACTATTGATCTATTACAGATTCTAGGAAGTAAAGTCTAAGATATGGAACTTGTATATTTAATTGATATAGGAAATTGCTCCAAATTCCTCCTTCCTCTTTGCAATGTGATTTCCCTGTTGCTGTTGTCAAGAGGTGGGGTTTATTTCTCTGTCTGATGGAATCACGGTCGTTCTTGTGAGTTGTGTTGACCAACAAAGTGCAGTAGAAGTAAGTACATTGTGAGAATTCAAAGTCAAGGCCTAAGGAAGACTGGGAATTTCCACTTTTGCCCCTTTGGTAAATTGCTCTGAAGCTAACATGTAAATAATCACTTGCCATCCTATTAGAGGATTACAGACCATTCAGCGAGCCATCTTGACTGAGTTCCTCTAGAACTACTGACTACCAATTTACAGCTAGCAACAAACACCAGATATGTTAGCTTATCTTAGAACACCTAGCAGCAATAGTCACAAGATGACCACAGTCTTACAGGTGACTCCTAGCACAAGCGAATTGCAGAACTGCCCATCTAAGCTCACTCCAAAGAGCTGACATATAAGATTATGAGCAAATAAATTAGTTGTTTAAAACCGCAGAGTTCTGTGGTAATTTGTTGTGGCAGAAAGGATAACTGGTAAATCTCCATGACATCTAGTTTCTGAAATAAAATTAAAACTGTCCAGCAGACCTAATATAGTCCCTTTGAATAATAGCTAATAATAAAAATTGTAAGTAATATTTATTGGTAAGCAATGTGCTAAATATTTTACATTTATTGCCGCTAATAATCTTCAAAATAACAAACTTAGTACTTTTCTTATCTCTATAGATTCTGAAACATTGGGAGAGATTAAAATGTTGTCCAAGTTCCATAATTAGAAAGATGTACAAATAAATTCAAATCGGGGTCTAAATTTTAAGACAATATTCTTAACTCGTATATGTATTGCATCTTATTCCTCTTTATTGTCTTATAATTTCCAAATGTGTTGCCTATGGCAAGCAGTAAAATTTTTGAAACTTAGAATAAACCATACATTAAAATGGGAAGAAACCAAATAACAATGGTATAAAATAATGTTTTGTAATTTTTTTTTCCTTATTTGCTCACCCATAGAGATTCAGAATGTCTTCCTGATAGAATTGTCAAGAACTGTGTCTAGAGGAAAAGTATGTTATTTCATGTGGCTAAGAGAATTCATCACTACATAAAGTGCAATTGCTCATTTTCACCTTGTCAGAAAATAAAGATGGTGGTAACTGGGACATCCTCAGAAATGTGAGATTATATAAAAAATGGGCCATAATCACTGAGAGTCTTCAAGAAGTTCTTACAAAAATAAATAAAATTATATGACAGCAAGCATCAGGTTAAGAAAAGAGAAAATGAAATTAAAAATACAAACCAATACATTTCTTAAATATGATATACAAATACAAGTGGAAGTGAATCAAAGATCAAATATACACTATTAATATTTTTCAGATGAATATTGCATGTGCATTGTTTAAAATGCATAAAATACAGTATATCTTATTTTTGAATGATTACGGAAGAGCAAGCATGTATTTTATGTACTTTGCAATCATGTATACTAAGAAAAAAAAATAAAATGTTGCTTCTCAGGAGTAGCATCAGGTCTGTTTGAATATTTCCCTTTCCAAAATAAAATGAAGATGTTTATTAAAAAGAATATTGAAAGATTTGGCAAAAAAAGTTTTGGGATCTATGAATTTCAACTTTAGCAAATGACATTTAAGTTCAGATTTATAGTATCCTCTCTTAGTGCTGCAAAATAGCACACGATTATGAATAAAACATAATCCCTTTCTTTCTGTATATGTACACATACACAGACACAAATGCATGCATATTATCTATACAAGATACATGTGTAACTTCCTCTATATACCTGAGTAATCATTTATATACACAATTGCATTTTATTTTTAGACACCACCAGCAAAGAAATATTAAATATTTAGAAATACATTTAAAATATATGTAACAACACAAAATTATGGGTATAAAATGTTCACAAAATTTAAACTAAAGATGACAAATGGAAACACCCTGTGTTCATGGATTGGAAGATTTAGTATGATTAAGATGTCAGTTTTCCCAAAATTTATCTATAGATTAAACACAATTCTAATAAAAGTTCCAGTAAGCCTTTTGAAATTAGAAATAGAAAAGTTGCTTTTTAGAGTCAACTAAAAAATTATTAGAACTGATAAATGAATGTAGTAAAGTAGCATGATATAAAACTAATATTCATAAATCAGTTGCATTTGTTTATACCAATAATAAAATATCAATAGGAGAAATTAAGAAAACAGTCCCATTTACAATTGTTTCAAAACTATAAAATACGTGGGAATAAAATTAACCAAAGAAGTAAAAGACCTATACTCTGAAAATTATAAGACACTGCAGAGAGAAATTAAAGATACAAATAGATGGAAACACACACTATGAACATGGATAGGAAGGAATTAATATAGTTAAAATGTCCATACTGCCTTAGACAATATATGGATTCAATGTGATTCCAATTAAACAACCAAGGACATCTTTCACAGAAATAGAACATATAATCCTAAAATGTATATGGAACTATAAAAGACCCTGATAACCTCGGCAATCTTGAGAAATGAGAACAAAGTGGGAGATATTATGATACTTGACATCAAATCATATTACAAGGCTATAGTAATCAAAACAGCATTGTACTGGCATAAAAACAGACACATAGTTCAATGGAACAGAATAGAGAGCCCAGAAATAAATCCATGCCTGTATGGTCATTTAATCTATGACAATGGAAGCAAGAATGTACAGTGGGGTAAAAACAGTCTATTGAATAAATGTTGCTGGGAAATGTGGACAGACACATAAAAAAAAATGAAGCTGGACCACCTCCATACACCATATACAAGAATAAATTCAAAATAGATTCAAGACTTAAATGTAAGATCTAAAACCATAAAATTCCTAGAAGAAAATAAAGGAAGAAACTTTACAGATATTACCCGGAGTAAGATTTTTACTGATATATCCCCTCAGGCAAGGGAAATAAGAGAAAAAATAAACATGTGGGATTACATCAAACTAAAAAGTTTTTTCACAGCAAAGGAAACCCTCGGTAAAACAAAAAGTGATCCTACTGAATGGGAGAACATATTTGTCAGTGACGTATCCGATAAGAGGTTAATATTCCAAATCTATAAAAAACTCACTCAACTAAACTCCAAAAAAACAAACAACACAATTAAAAAATGGGCAGAGGATATAGTCATTTTTTCTAAAGAGGGCATACAGATGGCTAACAGACATATGAAAAAATGCTCAACCTCACTAATAATTAGAGAAATGAAAATAAAAACTACAATGAGATACCACCTCACCCCAGTCAAAATGGGTATCCTTAATAAATCAACAAATAACAAGTGCTGGCAAGGATGTGAAAAAAAGGGAAACTTGTGGACTTTTGGTGGGATTGCAGATCGGTGCAGCCACTATGGAAAACAGTATGGACGTAGCTCAAAAATCTGAAAATGAAACTACCTTATGACCCAGCAATTCCACTCCTAGGTATCTATGTGGAGAAAACCAAAACTCTAATTTGGGGAAAAATTATGTCCCCTATGTTTATTGCAGCACTACACATAATAGCCAAGACATGGCAAAAAACAAAATGCCCATTGGTAGATGACTGGATTAAGAAACTGTGGTACATTTATACAATAGAGTATTACACAGCCATAAAGAAGAATAAAATCTCACCATTTGCAACAATATGGATGGACCTAGGGAACATTATGTTAAGTGAAATAAGCCAGACAGAGAAAAACAAATACCATGTGATCTCACTTATATGTGGAGTCTAAAGAAAAGAATAAATGAATGAACTAATCAGAAACAGTCTCAGAGACATAGAGGAAAAACTGAGGGTTGCTAGATGTTAGGGGGGTGGGGATCAGGGGGAAGGTGAGGGGATTAGAAAGCACATCGGTAACCACAAGATTGCCATGGGGATACGAAAGTCAATTTGGGGAATGTAATCAATAATGTTGTAAAGATTTTGTATAGGGTATCTAATGGACACTTGTCTCATTAGGGAGACCACCTCAGGGATGATGTAGACGCCTGATCACTGCACTGTACACGTGAAGCTGAACAATAATGAATGTCAACTACAATTTTATACAAATATATGTATGTATATATATGTATGTATGTATGTATGTATGTATGTATGTATGTATGTATGTATTTACAAGAAGTGGAGTACAGCATTTAGAGGCAGTGGAAATGTAATGGCTGTATGTGATGTCAGAAGGGTAGTAAATGGGGGGAAGGGGGTTACCACTGTGCGAGGGATATAAATGATATATGTTTAACTATTACATTGTTTTGTATACCTGGAACTAATGAAAAAAAAAGAAAAATTGCTTTTTAAATTTATTTGAAAATTAAATGAAAGCAGGATAGCGTAAATAATTTAAAAAATAAAGCATTTAAACACACAAATAAACAACAAAGGACAACATAAACAGAATGGTAAAATAGAAAAGACTGACACACCAAATACTAATGAGAAAGTAGAGTGCCCAGAATTCCCATGCTTTGATGATTGAAATGTAAAATACTAAAAATGCTTTAGAAATAAGTTTTTGAGTTAAGTGAAGTACATGCCTATTCTAGATTATTTAGTTGTTTTTGTGGTTTTCCCCCTAAAGAAAAAAAAAATTATAAAGTTTTTTACAGTTCGTTTATTTGTTTGCTGCTTCCTAAAGAGGACAGATGTAGAAATAAATGAAATGTTTAACAATGCAATACATATAACAAAACACTAAATTAAAATATTGATTTAAATGGTCTTTGAAATATCAGCTTTGTCTCTTTCTTCCATCTAAATATTAAATAGCACAATGGAATATGATTTGTAAGGTGTTAAAATGTTTTTAGGTCAAGTTATCACGAAGGAATTCATGAGTCCTTGCATAATACAATATTGGAGAGCACAATGGGAGTCATTCTGAGTTCTCCCCTGAGGTATTTATTTTAATAGTCAAGCCACAGAACTATAAAGACATTACTCAGTGCTACACTTATTTTCTCCTCTCAGAAGGTATTGCATTTTAACTTCAGGTCACTGACCCTTTTATTGTACCTTTCATTTTTATTTCTATTGAAGAACAGAGTAAGACATATTAACCTGCAATTTTCTCTGAAGTTACTTTTTTCTTCTTCATGTGAATGTGTGATCTTTTAAAGTAAGATATTAAAGCCCTGGCAATGTATAAACTAATTAATTATACAGGGGAAATTAAGTATTTTTTTGTTTTTTCATAATTAAATATATTATAAAAATCAGGTTTCACATGGCCATTTACAAACCAGTTCATTTGTAGAAATTAACATTCACTTGTATACACTGCTTTAAGTAAGTCTCGATGTTCACAGCAGCATAAGTATTGAAACAGCGTAAGTACTGGAACATAAGTACTGGGATGTAAGTATTCTGAACACTAGCAGAGAAATAGTTGAATATACATACAATAAAATAGTGAAATACTATGCAGCTTTCAAATAATGAAAACATGAGTATGTTAGTAACATAATCTATGTTGTAATATTTACTAAAAATACATGTAAATGAAATGCAGGATATATTTCTTTCTCTTAACCCTAAAATAATGAATGGGTATTTAAAAATATAGATTTAAATATGAACTAGATCTAGTTTTGGGTCTAGTTTATCCTATTTGACTATCAACACTCATTTAAGTAATAATACCCAGAGCGACAAAGTTTGCACTTCATTGCTATAAGTGCATAGACATTCTTTGTTATTGGAAAACTATATAGGAAAATATGAAGAAAAATCAACTTGTGAATAATATTACGAGATGGAAGGAAGGGTTTTTCTGTCTCATTTCGATGTCCAATATCTATCTATTGCTTTTATTTTTAAGCCAATAGGATTATTTTGATAGATATGGGACAATTTTTACTTTGTTTTTATGTTTCTGTTAAATAATATAAATACATACTTTAACAAAATTTAAGCATTATTTTATTTTAATAAAACCCAGAAATAAAATAGTAGAATCTAAAGTGGATATTTCACAAATATCATATTTCACATGATATTTTGACTTCCTATAAAAATAATAGTCATAAAGAGTTAACCTATATATAATTATCTACCTATCCAAATGAATTAAGATAATATGCACACATAATTTCATCTCCTCAATATTTTAAATCAATCTCTCAGTTATTACATGCCTTACATTTGTTTGAACTTTATGGGTATGTCATATTCAATACAATTTTATATGAAATTACGTATCAGTTTTACAAAATTTTGTAATGGAACTACTGAATTTCTGATTGCATTTTTGTCAACTATAACAGCTTATCTTCCAGTATATTCTCATTCTGGATTTAGTTTCTTGGGAAGATAACTATAAAGGGAGAATTAAACATAAGGAATAACAAAAGCAAGTAGATGAAGCAGATAGAAGAGGAGTAGAAAATGTCTCAATTCAATTTTAAAAGAGATTTACAAAAATTACCTTGGAAAAGTACATGTTGGTATTTATTGGAAATTGAGCTAGAAGTCAGTCTGAGAGGAGATGATAGACGAACTCCATGCAATCTTTCCTATCATGTAACTAAAGGCATTGCAAGTATACATGGAGGGCAGACAGGAACAAATTTCCCCTCTGTAAGCATATTCTCTCCTACAAAGCAAGTCCATTAACCAATATCACCTAGAAATTAAAAGGGAGACAATTCTCAAAAAAATACTTAATTGCAAGAGGTGGTAAATAACTGAAAATATGGTGTATATGAACATTTCTAAGGTGAATAAATGATTATTCATAAAATATATTATGGGTTCTTTTTAAAGAAAACTACCTCTGGAGTATTAGAAGTTAGGATACCAAAGACTAAAAGTTAACAAAAACTGTTCTCAAAGGAGCATAAACAATCATGATTAGTTCACATAAAAGGATGTCCAGAAATAGTATGAGTGCAGAACAATGTTTAAAAGGCCAGACTTGGAGCCAGACTGCTAGATCTCTTTCCTAGGCATGCTCTGAATCTCTTCATGTGACTGTGTTTTTTTTTTCTGTGGTATTTATACAATAGTGACTTCTTTATAAAGATGTAAGTAGGTGAAATAATGTATAATCTTTGTAAGCCATGCGGAACAGAACTTCCACATGTGGGAAGTAGTCACTATATTTACCTTATTTTTATTATTAACAGTAGTGGCAGCAATATTAGCAGCAGCCCTGTTAGCAGCAGCAGTTAGAATAGTGTAGAAGGCATACTCATATTCGGTAGTAATTAGTGCTCAATAATATGACGTTTTGTTTTTGTTTGTTTTTTCAGTTTTTTCACTCTGCTATATTCCATGCTTTCTTCATCCTCAGCCTACTAGCAATAACCCTAAAGACTACCCAATGTTCATTTTTATCACTGATGAAACTTTTGTCTTTGTATATTTCCTATGTGTCTTTCTTGGATCACTATTAGTCTGATGACATATATTTTACTTTAGGGATTTACTGTTGAAGATTATATATTTCTGAAAACAAGTCTTCCCATATGATAAACAGCTTCTAAAATGGCTATGCATGGTCCACTATCTCTTTGATTTCAACTTTGTGTCTTGTTTCTAATGAATAGAATACAGCAAAGTGAAGGGCTGCCATTTGAGAATAGGCTATGCCTATGAACAATCTCTCTCTCTCTCTCTCTCTCTCTCTCTCTCTCTCTCTCTCTCTCTCTCTCTCTCTCTCTCTCTCTCTCTCTCTGTCTGTCTGTCTTGGTTCCAGGGAGGAAGTTGCCATGACCTGAGTAGCCGAATGGAGAGTGGTTAGCCTGGGAAGGAACTAATGGCTCCAGCAAAAAGCCACTAGGGATCTGATGTTTGCTAACAGCCATCTTGAGTAAGTGTGGAAGAAAACTTGTCCACTCGTGGAGTCTCGGGATGGCTGCCACCTCAGTCAGAAACTCAATTGTAGCCTTGTGCTTTGTGACAGACCCTGAGCCAAAGGACCCAAGTAAGGCCCACCCAGGTTCTAGCCCCACAGACTCTGGGAGATAATAAATATGTGTTGTTTTAAACTGTTAAAGGTCTTATTAACTTGCTACCCAGTAATAGATAATTAACATACACAAAATTAGAAAAATACTGCTAGAAATATGTAAGGATTGATTTATATATACCAAATTTACACACTTCTCTAAATTTACTCCATATATATTTTACAGATATAGTATTTGTGGAAAGAAGAATGTCTAAACGTTATATCATTATAATTTTTATGGGAATTTATATCATTGCCACAGTTATTCTAATTATTTTTAAATAGGCAATTTCAACTAGATTGTTTACTCTCTTCCCTTGAACAAGTTTTAATGAAATCATGAATCTTGTTAAGTGGGAGTTATATTTTATAGAACATTTTCTTCCCAAAGCCCAAAATATCCATATGTTATTCTGCACCAGGCTACATTTGACTGGAGCAGATGTGGCTGCCTGGTCCAGCACGTATGAACCAAATTGTATCTTTAGGAATTTGATACCAGCCTTAGACACAGGGATGGTAGAAAGATAGAATTCTTGTATCACTCCCAAACTTTGCCTGTCTCCTTTATACACAAAACCTCTCCTATGGTCAGGATCTGCCAATCCATTTTATTTTCTGTGCATAGAGTTTTGTCTATGTGACAAAAGTCACATAATTGGAATTATACACTATGTACCATTTTCTCTACTTTTTTGCTTTCACTTATGATAATGCATTTAAGATTCATTCATGTCCTTGCCTGTTTTATGAGTTTGTTATTTATCCATTCCCTAAATGAGGTACCTTTATATTGTCTGGGATTTGGGCAGTTACAAATAAAGCCAGTGTAAGGATCTGTATCTCTAGATGCTTGTATCAACATAGGTTTTTATTTCACTTGTATGAGTTCCCGACTTTGTAATACAGAAAATGTGAAAGGTCATCCCTTTCTTCATCTTAATTTTAAAGCTTAGAATCATTTCAGACAGATGCAAGAGATGTTCATTTTTATCACTGATGAAACCTGCCATTTTGAGAGTGCCCATAGCATTTTGTCTTTCCTTCATCAGTGTACATGGACACATATTTCCACATCTTCACTACTTGGTATTTTATATTTTTTATTTCCTTAGATGTTATCCATTAAAATAGCTGTGTGATAATATCTCGTTGTGGTTTTCATTTGCATTTCTCTAACTACTAATGATATCAGATATCTTTTCATTTGCTTATTTGCTATCCATGTTTATTTTTGTGGTTAGATGTACATTATCTTTATTGCACATTTTTTAAAAAAACGAGTTATTTCATTTCTTATTATTAAATATTGTGTGTTCTTTATGTATTATGAACACATTTTAAAAATCAGATTTGTTATTTGTAATAATTTCCACCCAGTTTATTGTTTCTCTTTTATTCTTTTAGCAGTCTCTTTTGAGGAGCCAATTTTTAAAATTTTTATAAAGTCTAGGTTATTATTTATTTATTGATCAGTCTTTTGGCATCAAATCTAACAAAATTTTTGCTTAGCCTAAATTCAACTTTAAAAAACAACAACTTTTTTATGTTTTCTTTTAGATTTATAGATTTAGGTTTCAGTTTGATTATTGATCCATTTTGAGTTACTTTTTATAGAGAATGGATTGAAGTTGTTTTATTTGAATATAGATGCATTGGTTCAGTACCATTTAAATTTGTGTTTGTTGAATATAAATTGACAATTTATATGCATCTATTTCTGGATTCAGTACACCATTCCATCAATTTATATCTGTACCGTTTCTCCAGTAACAAACTGTCTTAAATAATCTAGTTTTGTTGTAGATCTGAATATCAGGTTGTAAAAGTCTCCCAGCATTGGTCTTGTTTTATAAAAGTGTTTTGGGTATTGTAATTTATTTGTTTTTCTCCAAATATATTAGTTCAAGTTTGCTAATATGTGTATATGTGTGTTTGTGCATACATATATGTGTAGTGCAATGATGTTCATTGTAACATCTCAAATTTGTAGATAAGTATGAAGATAACATTAATCTTCTGCTCTATGAATATGCTGGAGTATACATCTCAATTTTCTTGATTTCTTTCATCAGTATTTTGTAAATTTAAGCCTACTTGTACTACCTAATTATTTCATTTTTGACACTATTGTAGATGGTAGTGTTTACCTTTATTTCAGTTTCTAATTGTTTATTGTTTTTATGTAAAAATGGAGTTCAGTTTGTACTTATATCATATTGAGTTTTGTATTGGTGTTATATCTTAGGAATTGCTACCTCATTTTTTTTCTTGTACCTTTTTTGTGAAATTTTAAGGAATTTTATGTATACATTTTGATTGTTACTAAACAAATAATTTAACCTCTTACTTGAAAACTTTATGGGTATTTTTTATCTTTCTGTATTTGCTAGGACCTTCAGTACGATATTAAACAAAATAGACATTCTTTTCATGTTCCTGATACAGTTTTCCACTATTCAATATGCAATTAGCTTAGAATTTTCTTCAATGTCCTTAATAAACTTAATGATACATTCTTTTATTCTGAGTTTACTGAATATTCTTATCATGAATGGATGTTGAATTAGCTCAAAACCTTTATTTGATTTTTTAAAATTTTTTGTGTGGTTGTCTTGGTTAGTCTCTTCATATGAGTATATTGTTTAAGTTTTAAAAGTTGAATTAGCCTTGATTTACAGGATAAAACACACTTGCCTGTTTATGTTATCCATTTTATATATTGGTAAATTAAAATTTTAACTATGTCTTATGAGAATTTGTGTGCCTATGTTTATGAGAGATATTGATATACATAGCTGTCTGTTATTTAATCTCTTTATCTTCTTTTCATATCAGGGTCGGTCTGAAATTTAGAATGATTTTAAATGTTCTAGAAAAGTTTTTGTATGAGTTAGTATTATATTTATATTAACTGTTTGGTAGAATTCATCATTGAAACTATTTCATCCTGAAGTGTGTGTGTGTGTGTGTGTGTGTGTTTGTATCAATTTATTTAACTAAAAATTCAACTTTTAAGAAAAATATAGGGACATATTGTTAATTTATTTTTCAGTGAGTTTTGTTAGTTCATGTTTTTTGAGAAAAAAACTTGTCCTTTTCATCTCTATAGTCAACTTTATAACACAATAATGTTTATAATGTTATTTTATTATTCTCTTAAAATACGTAGAATCTGTAGTGATGCCCCCAGTTTTAATCCTGATTTTCACCACTGAATATCACAGGTTCTGTTTCATTTCTTTTATTCATATGATTACAGGTTTAATATTTTTTTTATCTTTATAAAGAACAAATTTCTTTGTCTGTTGTATATCTATATTCATTCTCATTGACTTTTTTTTTTGTTCTCTTCGTTAGATTCTGCTTTCATTTCCAAAGTTGATTAAATTTAACAATTATGAAGAAAATAATTTTGAAGTTTCAAACTATAGCTATGAATTTAATTATTTCTCTTTTAACATTCACTTTTGTTTTATAGCTTTCCATGTCTTTTATTAGATGTAGATACATTCTGGATTTTTATTTATTCCAGCAAATGACTTCTTTATCATTATAAAGTGTTCTTCTTTTCCTTAATTACATTCCATGTTCTGAAGTCATTTTTTTTAATATTATCAACAGATCCTTCGATTTAGTGTTTGATTTGTGTATCTTTTGTCACCTTTTAAATTTTAACACATCTATATCCTCTCATTTTACTGTACTAAAGAATGGTTAGACTTTATATTATTGGAGTCATTATTGTTACTGGATTGAAATCTACCATTTAGCTGTTTTCTATTTATTCTATTGAATCTTTGTCTATTTTTCCTCTTTTTTTTGCCTTTGTTATTTTGCCTATTTGTTTTAAATCCCTTATTGTCTCCACCATTCGCGTATTATTTACGTATCTTCTAAAAATTAGTTACTGACCTAGATTTTGTGATATCCACATTTAATTATTTAGAGTCTGCCTTTATAGAATATTATTTGGTTTCAAAGCATAATTCCATTTCTACTTTCCAATCCCTTGTGCTACTTTTTGCATTATTTTAATTTAATATATGCTAAATACACATAACTAATCTTTTTGGCTAAAGACTTAATATTTTTGCAACACACAAATTTATAAATAATGCTTTTATCCATTTATTGCACACAGTGAATACATTTAAAATGTTATTTTAATCCATATTTCTGGGTTTCTTTTTACAGGTTTTAGATTATCATAATTATTTTAACTACTTTTCCATTCAGTATGAACTTTAAAATACATAGTCTAAAATTTCATTCATTTATGACATATAATATAAAAAGAAGCAGCATGCTTTTATGGTTTTTGTGTTTGTTTTGCTTAAAATCTTTATTTGAATTTGTGTGTGTGTGTGTGTGTGTGTGTGTGTGTGTGTCTGTCTTTAATATTTTTGCTTGCCTGTGTTTAATATTTGACTTATACTATGGATTATTAATTTTATCAAACTGTACACTGGAAGCATCCTGGCTTAGGGGAACAGGTGGAAGTCCCAGAAGCCCCCACAGGGCCTCTTCTTTGCTGTCTTCCTTTGGAGGCAGAACTATCCACTGAGGCAGGGCTTTGGCCATTCCCTCTGCTCTGAGGCCTAGGAGGCTAATTTATCTTAAAATGTCTTAACTTTCTCTAATGTAAAAACAAAAATAGGATATTTTTTTTTGTTTCAGAACGTGTTAAATTAAGCTTTGAGGAATGTATGTATTTGAATTTATCTTCAAGCTGTTTTCCATTGTTCATTTTCATATTACTCTTCATTATTATTTGTAAAATAAACAAGCTGATCATGTTTAACTATTTTCCTATTTAAAAATTCTAAAATAATTTACTAATATTTGTTTTCTATTGATCAATACTGAAAATGGGAATATTAATGATAAAATTAATAATGAATATACTGTGTGACATTATTTCTTCTCCTTGTGTAGGGAACAGCAGTTTATTAATTCTCTTTTTACTTCACCTACAAAGCCTTACAATTGTCAATTGCAAAAGATTTCAGGGGTGACCGAAATAGTTAATGCAGAGAATATTTAGGACAAATGAGTGAGTGAAAATTTGCTAAGAGAACAGAAATATCTCAATTATTTTATGAAAAATTTCAGAAGAAATCAGTATTTAAAGAAATAGATATCTTAGTATTGTTAAATAGGGCATTAAATAAAACACTAACATTATATAACATTCAATAAAGTATGTACATATGAGGTCGGCCAATTAAGTTTGAGAACTTCCTGACATGCGCTTGGATTATATTCAAACACATAATTCTTCATAGTAGTTAGTGGTTTTTTAGAGTATGAGTAGATTTTTCACAACCATGGCTAAATAGAATTGTCACAGTAAGTCATCCAAATGGATAGCTTTAGCTTGATGTAGTTATTTTGATTTCTGCCTTTCCTTTGAGATCTATGTTCAATAGTAATAATGAATATAGGATTTATGTTTTTAAAGGTTTAGTTTTTTTAAAGCAGTTTTAGGTTCACAGCAACTATGGTGGAAAGGCACAGGTATTTTTCATATGCCACCTATCCCACACATGCAAAGCCACAGTGGGGCATTCGCTTTAACTGATGAACCTACATTAACAAACCATAATCACTCAACACTTATAGTCTACGTTAGGGTTCACTCTCTTGGTGTTGTACATTCTATAGATTTGAATATATGATGACACTGTATCCATCATTACAGCATCATACAGAATATTTTATCTGCCCTAAATATCCTATGTGCTCTGCCTATACATCTCTCCCCCACCCCGAATCTCTGGCAACCACTGATCTTTTTACTGTGTCTATAATTTTGCCTTTTCCAGAATGTCACACAGTTGGGATCATACAGGATGTAGCATTTTCAGATTGTCTCTTTCACTTATCAATATGCATTTAAGATTCCATCATGTCTTTTCATAGCTTGGTAGCTCATTTCTTTTTAGTGCTAAACAATATTCTTTTTTTCTGAATATACAATGGTTTATTTATCTGTCCATCTACTGATGGGCATTGTTGTTGCTACCAAGTTTTGGCAATTATGAATAAAGCTGCAATAAACATCTGTGTGCAGGTTTTGGGTGGTCATGAGTTTCTTATTTCTTTGGGTAAATACCAATGAGCATGATCTCTGTGTCATATAGTAACAGTATATTTAACAGCCTTGAGTCATATTAGCAAATTTTATTCAAGAAAAAAATATATTAACTTATCACTTCAGCAGTATCATTTTACTTATGTTCTTGTGTTCTTGAATGATCATTTTGTTTTAATTCATGTTACTTTAAAAAGTATACTGTTAGATTTAGCTCTTTTGAAATGAGAATTTTAGTTACCATCTTCCTAGTATTACTTGCCTCACTTGCCTCTACTTGCCTCTACATATTTTTAGACCTATTTTGAACTAGGACTATCTAGATATAAAAAAACATTTTTTCTTTAAAACTATGTAAATATAAATTTATATTTATATTTATACTAGGTTTATATTTATATTTATACTAGGTATTGTACCTGCCCATCATTTGAAAACCAACAAATATCAGACATTTCAAACAGGAAAAGTAGACAAGAAATTTAGGTAGAATAATCTCACATAATTTCTTCCTTAAAATGTAATCTGAAATGCATTGTCACGTGGGGCGGCCTACAGGGTCTCTGCTCCTGCTCCCCACATAAGAACGCAGGACATGGTGAGGCCAAAAAGGAACATCCATGGAGCCATAGGTAGGGGAGTCATACCATTATAGTCTTGCTGGCGGCACCTGCCTCTCTGCAATCCGCTCTTGCTAGCTCAGCCACCATCTTCTTGCTAGCCCCCATTTTTCTGCTAGCGTAGCCACAGCAGTTATATTAGTGGCCAATGACTCACTGGTTACAGCTGACGGCCAACTAGCCATAGCTGATGGCCAGCCAATCACAGCTGATGGCCATTTACTACCTGAGCCAGCACCTTTCCACGTGAGGCCGAGAGCCTGGAAACTGCTCTCTGGTGCTCTGTCCCCACACTCCATCCCTACAGGGTCTCACCTCACAATCTACGTGACAAGTGTCTTCTGTGAGGGGCCCTGTGTGAGGAGCCTGGAGATGAATGCAATATCCAGGACACAGCCAGGCTCTTTGGGCACAGCCAGGGGGTTTCTCAGGGCACCACCAGTACTTCTGGGCACAGCCAGACTTACTGGGCTTCTTAGGGTACCACTAGTCTCCCCGGGCACAGCCAGGGCCTCTGTTCACCACCAGTACTTCTGGGCACAGCCAGACTTCCTGGACACAGCCAGGGCTCTCAGGGCACTGCCACTCTCTCTGGGCACAGCCAGACTTCCTAGGCTCAGCCAGGGCTCTCATGGCACTGCTACTCTCTCTGGGCCTCTCAGGGTACCGTGCTGGAACAACAGCGGATCACAGTCAAGGTGCTTATATATTCTCGATGGCGGCCGGTCAAGGCACAAAGCAAACATCCACCAGTTCCACCACATGGTGGTATGTTCCCAAGCAAACAGTCAAGCGGTCCACTAAATTAGGGATAGATGACAATTTCCCAAAGTCCATAGTCATTCACCAGGGCTGTCCTGGGGGTGAGGGACGACCTTGACCTCACCCTCAGCTCCCATAGAGGACTCAGCAGCGTTTCCTCCTGGGACTACAAGTCCTACATCCGGGCTGCCTCAGCAAGCACTTCCCAGCCCACAGGGCCGCAACAACCTTTACTTTCTCCATCGTGTATGCTGGTTGGGGAACTGTCCACGTCTTCCCACCCCTCCACAAGTGTCCAGTTCTCCAGCAGCTGCTCCTCCTTAGACTCTTCCTCAGACTGAGTATTCATACACACAAACTGCTCCACCATGCTTCAGTAGGTTTTGGCTGGCACCGTACCCTACTTATGAAACTGAGCTTTTATACGTATAAAGTGCTCCAATACATTCCAGAGAGTTTCGGCTGACACCACACCCTGCTCGCTGCTCCATTTGTCATGCAAGGTGCCATGCGGGGTCTCTGGTCCCACTTCCCACATAACAACACAGGAGACGGTGAGGCCAAAAAGGAACACCAATGGAGCCATAGGTAGGGGAGTCACACCACAATAGTCTCACTGGAGATTGGATTCACACGATGTGCGACCTGCTGTCCGCTTTTCTGCCAACCGATCGACTCCCCATTTGCTAGCTGCAATCTGCCTCTCTGCAATCCGCAATCCATACTCCGCCGCTTGCTAGCTCAGCCACCATCTTCTTGCTAGCTCCCATTTTTTGCTAGAGAAGCCATGGCAGTTATATTAGTGGTCCATGGCTCACTGGTTACAGCTGACAGCCAATTAGCCACAGCTGATGGCCATCCAATCACAGTTGATGGCCATTTACTACCTGAGCCAGCACCCCTCCATGTAAGGCTGAGAGCCTGGAAACAGCTCTCTGGGGCTCTGTCCCCACATGCATATTCAGGAAATGTTAGTTATGAAGTGGAGCTTGGCATCAATACACAACTCTCTTTGAATTTCTATTGGCAACACTTCTCTGCATGATTCTAAGAGATGGGTAGATTAAATGCGACTTTATAAAGGGTTCATTTTCTTCTACTTCCAACTAGGATGATTACATGCAGAGTTACATCATGCTCACTTTTCAAGAAAGCCCATATTTTAATATATAAATTAAAAAGCTTTTATCTCTAGAAGGAAAGTCCTCTATCTTGTATTACGAAAAAAATGGTAATAAATAATTCCATCATTTATGAAACATTTCTGTTAATATTAATATCCCACCTTTAATTGGTTCCTCTGGACATTGAATCAACAACATACTCAATTTTACTGTGAACAGAACTGTGAATACACTGAAAAGTTTTAAAGAGTATAACTATTAAAAGTATAGACAAGGAAATTATGGTCATTAAGTCTCATACAGCTTCAACTACTTTTGAAAGTATTTTGACATTCTGTAAATATATTAGAGAACCATTGACATAAAAATTGTATGTTAAGTTAAACTATATTATTTATTTTATATATATATATATATATATATATATATATATATATATATATATATATATATGTATTTATTTATTTATTTTTTTTAAGAAAATAATTCATCCTTGACAGGGAATAATTTCAAAGGAAACTTACTGATGTGATTAGGATACTTGTAAGTATACGTGTTCTCTACTATTTTGCTGGAGTTTTAGGGGGAAATATTTTATCCAAAGATTTTGTTTTCAATCCTTTAGAAACCTCAGACCCTCAAAAAAATTCAGACAAGAATATTTATTGTCCTCTCTATCATTTGACTCAATCTATCACAATATATAATGAATAGGGATATAACATGACCCAGATTCAGAGAATAACATTGTTTTCATCCTGAAGAGTGATTTCTGTGAAACACTCTCCATTTCAATAAATACCAGAAAGCCCATTCATGTATCAGTACAATTACAATAATATCATCAAACTTCATGGAAAACTACAATATTCTCTAACTCCATTATAACAGTTCTTTTACAAGTTTCAGCCAACCGAAATTACCTTATCAGCAATGGGGCCTAGGATGGGTATATTTGCTACTCTTTACATAACTTGTTACATTCAGAATTACCAGTTACTTAGACAGGGTCTTCAACTTCTAATCATTTCATATTTCTCAATTCAGAGTTCCTAACTTTGAAATATTACTAATGCCATTTAAAATATACTTGAAAACAAGTTCAAAGTCTATTTAAAAAATTGAGACAAGAGAATAAAAGCTAAATGCTATTTACTTCCTATTTGGGAATCTATAAATTGATTACTAATATAAAAAAATTACCATGAAAAAGTATTTGAAATAATTTAGGTTATTTTTAAAACCCATCTGATAGATTAACTAGAGCACAGATTCAAAGTTTAGCAAGACAATTCATTACTCCACAGAATGTTTTTTTATGTTTTCCTAATAATCTAAATAATAGCATGTTTTTGCTAGTGCTATAGGTAATATCTATTTTTACACACTTTTTGCACATTTTTATGTCACAAAATCCAAAATAACTGTGGAAATATCTAGTTCAAGGGAGGCTGTAGGAGTCACAGCAGGCTAATACTTCCACTGAAAGAATTAGAAGACATTATGCATTTTAAAAATTACATTATAAAGACATTTGGGAGATATGTAAACTATTAATCAAACTCTATCTTCAACTAATCTTAGATAATTTTTTCAATTATAATGTGAGAACTTTAAATCATGTGCTCCTAATTCTTATCTGCTGGCAACAAATCATCTCAGGTTTTGTTTCTATAAAATAAACTTACATATCTCCATTTAAGGAGAAAATTATTTTCATTGTGTATAGAATTTTCACAGAATGGTAGAGACTATTTGCAAAATATATATGTGATGTAAGTCTTGTATCTAAAATATATATGTAAATATCTTACAACTCAATAGGAAGTTATAAAACCCTAATTAAAAATGAAAAAAAAAAGATTAACACTTTACCAAAGAAGATATATGGATGGCAAATCATCCAGTGAAAAACTGTTCAACAAAATAAGTCTTTAGGGTAGTGCAAAATAAAAATCACAATAGCATACCACTTAAAACCTTCTAGAATGAAAAAAAAATGTAAAATGACTGTCTGTAGCAACTATCAACAAGGATGTGGAGCAATTCTACAGCCATATACTGTGTGGATGGTTCTTCCAAATACTTCAGAAGACAATTTTACAGTTACTTAGAAATTTAAATATTCATCTATCAGATCACTTAGTTATTACATTCTAGATGTTTACGCAAGATAAATGAATACATGGTTTACTGCAACTTTTTTTTTTTTTTTGTAAAAGCAAACACCTGAAAATAGCCAAACTAATGATGGTTTATCTTACAATGAACTACTACTCAGCAACTAAAGAGAATCAACTAGTGATACATACAAGGATAAATCTCAAAGTAGTTATGTTGAGTTTTTAAAAAGCTACAAAAGGCAGGTACTGTACAATTAAATTTACATAAAATTCTTCAGAATAATATCGAATCTATAGTATCAGAAAACAGATATGTGCTTTCCTGGAGTCTAAATGTAGAAGAGAGGGATGGATAGTAAAGAGGTTGAGTCACAAGAAATCTTCTAGTACTAATGTATATGTTTACTAACTACATATGCTAAAATTCATCAAGCTACATTTTAAAAAAATGTGAATATTATTGTAAAAACAAAGGTTAAAAAACAAACACTAGGAAATAAGAAAATATATCTGTCATCTTTTTTTGGTAAAAATCAAGAAGCTTTGAAAATGTAAAATGAAAAATGGAAACTCGAATAGCTAATAAATGATTTTTAAAATATTAAGAGATACTATGTAATTATTAACACTGTGTTGTATGGTAAAAGCATAAACACGTGGATTCAAGAAATGGAACAGACTAGATAGAAATGAAGCCATTCATAAGTAGCCCATTGATTTACAACTAAGGTCATGACAATTCATTTTTCTTTTTAATAATGTTTTTATTTCTGAAATAATTTTGTATCCAGAGAGAAACAAAAATAATCTCAACCCATAACTCACATTAAGTTAAAAAAAAAGTCAAAATAAGTCATAGGTCTAAAAGAAATAACTAAAAATGGAAAACATATGGGTGAAGTACACATAATTTAAGAGAGAGAGAGAGAGAGAGAGAGAGAGAGAGAGAGAGAGAGAGAGAGAGAGAGAGAGAGAGAGAGAGAATAAGAACACATGGATGAAAACATGGAAGAAAATCCTTTTCAACTTTAGTTTAGAAAATATGTATATTTTTAGATAGGACACAAAGTCCACAAGTCCTAAAACAAATTTTAAGTTGAACTTCACAAAAATCATAAAAATTATTTTTTTAATAGCAGTGTTTAAAAGTCAAAAAGAGTCAAATAATACAAAAATATTTTGAAAACACATATCTGAAAATGAATTTATATATCAATAATAATAATATAAATAAGATAATGAGAAAATATTCGAACAGTTACTTCACAAAAGAAGATATATGAATGGCAAATACATGCATAAAATAGGTTTGTCACAATTTTTCATTAGTATTTCTTTTAATGAACAATGGTGACAAATCTATTTATAAAGCAAATAATAAACAAGTATTACTGTTACACAAATTGATATAAATCCTCACAATAGAGGCCTATTTACCTTAGTTTCTAATACTGTATAAATCAGGTTTGGTTTTTAATAACAACAGCAACAAAAATACAAGGTACACCAAAACGGAAGAAAAAAATTTCTGAAGAGACAAGCCAAACCAGACTCAGGTATATACAATATTTGAGTTATCAGACTGGCAATTTAAAATAACTGTAATTAAAATGTTAATAACAACATAAAAAAACAGATAAACAATATAAATAGATGAAAATTCTAAGACATAATCAATAGGAAATGTTAGGAATCAAAAGCAATATAACAGATATGAAGGTTTTTAATGGGCTCATTAGTAGACTGGACACAGCTAAGAAAATAATTAGTGAGCATGAAGATAGGCCAAAAGAAACTTTTTAAACAAAAGTGTAAAGAGAAAAACAATGGAAGAAAGAGAACAAAACTTTGAAGAAAAGAGGAATATCAAAAGTTGTATATACTTGAGATAGTGAAAAAGAAGCAGCAGAAAGAAAATGTGGCAGAAAAAACTATTTGAAGTAATAATGGATATGGGCTATTTGAAAATACTGAGAGATACCAAACCAATCTGGAAGCTCAGAGAACACCAAGCAGAATAGTTGAAAATATATACTAACTATCCCATGCCCCTCGCACCAAAAAATAATAAACCCCACATCTAAGTATATATTATTCAAAGTGTGAAAATTCAAACAAAGAGAGAACATTGAAAAAAACAAAGAACTATTAAAAACAAATAAACAAAATTACCTATAGAAAACAGGAACAAGTATAAAAGTCACCATAGACTTTACGTTGTACAAGCAAAAGGAGAAAGAACTGGAGTATTTTGTGTTGAAAGAAAAATCTACCAATCTACAATACTACACGCAGATAAACTATCCTTCAAAAATGAAGGAAAATTAAAGACATTCTCAGGAAACAAAAACTGGTGGAATTGCCAGTAGACCTAACTTGTAAGTCTAGTTAAGTATTTTTTTAAGTACAAGAACCATTAGAAGTCAGAAATTTATATCTAAATAAAGGAACAGTATTGGAGAGGAATAAAGGGGAAAATACCTTGTTTGTCTTATTTTTCATTTATCCAAAGAATAACTTTACTTAAAGTAATAATAATAACAATGTGTAAATTGACTACAGTATATGGATAAGCAAAGTGAATTGCAACAATATAATAAGGGGTGGGAGGAAGGAATTAGGGTATTTCTGTCATACATTTCTTGAACTAAACAGGAAGTAAAATAAAACCTGAAAGCAAAATTAAAACCTGAGAAGACAGGAAAATAAGTCTTTGGCAACAAACAGAATATAGTTACAAATCGGTCAATATTAGTTCAAATATAAAAATAAACATTTTTACATGAACAAAGACTGTCAAAGTACATAAAATAAGGAAGCCTAACATTTTTTTACACACACACACACACATATATATATATATATATATACATATATATATATATATATATATATATATATATATATATATATTACTTTTAGATTCAGATAGGTGAACAGTAAAGGGATGGAGAAAAATATACCATGCTAACAATGATCAAATGGAATATGGATTAGCTTTATTTATTTCAAAAAATCAGATTTCCAAACAAGGAAAATTAACAGTGATACAGAAGGGCACTTCAAAATGATATATGTTAATTATCTAAGAATTTGTAGCAATGCTAAACTTGTTTATTTCAACAAATAGATATTCGGATATATGGAGCAAAATGATAGAACTGAAGTTAGACATATAAAATTCACTATTTTAGGTGACGACATTAATAATCCTCTGTTAATAATTGATAAATCAAGGACATAGAAAGTCATTAAGGGTACTATTGGCCTGAATTGTGAGGCTGAATTGTGAAAAGTCATTAAGGGTACTGTTGGCCTGAATTGTGAGGCTGAAGTGTGCTGTCAACTTGATCTAATTGACGTGTACGTAACACATCCACTAAACTGCAGCAGAGTACATAAATAGGAAACTGAAGAAAATGAATTATTGAAGTCTAAAGCAAGGAAAAACAAAATTAAGACAGAACCAGTGACATTGAAAACAGGATAACAATCAATATAACAAGGAAAATCGATGTAACCAAATGATAGTTAAATATTATATTTTCCAATCCATAAACACAAAATATCTTCCATTTATATAAATCATCTTCAAATTTTTTGTTTTATAATTTTCTACATACAGTTTCTGTATATATTTATTAAATGTAGGCCAAATTATTTCATTTTGAATTTGTGTTTTTACAAATGGTAGTGTGTTTTTCCTTATTTTCAAATCCTAATACTTCATTTCCAGTATAAAAGTCACTTAACCTTTGCACATTAACCATGTTTTATTTTTCTTGCTTTGTTCATTTATTATATCCATAGTTCGGACCTATTCAGATCTGTTCTAATCTTTTGCCCATTTTCAAAATATTAACAAGGTGTCAATTCCTTCCAATTTGATCTATAGATTAAATGTAATCCCAGTCAAAATCCCAATAAGCTATTTTGTGGATATTAAAAAAAACTGATTCTAAATTCATATGAAAAAGCAAAGACCTAGAATAGTTAACATGATACTACAGAACAAAAACAAATTTAGAGGGCTCATATTACCTGATTTCAAGATTTTAATGCTATAGTAATCAATAAAGCATTGTATAGGCAAAACAATAAACACTAGATCAATGAAATGATATAAAGAGGTCAGCAATCGACCTATATTACAATAGCCAACTGATTTTGAACAGGAAAAATGATGAGTCAATGACAAATAATAGCATTATAAATAATAAGCACTAGTATAACTGGACATCCACATACAAAAAAACCCAAAAGACAAAAAAACAAAAAAACAGCAACAACAAAAATCGTATAGACCTTATAACTTTCACAAAAAAATAACTCAAAACGGCTTATAGAACTAATTATAAAATTTATTCAATAAACACACAGAAAATGTATGTGATCTTTAATTTAGTAATGAGTTTTTAAATACAACATCAATAGCACAATTTGTCAAAAAAATCTGATATTTGACTTTATTAAAATTTAAAATGTATCAGCAAAAGACACTATTAAAAGGATTTTAGAAAACAACCAACAGACTGAGAGAAATTATTTGCCAATGCATGTCTGAAAAAAATAACTTTGTATTCAAACTATAAAGAAAAATTAAACTAAACATTAAGAAAACAAGCAATACAAGTAAAAAAAAAAATGGGCTAAAGTTCTGAACAAACACCATCCAAGAAAACATGCTGATTACAAAGCAGTATATAAAAAGATGCTCAATATCACATTACTAGAAAAATACAAATTTAAACCACAATGAGATACCATTACATACCTATTAAAAGAACTAAAACCCAAAGACTGACTATAATGCTGACAATGAACTCTCATTAATAAGTGGAGGAACTACAAAAGGGTAAAGCACACTGAAACACATTTAGGCAGTCTCTTACAAGACTAAATATAGTTTTACCATATAATCCAGCAATCAAGCTCAGAGGTATTTACACAAGTGAAGTGAATACTTGTGTCCACAAATACCTGCTCACAGATAGCAGCTAATTCATAATTACCAAAAACTAGAAGGAACTAAGATATACCTTAATACATTAATGGACAACAAACTGTAGTATATCTATGCAGATTATTATTTAGTGATAAAAAAATATCAAACCATAAAAATAGATGCATTAAACTTAAATGCATATTGCTAAGTAAGAAAAACCAGTCTGTAAAAGGTTTATAGTATGTGATTTGAATTATATGCATTTCTGGGAGAAAAAAAAAACAAAAAACAAAAACTATCAAGATATTAAACAGATCAGAGGTTTCTTCAGATTCAGGGAGAATGAAATGAATAGTTGAAGCATAGGGGGGTATTTAAGGCAACAAAACTATTCAGTATGATATTATCATCCTGAATGCAACACAATAAGCATGTGTGACTACCTAAAAACCTACATTCCAAAGAGGAACCTTAATGACTGCAGATTTTACAAAAAATATATAGAGTTCAGGGATCTGAAAATGGAACAAAGAATGTAAAAATAAAAATCTAAAGATTTTACAAAACAATGATTTTACAACTTCCGTAGGGCCATAAAGTGATGATGTAACCAACTTGGAAATGAATAGAGTCTATAAGACTAAAGGCAATGGAATGACACATAAGTACCAAATAGTGTTGTCTTCCATGGGGTACAGGGTAACTATTCTGAATGTACTATACATATATACTGGGATTCAATAATTCAGTAAATGGATGGTAGATGGTGGGGACCAGGATTCTCACTGTTGGAGTGGGAGTTTACAGAAAACAAGAATAAGAGGCTAAAATGATCTATTAGGTTGATGCAAAAGTAACTGCTTTTTGCAATTATTTTTAACCCTTTAGACCATAGTTACTGTTGCACCAACCTAATATGTGTTAATGAATTAAAGTTGGAAACGCCAACTTCTATTGAACTCCTTTTAGCTTAATGTCGACCTAGATGGTGCCACAGGTAGTGTAAACATAGAAAGTTCTCTTGTAGCAATGAGCGCAGCTGGCACCCAGATCTTGGTTTCTAATACCATTCTCCAATGAAAGGAACTAAAGATCCTTGGAACAACTGTTGAGTCTAGGTCTTGGATAACTTGATCCGCAGGATGATCTAGGAAACGTCCTTGTAGTGCCAGAAAGTAACAAAAGGTTAAAAAGAAAGAAAAAAAAAATCCCATGAAAATAGAATATGTCAAAAGGATCCAAGAACTAAACTGAAAGATCTCCCTAAAGCTGGTAAAATTAGAACAAAATAAATTTTATTAGACTATAATCTTTGAAAAATAATATAAACAGAACCACTTCAAATAAGAGTGGGAGCTGCCATCCCAGAGGAATTGCCTTGCATGTCTTACTCCTCAAACCTTTGGAACATTTGAACTAGGCAAAATAACCTTCGGACTGGGCCAAAGCAACATTTTCTTCCAAACAACTCTGCAAAGCTAACAAGAAAGAAGACATCCTGAGCACAGGACTGAAAATTAAAGACATTCTTTAGAATTAGCATCACCTGTATAAATAAAGCTAACAGTTTATTTGTCCCTATAAAAATCCCTCCTTGGCTTATTAACACCAATAGCAATCCCTTCCTTCCATTCATGTAATGATTTCCCTTCCCTTTCTCATAAATATCCCTTGCCTTCATTACCTAATTGGAACACTATTTGGATTTCTGTCTGTATCAGTGCTTCCCAGAATTGCAATTCTTTCTGATCTCAAATAAATGCTTATTTCCTCTCACTTTGGCCTTTTATTTTTAGGTCAGCAAACCCAATGTATAAAATAATTTAAGAGATTTCCATTTCCAGCTCCTCAGGTAAGGAGTTTGGAAGTCACCACTCTACCCTAACAATTAGAAAAATGCTGAACAGACTTTAAAAAGCAAACCATTCTTAGATCATTAAGAGAGGAGAGGATAGGGCAAACCACTGCTCCCAAGATTGGAGAGCCAAATAGGCAAACACAGGAAGTCACAGCTTACCAGTAAAGAGACTCACAAAGGGAAATTACCTGAGGAATCAATGGTGGGACTGGAAAGAGGAAACTGGAGTTGTATCTCTAGAGCCTTGGTGTGAACAAGTCTGAGAGTTAAAAATTCCAGGGGGACCCAGTTACAGGGGAGCCCTCAAAATATTATGAGATTTTCATCTAGGACATCCAGATGTTCCTGCAGGAACCAGATTCCCATAATAAATATCTAAGAGACATCCTCTCCTTTTCCTGCAGGAGAGGAGAGAAGGAACCATTTTCAATTACCCCAGAGCACTCTGTTCTTAAGCAGGACTACTCTCAGAAACTAATTAACCAGAGCCTAATGTCCTGGGGTATTATAAAATCTAACTGACTTTGGAATGGAAACACCCAACTTCAATGAACTGTAGCCATCAGGTTTTAGCTAAGGGTGGAGCAGGGGTGGGGGTGATAAAAAATGAGAAACACTTGTGAAGTTCACAGTCCAGAGGTACAGGTTCACTATGACAAAGACCTACCATACGACTGTAGAATGCTTCCCCTTCCAGTCCACCTCAGCGTCACATTACCAAAAACGACTTACAACAGTTCCTTTTACCTAGTACACCATGTCCAACTATCAAGAAAAAAAAAAAAAAAGAAAGAAAGAAAAGAAAAGAAAAAGAAAATTACATGGCATACCAAAATGCCACAAACATAATTTGCAGAGATAAAGCCAGTATCAGAACCAGACATGGCAGGGATGTTGGAATTATCAGACTGCTCATAATATGTACTCAATATGATAAGAATTACACTTTGTCTCTGTGGAATTCCTCCCCAAAGGAACACTACTGCAGTCTAATCATGAGAAATACATCAGACGGATTTTGAATGAGAGACATTCTGCAAAATACCACAACAGTACTCAAAACTGTCAATGTCATTAAAAGAAAAAAGAATGTCTGAGACTCTCACAGCCATAGGAAGACCAAGGACACTTGTTTACAACAAATGTCTTATGGTCAACGAAATGAAATCCTGGAATGGAAAAGAACCTCAGGGAAAAATAGGAAAATCTGAATATAATCCTTATTTTAAAATAATATATCAATAAAAATGTGTTAATTTAGACAAATGCACCATGATAATATAAGATGATAGAAGCTGGGTGTGGGGTACAGAGGATCTCTCTATACTATTCCAGCTATCATTCTGTAAATCCATAAATGTTCTAAAATTTATTATGGATAGATAATTTAACTATTTTATTAAGAATAGAATGATATGAATCAATATTGTATGTGTAAAAATCTGAGCTTATCTTTTTAGTAACATATCTCTGTCATTTCAGCATTTAATAAAGCAAATCTTGTTTCCTCACAGTTTCTCTTAGTCTTGAATTGTGATGGTTTTTCTCTTTGTTTCTATTGCTTACTAAACAGTCTTGACCTCTCTTCACTATATCTAATATATCCACAAAATGTTGTTATTAAGTTGTTAATCATACCCATCAATTTCTCTAAGAGTTAGATAAAACACTAAGTGAAAATAGATTTAATAAGGATAGACAGTGATTCACAGTGTTCCAAAGATGCCATTAAGATAACAAATAATGCATGTCTCTTTGAATAGATGAAAAGGAAATTACTAAAAAGTAAATAAAAGTCTACATTAGTTTTGGCTTTGAACATAGTTTAAACCATAGTATTTGTTTTACTTTCTAAAAGCTTTATATTTATAATGCAACTATTTTCATTTCACTGATTATGTGGCATCTTCCCTCCAAGCGATTAATACAACAATCATTATTTCCATAAAATTACTAAGGAAAAGTCACTAAACTTTAATACTGAAGGGTGAAACATATTGTTTAGGTATGCATATATAGATATATTTAACAAATATATTGTTACATAAGTAAGTCCACAAGGTATCTGGGATAGTATATATATTTAAAGTTGACAAGAGATATAAATCATTTATAAAGCTTATTGTATTTTAGGTCCAATTTTAAGGGTGTTTAAAATACTTCAACTTATTTTTCTGAGGTTTTCAGGCCTATTGCATGCACAATCTTTGTTTGAATACATTTTATCAGTAACCCTCTAAAGAAATTATACAATGGAAAATAAAACTAAAACAAACAAACAAACAAACAAACAAACAAAAAAACTTTATATGAAAACGAGTAGAAAAAAATAAGATAAATAGACAGCATATGGGAGTTTCCTAAACAGGGGAGTCTTATGGAAGATAAGAAGAACACGGAGTAGTTACTAGTGGACTATTAAGCAAAGCCATATACAAAACATACACACACACACACACACACACACACACACACACACACACACACACCTACAATGATCTTAGGCTGTTTATTTGTACTTCATATTTTCTGCTCAAATTTTTCCTATTGCACCGATTTCTATAAACGCTGGAGATGGTTCTTATTCATTTGCTGATCCACACACTCATTTACTGAATGTATGTTATTTACATGTCTGCCATGTATCAGCTATTCTTCTAGGCACATGTGACGAGTGCATTCATGTAAACTTCTACTAATGTCTGCCCCAGATGCTTAGAGGAATACTAATGCCTGCCCCAGATGCTTAGAGGAATCATCTTTTTCTTTGGCAAGGGTTTTGGGTAGGAACTGGAAGTCTTTACAGAGCCTCTTTGGCTTTTGGCTAGAAGGGAACATAGTTCCTAGTTTGAGTGATAATTTGAAATGGTCCCTAATATCCTAGACCATCGCTATTCATTGGTTAACTGCTTTTCACAGGTCACTGCCCCCTGCAGGAGATGTACTAGCAGCCACCTGAATAAAGCCTGGCTATTTTCTAGTCCATGTTCATACACAAATAAATAAGCACTTGGAGAGAAAGTTCAAGATCACAGTTTTCACCACTTAAGAATGAATCAATACTGTATTAATTGTAAAAACCAAACTGGGAAACATGCATATCAAAGAACGAGGCATTAACATTTTGACAATGAAGAATGAGAAGAAGATGATTATGAACAGGCAAAACTAGGAATTTCATGCTTTTTAACCCAAATTGCATTAGATGTTGCATCCAGACATTTAAAATACATAATTAAAACAAGGTAATTTATATAGATGTCCTATGTATATCTTTCTGCTTTAGGAATATAAAATAATGAGGTACATGTTGATTCTTTTCTTCTCTGTTACCTAGAAACAGTGGCTAAACCGAGGTGTTGGGGCACTAGGACGTAGATTTAGAAGTTGCTAATAGCTTTTGTGTTGCATAGCTTAAAATTAAAAATTCTACAAATTGGGAAAATTTCCCCACCACCTAGTTTTGTGTTTGAACCTACTTGATGGAGAAGACAATTGTGATGGACAGCTCCTATGTACCTAAGCTTCCAGTACCCAATATTTGTCAAGAAGTTGCAATAAGACCAGAATGAAGTTGACCATTATAAAGTCCCAGGGAACTCAAATTCTCTAGCTATTTCTTTTTTCTACAGCTGTAGGAAAGGATTCAGAATAACTTGACTGAGATTGGATTCCTCACTGCCAGGGGAGTAGAACTTGAGCCTAGTAATATTTGCATCCAAAGAAAAGATGACTCGTAATATTACTTGAATATGCATGCTACGTACAAAACTTATACCAATTGGAGAGTTATTTATCTGATTTTTGTTACTTCTGAACTCCATAGCTGCTCATAGTTGGATAAATTTACATCCTTCATCTATAGGCCAGTGTGTACTCAGAATAATAGAATATGTGGCTTGAATACTGAGTGCATCCTGTTGAATTATTCAGTTAATATCCATAGTTCACTAAGTACATGCTGAGGTTTTATTTATTTATTTATTTATTTTAAGCATTTGGGATACAACCACATACAAAGCAAAACAAAAGAAAATTAGTCTTCTCTTGGATATTACCATCTAGTTAACAGAGACAATGTGCAAATTAAATGATTGGGTTATTATAATTGCCCCAGTTATTATAATACTATGATACATGGAAACAAATAATGGATGCAGAGAGAATTGATAACTACTCTGTATTGGATGGTCAGGAAGGGACAACTGGAGAAGGTAGCATTTAAGCAATTGTCATAAGGAGGTAGCTACTGAAATAGAATAACTTCTGAGGAAGGAGACATACTAGGACGATGACCCTAAAGAGATAACCAAGTCAATACAATTGAGAAACAGAAAGAAAAGCAGTGCAGCTGAATGATTTAGAACAGGGGTGTCCAAACGTGGTCAACGTTTTTTACCAAGGGCCATATGCAGTAAAATACACAAACAACCGGGCCACTCACTTGAAGTATGTGTTGCCTCACCTGGTTCATTTAGGTAAACTAAATATATTTTTGGAATTTGCTGTGGGCCAATTAACAATGGATTGTGGACAGCAGTTGGCCTGTGGGCCACAGTTTGGACACCCCCAATTTAGAGTTATAAAGAAGAAGCTCAGTGAGACATTTGTAGAGAGAAAGTCTTAGGCCAGGACATGTTAGGCTGCATAGACTAAAGCAGTTTTGATTTTATTATAAATGCATTTGAATGAATTTTAACAGAGCTTTGATTTGGTAAATAATAAAATGTATCTTATAGCTTGATTCTTCCTCTAACTTCTATGTGAATAATATGAAGGCTGGTAGGATCGTTAGCAGGCTACTGCATAGCCCAGATTAGTGATGATAGCTTATTCAAGAGCAAGTGTAAGGGGAGAAGGAAAAAAAAGTGAACATGATTAATATATATTTTGGAAGAGAAGCTGTAGGTATTGCTGATGGATTAGATAAGGGAAATGAGAGAAAGAGCAATAAATGTGAACCCCTACCTCTGTGCTTTAACACGGAGAAAATGTCTGCCAAATTCTGAAATAAGGAATTTTGGGAGATGAAATAGTGTATTGGTAGTAATGACTTTATTGTGGGCATGCTTATGTGAAGCCGTGTGGCGTATGACTGAAATATTGAGCGAAGGACATGTGGCTGTGATGTTCAGTGAGGGCCGGAGATACCCTTTTGGTACACACTGACATACAGATTGCATGCAAAATCACATCTACTTACTATTAAATAGGAGTAGAGCAAATATCAAATGCATTAAGTCTGAGATCCAAATCTTTAGGCACTTTACAATCAAAATATGGAGTGGAAGATAGCAAAGATGATTTAGAATGTGGACTAGTGGTGTGGATAAAAATTAACACACAGAATATTGAGCTATGGTATCCAAGAAAGTTATTCAGAAAGGAGGAGTATCCTATGCTACTTTTGGGTCAGATAAATAGAACACAGAAGTAGCCACTGTGGAATAATGAGGAGAAAGGGCTACATTATTCTGGCTTGATGATATTGAAAGGTGAGGGAGGAGGGGAATATAAGCATTGATTATAGACCTTCCTGAAGAAGTATTACTATAAAAACAAGAAAAGGAATAGTGACAATGGCTAAAGAGAATGTGGTATATGTTTTTATGAAGGTGAAAAGGTCGAGAAATAAACTGGTGATGGAAGATAGTCTTTGAGACGCAACTAGAGGATGGTGATTACAGAACACAAGAGTTTGGACTCTTATAGTAGCAGGGATACTTCATCCACAGCATCAAAAAGAGGCAGAAAAGAGTGGATTCAGATTAAGGGGTTGGGTAGATTTAGTGATAAGAAGATGAGGTAACTTCTTTACCTAGACATTTTCTGTAGCTTGAAACTAATGGGTTGCAGCTTTCAGGGACCACACAGTTCTCAGTGTCCCTGGATGAGGATAGGTTCTAATTCTAGATAGTCCCATCCTACCTCCAATTCGCTCCACCTGCTTATTGGTTCTTGCCAAATTAATGTTGTTTAAGTGTTGTTTGATGATTGTTAATTTTATTTTCAAATGCTGTGAATCCAAAAGACATTAAGAAGAGTTTTTTTAGTGCTTATTGGAGACCTTTTAGAAAAAAATATTTAAACTGAACTGTTGCTTAAGTTTGTTGCTATGGTTGAAGTTGATAAAAAATCAAAGCAGAGGCAGATAGCCACTGGGATGGATGGTAGTGACTGTTTCATTTTTAAATACCTTTTCTTGACGTGTACTCTCTGAAGTGTATCTGCTGGAAAAAGAATAATAAAGTTTGTGTTTTTGAACGTCACTCCTTTTTTTTTTCCCACAATGTCATATCAACCCCTATTTATCTAGGAATATTCAGTTAGGGAATCTGTACCTGGATAAATTATATTCTAGTGTGGAAGTGATCACTGATCCACCCTAATACATCAACTGTGAGAACTTAACTGTTTTCTACTGAGGGTAGAGGATGAGAAAATGGTACTAACATTTTGTCCATTTGCATTACAGTCACTGAAATAATAATAGCTATATGGTATCTAGAGTAGAAAGAGTGCTTTAAAATAAGGGCCTTCTCTCAAATCTTAATAGTTTCCACAGAAGATAGTTCTTCCTAGATGCACTGTTTCAGAGAACTGTTATTAGTTGAGTCAAAACTTTAAATGGCTTTTGTTGTAAAATAAACAATCGGTATATGGCATTCGATGAGAGGGATGGTCTGAGAATGGTTCATTGTGACAATGCAATCACTTTCAGGTATTAAATTTCAGGATGAAAACTATAAATCATTCACCCTGCCAGAGTGAAGTTTGACTTATTCCTGTGGTCAATATAGGTACAGACACCAAGGGCAAACGAGTCAGAATAACTTGACAAAAAAAATCCTTAAGCAATAACCACGTATTTTTTACCTCTTCCATAAACATGTGTGTTAAATCTTCTCTACTATCAATTCTTTAATTATATATTAGGCAAGATTATTTTTCTTTTATATGATATGCATTATTTTAGTATATCATATGAATTGATATATAAATGAATTAAAGCCAGGGACATATACCAAGATTATAACTGCTTATAAAAAGTATATGTTTGGTTTATATCATGAAAATAATTTAAATTGCATCTATAATTGATAAGCATACCAAATGATAACTATGTCCTAATCAGTGCCTAAAACATGGCACTGCTATATTTTTGTTTGGTTTTACAGGTGCAAAGTATAGCTTAATCCACATAAGTTATGAAAACAATGGTGTAAATAACCACATAGAGTGAAATTTTACATTTATGCAAGTACAGCACCCTCAAGGCACTTCAGAAAGTGTTTCTCAAATTTTAATGTGTGTGTGAACTGCAAGGGATACTGTTAAACAGCAAATTCTGATTCAGTATGTAGGGGGAGGAGGGGCAGAGTCTTCATTTCAAACCCTATGGTGATAACAATGCTGCCATTCTGCTGATAACAGTGGAAGTAGCAAATAACACAAGTATATTTGCTTTGGATATCAATAGATCAATGAAGTACAGTAAAATATTTTCAGTACTAAGAGTGATTACATTTCAATATGATTTTTGCCTAACTGAGATATGAGGCTATTTCAAGTACATTTTCTAGTTCCCTTGTATCTATTCCTTTTTTCCTCCCACATTTCTTATTTCCATTTGAAATACATATCCAAATACTTTCATTTATGACTCATGCTGACTTCAAAATCAGCAGTGCAGTTCAAAAATAAGGGCACCTTTACCATAACGTGTCTCCTCTGGAAAATGTTACCTTTTGTTATTCTCTCAATCATTCTAATTCTCTTCTTCCTGCTTCTGGACAAGGATATGACAATGCCTCCCGAACTTAACTTGTTTGAAAACAGGATCAATGGCGAAGATGAGTGCCAAAATCCAGAAAACCTAATGACCACATATGATCTCTTTATCCTTCATTGAATATTTTGGAATATATTACAATAATGTTTACCAATATCCAAAACTTTTAAAAATCGTATCAAGGCATCTTAAAGATTTATTTAAAAATCATGGCTGACAGCCTGAAGGTACTGTATTTGGGGGCTCACAATAGACAATTCAGGAAAGCTGAGTACGCTTAGTTTCTCATATTATTTTTTTTCCACAGGGAGGTTAAAACAAAGCTCTTTAAAATTATATACGTATATATATGTGTGTGTGTATATGTGTTATATATATACATATATACACACACATATATACACACATATATACACATATATATACATATATACACATATATACATATATACACATGTGTACACACATATATATTTATATTTAATAATTTGTATGTTTTATAATATATACTTTTATATATATATATAAATTTGAAAAAAATATATATATGAAACGTTTTTATGTATGCATGATTCTCCTTTTCCATGTGTTAACATTTGCACGATAATAACCAAACCCTGTAGATCTTACAGCGATGGAATTCCAGGTCAGCAGATGCAAAAGCAACAGCAGCAGCTGTAACCTGATTTTCAGAGGAATCGGAATCATCTTTCAGAGGAACATTTCTAGTTGGTGTAAATACACAGATTGCCCTAGCCAGGTTCCAACTTTTGTATACTACCTATGAAGATAATAGCATAACAAATGATGCATTTATTAAACTTGAAAGCACAGTCTCTTTTTCTCTGTCATTGTTCTCAAGAATATTATGGCAGCTTCATTACATTTATAAAAACAACTGTTGCCATTAGAAAAATGTAAAATTTTCTGGTGCACATTTATAATAGTAAGGCATATTTTAAAACAAATGTAGTTATATATATTTGTTTTATATATATATATATATATATATACATGGATTATATATATATATGTTATATATATATATATATATATATACACACACACACACATACATGAATTATAACAAAGTTGATTTATAAATTGATTCATTATACCATTATACGTGAGAAATAGTAGGGCTGTATTCTCTACTCTTAAAGAGGTAATTCAGGTGTACGCTCAAGGGTACACTTTAACTTCCAGCATTTGTTTATTTTTGCTACTCCATTTGCAGCTATTTCAAGCCAGTACTTGGGAAATAATCTTTTCAGCCCGTTTCACTTTTCTTTGATCCTCTACTTTCTTAGTGAATGCTTGTATAGCTTCTTGGTCACCCAGAACAGTTGAGGCAGGCTCTTACCCAGTTGCAAGAGAATGGGGATTCCAGTAAGAAGAGCAATGTTGATAATGTCTTCATCTTAGATACCCTCAAGATGTTTCAGAAGTGCCCTACAGCTATTTCCATGAGCAGATATCAGAGTGGTTTTGTCCATTAACACTTCCAGTAGAAATCCTTTTATTCCAAAAAGGAAGGAGTCTCTCAAGCACATATTTTAAGGTTTCAGATTGTTAAACTGATCCACAGGTACACTGCGCACTGTTTACCTCTGGCTGTTGTATATTTCCTGGTAGTAATGATGAGAGTCCTCTATGGATTGCAGGGTTACATTGTAGTTTATGTTCCAGACCATCGTTTGTTCTTCACTATGATTCAAAGCCATTTTCTCCCTGTTGACACTAATCATGGCTCCACAGTGATGCTCATTTAGATGTCAGGAGCTTTGCATCTCAACCCATTCCTGCCCCAACTCTTCCAGGATCAACAAGGCTGTGTGGATGAATTAATTAAAGATTGATATGAATACAAGATCAAACTCAAAGTTGAAAACTTTCAGTTGCTTCCCACAGTTCCATGCTTCCTCCATTCTTTCATTCTTGTTTCTGATCCATCCAGATACAAAAATGATTCCTTTTATTACAAGCACCCTCTCCATGTCTTAACATAATTAGTTTGTTGGCTGAGCTTCCATAGGGCTTTCAATGGACCAATTTGCAATGGTTCTTGTAGCACATGCATAAGTTTGACATGTAGAAAAACTTGTTCTCAAAATTCTTCAAAAGTAATCTGATGAAATATTTTGCAACTATGATAAGAGAACTTTTTAAAGCAATACAAAATAAAGGTTTTCATGACAATATCATAGTAGCAAAATGAATGTAAGGAAATAATAGATTATTTATTCAACCACCCATAATTAGTGCAAATAATTGAAAAGCTTACAAATATGAGTAAAGTTCTTAATAAATTCATAAGCCCTACTTATTCATTATCTCTATTCTATCTCATTGTTAAGTCCCAGAACTATTAAAAATCCTCCATTTTGATTTTAATAACTTAGTTTAGTCTTAAGTATGATTATTAGGTAAAATGTATTGAAATTAATTTCAATAAAATATGTAGACAATACACCATAGTGTTTAAAGGGCAAAGGGTTTAAATCAGTCATGGCTTTATTTAAAACCTTGACTGTCACCAATTTTGTGACTTTGAAGTATCTGCATAGCACATATCTCTATTTCATTTGCCATATGTATTTATAGCATGGTATTTAGCTGTTTACTGCTTGAGCACTGAAGATGAAATGCAGGTACCAGACTAGGACTGGGAAACTTCATATCCACAGCAGATTTGGAAACAAATCATTCATTCATTCATTCATTCATTCATTCATTCATTCATATTACATTTGCAGGTAATATCATGATTCTTGAAGGAATTATTGAAATTACAAATGATTATTATAAATGGTTCATGAAAATATAAACATATGAGTATGAAAGTATTAGTATGAGTGGTTAATGTGATAAATGTTTCTATGAATTAATGGTAGCACAATTGAAAAATAAAAGCAGAAATTGTTAATGCTTTTCCCTGTAAAATTATGTATTTCAAAGATATAAAAGAGTTTTCCTTTACTACATAGTCTAACTTTATTTCATATAAAATGTTTTTGCAATTTCAATACATTTTGGTTTCATAATTTGTTTTTTCTTGCTACTTTTTATGTGAGAAAGAGTAACTCTCTATGTGACAAATGAGACCAAAATATATATCAAACAAAACAGGCCTTGAATTTCTTCTCCTTTTTATAAACCTTTAATTAAATTTCAGAAAAAGTTAACTTTTATTTCCTATATAATTTGAATCCACAGAAATTGTTACTACAGTATAATTGCATAGCTCCATGTTCTCGACCATACTAAACAAAAGCAAACGCAGGTGTAAATTAAATCTATTTTTATGTTTTGGAGTCTAGCAATTTTCTTAATGCTATTTAACCATGGCATAACATGAAAACTGTACTAATAAATTAGAAGGTGAAGAAATGTGCTTCAAGTGTAGTCAATAATTTATGGTGATGACAGACATTATTTTCTGCATTATTGAGCAGAAATTATCTTGCTTCTCATATCACCACAGTATTTTCAAGTCTTACTTTCATCTGAAATGGTTTCTAGTTATCAAGAGCTACAAGTATGCTTAACTGCATGGCATGTTGCATTTGTTAAGAAAACAAGTAGATCAGTCCATTAATCCAGAATTAGGTATATGTACAGATAAATCTGTGTTGAGAATATGAAGCTAGAGATGTATCTCTACATTTAGAGATACATCTCTATATTTAGAGATACACATGCCAATAAGACATGTTAAAGCATGCCTTAATAGTTTTTCCTGTTCTAAAAATATAAATGATCAGTGACACTACATTTTGACTATGTTGGTATGGTTAGTGCTTGATGGTAGCTTATAATTTCAATTTAGGATTTAAAATATATCACGTTTAATTATCTTTAAGTTGAACCTCATTGAAAATGAAATATAGTAATTATGTAATGCTACTAAAATATTTTAATGGTTTTACTACAATATATCTTTACTATCTATAAATAATACTTTGGATAAACTATGATACATGTATTAATTTATATGCAAAAATATGAATATATGTCACGTTCTTCATTCTTTTACCCAGCTATTGATCTACCTGTTATCTAATATCTATCTATCTCTCTATATCTACCGTTCTATCTATCTATCTATCTATCTATCTATCTATCTATCTATCTATCTATCATCTATCTATCTATCTATCTATCTATCTATCTATCTGTCATCTATCATCATCATCCATCTATTATTTATTTATCTATCATCTATCTATCTATAACTAAGAGTACTGGATAAATTGAACGAGTGAAATAAATGGAGAAATTAAATATGATTTCTGGTTGTCTCAATTGAGCAACTGTGTGTATGATATATTTAGAGAAATAATGTAGTTTGGGAGAAGGTCTACTCAGGGGAGGCCCAAGTGTTCATTTTTAGGTATGTTAAAATATTGAGATATCAGGCTGAATCCAAATATGCCAATTAATCAATAGTATCTGTGATTCTCAATATCTAGACTGGAAATGCTAGTCAATAGTCACCTTCACAGAGATTATTTTAAGGTCATGAAAGTAGAAGAGATAATCTAAATAGAATATAGAGATTAAAGAAAGCACAGTATTGATGATGAGGACACATTTTGGAAAGTAGAGGTAGATGTGAGGAAAAACAAAAAGTAACCAGAGAAGGAAGAGCCAAAGGTGGGGAAAAAGAGAGTGTGTGGGGTCAGATTAGCTAAAGTAGCAGTATGACAAAAAAAGACCAGTAGACCAACTGTGAACAATACTGATGAAGGGTTAAGTGAGATAAGGATTTAGCAATATGAAATTATTGGTCAGTTTGACAGCTCACTGTAGTTCTCTTGTTATAAGGGGTGCCAAAAATCAAGCATTCTTCATGTGTACCACTTATTTCTAGATTATTCAACTCTTCTCATCCTTTGATATATACCTACACTAATACTGCACTTTTATGACTTTTGTAACTTTAACTAAATGTGTAACTTTTCCATTTTTTATTTTTTCAAGATCTTGGGTATTTTTTGTTTCTTTACAAGCTTATTTTCATCACTTTTCTATTTGCTGTCAAAAACAAAAAACAAACAAACAAACAAAAAACAAGAACAAACTCTAATGGTATCTTTATTGATATTACATCTATATTTTAATTTATAAAAAATGGATTCCTAAGCTACATTAAATGTTCTGCACTGAAAATGGCACAGCATTTATTTTCATTCTTCAGATTTTTTTTAAAGAAAATTATCTTAGTAATGCTTTCTAGTGTTCAATATGGAGTTCTTATTCACTTTCATTATATTTATTCCTTGGTTTAATTGAGAATTTCTAAGTATTCCTTTCTAAATTATATTTTACTGGTTTTAACTGTAATTTCTACATTTATTACATAGTGTTTATCCTAGAGCAGCGCTATCCAGTAAAACTTACTGTGGTGATAGGAATGTTCTATAATCTTCAATGTTTAATATGATAGCCACTAGTTACATAAGGCAATTGTACACTTGTAATATGGCAAATGCAATAAAGAAAATTAACCATTAAAGTATTTAGTTTTAATTAATATCAAGTAAAATAGATATGATTCATGGTCAGCAACAAGATCTAGAGTTTACAATGCATCATAACTAAAAAACAATTTTCGAACGATGAACTATTTGATATATAGTATAAGAAGTATCAAATGTTAAGTTGCATTTGTGACTACAAATTTGGATGAAATTATCAGCTCTAAAATGGGCTTGTCTTTAGCAAATAATATTTGGTTAAGAAAATGTATGGAGCAAGTAAAGAAAATATTTTTCTGGAGTTGAAGGTTCTCTAGGTTACTGTGAAGGAGTTGAGATTTAAGAGATGGTGCAGTTATTGGTGAGGATAAGTCTAACATGGGATATTAGTCTTAGTTGCTATTTGAATTGAAACGAAACGCCACTATACGTAAGAAAGAAAACAAAGATCAAATTGTTTGTTTTCCTATAACAATATAAATTTGAAGTCTTTGAGAAAAAAAAAAAGGAATTACTAAGACACCAAAGGATCATTACTTTTCCCCTTTACTAAAACACAGTTTCTGGAGTGTGCTTGTAAATATGAAGTGAAAACAGGAATACAGAGGGTGCCAAAAACATGTATACACATTTTAAGAGAGGAAAAAAAAACTGTATTAAAATTGTTATACTTGATATATGCTGATAACAAAAGATGAATACAAGTCACTTGTACACATTTTTAGCATCCCTGGTATATTTAGCATCCCTGGTAATCTCTTAATATTGTTAGTTCTGTCAACTAATGGTTGTTGGCACCAACTCAATGCCAACAAGAATCCCCAATTTGGGGTATGGTGAAGAGGGAAACTTTATTTAGCACAAACAGCTCAATTGTGAAAACAGCACATCTGTGAACAGTGTTATATAATAGCACAATTATGAAACAGCATGGCTGTGAGGTGGGCCTGGGGCAATGTGGCCCTGGGGTCAGGCCCTCTCTGGCTAAACAGCTCTGCTCTGCTCTACCTGCTCTGGTTCAGTCCACTCTACTCTGCCCTGCATTGGACTTCTCCACTCTGCTCCGGTGATATTTTTTCACTGTTTCATTTCAGTATTTCAGCTCCAGCCCCAGAAACATAGCATTCAGCCTTCAGTGGAAAGGGAGTGCATTCTCTGAACTAGAGGGGGGCTGACTTATATGGACATAAGTCCCCACCCTTAGGTCCCTGATTGGTCCATTCAAATGAGGACTCCAGATGCTCACAGGTTGATTGGTCCAAAAGGCCAATCTGATTGGTCAAAACAGAGCCACTCTGATTAGTTAGTGAAGGTACTGATAGTATACAGCTCTGCGGCTCTGACTGGACAGGGAAAACCTCAGTCTTTTTTAAATTTATTTATTTATTTATTAGTTTCAGGTGTACAAGACAAGGCAATACTTAGACGTTCATCATTTATATCCCTCACACTGTGAACCCCCCACCCCCTATCCACTATCCCTCCGACCTCAGTCTTATTGGTTGAAATATAATTCCAGGAACTCCTTTATAAGGGTTGGCTCACAGTGTGGGAGACAGGCAGTTCAGTGCAGTCTTCTTGCTTAAGTGTGATTTGCATGAGATGCCCATGTAGAAATGTCCACTGGGATCTGTTTTTAAAATTTCAGCCCTGTTAGCCATTATGAGGCCTTTTACCATGTTTTCCTGAAAATAAGACCTAGCCGGACCATCAGCTCTAATGCATCTTTTGGAGCAAAAATAATATAAGACCAGGTATGATATTATATATTATATTATATTATATTATATTATATTATATTATATTATATTATATTATATTATATTATATTACATTACATTACATTACATTATATTATATTATATTATATTACATTACATTATACCTGGTCTTATATTAAAATAAGACCGGGTCTTATATTAATTTTTGCTCCGAAAGATGCATTAGAGCTGATAGTCTGGGTAGGTCTTATTGTGGGGGAAACACGGTAGTAGGCATCTTCTTTCTCAGGGTCCACAGTTCTTTAGTTGTCTTGTATGTATGTATGTATGTATGTATGTATGTATTTTTAGTACAATGCTGCTGCTGCTGCTAAGATGATGATGATGATGATGATGATGATGATGATGATGAAACAATAGTGGTATGGGCCCCCGAACCAGACCTCTAGTTCAAAATTTGAATCACAGCCGACAATATTGAGAAAATAAATTTAGCTATTAATTAATTTTTTTAAAAAATTTTATCCTCAGTTTAGGAAAAATAGGGATAATAATAGTGTCAACCACATAGGGATTTCACTAGGATGAAATGAGTTCATGCAACTATAGTGCTGAGAACACTGGTCCTTAGGCAATACAAACATTAACTATTGCTATTAATCATTAACTATTAGTATTATTTACAGTCTCTGGCTTATTAGAAACTATTTCAGTGATTGTGGAGATTGTGCAGACATATGGAGAGTAGAATTTAACTAGGAAAAAATAAGTGTAGAGGACTTCTCACAGACAAAAGGAATGCAGGCTGAATATCAGAAAAACTAAAATATATTAAAAAATAAAGAAAAAAGAAACTAAAGAAATTCCAATGTGGCAAAAACAGAGAGGATGAACAGAAACCTAAGACAGTTTCTCATGGAGGGGATTAGGTGGGGAATAAGTAAATTGGGTGTGTGATTTTATTCAGAGAAAAATAGAAGGATATTAAGTTGTTTTTAGCAAGGAATTATTGACTATTTATACCAGGATTGCAAATTCAAATGCCTATGCAGGACAGGTAACTATCACAAGTATGTGACGTGTCAGGGATAAGGCTCTGGAATGCAGTAAGGACATACAAAGAGTGTAAATAATTTACACTCAAAAAGATACAAAATACATCACTTTAAATGAATTATTATTTAATGGACTTATTCTGTAAAATAAGCATTTCAAGAAAAACATGCAAAGTTCAAGTAAAACAATGATGATATATGTATGCATTCTTTTATAAAACAAAAACAATTTGTAATTTAAGGGGGCTATTGATCTTCCTTTATTGATTAAAATTGAGGTCACTAGACATGAAGATGAAGCGTACTATTTTTTAACATGGTGGGTAAACTACAGACTGCAAGGCAAATTTGTTTTGTAGCCTGGTTTTGTATGGCCTGAGGTCTAAGAATTGTTTTTATATTAGCAAAGGGTTATAAAATATAAAACAGAACAAAACAAAAAGAAAAAACATTCAACAGAGACCTCACAAATTTTAAAATATTTACTCTCTGGCCCTTCACACACAAACAAGCTTGCCAACTCCTATTATAGGTGATAATAAACATAAAATAATATTGTCGACACTTAAAAGTAAAAAATTAAAAGATTTAATGAACATAAATTATAATTTTATACTAGACATAACATTAGGATTTTGACAATGAAGATTCACAGTAAGTTATCAATTAAATTTGGTCCTTAATATGATAAGTTTCCATATAAACTTAAAGTTAACATTAAACATGTATTAGTACATTAAGCACATATTAATTTTATACAGGGGTGCCAAGAAATGTATACACATGACTTGTATTCATCTTTTGTTATCGGTACATAATTGAGTATTACAATTTTACTACAATTTTTCCTTTCTTAAAATGTGTACATTTTTTGGCAACCTCTGTATATATGAATGAATATTAACATGAGCTACTACTATTTTGTAAAAATTGTCATTAAAACACATACAGAATAAAAACTGTTGTAATAGATGTCAATGGAGATCTTAAAAACTATAATTTACATAAAGTATAGTTTAAATAAAATTATAAAAATAAATATCTCTGGTAGATTATTTAATTAATGGCCCACAAAGAAACACACCTCTGCATCACTTGACTTGCTACCTGTTTTTATAAATAAAATTTTACTGGAACATAATTTATTTACATGTCATACAATTGTTTTCAGACTACAGTAATAGAATGGAGATTCTCCAGCAGAGACCATATAGCTCTCAAAACCTAACATGTTTGCTACCTGACCCAACATAGAAAAAGTTTGCTGAATCTTTTACCAAAGAATGATGGTTATATGGAAGAGAACCAAGGCACTGCTAAAGATGTACATCAAGCAATGTTAAAACTTTCATCCCAGCCACATGTTTGAGAATTGCCCATCTAATTCAGAGAATCATGTGAAATAACAAAAGTAATTGTTTTTCTAACCCACTTGGGTTTTGAATTGATTTGTTACATAGCAATGGATAAATACAATTGGTGCTGCTGCAAGAATACAATGTGTGGCGCTGACTTTGGGGTTCCATGGCAGGTTGAGCTGGAAGGGGAAGAGAGGAGACCATGGGCAGAAGCTGGCAGAGCAGTGAGGAAAAAATTATTCATGTTTAGATTTTTAAAAAACATCACCTGCTGGTTAGTTGCAGAAAAATTGGCAAACATTTTTGCCTGTGGTAATTCAGAAAAATAGAAAATTTACCTAATTGACTATGTGTCTGGCTAATGACTGTCCAGGTGGAATGAAGGAAGTGCCAATTAGCTCCTCTTAGTTGCAAGCAGGACCTGCTGAGTTGAAAAATAAAAATGCTTGTCTTCCACAGTTGCTCAATGAGAAACAAATTTCCAAAGAATTGGCTTCAGTGTAATGATTAAATTAATAATCAGACTAAGATTCCTTGTTGAGACCTCTTTGAAAATTATGAACACACAACGTGATATATAGATGATGTATTAGAGAATGGTACACTTGAAACCTATGTAACTTTACTAACCATTGTCACCCCAATAAACTTTATGTAAAAAATAAATAAAAATAATTATGGTGTTGCCTAGTACATCCTCTCAGCTAGATAAAAGAACTTCTAGAAATTTTAAAATTCTTGCCCCACATACCGTGTTTTCACAAAAATAAGACCTAGCTGGACAATCAGTTCTAATGTGTCTTTTGGAGCAAAAATTAATATAAAATCCAGTCTTATTTTACTATAAGATCGGGCCTTATATAAGGCCGGGTCTTATATTAATTTTTGCCCCAAAAGCCACATTAGAGCTGGTTAGGTCTTATTTTCAGGGAAACACAGTAGACACTTCCATAGCCAGTGTCTGTGGTGATTCAACAACTAGTTTTGAGAGAATAGGGGGACATTCACATGCTGTAAATACTCCCACTTTGGCTAACACAAAATTCATTAACATTTGACAATTTGCTCTCGCTAGTTAGTGCCAGCCGGCTCTTTGATTCTGCTGTAAAGTAGACACACTCAGCCAGAAAGCTTAGTGAGTCTCACATATCATTATTTTGTGTATATGGTGAAGAAAACTCCTCACCTCTCAGCTTCATTATCTATGAAATCTTAAAGTTGTACAGAAACAGAGCTGTGAACCTGAGCTTGACAAAAGGCAATATCAGAGAAGCCATACTTGAGAAATCTGAGGCCTGAGCAGAGGTGAATATGCTTTATGGTAGAGAAAATATTTTGACAAAAGAAAAATCACTCTTATGAGAAAAAGCCGAACTATGAGAGTGAAAGTGGAAAAAAAAACGATCCCAAGAGGAAGTTTACATGAAATAAAGTGGTACCTCAGTTTTCAAAGATAATCCATTCGGGAAGACCGTTCGAGTTCTGAAACGTTCAAAAATCGAGGCACGGTTTCCCCATAGAAAGTAATGCAAAATGATTAATCCGTTCCATTCCTTTAAAATCAACCCCTAAAACTGCAAATTTAGCATGAATTTTACTGTCTAACAATACAATAGATCCATAAAATTTACGGCATTCGTAAACCGAAATATTGGTCAACGGAGACGTTTGAAAACCAAGGTGCCACTGTAAAAGTCTCACTTGTTCTCAGTTTTGTCTTTCTGATTTGGGGTATTATGGAAAGGAACAATGTGAAAGGCATTGTACAAGATTGCACACCCTGACACTGAGGGTCAAGGGGTTCAAAGGGTTTGAAAAATACAGCAGAAGGGAAGTCTGTGTACCACTATTGTCGTCTGCTGATTGACTTTTGAAACATTTCTCTTTTTAAGAAATCACAATTTCCATTAATTCAATGTAGAAGCCAGAGATTTTCATTTAAAAATTAGTCATTGAGATCATAGGATGATAAAAATAGATAATATTTTCAATCGGTGATTTAATAACCTTGTTTACAACGTTAGGGGAATAAGCATAGACAATTTGAATTGCTCTATTAAAACAGTAAAATCAAACTAAATGCTTTAGAAAATTCCATTTCAAGGCAGGGGGCTACATTAGGGTATCAAAAGGAAAAGGGAAAACAATACTCATCATTAGGGAATTTGCAATCCAGGTAGGTAAGTGTGGAAATATGCTGCAGGCAATGGGAGATTAAATAAGCATGAAATTTTGTTTCAATTAGTGTCAGATTGGAGGTTTTATTTGGCCAGTAAGGCTGCGATTGTATGGGCAATGGTTTCATTTTTTTTCCTTTTTTGAAAGACTGCCTGAGAGATTTATTCCACTGAGAACTATATCCCTATAATAATTGATAACAAATACTTTTACCTTTCTGTTTCTGGTGTAGTTTCTGAACTGTATGAGTTTCCAAATTGAGAACTTTTTCCATTAATAGGCCTTGATGATCAACTGATTGCTAATAGACATGGAACAATTTAATCAACAGTATTTTCTCTTAGATTCAAATAATAGTTTTTGGCGTGAATATATATCAATGTGCAAGATGACATATACAGTAGTAAATATCTGTTCTGGGCACAATATGTTTAATGAATGGCATAAAGCTATCCAAATTGTTATAAATGGCAATTCTCAGTAAGGCTATACGTAGTTGCATGGAAAAGATTCAGTGATTAAGATGGTTGGCATTTTAAAATGGATAGTCAATTATGTGAACTATCATAATTAGTTTTAAGTATTCTGATTATTGTTCTTTTTAAATTTAGAAATATAGCTTGACCAAAGACAAATTAAGACTGTTGCTACAAAATGCTTCCATGTCTGTGTTAAAACATATTATTAAAACAAATAGGTTTTACATGCCTACTGAGCTGAAAAATCCCATCACTAACATCTTCCCCTGTGGTATAATTTTTATGGCTGCTATTTTGACACTTTTAATAACTTACATGATAATAATCCATACTTTTGCATATCTTTATTGGGCTAAACTTTCTATTCTTTACAAGACAGAAAACAACAGCAACAAAACACTAAAGATAAATCTATTTTTAACAGCATCTTTGGATCTTTCTTTACAGAATTTACACTCTATAGAAATGGATAATATTAACATGGCTTTTGATTTAAAATGTTGCTTCAGAGTTCTGAATACTATTATTTTAACCTCAAAAGTAGCTCCTGGAACACTATTGAAGAAAAGCCTGCTTAAAATGATAATATTTTTGACACAAAATAAATGAAAGCATTGAACATGCTATTGAGCTGCCCATCACAGAGTCATACACGTGTAAAAGTAAAATCTCATGAAATTGCTGTGGGTAAATTTTAATAATAGTTCTTTCTTTCTTTCTTTCATTTTAGCATCTAAAACAGGTATAAGAATTGAATGAACCTGCTAAAACTGTTTTGTTTTTTTTTTAAATAACCTACCACTCTAAGATTAGGAAATGAAATGTTGATCATATCTTCAAATTTATTAAAGGACAGTTTTGTCTCATATGCTTGTATAATATACTTGTATAATATTATTCTAATGTTGGCCAAAATTAAAGAAAACCTTCCTTACAGGGCAGACATTATATTAAATAGTATATGAGCATTAGTTATTGTAATATTTACTAAAATATATGTAATAGTTATTATTAATCTTCATTTTCCAGATAAACTGAAGCTCAAACAATAAGTGATTTGCTAAAGGTAAAAAATTCATTAAATGACAGAGCTAAGATTTGATATGGTCTCTTGAAAAATACTGTCCTTCATTGCTTGTTTGATCTAAAATTAGTTTCAACTCTAAAAATAATTGCGTATTTATTTTATTACCCAACTTACATTTATTTAGTGCATATTAGGTGTTTGTTACTTTCTTAGGTTCAGACAAAACATATTAAATCTTTGTTCTCATAGAATTGATGTTGGATTGGAGCTAATAATTGATAAATAAAGAAATAAGCAAGATATCATCTTAGGAAGATCAAGAAAAAGGGCTCATATAGATGAGAGTATGCAGAACACTTTTCAAAGGTGATACTTGAGCTCAGTCTTGAATGGTGAGACACAACGCAGGAGACAGAAAGGGTAACAGAAGGCTTAATATACATGCAATTGGATCTCCAGTAAGAAACAAAATAGAGAATGTGTTGGAAGTAATTTAATGAGATATAATAGCTTGAAGTTTATCAAAATTATTAAAAGATACCAACAAAATTAAGATATCAAATGGACCATATAAAAATGAATAAATAAACGATTTTTAAAGAGAATTTTCAGTCCAAATGCATAAAAATAAAACCTTAAAGAAATTGTCACTGAAATTAGGCAGTATTCCAATTTCACTAAGGTTTTATTATTATGTGCATATATATATATATACATACACAATATAGTTATGTTTAATATATATAACATTTGTAATATATGTTATATATTAATGCTATTACAATGTTTATTGTATTAATATTGCATATTAATTATCATATTGATGATAATTACAATGTTAGTAAAATATACGTAAGTAAAATATATGTAAGGTAAAATATATATGTAAATCACTATGATGGTGTAAATAATTAGAAGACTACTATAATTTAAGTTGGACTTGAATTATGTATTTAATTAAAATATAAGACAGTAATATAATATTTGTGAGGATATGGATAATGGAGTAAACTGTCCAAAGTTTAAGGCAGTGCTTGGGAATATAGTAAAAATATGAATTGACATGAAGACACGTTAAGTCTCATACATTATATTAGGGATGATATAACTTCTAACAAAATCATATTGGTAAAAATACATGTTTTAACATTAAAAATTTGGATATGCCTAACACTATGGTTTCAAAAAATTAAATCAAAAAAATACATGGAAACTCATGGAGATATAGACTCAACATCATCACATTAACATTCTATTAAAAATATACAGAACAATATAAAAATATTTGTAGTGTGTAAACTGATGGGAAAGTGTATATTTTGATGAAATATAAGCATTTTCTACATAATTATTTATAGTAAAATACCATTTACTATTCCAGAAGAATATCTGACAAAAGTCAACTAAAGCTTTAAAATAAGCTGTTCTTTTGACAGAAATTATACTTCTAGATATTTAATGAAGTGTAAATGTCTATCTCCAGAATAATTAAAAGCAAAATTGTATTGCAATATTGCCAACAATTTCTAAAATATAAAATAATCAGTTACTATCAATGGAAAATTGTCCCAAATTATATTCATGAAAATATGAAAAGTTACTTAATATCATAGTTATTCTTAATTATAAAAGTATTTTGTAAGAAAGCATGTTCAGTATTCTCCAATTTGGGGGGTAGAGTACCAATTCGCATCCTAGTTATTCTGTCTTCCCATATATTTTTATAAAGAATTAAAAATAATAAAGACAATGGATAACATTCATGTACTGCTTAATTCAGGTCAAACACAGTTTTTAATTCTTAACATTTATGATCTTATTTAACCTTTACAAGTGCCCTGTGATAAAGATATTATTCCAATATCATTTGTATTTTCTCAGATTGAAAACTGTATGACACAAAAGGTTAATTAATCTGGCCCTAACAAGACTTAAGTGGCAGAGTTTGAATTTTAATTCAGACATTTGCTTCAGTATTCATGCTCTTAAAAACTCAGCTGAACCCTTATCTCTACAAGGTATTGCATTAAAAGCAATAAGAAAACAAACCATCATCTCAATGGCTTATTTTTCCCTCATTTTTTTGCCTGCTAAACCTCTTAGGTGCCTTTTATCTGGAGAATTGTCTTCTGCCAAATGGAGCTGTCTCACCAGGGAAGTCCCACTCCCACCATCACCAGCCCCCAGTCAGGGGCTGCCTGATATGCAGTTATAAAGGCGGGACCAGCCCTTCGGTGGGATAACTTTGTGGTGCAGCTAATGCTCCAGAGGGTGTGTCTGTGGGTAAAGCTAAGGCTAGACTTTACCTGAGACTGAATCCTTGCTCATGTGGGAAAGATCTCTCCCACTTTCCCGTTCTGCCTCATTTTATCCCTTGTACATGATTCCTAAATAATCTCCCAACAAATCCTACACACTTGAATGGTTGTCTCAGGCTCTGCTTTTACGGAATCTGACATAAAACATTTAACATTTTCACAGCACGTTTTCAAAATAAAGGCACACAGAAAGTTGAGACAATCATGAAAATAAATGAAGTTGACCGTAGATAATGACCTGGAGAATTGAGGCCCTTTTAGAGAGGTAACAGTTCTAGGAAAATGCAGCCAGGTGTGAATTCAGCATCCAGGCTCAATTTTCCCAAATATCTACTTTTTCAAGAGATTCGGAAAATAGTTTATTCATGTGAAGAATGAGATGATTAAATTTGACAAACACTTTTATGTAGAAAGGTATAATATTATTTGAGATAAAACATGTATAAGTTTCTGTATTCATAAATTTCTGTATTTATTTTTTACAATAAGAAACAAAGATTGTAAAATCCAGATAATATTTTAATATTCAAAGTCTTACCCGGTCAAGTTGGATTTTTATCTAGTAACTAATTTTATAGAATCTTCTAAGATTTTTATATCTACTCAATTACAGAATCATCATAACATACTTTTTTTAATATTTAACATTATAAAATCATTATTATAATTTAGACAAGAATGCTGAAACAGATCCATTAACTACCTTTATTTTCTGTGTGACAATGTTCAAGTGATGGGTCAGAGTGGTAAATATTATGTTTTAAACACTGGACCATATTGCCTCAACAAATTTAATCAGTTTGGTTCCACCTTGAAATGAAATAGAATCTATGAGAGAAAGTATCAATTAGAAAAGTTCCTTAAAGGATATTGAACTGCTATAGGACAAATTATGCATTCACGGGAATTGATTCCTTGTAGGACATTCTAATCAACTTTATTGACTGTTGAATTGAATCGACTAATTAGCTGATTAGGCTTCAAGGAAATACATCTTTGAAGAACAATCATGAACCTCTGATTTAAGGGGAAAGGTGTCAAAGTATGCTGGGGCCAGTTTTGAAAACTGACATATACACACAGAAGTATACATACACACAATTCCCAAACTGAGTTTTCTGCTTTGTTCTTTTATACTTTTTTCATCATGAATCATTTTCAAATTCATACTTAATATGACAGTTTTATATTTTTAAATGGTTGCAAGGCAGTTTTTTTAAAATAACTGAAAATGAAAAGATTTATATCACATTCCATTAGGCTTGAGCAAATGAGCTAGCTAAGGAGAACTTGAGGAATTAGTAACAGGTAGTAAGTCTGAATTAGCAAAGAAAATATACGATCCTCTAAAACAATTTAAAATAATCAATTACATACTTATTTGAAGAAAGAGGAGAAAGTGATGAAGTCTTAAAATATGGAAGAGATCAGTGTTTCTCAAGCATGGTCCAAAAACCAGCAGCATCAACATTACCTGGGAACTTGTTAGAAATTCAAATGCTTGCACCTCACCCCAAATCTATGGAAATTAAATTTGAGGGTGGGGCCCAGATATCTGTGGGGCCCAGTAGAACAGGTAATTTTGTTTTACTCAAGATTTTGAAAATCACTGTCATGTAGAGTAAAACTGAGATTATTGTGCATAGAGGTCGCATTGCCACTCAGCAAATTTTGCAAGTTAGAAAGAATCATTTATTTGTTGTTTAATTGTTGTTTATTTTCATGCAAATACTATCTTAACTTATAGGTCATCATGTTTATGAATATCTGTCCTTGCTAAGTAAGCTAACAATAATTAATACAGAAATCAAAAGGACATAGTTAATTACCTAAAATAGACTGATGACTGATATGTAAATCAAGGTTTTGTTATGAGAACAGAAAATACTCCAGATGTTTTATTAAAATGGGATTTATAGAGAAAATGTGTTACCTCCAACACTATTGCAAATGGATGGAGAACAGCTACCACGAGGAACCATGCGAGTTAAGCTGGAAGCATAGAAGTCATGGGAAGCTGCTTCAAGTGGTCCAGCTGCCTGCATCATTTAAGAAGGTGATTCACGGCAAATGTCCTAGAAATCACTGCAAACATTATTTCTTCCATCTCCCTAAACATTTAGCCATTTCTGCAGGTGTGGGAGAATAATAGCTTTTGCTTTATTTCCAATTTCTAAACTTCACATATCTGCTTTTAATTTGGAATCCCATAGTCAAGGGAGTATGGAAAATGTAGTTTCTAGTTTTATGGCCCTTGTTGTGCAGAAGATAGTAGAAGGGCAGTAGTAGTTTTTAATACAAAAAGAAAACATTGCACACAATTAGACTGACCCTTTGAATGATCTGCTTTCAAACACATCCTTCTATACACATTAAAGTACAGAAATAATAGTAACCAAAAGCATCATGTTTCTACTTTATATGGTACAAATATCATTGTACAAATGAACATATGATCACCCTTTTCTCCCAAAAGAAAGGGGGAAAATATCTACCAATTGCTAGCACCATCTCTGGGTGACCCAGAAAAATCTGCTTTCTAAACATAGACTCCTTACCCCAATATAGTCTCATTTTCATGATAATTAAGATCAATCACTACAGCCATTGGTCATGTTTCAGTGGCATAAGAAACCCTGAATGGCCTGATGGCATAACGAGATCAAAATGGACAAGAGATAGTATCAATTTCTAGTTTAGTGAAACATCGTTGTGTTCCATGTTGGAAGCATGACTATCTCAGGAGAAAGAATACCTTTAAATTAAAAGAAGACAAACTTAGGGGGAGGAAGACTGAAGGAATATTGAGAATATAATTACTGGGGGTAGTAGTGGGAGAAAATTCTGCTTGCATTGTTTGGTTCTCATATCTGTGTTCTGGTTTCAGAAAAGTACCATATTTTAGATGAAGTTTCCAAGTGCATGGGATTATTTTATAGATTAGTACCTAAACATGTAAGCTACTATTACCTGGTAAACATCATAAATGATATTTCCATATTTTGTTACAACTCTTTCTAGATAATTCAGTAATCTATATTTCAGAATCTATATTTCTAGGTAATATAGTAAGACCAATAACTGCCACAAGGTTCTATTCTTTGCCTCTTTTGATTGACTTGCCAAAAGCAATGTTGTATTAAGTAGTATAATCACCAATAGGATAATCACCAAATCCACATATGAGGTCTGACAATTAAGTTCGTGAACTTGTAACAATGTTGCTAACATTTTTCTGATATCAGAGAAATTATTCATTATGGATTTGTACCAGCTTCACAGTTAACCAAGTTTACTATTAGAAAGTGCTGAAAAGGCTGCATGAAAAAGTTAGATGACATGAACTTTTCACCAACAATTAATGGCTCTTGCATCACAACAATGCACCAGTTCACACAGTGCTGTCGGTGAGGGAGTTTTTAGCTAGTAAACAAATAACTGTATTGGACCCTCCCTACTCACATGATCTGTCTGGCCCCCAATGACTTCTTTTTTTACCCGAAGATAAAGGAAATATTGAAAGGAAGACATTTTGATGACATTCAGGACATCGAGGGTAATAGGACATCAGCTCTGATGGCCATTCCAGGAAAAAATATCCAAAATTTCTTTGAAGGGCGGGTTATGCACTGGTGGGGGTGCATAGCTTCCCAAGGGGAGTACTTTGAAGGTGATTATAGTTATATTCAGCAATGATGTATGTAGCACTTTTTCTAGGATGAGTTCTCACATTTTATTTTCCGACCTCATATAACAATGTGTATAGAAGGATCAGAAGCAAGTAAGATAAATCCATATTAAGATGAACTTACTTTTCCAGTAAAGAAAAAATATTGCTCTGTCAATTTTGGAAAAGTATCAATGTAATTGACCTGTCACCAGGTAGCTTATTCTCTCATGGAAAGGTGGCATATGAGTAGCTCAGCATTGGTCTCTAACATTGACAGATGTAGTACTCAAAAACAGCAATAGATGTCATGGCTAGTTATCACAACAGACAAGAATGGTATTGTCGAGGACACAAGATGACAATCATACCTATAGAACTGGATATTTGGTACCTCTTAATTATCAAGATGTTTCCCTATGGTGGGTGAACTTGCTGTACATTCAAATAGGACACAGAATATGCTCCAAATTTCTGTGTTACAACTGACATAAATTGCCCAAAATTTCCAAGTCAATAAGTCCATGATCATGTATCAAACAATTACTGTCTATAAATGAATGAATATTTTACCTCTGATGATATTCTATACAAAGGAAGGAGAAGAGCAAGATACAATTTGACACTGTAATAATTTTCTTACATAGCCACATAAGTATGGGGTTATTATCCAGCATTTGACCTCTTCAATTCACACTAGGATCTTCTAAAAACCAAGAGTGAGCGGTGTTTTGTTTGTTTTTCCTCAAATTTCATGGAAATCGCTATCAGGTCAGAATAGTTTTGATGGAGAGTTCTAAATACGTCCTAAGTCACTGCTCAGCAATTGAAGTCAATGTCAAGAATTCTAAAAGATCTGAGTTTTTAAACTACTTGTAAGCTAACAAGTTAGTCTGCCATGGTTTCATGGATGTTAGTTGTTGACAGGAGATTCCTGAGTCAGAGATGAAGAGTTAGCTCCTCACGCAAACACCAGTAGCCAGAGTAGAAACTTTTTCCCCCACTAACTTCCCAAATTTCCATAGAGTACTGTAAAGAGGGTCAGATGACACCAGCACTTACATTGCATTATAGGAGAGAAACTTGGAGCTTTGGAAGACTGGATGTTTTATAATGGGCACTAAACATGCTTGCCTTTGCTTGAGGAATAGATTGCATTTATTTTACAAGACAAGAAACATATCTGCTCTTTACTACAGAGTAATTGAAGTACACATATGTTACTAATAATTTATAGCTAAAATATTTAAAAAAAACACTATGACTCAATCATAAGCAGTCAAACAACTTAAAACACAGAAAAATGTTTTGGAGAAACACTTCACTAAACACATAGAAATAGTTTATAAGCACATAAAACCATGCTCATTATCTTTAATTATCAGGAAAATGCCAATTAAATTACAAGTTTCCACTACAACCAACAGAATATATAATACTTAAAATACTGACAGTACCTATTTTTGGCAAGGCTATGGAATTTTTTTCCTTACACATTGCCGGTGGAATTGTAGAAGTACATAACTATTTTGGGAAGACACAAAGGAATTTCATATATATATATATATATATGAAATCCTACATATATATATATGTGTGTGTATATATATATATATATATATATTATATATATGTATATATATATATATGTAGGATTGGTGATATGTGTATATATATATGTGTATATATATATGTGTATATATATATGTGTATATATATATGTAGGATTGGTGATATGTGTATATATATATATATCTCGCCAATGCTACTCTCACTTGTGTTATACCTTCCTATTTATTGTCTTTATCCTGTTATCAGAATTAAAGCACTGTAACAAATATTCTAATTAAAATTCTCAGAGGTTCCCAATTTTGGCTGCATTAATATCTGGATATTTTACTATATAATTAAGCTCTATATATGAATATATAACATATGTATGTATATGTACCTATATATGATTAACTATATAGTTAACTATCTAGATTTTAAAAATATCTTTCCCATTTATCACCCCCCCCACACACACACACACACACCACTGCCTAAGTCTCACTGCAGGCTAATTGAATCAGAATCTCTAGAGGTGAGTCTGGGCATCACTGCAGTAGATAAAACAAAGCCCATAGGAGAACAAAACTATGTCAGATCCCATTACAAGCTGCGGTATTCCCACTTGCTTTTATTGTTTGAAGGAGTAATTAGTGATACAAACTTTTTGAGGCATATTGTGTAAGTAAATCTTAAAATCGTTGGTACCAAATGTCAGAGTGGCCAAAGTCAGAAATAATTTATATCAATAAAATATTAGAAATATCACACACAAAGAAAACTAGTATATCATATTTGGGTTTGAAATCTAATTACATCACTGACTGACTAGCTGTGTGTCCTTGAAAAGTTAATTGGAAATTCCATTCCTCATGCATAAAAAATAGTCTCCTAAAGATGTTCTAGAAATTTCCATATAATAAGCATAAATTACTTAGAAGAGTACTTGGCATCTAGGCCGTTTTCAATGTGCTATTTATAACAATAATATTAATATATTATTAGTATTAGCAGTGATATTTCTATTGTCTTTATTATCTTCCTTTCAATGTCAAGATAGAGTGTGATATAATAGATCTGCAGTCACACAATCTATTTTGTTTTTAATTCTGATTCTCGCAACAGATATATGTCCCAAGAGTCATTAAATTGATCTTGTATCAATATTTTTATTTTTATGAATTATTTGAAAGTAAAATTGATACTTTTATTTTATAAACAGTTGTACAAATAGTCACAATGAGCATTAGGACAACTGATGAAATTTCATAAATAGCAGGTTGTTCTTTCATCCAGGAAGAAAACTCTTATATTTTTTAAATTTTTTTTAAATAAAATGATGATATTGTCTGATAAAGCAACGGGGCCCTGTAGCAAATTGAGTGAAGTAAGTAGGAGCTAACTGATGAATGAAGATACTAATTATTAACATGAATTAACAAAGTCAAGTTTACTAAGCTTTGCTTTCATTTTTCAAAATGAGAATGTTAGTGTCAATCTTTTCCCATGATTGTACCTTATATTTAGAGCATCTGTATGTATTTCACATTGTTTCCAGATTTGTAATGGAGACCAGAGTTACATCTTTCAAAAATGATTATGAGATGTAAGGCTAAATAATAAAATATAAGTCTCTATATTTGTGTGTGCATGTAAGTGTGTGTGTGTGTGAATGCCCCAAATTAGTTATTATATCACCTTGGTCAATTATACCCAGCAATGGTACTTAACTGTAGATGAAAACATATCAGATTTTTAATTTAAAAGCTATAGTCAAAACAACTATCCAATTCTTATTAGAATCATGGACCTGATGATGTTTCTCTTGCTACTGTGTTTTTCTTTTTTTAGTACATTAAGCTGTTCATTCATGTGGTTAGAACAATAATAGGAAAAATTAGTTGTAATGGGTAAAATGTTTTCCAGACAATATATATTACCAACTTACATTTGCCACCACTGAAATTTAGATTATGAACAGCAATTAAACTTCCAAGTGGGTTTTGCAATCTAAATTAAAATGATCCTTGGTAATATATAAATAGAAAACTATTCTCTACCTCTTATAGACTCCATATCAGATAATGATTACACAAGCTACCAAATTTCCAAAAGCTGATATTGTTAGCTGTTGTATTCCTTTCCTTCATTTCTGTCCAATGTCTCACCCCCCTTCCCCAAGAAAAACCCAAATTCTGATAATTTTCCTTCTTTAGTAGTTCTTATATCAATCACCTTCTCTATATTACCATGGCTCTATAGAGGTTCAAATCCTCATTATTTCTTAGCTGGATTCCTCCAATAGATTGCTAACTCTTTTTCTTGTCATTAGTCTTGGATCTTTCAATTTGTCTCACCAGTTGGCAAATGGTCTTTATAAAATATATATCTTCTAATTTTAATATAATTTTTACAACTATATCATCATAATCAAGGATTGACACTAGTTTTCTTCTTAGTTATATATCTCCAAAATAGTCTTCCTTCATGATAATAGATATTTTGTAAACTCTGCCCTAATTAACCTTGGTTTTGGTTATTATGGACAATACGCTGAATGCCACAAGCATGTTAAAAATAGGGTTATTTGGGGGCTTGCACTAACATCGTCAATGTTATTTATTATGCGTCCGTAGAAACTGTCTATTTCAAAGCAAGGGGAAACTCACATTTATATAGAATTTTTCAAAGTGAAAGAATCCATGTTGTCTACTTCTAGTCATCCCTCCTAAGCCAACTTCTATCATCTGATACACAGATACTGTATTTGATTCTAAAGTCAAAATCTTTTCCCATGCCTCTTAGAAATGTTTCCTAATGAGATCAGGCCTAAATCTAGCATAGATTTTTAGGCTATTGTATAGATGCTGGTTTGAAAGAGATAGAAATTCACTGCAGAGATTTCATAAGATAGATGATACATCCAAAACAAATAGATCAGTCAGAAGGCCATTACAATGTTCTAAATGAGAGGTTATGGTTAAAGTGATAACAATGGAAAATTAAAGTGTTTGGATAGAGATTATAAATAAAATTTAGACAAAATATTGATTACAGCGGATATAGGAAGAGCACAGGAAAAAAAGTCAAATCTGATTCAAGGTTTTTGGTCTAAACTATACATAAAAGGAGGAAAGATTGTGGAAATGATCCGATTTTTTTTTTTTTTTTTTGGTGTGTGTGTGTGTGTGTGTGTGTGTCTGTTTTTGTTTTTCTAAAGTGAAAATCAGGAATTAGGTTTTGGTTATTTCAATTTACAGAGGTTAATTAGAATTCCAAGAGCAGAATTTCAGATGGCAGTTATATATGTGAATGTTAACACCCAGAGGAAGGTATGGGAGATTTTATATATAGTTATATTTTTTAACCCACAGATCTCTGTCTTAACACAACAATGTTTATTTCTTAAATCAAAGTTCAGTACATGTTGCATGACATTCCAAAAGATGGCATTGCATTCTTCTTTCCTGCCATTTTGTAACGTTATCTTAGGGTTTTCAGGTGGAAATTCCTGCCTGTTCCTGTCTGTTTTTTTTTTTGTTTGTTTGTTTGTTTTGTTTTCCCATTCCCAAATCCCAAGATATAAACTGTTTTCTGTTTTCCACGATGAATCGTTTCCACAAAGTGACGGCTGTTACTACTAACCACTTGGGTTCAAGGAGCTGATTTTCCCGATTTTCCGACCAACATTTCTCAAAATTCAGTAATGGGAAAGCGAAAAGAATTCCTGAGAATGGGCAGGAATTCCCACCTGGAAACTCTAGTTATCATCTTAAACACATGGTCTATACAGCCATCATAAAAGGTAATAGAAAACAGAGAACATAGAATAGCATGGGGGAGTCATTATACTTAGGCCTAAAGAGTTTGATGTATTTCTTCCCACATAATACTGACCAGCATGCAGTCATCTGGCACTAAACTGATTGCAAAGGAAAGCTGAGAAAAATTTTTATCCTATCTGATTATGAATGGCAAGTGAACAACAGATACTCAGCAGTCTCTGACACACTGTTTCGTGGAATTCATGAAGGATCTTTTTACAAGATTACACTTCATTGTGGTTAGATGTGGTTTTTGTTTTCTATGGGGGAGGTTTTCTTTTTTCTTTTTTTTTTTTTCTTTTTTTATACAGATGAGCTGTGGGCAGTGGTATCTTGTGTCATAGAACACAATTAACAGGGCTATTTCATGCCATTAGAAGGCTTGGGAAGGGAATTTAGAAAAGGTATCTTGTGCCACAACGAACAGGTAATTGGTCAAATTCAGTGCCATAAGTGGGCTTTGAACAGGCATTTTTGTTATAAATGATCATGTTCCCTTAACTGGGAGAATCAATTGTACCAAATGTTGCTCATAGGGTAAGACGACTTCTGAAAAAGGACAACTGGACTCAACATTTAGAAGTTAATTGCTGCTTTTAGAGGAATGATGGGGACAAAGGCCTGTTTAGAGTGCATTCAAAAGAGACTAGATATATCTTAGCTATAAAACTGAATGGAGGAATTAGAGGAGATGTAGAGGAATTTGCTTCTTTTTGTGTTTGTGTTGTTTTTTTTCTTTCATGTTTTGCTTATTAAATGACATGGCTGATTCAATAAAGCTGTAACAGTCAGTCATGAAGAAGTAAACAGGAACAACTGAATATGTAAAGTGATCAAGTGAAGAAACATGCACTGGATCCAACGCACAAGAACACCTGGCCTTACACAGGACAGGACATTGTTCATCATTCAGTCAAGAGGGGAGGAAGACCATTATGGATTGTGGTAGCTTTGCATGTTTGAATATGGCTCAATTTATATGTAAATACCTCTGAAACGGAAATGCTACAGGTCTAGAGGGCATGTACTGGAAAGTCCTGAGTGCAGCCTAGAGTGTGGGACACCTGGACAATGAAAGTGTTATTAATAATGAAGGTGTTATTACTGGTAATGGCAAAACCTCAGGTTTCACCATGGAATAACAATGGAATAGACTGGAGAAAAATTCAAGGATTTAAAGATGCACAATCTGTGTAACTCTATCAAATGTAGCTTTCTTTGTTTCTACTTTGCCTAGAGTAATTTCCTTCCAGAAGATTCCTGAGCCTCTCATAAAAAAAGAGACCAAAGTGATCGACTGGACTTAATGCATAAAAATTACCCAAGATATTGCAAAATCTTGCTTAATGTCTTTAAGAAAATATCCCTGCTGTGCTTTCATACAATAAATGTAGATAATCCAAATTTAGATAAATCAGAACCAAAGTTCAACTTAATAAGTTTGGCATCATAATCATTTTGATCAATTTTTTATTGGTAATTAGAACTAAATATAAAAATTAATTACTCTTGTCCTCAGTGTATAATAATCTATCAATCAAAAAGGTAAAAAGGTGAAAACTTTAAACTGAACAGGATTAAAGAACAATGGAACATAAGTATGCCATTCTAAAACAGTTTAATATAAAGCCAGATATCATGTTTTGAAGAATATTAATTTGAAACAAACTTCATATTTCATCAAATTACTAAACTTCATTTTATTTTTTATCTGTTTTGACAATGCAAATATACAGGTCTTTTAGTTTGTTAAAAAAAATTCAACGTCACATTTTAAATATGTTTAATACATAAATGTAAATGTTAAATTAATGCTAATTTATGAAGTATATAAAATTATTAAAACAGTGCTCAGAAAATGATATTAAGAGCAAATAGAAGTCCAGCATGTTTCATATAAATGAGTCTTGTTTAAACTGCATTCTGAAATATTACAGGAGACAGGAAGGGATGAAGGGAGTCAGGAAGGCAGGAAGGGAGGGAAAGAGAGAGAGAGAGAGAGAGAGAGAGAGAGAGAGAGAACAATGAAAAGAAAAAAACATCTAAGAACATTTTGTTCAGTTTCAGAAGAAATGCTGTTACAGTACAATATACATTTAAAATTGAAGGAACAAAAGTTCGTTTACTACTCTTCTTTTGGAGTACTGCCAAATGTCATTATTAAGGTAACTATTTACAGACAGTGTCATAACACGGTGAGCTTAAAGGTTAAAGTCAGCAGTAGAAAGAACTTCATTAAAAAGCTCCATTTTAGAAATAGGAAGGCCTTTTTACAACTAATGTTAAATGGGGAATTAAGGCAATGACTCAAATAATTGAAGTAAAACAAACCCTATGTATCTGAGAGAAAATAGAACTTTGAGGCTTAAATCATCACAAATTACTGTCTATATTCATCAAACTAATGGGGCAATTGCTCAGCGTAGGCTGTAAATAGGCTACATATCTTCCAACTGAAGTCATTTCTATATGCAGACACTGATTTACTGACTTTTGTTTTATTCTTTCCAAAGTCTCAGTGATTGATTTCTTGTAATAAAATAAACCAATACTGATATTAAGAAAGGAAAAACATTTTAAAGCTAGTTTTTACTAGTAGTGTTCATTTTTATTGTTGAAATCCTTACAAGGGTCAGACAAATATTAAATTGTATTATAGCAAAGGTAGGAATGGCTTAATTAAAATTGTATCTATTCAAGTTATTTAAAAATTGTACATTGAAATTACATGATGCCGACAACTCTGAACACCGACTGTGTTTCCTGAAAATAAGACCTAACTGGAAAAATAAGCCCTAGCATGATTTTTCAGGATGACATCCTTTGAACATAAGCCCTAATGCATTTTTTTGAGCAAAAAACTAATATAAGACCCAGTCTTATTTTCGGGGAAACACGGTATTACTACCCAAATTCCTTTTAAAACCAATACTGTCAGAGCCCATTGATGTGACAACCATCAATGTCCCTGTCAATTGATATGGACTGTAGCAGAGACATCTTCCTGCTTCAATTGTTTCCTTTCCTTCCACCCTTGCTCCCTCCCTCCCTTCATTTCCTCATTCCTTTCTTCTCTCCTTTCCTTCTTCCTCTTCCCTTCTCTTCTTTCTTCCTTCTCTCTCTCTTTCATTCTCTCTCTCTCTCTATCTCACTCCTCCTTCCCTTTCTTAGACACCAAAAACAATGGAAAATAGGAAATAATAAGTACAATAAGAAACATTTACTAAACATGGCATACATTCTTATTGTTTTGAGTGTTTAAAGCCCACACTAAGTTATACTTAAGTTAAATAGCCCAACTATTAAAAAAAAGAAAACTTCAAAGTTTAAATACGACAGTAATTTTAAAGCAAATATTAAAAACAAAATATAAGAGGAATTCTACTAGAACAAACTATTGTAGACGTAGAAAACAAGGGAAAAACATTTTTAGTTATGTGAGTGAGGCAGAAGGGCAGAGGAGTCAGAATGGCACACTCAGAAAAGTGTTGTGAAAATGTTGTTCAGGAGAGATCGTTACCCTTATGAGACTAATTGAGCATGTCTGAGAGAGAAAATTCTTCCTGCTCCTCAGACTCTCTAAAGAAGTGTGAACAACCCACAGTCACATTCTTCTTAAGGCATACAAAATGGCACTGAGGGAAAAGGCATGAAGTTTAAAACTAAGATAGCTAAATATATCCCGTTCCAGAATGAGTAAGAATGAGAATCATAGAAATACAAGCTACCTTAACTGTAGATTTGGCAACATGATTAATACAAGGGTTAGGTAAGGGGTTTGGGTGACCTGTAGTGAAAGGGAAACAATTACATGAGGAAATCTAGGAGACAGGATAGGTCAAATTCAAGCATAATTTGTGATTCCCATATTCTCAGTCACTTGCCAAATTGACATGCTCGGAGGCCCTAGGTGACCGTTAAGTTGAATCCCACTTTAGAATACAGAAATACACGATATACTTTTTGATCTAGATAAAATTTGTCAACTGGACACTGCAGGTGAGGAAACCCAGAGGAAGGTAAGAAACATGAAGATTTAAAGTTTCAGAGTCAATACCCTTTATGGCTAAAAGTATATTAATTTTAAATGTGAGTTTGAAAGGCTATGTATATTTACTGTCAAAAGATGAGAGAAACACATTCAAGCGAGACATAAAATAGCACTTGTACTAGAGCAGCTCAGAGACACATCTAGCCATAAGTGCAACAGTTTCTGAGTTGGAAATGAACTACTGGAAATAACATGAGATTTGCCTAATTTGCTAGATAACATTATTGCAGAAAATTAAATCCATATGATTTGGCTAAGAAAGGTAGCACCCATACTGCTCAGAGGGAAGATTACTATTTTTCCCCACTTATTAGACAGGTGTAATTTGGCCCCACCCTCATATAGACTGTTAATTTCGATTATATTCTTTCTCTAGATCATTACTGGGAGAAGTAAATCTGGAACTGTTACAGTGCTGGGCAATTTGGGATTCACATTACAGGGGGATTTCCCTATGGTTGAGCGAGGACTAAAGGGATGTATAAAAGATAGAGACTTGGATTTGTCTGTAGCCATTCTCATAGATCTGTGCATTGTGAGCCTCCTGTTTTATGGGGGACTTTTGGATTAGGGAGATTTATTTGGGGGATTCCATCTTGCCTTTATCCTCCATCTTTTATATACCCCAAATCTTGAATAATACCAGTCTTAATTTTTATGCAAATTACATACTTCATAAGAACAAAGTGTATGACACTAGATGTTCAAATATCATGGAAACATATTCAGTTTTATTATAGTAGTCAGTTTATCCAAAATTGTGAGAAGATACTAATTTTGATACTGGAAGGCCGTTTACCAAATGGGTAGATAATATGACAGTTGTTTAACCAGAATTTTGGTAACTGCTAAGGTTTCTCTGTGTGTCTCCAAATTCACAGACTTAAATGGATAGATGTGAACTCTTGAGGGTATCTCAAGAGTTTTTACCCCCAGTATCTTCATGGTTATTTTCAGGTTTACACTATATAGAGTGACACAGGGAGCTAACAGAACGACTGATATCCCCAAAAGACAAAGTCCTGAAAACACACCCCATTTCACAATACTTGCTAAATATTACTGCTAATGATGGGAATCCATCAAGGAAAAAAGCGAACTTCCTGTTTGCTGGGGGCTCAGGGTTTAGTGACTGTTGGCATGTTATGAAAAGATGAATAAACCAATCTAGCAACACTTAATTCAAATAATGATTGTAGTCTGACCTAACCAAGGGAATTATAAGATTTGCAAGGTTTTGTGTCTGTGTGTTGTTTTTCTTGTCAGTTGATTTGTGTCATGTATACACAGTATACAAATCCTAACGGTATGGTTTGATGTTTGATCTATACCTGTGTAATACTCCTCTCCTCTCATCAAAAGATAGAATATTTTCCACATTTCAGAGTTCTATGTCATTCTCCTTCTATGGCACTATCAATCATACTAGTGAAGATTATTACTATTTTTATTTCTATCACCATAGGATAGTTTTGTCTGATCTAGAATTTCTTAGTGTTTTTCATTCCACCTTGTATCTGTAAGATCCATCAATGTTTTACATGTAGCTATTTTTCTACTTATTGCCATCTTGTATTGAATTTTGCAAATGCCCCAGCACTTATTTCTCTATTCAGCTGATAAAAGTCATTGGGATCAGGTCTAGTTTTGTGGTACTGTAAATAAAGCTTCAAAGAGCATGTGTCTCTTTGATGGACATGTGTATTGCACTCATGTCTGTAGGATAATCTCTTATGAGAAATTCTGTGTCATAAGTGATGACAATATTGAATGCTAAACTGTTTTCTGACATGACTGCAATGATATCAATCCCACCAACATTATATGAGTTTGATTACTCCACATCTACAACAAGTTTTTCCACACCCTCATCAAAACTTGGAATTTTCTGTTTTTTGTATTTTCATCAATCTGGTATTCATATCGTAGTATTTCACATTGGTTTCAATTCAGTTTTAATGTCCCAGGACTTCAATTCACTCACCATTGAGTCACTCACTCAGCCAAAGCAACTTCTAGTACTGCTATGAAAATCAATTCATGGTAAATTCCCTATAGAGATATACCATTGTTTATCTTTCATATGGTTTTTACTGTATCGTTTCTATGTTTAGATACACAGACACTGAGCATTATGTTATAGTTGCCTACAGTATTCAATACAGTAACATGCTGTATAGGGTTGTAGCCTAGGAGCAATAGGCTGTACCACAGAGCCTGGTGTGCAGTAGACTATACCTTCTGGTTTGTGTATGTACAATTTATGATTCTTGTACAATAAAAAAAATCACCTAATGATGCTTTCTCAGAATGTACCCCTGTTGTTAAATGACACATGACTATATTTTACTCAAATTGCTTTTATCAAGACTACTAACTTTCCTACTGCCAAATTTCATGGTAGTTAGTTTGTCAACATCTTTATCAGCTCATTATCATCATGTGAGGAAAATTTGTTTTTTCTATACCAAAAGGTTTTTCTTTTGTTTTTCTATGTCGCATTGATCTTATGTATATTTTTAAAATATTTCTTTATCCATGGGGTGGATCATTGACTGCGAAAACATAAGGAGTAAAAGGAGAGAGCTATATTAGGTGGCTATTACAATAATCTATTAGTGAGTTAAAGTCTTGGCCATAGGTACTAGAGCAGTATAGAGACATAAATATACACAATCAGGACATATTTTCTAATTAGAATCAACAGAAATTAAAAGCAATATGGGCCAGTGAAGGAAAAGGAATAATATATCATAATGGCTTAAATTTCAGCTGTGATAATTGGCTGAATATGGATACAATTAACCAAAATGGGTAACTGGAAAAGGAGCTAATCTGGGAAATATTAAACTTTCCCTTTTAAGTATATCAAGCAGTCAATTGGATATACAAGTCTCATGAGATCAAAGATACAAATTTGAGAGTCCTTGGGATATAATATGAGCCATAGGAAAGTATTTATAGAAAGAAAATAGATAGCAAAGAAAAGGAAAAATAGAACTGAGCACTTGCTTTTCCCAATATTTATATGTAGATTTCAAAAGGTAAACCATTACTGAATTAAGGCAGATCCTGCAAGAATTGTCCAAACATGATATTCCATCCACATAAAACACTGAGTAACCTGTAGACTAAAATATTAAAATCCCACTCCTTTTCACCTTACTCTACCCTTTACCTAGAAGATCATTTGAAAGCACAAGGAAGAGGCTCAAGTTCTCTCCAACATTAGAGGGCAACAGAAGTTACATTGCCTCAATGTGTATATTTTCCACTGTACTTTCCAGTAGAGCCTTACCTATTGGCTCCATCATACCTGGTCTTGGCTATCATTGTTCCCTCCTATTGCAACTGACAGAAAAAAAAAACAGCTAGAAAGTCAATTCTTTGTTGAAATGATGAAATCCTATAACACATTTTAATGACTGACTGGTCTGGGAGCTTTACTTCTATATATGTAATCTGCTGAAGAAACAATTTTCCCATATTTCTACATTCAAATCTATCAGTTCAGTATTCTGTTTAGTGCAGCAGGATTAACAGGAAAGGATATAATCACAGCTCTCATATCTTTTGCAACTAGAGGTCTGAGAGAACCTATGAAAAAAAGAAGGCATTAAATTTTCTCTGACTTTAATAAAAGAAAATGGCCATGAAAAGAAAGCATCTGGAACAAACTTGGGGCAGGAGGAAGAACAGGTAATCAGTGATGAAAAAAAAGACGACAGTTTTTTTCTGGATGAAATAAATAAATGGGTGTGCAAAATAAAAAAAACAAAAAAACAAACAAAACACACACACACACACAAAAACAGACACACTATCAATCTATGTAACGAGAAATATGAAATAGCAGTGGATCACAGAGCTGTCTGTTGTATTAGTGAAAGGAATCAACACCTTTACATTGCTATTATTTAAAAAATGATTGTAAGAATTTAACTGGTACCTTGGATACACAGGCAGGACTTCAACGCCATGTCCCTTAGAGTTAGTTTTATGAGCTGTCATAACGCAGATACATCAGGCATGAAATGTAAGTGTTAAAACACAAGCTTTTCCTGGATAATCAATTTAGTTTGGAAATTAGAGGTCCTATCATGCCTCATTCTCTACATCATTTGACCATGCTACTCAAATCTTCACATAATGGGCTTTTTTCTGCAGGACTGTATAGACATGAGACAACTGCTGTAATTATTATCTGTCTGCCAATGGATAAAGGACTGGTTAAAGAGGCTGCTCATGAGCAGCTTATTACCTACAGGCTATACCTTAGGACTCTGGGCCAATTTATTCAAATACCACTATTGGTAAAATCATCATAAAGATGATTTCCATAAAGGCATGTGGAAATGAATGATTAGATTTACAGTTGGAGACCTGAATGCTAAAATAAACATAAAATAAATTTTTGAGTGGAAAAAAAGGCTTCTGGCAAGGAAATTAAAGATACAATTTTGGCTTTAAAGTTTATTTTGGAAGTTAAGAGAAAGGAATATAACAAAACATTTAAAGGTTGTTCGTGAACAGTAACTTTTAGCTTTTACTTATATTACATGCACTAAGCAGTAGGATTAAGGTTTTAAAATGAAGTTGTCTGTTTTTACTTCTTTAGGATTATCTTCATATTCATATATAAAGATAGCTTAAAGTACTTTTCAAAAAATATCAAATAATTTGAATAAGAATTCTAGATCTCTACAACTTATGAATTAAGTAGAAAAACGGTGTTAATGTCAATGTTTCCTTGCAAATGGGAAAGTGAGGCTAACAGTAGCAACTACATATCTCATGGCATTTTTACTACTGACATCAGGGAAAAACTGTATCACTTTAACAATTTAGTTAAGATTATCATTTCCTGATGATTAGTGATGTTGAGCATTTTTTAATATGTCTGTTAGCAACTTATATATCTTCTTTGGAGAAATGTCTATTCAGGTCCTCTGCCCATTTTTAATTGAATTGTTTTATTGTTGCATTGTATGAGTTCCTTATATATTTTGAATATTAGTCCCTTATCAGAGGAATTGTTTGCAAAATCTTCTCCCATTCAGTTGGTTGCCTCTTTACTTTGTCGATGTTTTCTATTGCTGTGCAGAAGCTTTTAAGTTTGATATAGTCAGATTCACTTATTTCAGCTTTTACTTCCCTTGCCTTTGAAGTCAAATTCATAAAATCCTTTTTGAACCCAAGGTCCATAAGTTTAGTACCTATGTTTTCTTCTATGCAGTTTATTGTTTCAGGTCTTATGTTTAGGTCTTAGATCCATTTTGAGTTAATTTTAGTACACACTGACTAATAATAGTCTAGTTTCATTCTTTTGCTTTCCAATGTGGCTTTCCAATTCTCTCAGACACTGTTGATGGGAATGCAGTTTGATGAAGCCAGTATGGAAGGCAGTATGGAGATTCCTCAAAAAATTAAACATAATTACCATGTGACCCAGCAATCCCTCTCTTGTGTATCTACCCAAAGAATCTAAAAACATACATCCGTAAAGATATATATGCTCTGATGTTCATTGCAGCTTTATTTATGGTGGCCAAGACATGGAAACAACCAAAGTGTCCTTTGATAGATGAACAGATAAAGAAGTTGTGGTATATATACACAGCAGAATACTATTCTTCCATAAGAAAAGATGAAATAGGACCATTTGCGACAACATGGATGGATCTGAGTCAGACAGAAAAGTCGAGAACCATATGATTTCATTGATATGTGGTACATAAAACTGAAAACTACAAAAGAACAAGACAAACAAATGAAGAAACAACACTCATAGACAGACAATAGTTTAGTGGTTACCAGCGGGTGTGGGGTAGGGGGTGGTAGATGAGGGTCTAAGGGATCAAATATATGGTGATAGAAGGAGAACTGACTTTGGGTGGTGAACACACAATGTGATATATAGATGTATTGCAGAATTGCATATCTGAAACCTATGTAACTTTACTAACAATTGTCACCCCAGTAAATTTAATTAAAAGAAAAACACAAAGATTATTAGCAGGTTCTAGTTGTACAAGCATAGAAAACAAATGTAGACAACATCTGCAACACCAATCTGATAGTTGATACTTCCACCTTAATTTCTTTCCTACTTATTTACAATCCTTGTATTCTCAAATCCTTAAATGTGTTTTCAATATATGGTAATTCAGATGAGCTTATTTTGTGTTCCATATAAAATTGTGTTAAGGGTTGTAAAGTATGATCTGCTGTTATGGCACAGTAGTATTTAATGTGCTTATAAATATGAGTATTTGTGTATATATATTCATAAATACATATATACATATATATACATATATATATATATTTCTATATTGACATAAATATATCAAATTTTCTTAAATACAGGCTTATAAATAATTTTTAAAAAACGTTAAAAAGGAGAGCAAGGAAAAGCATAATATGGGTATCTTGCAAACAAATATTAAAATATTTCAAGAACATATGAACTATCTTCTGCATCAAATAATGGTGGGAAGTTGTTCAATATTGTAACACAAAGGAAGACACTGGTGTTTCTTAACATGGAAGTTATCGGTAATCAAAACATAATAATGTTGGTGACCAGGGGAAAATGAAACTCAAAGTGCAGTGACTTGAGAAAAGAATGAGAGGTAGGAAAAAAAGGAAAATAATTAAAACAGCTCTTTAAAGAAGTTTGAGTTCAGGACAGGAAATTGTGTATCATTAATTCTAGGCACTTTGAAAAACTAAGCTACAAGGAGAGAGTTTTAAAGTAATACAACTTTGGAAATGAAGAAAGTAGATTTATTATTGAAGCAGAATATTAAAACAGACTGAGGGATGGAGACTTAGGGTACATGTATCAATACAAGGAAAAGAAGACACATTTTACAGGACTTTTGTTTCTGTGTGGAGACATGAATTTGACTCTGCTATTATTTTATGTACACTACATAACTCTTTAGCATAGCTGCTTGTCTTGGCTAAAATTGACTTTAACATTAATTTATTCATAACTTGCCTCTAATTCATCTCATAGGCTTTTAGGAACAACATCAAATGCTTAAAAGTCCTGAGTCAAATAGAAACAGTGACTCTGACAAGGAAGTAACTCCAAAAAGTGTTTGATTTCTCTGATAGTCCATGATTCTTATTACTCCAACTCAGATCTTGGAAATTAGCCACACTACTGAAATACAACAACTCAGCTGTTAATTCCCCTAGAGTTACAGAAGAAGAGAAAACAAACAAATAAACAAACAAACAAACAAAAAACCCTACACTGTTTAGTCAGTCAATCGGTCAGTCAGGCAGGATAAGTGTTGGATTACATTTACAAAGGTTCCTATTTTACTTTTCTCCTGTTTTATCCCTAAGCAGCAACAGTGGACCAGGATCTGTGTATTTCCCTCTGCCTTGACTAGGTATTCTTTCTGTGGCAAGGTTTTATTGAGGTTGACTTTTGGATACACGTGGTTGTGCACTCATATTTTCCTAAGCCTTTTTGGGAAATCTTGAAATGTATTTAGGATTTGTTTTCTTTTCAATGATGTCATTTGATCCCCATTTTAGGCTTGTGAGCCCGGGATAGACAAAGGCAACCCTTCCTGAGGTTAATATCTCCTGGATAACACAAGATCTTGCTATGCAAAATCATAGCCCAGTCACATTTTATATTTATTTTTGGGGTTAAATACCAAAATAGAATTAAAATATGATGTAGTCATACTTTACTGCCTGTTCATAAATGTCCTCTGGGATTTTGAGGCAAGGTGTGGCTGGTTAGGATAAAATCAACTTTGGAGAATTGGATGTTACAGACTTTTATGTTTTTATCTATCTGCATTCCTTATTGTGTGACAAATAATTTTTGCCCATTTTATTGTTATAAACAATAACAAAATCTCACATTGTATTTCTAGTTTTTTCATATTTTAAAGTGATATTTCAGGATGTTTTTGTTTTTAACGTGGAAATTTATCCTACTTAAAAGGGAAAAAAAATCAATGTTCTTTTATGCTCAAGAATGAGGTGATTATTTGTCATCATTCTAAACAAATATAAATGATAATTTAAATAGTGTTTCAAATGTCTGAATAGAAAATTAGCATTAAAACTAAAACCACAGAATTTTAATATTCTCATTAGAGCTGATCAGTTAACAAAAGTGAGTCATTAAAAAATAGCTAGGTCTTCAATTAATGCACAAATAAGGCAAAAAAAAATATTTCCTGCACTTACCTAATATACATGTACATGATAGTGTTCAAACATTAACTTATTTTTTCCATGTTACTGAATTTTCTTAATTACATATTGTGCTTTTATTTATTGATATAAAAACACCAGGGAATGAGAAAATGTAGGAGGCAAAACATGAATTTAGGGTTGGTCATTTGATTGCAAGAAATCAAGGTCACTAGTTCTTAGCTAGTAAAATGGAAAATGGGAATTAGAGAGGTCAGAGATGGAAGAGTGATGTTGTTTTTCATTATCTGTCTAGTAGAACTCTATTTTCATGATGACAATTTCTATCGCTAAAACAAATGTTTACAAACAAACCATGAAACTTCATGCTGAGGTACTCCAAAAAGCCTCACATACAGAAGCATATCATGATAAGCTTTACTGAACTCCTGAGTAAATGCATGATCACTCAAGTAAGGAAATTAATGAGAATTCTCTTTGAATAGTATGTGTTGGATATTTTGTATATTTCTCTGAAATTATTTTCAAAAATTAATAAGTGAAAAGTGAAAGTTATATTTTAAAATAGTTGATTTTATTAAAGTATATTTTAGATCAATATGCATATAAAATGCAATGAAGCGAATTCAAATGAAGTGTAATTTTCCTATACAAATACAATTACATGTAATTAAATTTAATTCTGATGAGATTTGTATAAGCAAGCACTTTGAGCATAAACCAAGAAATTTAACACAAGATAACTAGTTTCATTTGTTCTATACATACTTGGCAAATATATCAATATGCATGGAAAAGTTTTACATAAGATATTTGTGAATATAATAGAATATGTTTTATTATAATTTGTATAATTCTAATTTCTATTTATAATAGCAAAGTTTAGAGATGGCAAAAGTGATTTAAAAGGTGAAGATCGTATTGGAAAAGTCAGGTTGATATAGATGACAGAAGTGTTTACAAGTATTAAAAATAATATGTTCAAACAAATTTACTGACTTTGGGAAATGTTCACAACTTAAATACAAGCAAAGCTGGGTACATACATCATTATATAAAGGTGACTCAACAAAATATTATTAATTATTAGTTTTTCTTTATATATCTTCTATTTATAAACATGTCAAATATTTAAGTGGTGTAAAGTATTATACATTATTAAAATATTATTATACACCTTGACATGATCAATGTGACATACTTTCATGAAGTAGATGCCAAAACAAGTCAATGCAATGGTGTGTTTGAAGTATTAAATAAATATGATGAAAAAAATTCATTAATTCACCTACTAAGTATCAAGTATTTCAATATTCTGTATTTGCTAACCAGTTTCATGAGAGGCAAAACAAATGTAATTTTTTAAAAAGTTATTATTTTAGATATTGTATCATTGTCCTTCACATGATCTGTTGTAGACTCAATGCAGTAATGTATATGACTATTATCTCATAACTGTTAATGCTTATTGCCATTTTCCAGTTCGATATATAATAAATATCCACCTTTCTTTGGCCTATCAGAATTACGTACTCTGTTTTTTCCAGTAGACTTTTAATTACATAGGGCGATTGACCACTTGCATTTATCAATTCCTAAGACCTTACTAAAGTCATGATTCATAAATTCTAGTAGGAAAAACAAATAAAAAAATCAATGGCCATAAATCAATTAAAGAGTTGAAATATCAAGTGAAAGATATACCACAATGTGAAATAAAACATTAAGTAAAAGACAGATAAAGAAACAATCAGAGAACCAGGAAATCCAGTATCTGTCTATTATAATATTCAGTGAGAGAACAAAAAAATACAAAATAGAGGACATTATCAAGGAATAGTAGGGAATAAAATGAAGGGGCTTGATTTAAAAAAAAAAAAAAAACAATATATGTCTCAATGTCTAAATATACTTTTTAAAAAAATAAGTAAAACTCTGAAAAAACAAAAAACAAAAAACATATTGCACTAAATAATTTATAAAGTGTGGGAGGAAACCAGATCGACTGGTTAAAGGCAATCTTAGAAAGTCTAGTTCTGCAAATATGTTTAATCACAAAAACCAAAGTGGAATTAAACTACAGAGTAGAGTGGTCATTTATAAGGACTGAACAGATGCAAACTACAGCTATACAAAAGACCAAATTATTTTGATTTTCCATATTTTAATAATATATTAATAAAAAGGTGGGTATACAAGGCTAATAGGGTCCAAATGTAAGTAGCACATTGCCTTTTTAGCATAAAAGGAGAAATTCTGGCTAAAGTAAGAGAATGGACGTGTATAGGATGTGTATAAGTATATAAATATAGGCCAGATTATTTGAGCTCTTCCATGATATTCTATAGTTGATGCTTCTGTCATTGACTTAAGTGAGTTGTCTTCTATAATAAACCATGTAATTATATAATTTTGTTTCTTTGATCCTCTAAATAATCTTATCTATATCTGCATATGATAGAAATGATAAACTAGGAAAAAAGTAGAGTTCCCCTTTGCACTTTTTTCCTGTGTGAGTTTTTCTGAAATTGGAACTAGTTATCCAGTCTGTCATTTGGAACATTTTCTGTTTTACTGAAATAATGTAAGGTTGATATAACATTGAGATATCAGTGAACATAATTTATCAACTGACTAAAAATATGATACTTCAGCATCTATTCATGATAAGACTATTGCAGCAAACTAAAAACATATTGGAACTTCCTTAACCTGAATAAAGAAATGTAGCAAAAACTTACAATTTACATCATATTTAATGGCCAACTACTTATTCTCCTTTAATATTTGAGACAAAGCAAAGATATTCAAACTCACCACTTTTGTTCAACATTACATTTAAAATACACAGCCAGTACTTTAAGGTATAGAAAAGAACCATGTAAATAGGACAGGAGGGATTCAAACTGCCCAGTTGAGATATTCCTTAATTCCTGGCCCACAGAATCCAGAAGCATAATGGAATTATTGCTTTGCACCACTATATTTTTGGGTGATTTGCTATATAGCATTAAAAACTTGAATATAGGATTTTAAACAGGAAGCTATGGCAATGTTCCAGGGTAAATATGAAGTGATTTGGAAAAGGTTGTAATAGTCATGTTAATAAGATCACATATTGGATATACATTTTTTGAAGATGTGAGTTGTCTTTAGACGTCTAAGTGGAGAGGCTAGTTAAATATGGAAGACAGGATTTCAAGAGGCAAATCTTGTTGGGAGGCAGACATTTGAGAGTCATCAGGAATGATGTGTTATTTAAAGCAATGAGACTGGATGACAACCATGATGGTGAATTGAGTCAGACAAAGGGGGAAATCCAACAATCATTAGCATTTAGTATGAAAGAAGTCTGAAGAGAGTATAATAACCAAAGGTAGATACTGAGAAATCAATGAGACTGAAAAAAATAAAAAAAATAAATAGAACAGGCTGTTTTATTTTTCCGATAGTGTTTCTAATATTCCATTCTAACCCTTTATTTGTATGTGTCTATCTATGTGTGTTTGTTGTGTGTATGATAGATTTTTCAAGAAATTAAAATACGTTTTATCATATTCTACATTGAGTTGATGTACCAGTTCATGTAAAATAGAAAATTTCACAAACGCATAATTTCATTTCTCCTATGATTGGAAACTATACTATATTCAATCTGTTACTGAATTCAATTTGCTTTGTATTTTTAGTATCGTTATTAACTGCATTTTATTTTTGTCATATCTGCTGCTGTCTTTTAACTGGCACTCTTCATGCCTTGCAGCTGTTATTACAAAATCTACCTTGATGTTTCCTCTACTTCAATCTCACAATCTTCTAATCCAACTTTAGAGTGGTATTTCTATGACATGCAGATCATGTCACATTTCTGCTAGTGTTTATATTCCTTTCCTATTTTCTACAGAATGAAACTGAATACATTGGAATAGTATGCAAAATCCTCCCATTTAATTTATCGTTTTCTTAGAAGTTACCCTCCTGAAACACAGATCTATCTTCCAGCAACATATAGCACCTTCTTCTTTTTGAACATGATACATTCTGTCCCACATTAATATTTTTGCTTATGGTATTTTTTGTCATAGCTGCTTTTAGAATTTGTCGTCTCCTCCTCCTCCTCCTCCTCCTCCTCCTCCTCCTCCTCCTCTTCTTCTTCTTCTTCTCCTCATTATTATTATTATTATTATTATTATTATTTTTATTTTTATTTTTGGTATGCAATATTATGTTTCTTTTTCTCCAGTTTAAAGTTACCAAATTATATCATGTTTTCCTGCTTAAAGTTACTGTTTTGTAAAAATATCATAAAATTCTAAAAATGTTTTCATATCTTTGCAGGGGACTTTCTAATATATGTGTGTGTATATATATATATATATATATATATATATATATATATATATATATTATTTTTTTAATTTATTGGGGTGACAATTGTTAATGAAATTACATAATATCAGGTGTATAATTCTGTATTACATCATCTATAAATCCCATTGTGTGTTCACCACCCAGAGTCAGTTCTCCTTCCATCACCATATATTTGATCCCCTTTAGCTTCATCTCCCTTCCCCCACTCCCTTTACCCTCTGCTAACCACATATTTGTAACATAATAAATTATTTTGAACAAGGTTAAAAAGGCAATTCAGTGGGCAAAGCGTAATATTTTGAACAAATAATAATGGGATAACTGACGATGGGATACATATCCAAAAGAATAAAATTGAACTACTTTCTTACATCATACACAAAAATTAACTCATAATGGACAATAGACCTAAATGTAAAAGCTTGTACTATAAAGATCTTAGAAATGAGAAGTACATATACATGACCTTGATCAGGCGTAGCAAAGCCTTCTTAGATACTGTACCAAAAGCACAAGTTACAACAGATGTATATAAAAAAAATAAAAGTCAATACATTTTTATTAAAATTAACTAGTTGCATTCCTCAAATATTGTCATCAAAATATTGTAATCAAAAACAAGGGTGAAGAAGACTCACAGAATGGGAAAGATATTTGCAAATGATATATCAATAAATGACTTGAATCCAGAATATATATTTAAAAAAATACTTTTAACTCAAAAAGACAAATGATCTAGTTGAAGCATGAGGAAAGGGATTAAAAAGACATGTCTCTAAAACAAAGACATACAAATGGCCAATAAGCATGTGAAAAGATACTCAGTGCCATCTGCTATTAGGGAAACGCAGATCAAAACCACAATGTGATATTACTTTATACAATGATTATACCTGAAAGACAGGTAATAACAAGTATTGACAAGGACATAGAACTCTCGTACTTGAAATATTAAATGATGCAACTGTTTTGGAAGTTTGTTATAATGTTAAATGCACAATTACCATATGATCCTGTACTGCCACTCTTAGGTATACACCACAAAGCAATAAAACCATATGTTCACACAAAAAAATTGAACATTAATGTTAATACCAATATTCTTATTAACCAAAGAATGAAAACAATGCAAAATACTCAATAAATGATGAATTGATACAAAACGTAGTTTAGGAATACAATGGAATATTAATCAATAATAAAAATAAATGAAGTATTGATATGCTAAAACACGCACTTGGAAATAATTATGCTAAAAGAAACACCAGTCACTAAAGACCACTTTTTGTGTGTTTCCATTTATAGGAAATTTCCAGAATAGGCAAATGTATAGAGCCACAAGCAGGTTTACAGTTGCCGAAGGATAGAGGCATAAGGGATGGCAAGTTACTGCTAACGAATACAGGATTTCTTTTGTAGGTGAAGATAATATTCAAAAATTGATTATGGTGATGGTTGCACAACAGCTGTGTTAGCATATTAAAAAAAGTTCATTGGAACATTAAATATATGACTAGCACTGCATATTTTGTATATCTTAATCAGTTAAAAATAATTAAATGAATAGATAAATGAGCCCATGATTACTAAAACAGTACATAAAGTAGCTATTTTTAAGTGTGTTCTTATTTTTGCAATCAACATTATGAATGACATGATATTATAATTTTATACACCTCTACTAAGTGGTATGTATTTTAGAATCTGAAGTAACTGTTGCTACTTTCTGGTGACTTAGGTAGTTTCTGATCAACATGAAAATTTTAATGCATCAAAATAATTTATACAGTTTCCATTTTCTTGTTTTCCTTCTAATACAATATGACATTATTATCACTTTATTTTAAAATAAATATTCCATTAGTATATTGAAAAGTATGACAACTTATGAAATGGTATCTAACACAAGCTAAATACTTTGCTCATGTCTACATATAAATTCTCTTTTTCCTATAAAATTACACCTAAAGGGAGGTTAAATATCTTAAATTGAAACATTATTAATATTCATCTTTCCCTATAGAGAAAAACGGGATATTAAAGGAATAAAATGCATAGAGTTAACATTCTTTAAATACAAGATGCAATATTCTCATGAATGTTTTACCATATGACATTTTTTAAATAACGGTTGTGATTTATTTCTTTGGCACTTAATTTTTTACCCTGGCTTAACTTAAATAAAGCTGTACAGTAAAATGCATTTTGTCACTTCTTATCTTATTTTTATTCAAACAATTTTCAGAGACTCCTTCTAGAAATGGATAGGAAAAGATGCACAGAAAATAATAAACACAATGAATGACAACATTCTACATGCCATCTGACCGAAAGAATGTGACAATATATATAATTATTATTATTGTAATAATGGGTTACATTAAGGGTTACTGAAAGAAATACAAAGTAACCTATGTGGGACAACTGTGATAGTGATAAATCCTGTTCAATAGACTATGTACCAATGAAGTCTTGTGTGTCAATTTTAGATTTAAGTAGATTCTAAAATCTCATGTAATACAGCAATCTAAATACTATTCCTTCTTACCTTTAGTATTTTATTTTCTTTCTATATGATACCAGATTGGGACGGCTCCCATTCTAAAATTTTACATAAAAAGTTTTTCAATCTCTGTAATTTACTGGTACAATTAGCTTGTTAGGTTTGGTCAGTTTCTTCAGATAACCTTTATGCAGATTTAAATAACTGCAAATAGCTCCTTATTCTCGCTTTGTGTTTACTGAGATATAGATAGTTCATCGTGGCTTTCAAATGGATGTACTAAAGACTGAATGAGATAATCTACATGAAGATGCTTGCAATATGATAGACATTAAATCTTTGTTATATTCTCTTTAGAATCACCCTAAACATTCTTCAGCTTCTACATTTCCATTTTATGATTTACTTTTCTAAGGGCTGTACCTATTCCAACTCAGAGATCAGAATTCTTTAGTACTCAGTGCATTCATGGACAGAAAAAAAAAAGAATACTTCAATAAAGATAAAAACAAATTAATTGTAAATTACAGTTTGGGCTTCATAAATATTCAGTTAGTTGTAATATTCAATATAAAAAATTTAATGGTCTTATAATTTTATAAGAAACATGGAAAGGTTGTGATTTAGGTCTAAAAAATGTGCTTTACTTATAAAATTTTGATATGTCACTGTTTTTTTGAAGAATGTAATGGTCTGAATATTAGACTACATATTATATTGATGTATCTATCAGTCCTATTATTATTTTTGTCATTTATATAATGATAATAACATACCTAAATTTAGACTTTTAAAATAAATTATCTTCTTGATATTTAAAAATTATAGAGAAAAGGCAAAGTATTTGAGTACCTTGATACTACATAAAATTATTATAGATTGTACTATAGCTAAAAATAAGAAGAATTTTACTAGCAATATTTATCATGTCCTACTACATTCTTTTCTTTTTATTTGAAATGCAACACATAAACCAAGATTATAAGATATATCAACTAGAAATATAGAAACATTTAAAGTTCAAAGTGCAAATTAAGTTTTCAATTTCAGTTTCCAAAATTGTTGCTTCTTTCATTTCACTTGGTCACTACAGAGTTAGTTCTGAACTTAGAGCCCCCACTAAATGACAGATTTTTCAATTTTTCACGTATACCAAGTAAAATCAAAGCATCATTGCCTGATATTCCTAGAACTAAAGATAGTCTTATAAGAAAAAGAGATGTCAATTAGTCTAGCAAAATGGAACCACCACTTGACACAATATAAAATATCACTTAGATAGGTCATCATTTTGAAATATTACATGTGATATTTTAAAAAAGAAAAAAATTTGTATCTTTTAAAATGAAAATTACAAATATATATATATATTTGTGGAGGAAAAAAATAGTCTAGCTGTTTTGCTCCAGTTAGATTTCAGAATTTGGGGTAAAAATTTTAATTTGGTAATTTCAAAGTAGGTTATATTTGTGCTTTATGTACATTTTTCATGTTTCTTTAGATGTATATTATTTATGCACATGCATATTTTGTGTGATATGTCATTGTTATATGAATGTTCATATAAAAAGGGATAGCTACAATCAGTAACAATAATTACAATATCCTTTTTTTTTTTGCGCTATGTACACATCAATGCTTTGTGAAAAGAAACAAGAACTCAACCAAATATCTGCATAATTTCTTGGCAAAATAGAAGCAATATGGATGACCAGTTTATTAATTAAAAAGATAATGACTATCTTGATAATGATATACTGATATTTTTCCTTTTGAATTGCAAATTTAGAAATTTGTAATCCAAAAATATGTGTTAAATGAAATTATCAGCTTTATGGTAAGCATTCCTCCTCCCCCCTTTGGTCAACTATAACTTGTGTGTAATTCCTATTAAAATTATATAATTCTAAATGTGCTTTCAAATTTATTTTTCAAATTAAAACATTCATGGCCTTTTTACATATTTTCTTTCTGAAAGTGAGTAAGAAAAATTCCTTTTACATTTCATCCTATTAAATCTTCAGGATGTATATAAATATAGAATAATTTTCCATAGGAAATACATTGTTTATCAGTGATTTTTAAATATTTGTGGTAGTTTTAGACACTCTTAAACAATCTCATGAAAATTCTGAACCCTGTCCTTATATAAAGAATATACTCATAAATACAGAAGGTGACAAAAAATGTATGCAAGTGGCCACTTTGTTCAACACTGCTCAAGCAGTAATTTGCCATAATCGCAAGTGTCTGGATGCTGATAATAACTACTTTGAGCACCTCTTGCAATTGCAGAAGTCAAACATGACTTGTATTCATCTTTTGTTATCGGTACATATTGAGTATTACAATTTTAATATAGTTTTATTTTGTTTGTTTCTTACAGTGTGTGTACATTTTTTGACATGCTCTGTATGTTTTATAGAATCTTAAATTGGTTTTCAAAAATCCCTCTAATGATTATTATACTGTATTCTATAAATTATTCTGAAGTGATCCTTTCAACAGATCATTAATATTAACAATATTCATAAGCATTTTATTCTGTATGGTATTAACTGTGAACGGAAATGATTGATGATGATAGGGTATTCTGCTTAAGCCAGAAGAAATTATCTGTTAGCCATAAACACAGATGGTACAAAAGAAAGTCTGAAAGCCATATAAACATCTCTGAAGTCCAAATAAAAATACCAAAACAACAACCACAAAAAAACAGATCAGGGCAACCAGTCTTCTCTAAAGAAAATATAAGTTATTCTATAAATTATGTTGTTAAGTTATTTTGTTAAGGGAGAATCAAGTTGCTCAATATTGGAGATCTTATGGATGGGCTCGTTTAGCAGCATCTAGTCCAAACTCTGTTTATATCTCTTCCAAAGGATGCTTGCTAAAAAGAAGTATGCTAAGAGAAGACAATGATGCTGCCAAGTTTGGAAATATAAACTGCATTTCAAAGAGCTTTTGTAGTTGGTGTGTTGGATGTGAATTGAGTTCTGCTGTTAGTGTGAAACTTGAATTCACTTGGTAGTAATTAGGCCAGACTTGTGGGTGTGGTCATCTTGTGGGTGTAGACTACTGCAGGGAACGTGATTTTGGAAATTGCAGTTGTATTGGCTGAAGACAGCAGCAAATATGGTTTAGGGAGTGATTGCTGTAAGTTCACTATGAATCTATCTGCTCACCCCTTTTATTGATTCTGAGAGTGATTTTAATACCCAGTACACATTTACTCTCTGTTTCACTGAGCTATGATATCATATATCATGTGACTTGCAACATAACCCTGACTACTGCACTCATCGTGGTTATTTTTACTGTTGTTTTCTGGTATTTATTCACATAAAATATTTTTAGTGCATCATATAGACCCTGACTGTTTTTATCTTCTCATCCTCACTTTATACCTCAAGTTTTGGGGGATGCTTCTTCCCCAACAGTGTCCTATTTCCCTCTCAATCAGTGGCCACATTCTCTGCCACCAACCTTTCCATTGTAGGAATAAGGCAATGACCTGTCTACAAATGTGAATATTAAATCTCTGGACAAAGTAATTGGTTCAAGCAGTGTATAAAAGTCTCAATGTTAACCAGTTATTCACTAGGTTTGTTATATAAATACTGAATGACTTTCTTACTCTACAATGCAGAGAATTGTTAGTTAGAAGGGAAGGGACCTGAGGAGAGAATGAGGCAGGGATGGGCTATGAATAAATGTCATTAAGAAAGACTGGCCAGATGAGTCCTCACCTCCATTCCTAGGTACCCAGTAATCACAAAGCACCTTTCCATTCTGTGAGAATCTCAAAAGCCCCTCACCCAAACTACTTCTGGATTGGATAGTGTTGTTTTTGTTTCTAAAACAAATGAGTTCTTTGAGCATTAATAATAACACTGACTTGCTCTTTTAATTTATAATTTGGAGTCAATCATGTTCTGCAGGAAGTAGGCTATTAAAATTTTGATGGATGTGACTCCCTAACTTCCATCTCTAATATTTTTAGTGCTATGTTCTCTGATTAAAAGCCTACTGTTCCTATGCATGAGATTTTAAGGAAAAAACAAATTTTTATATTTTAATTCCTCATATGTATATTAAATGTCAAAGGGAGTAATATCACTATTTTTTTATTGTATTACCTGTCCTATAGAGGTGGTTTATTCATATTTCTTGAATTACTGAAACAGCAAATTTCATCAAGATGATGATTTGTTTCTCACATTTCAAAGGCTTAGGAGAATTTCCTTTTAACTCCTTTTTAAGTAATTGGAAATAACTGTGGTATTGTCTTGCCTACAATTTCAATTGTAAGTCAGATTTGGTTTATTTACAAATATTTTACTCTGAAATATTTATTTTTCAACTCTAGTACTATCTTTTGTAGAAAATTTCACTCCGCATATTATAGATGTGAGCATTTAATAACTACTATATTAATTACCTCAAATTTATTCAGCCATGACTTACTTACATTATTTAATATGGTAAGGGAAAAGTGGTCTTAATCTGTATTATTTAAGAATACGTAACTATTAAATTGTGACACAGTTTTGGTGAAAAATACTCTTTTACCTATATGAGTTTATAATATATATTGATGAGAATAAATTAAACGGATTATAATTTTAAAATTAATCACTTTCATATAAATAAGCATATGTTAAAAATCAAGGAAAGTGACAAATAAATGTGTATATAATGATTCTGATGTCTTTTTTCTTAAAATTGGATTTTTTTTGTTCTTTTGGTTGATTTTTTTTTTACAAAATAGTAAATATATAATACTGATAGAGCATTTGCTTATGTTCCATAAAATGTATTTAATGAATGCATCATCAAAAATATATAGTTTGCTTCTTAACTAACGTTATCTAGTTGAAAATCCATGAAAGTAAATAAGAAAGTCAGATGATAGAAAGAGATTGATTGATATGTATCATATCAACAGATCTGGACTCTTCATGTTACTTTTATTTTCTCCTCTCAATCAGTCAATGACCAAGTATTGATAAATGACCCAACTATATGTTTCTTAAATTCTGTCCAATTATTTATCCTGTAGGAGTTCAGAAAAAGTCACCCTAATATGTGGTATGTGGATTATTTGGGTCTAAAGGCAATTGAAACCTTGCAGCCTCATGAGAAAGTTATCTTTCCTTAAAGAATTTAAATTAGGGGCGTTGCCCATAATAAGAATTATTACCAGAAATAACTTTTTATGACCTATCTATAGGACAGAGCCAAGTTCTACTTACTGAATATTTGCTCTTCTTATCCTGCAAATGAACCTGTTCCCTCTGAAGCCCCAAGGTGCCTTACCTCATCTTTTGCTCAGAATGTCACATATATCTCATTTTCCCTTTTTGTCTCTGAACTTTTCATGAATGTGGGGTCTCTGACTCTCTCACATATGTGAGATTCCCATACATACACATGGAATTAAATGTGGACACTTCCTCTTATTAAAATGTCTCTAGATGCAATTATTAGATCAGCTGAAAGAACCTAGGAGGGTAGAGGAAAGTTTCTTCCTCCCTCACAATCCCCACTGTTGATACAGGCCAAACAAAGGAGCTGCTCACAATAGTGTCTTAGCTCCCTAGCACCTAGTTATGATCATTTTTCAAATCAATTTCTTAATCATAAACAATAGATTGTTTTTAACCTGAATTATAAAAATCTCTTACCCCTTGCTTGAGATAATTACCCTAAAGCTTGTGATTTATGCTTGTTGATTATAGTCATTGTAGCACAGCATTCTTTCCAGACCTACTTTTCAGGTAAACAATAACTGAATGGCCTGTTAAACCAAAAGAAAGGCCACAGGCTCCATGAAGCTGAGCAAATTTTTCATCACACTGTCATGCTGTGTCAATGGCTTTGAGTCCTGCTTCTTGGACCAACACTTTTAATTCTATTAACTAAAATCTATCTCTCCTCATCTAGGGACCATTAGGATACAAGAGATGCCCCACCAAAACTTCCAGTACATCCCGACCACAGAGATCTACATGGTCCTCCAAACCGTTCTCAAGACCCCTACCCCTCATCTAAGATCAGATAGGGTGAGAGTCTAGTGAATCCCTAATAGGCAGGGACAATGGGCACATTTAGCAGGAAGCAGATACAGAGGAACAGATCTCCTGTCCCTCTACTTCCCATAGAGTTTTATGGGGATCACGTCTCCCAGGGGGGACATCAGACAGGCATTTAGAGACAGGAATTGGGTCTCCGAGATGCCTCGATATGTCAGGTTACATTCCTGCACGTCCAACATTACCTACAAGAAATAACCACCCAAAAGACCTCCCCTCTCCACCCAAACTTTCTCTTGTTTACCATAACCATTAGCCATTACAAGGAAGCTAAAGAATACAAAACACCTAACTATAAAGATTAGACCTGTCACTCACATCTGTGCAATCTAAAAAGATGAGGTCAATCATAGGTATCAATCAAATAGCCCACAATTAGAGAGGAGTAACCCTTTGTAGAAAATAAAGGGATTAAAAACCACCAGGGCTTCATTAGTTGCAGCCCTTGAGCCACAACCTCCTGCTCGGGCCCACTCCCACATCTTTGGAGTATACTATCGCTTCTGATAAACTGTTTTTTCACCATTGTATTACTGTGTCTCATTCAATTCTTTGCTAGAGATTCCTAGAACTTGGACAGCACACCAAGAAGGCCCTGCTCTCTGCTCTCTGATAACACTATCAAAGTCTTAAATCAAGATTTTAGTGTATTTTCTCAGTACATCCTTACAATTCAGCATAGCCACTGTGAGGGAGGAACAAACTTTCCTCAAGGTTCTTCTGGCTGGTTTAATAATCAAATAGACATGAGACAGAGAAAACAACCAAATTTAATACATACATATATGTGGAAACTCCCACCCCCACCCCAATGCATGACAGTCAGAGACCCCACATGTAGGAGAGGTTTAGAGACAGAAAGAGGGATTGAGGGATAAGGTAATGCTCGTTGGGGCTTCAATAGGTCACTGAAGGGAGAATTCATGTTCAGTTTTATAATACACACGTTTTATAAATGGTTACCTAATGAAGAACTCTCATATTATAGTATGATCAAAAGGTTCTTAAAAATAAATGAATGCATAGCCTATAAAGTTGTAATGTAATCTTTAAAAATCACATGAAATATTAAAGAACAAAGGTGCTATTTTTGATATACATGTAAAACAGATGGACAATGATTTTAAATTCACTTGCCGTTCTGCTATCCTATTAAAGTGTTTTCAAAAGGAAGGCTTCATTCGTGACTGAAAGAGAAAGTATTTATGCAAGGCACACTGGTTGTTTGACAATTAATTGCTTTGCATATAAGTGAGGTTAGAAGGTTCTCAAATGGAAATCAATGCACTTTCCCATGTCCATCACCAAACTTCATTATGTTAAGAATGGCATACGTCTGGTAATAGTTTTAGATTCTCATTGTATTCAACAGTAACACTCAATGATCATTAATAATAAGGCATCTGGTTGGGATTCTAAACAGTGAAGTTTGTATTACCTTAGCAAATATAGATACAAATTATACAATTAACTTTTAAAAATAGATTTTTTTTTTCTATTGCATTTGAGTTCTACCAAAGAAAAAAACAGAGGTGGTTTTGTATATTGGTTTGATATGGTTCAAATCCATTTGGCTAAGATAAAAACGAAGTTGTTTTTAAGAGTAAAGTTGTTTTGATATACAAGTGAAATAAGATATGTCAGGATGTCATCCTTTCATCAGTTATCCTTAATAAGTCCTCAGCAGCTCAGGTGCTGAGGGGCATAGCTGGGTCCTTAGCAATTAAAAAAACAACTGAAGAAGCAAGGATAGCAAGAGGACATTTAGACTATAAACACTGAGAGTTTGTTAGGACTATTGGAGTTTCAGCTTGAGCAGGTTGACTCTTTGCTGACATAAATAACTCTGAAGATTTTTGAGGAGTTAGCTTCTGCCCATGGTAAGGTTACTATTTTACCTACAGTGTTGAAAGCCTTTGTAGATGTAAAAGGGGCCATATGCTAAACCTGACAATCTCAGGGGAGGCCTGCATGGTGGGCCCAATAAACACAGAGACAAAAGTAACCACATAGGATGGTCTGAACATAAAAATTCCTAACTAAAAGAGGGTCATAGCAGGTATTCACATCCTAGGCCTGTAGCTTCCTTGACAAAGGTCAATCTTTAAGTGAGCCCGTTTGTGGTCTTTTGTATCTAAGATAACATACCCTTGGAATGTAAGAGTAATACCTTTTTCTGGACCCCGAAGGGCCCACCCACCTCACCAGAGCAGGTGACCACAGAACACCTCATTGTTATCTGGTTCCCCAAATATCATCTCTATGTGTAAGTGTGAAACTCAGGGAACTAATAAGGTAGCTAGTTTGCAGTTTGATCCACCCTGATATTCAGCTGTTTTCTCTTTGTTTCTCCCTTCACTGATTGACTTAAGAACTCTGTTTTGTTCCCTTTCTCTGTTTTGTTCCCATGGTTTTGGGGAACCTGTATTTCCCCAAAAATAAGACCTAGCCAGACAATCAGCTCTAATGTGTCTTTTGGAGCAAAAATTAATATAAGACCCTGTCTTATAGTAAAATAAGACTCGATTATATTACATTATGTTATGTTATGTTATGTTACGTTACGTTACGTTGCGTTGCGTTGCGTTGAGTTGCATTATATTATATTATATTATATTATATTTTTATATTATATAATATAACAAAGACCTGGTCTTATATAAGACCCGGTCTTACATTATAGTAAAATAAGACTGGGTCTGATATCACGTTTTTCTCCAAAAGACACATTAGAGATGATTGTCCAGTTAGATCTTATTTTCGGGAAAGACACTACCTCATTAATATATCCAATCAGCAGAATCCTAACCAGAAAAGACTATTTTCTTAAACCTCAGGTACCTGGACACAGGATTGCATTTTACTCCCTTGCAGTTTTTGCTGGTAACACCTAAAGCCTCAGGTCACTGTGGCTGAGTCCAGAGATAACATTATCTTAAAACAGACCAGACCCTAGGAAGCCACATAAAGACCTGCCTGACTTGCTCCTCCTTTCCTTTGTTCTACTTCTTCCCATGTACCTATAAATCCTTCTGTGCCTTCTAGGAACTGGGAGATGGGCTTTGGACAGGACTCTGCCACCCTCCCAAAATGCCAGCATTCTGAATAAACTTGCTTTTTTTAACCAACTTTGTCTCTCAGTTTTAAAATTTTTCAAGTGGCAGGCAGCCAGACCTTAGCACTGTAACATATGTGAAGTAAATGTTAATTATGAATTATCCTGTACTCACCAATATAACATAAGTATATGTCCCCCTGTTTTACTTTTTATCTAATCCCAGAGCTTTCCTCATTTTGCTTTTACCCAACACCTTATTCTACAACAAATGCGTTTCATGTAACTCTTCTTACATCTCCTCCTTTGATTCTAATGTATAAAGTAAACTGCAAAACTGCCACTCCCTGGAGCATTTTCCTAATCCACTCATATTCTGCTTCATGGCAATATTGTCAGTTTGGCTAAAAGAAACATAAAGATTCTCTACAGGTTTGGAAGTTTCTTATGTCAACACCGTGCAGTGGCCCTGCAAAGAAGATCCGCATGTCCATCAATACTGGTGTCTTTATCTACTAGCAAGAAGCTTTACAGCAACAACAGACTTTTACTTTCTGCTTTGGACATCAGCTCTTGGTTGGCTAAGGTGTGTCTCTTGAGTACCAACTGCTCTGAAGGTACACCTCAATTCAATTTGTGTTTTGTTCCTTTTATCTCCCCTTGCCTAGAACAATAGTGTGATTAACACATCATCCTTTGAAGTATGCTATTTTTATTGGCTTATTAAGAGACATTATACTATATGCTATAGGCTTGTGAAATCACTATAATTCTCACAGTGAACTTGTGTTAAATAAAAAATGGGCAAAACAATCTTAGTCTTTGAACACAATTTTGCCAACCAAAACAGAACAGGTGGGGACATATATTTATAGGATTTACTAAATCAGTTGATTTTTGTAAATAGGCTTTTATTCCACTGGTGGCAAGCAGAATTTGTCACCCTAAAATATGCCTTTTTGGCATATGGATTATTTTAGGTTGATTAATTTTAAGAAATAGCAGATATATGAATAGCTCTGAAAAGCCAGAAGTTATCTTTTTTGTAAGAGAACATGACATTTGTAAGGGAATTCTCCCTTTGTAAGGTGGTCTCCCTCTGTACCAGGAAGAGTAACTAGATCTCTAGAAATTTATCAATGGAGAAGGAATGGACTTAAATCTGCATAACAACCATACCCTTATTTACTGTGCTTTTCCTGACAGTCTGATAATTGTCTCCCCCTGCCCAATTTATTTTGTCATTAGCTGAAGAAAGTATTTAAGGTGGTGGTTTGGACCATTTGAGAGAGTTACTCAGTTTTCCTGGGTATCTTCCATGTATACAGGAGGTACATATGTTATTAAACTTCTGCTTGTTTTTCTCCTCTTAATCTGTATTTTTATTATGGGGGTAGGAGTGGGTCTCAGCCATGAACCTAGTAGGGTACAGGGAAAATTATTTTTCCATCTCTACAGCATTCAGCAAGTAGTTCGTAACAAATCTCAATGAAATTTGAATGTTGAAAATTCCAATATACATACAAAAATTAAAAAAAAAATCCTCCAACCTAGAAGCCATAGGAACTTTTGTTACACACACACACACACACACACACACACACACACACGCATTTTTTGACAAAATATTGAATTTCATCTTCTGTTTTGCTAATGTTATCACTGAAAGCCCAATGAGGAATTTCAAGGTACACATTTTCACATCGAAAATGACAATTTTCAATGTCCAATTTAAAACACAAAATAATGTACACATATATGTATATATGAAAGAGAGACACATATACTGAATAAAATATAATTCATTGTTCATTGTACTTAATTGTAATTAACAATTACAGTTCAGAACCCACCAGTATATTAGAACAGGTCTCTATTTAATGTGATATAATTTGCCAAATAACACTTTAATGATTATTCTCTAGATTGTAAACATATTCTCATTGTAAATCCATTTTATATGTATAAAGCATTACATATTGTCTCTCATTCTGCTCTATCATCTCCATAGAGAATAATGAATTGCGCATTTACTTTCCTCCTGTATACCTACAAATACATTTTATTTAATGTCCATTTGTTTTCTATTTTAACCTATAAGTTTGTTAAAGAACATAAAGAAGTTCTTCGCTTCTGAAAAATTTTAAAAAAATCACAACCTGCATTTCACACACTGCAAAGTTATAGGTTCATCCTGTGCTGAATTCACCCAATTGCTGGATTTCTGTTGAAAGAGAAAATTTATCTAGGATAGTAGACCATTGTATCCTTTCTAGCAAAGTGCCTGGCACAAATTAGGTGGGGATGCATATTATCTTGTTGAAATCACACATTGATAAGTTCCAGTTCTTTAGCTATTTGGTCTAGTCTACTGTATAGTTACTAGGAAGTATATAAAATAATAAACACATATGGTAGCATCTGAGCTTATTGTGTTTTCTAAAATAAAATCACCGAACTATCTACTTAGATATAGAAATGTTGCCCGCCGCCTCCTGCTTACACAGGAAAATATATAACCAAACACAAACACTGATACCCAACTAATTACCTAATGTACTTTATATATCTTTCAGTATAAATAAAGCACATTGCTTTCACACACAAAAAAAATAAAAATACCTCAATTAAAAATTAAACAGAACTATATTATTGAATGTTTATTATTAACAAATATAATGGGCTTTTTCACTGAAGTTGGAAGATAGTATCTGGGATTTATTATTGAAACTCATTTAAGTTAAAAGTATAGTCTATTTATGAGTCTATTTATGTTGTGGTGGCTAGATGGGAGGAATTTGGAGGGCTATGTGAAAAAGGTAAAGGGATTAAAAAGCACAAATTGGCAGTTGCAAAACAGTCCTGGGGATGTAAAGCATAGCATGGGGGACATAATCAATAATATTGTAATAACTACAAATGGTGCCAGGTGGGTACTAGACTTACAAGCAGATCATTTCATTAATTATATAAACGTTTAACCACTATTCTGTATACCTGAAACTAACATAATATTGAATGTCAACTGTAATATAATTTTTTAAAAAAGTAGTAATGTCCCGGTTTAAAAAAATAAAAAATAAAGTATAGTCTGAATAATATTGAGATTCCATATTTATCTATAAATTGAAATGTGAATGTGTCTATAATTTTAAAATATTAATAAACCTTACCCTGTTATATCATTTAAGACTATCTACTTATTGGGGAAACTATTAGGGCCAGTGGGTTTTTAAGAAAGAAATTATGGATCTAAAATATTCACTGCAACAAAAAAAAATGATGTCACCTGAATGAATGTCCAGACATGTTGTTCAACTGAACATTATAGCACAAAAATTACGGCTAGAAAATTATATACTAGGAAAAGGACTATGACTGCTAATTTTATGTGTCAACTTGGCTGGGCCACAGTGTTCAAAAATCAGTTCAAACGTTATTCTGGGTGTTTCTGTGAAGGATTTTTTTTTTTTTTTTGAGATTAGCATTCAAGTTGGTGAACGTTAAGAAAGCAGATTATCCTCCATAATATGGGTGGGCCTTCAATTAGTTAAAGATTTAACCAGTCAGACGAAGAAGGATTTCTGCAGCAGACTGCCTTCACATTTGAACTACAACTCTTCCCAGGGTCTCCAGATTACCGGTCTACCCTGTAGATTATGAATATACCAAGCCCACAAAACCAAATAAAACAATTCTTTAACATAAATCTCTCTCTATCCATCCACACATTCTGTTAGTTCTATTTCTCTGGACAACCGTGACTCCTATAAGGATTTAGTCTAGGAGTAAATTGGTTATATGTGTAGATGAAGCTGATACAAAACTATAGTAAAACTGTCTTCCAAGAAAGAGGTAATATTCAAAATCATCTTAACAGCCGCTCACTTCTTTGGGGGGGGTGGGGGTGGGAGGGTACCATTTCCAGGTTTGTCATTATTGCATAATATTTTTGGTGAAATTTGACTAACTAGATTAGCTTTAAAATATATTGGACACATATAAAGAGATTTGGGTAAATGTATAGACACATTTTAAATTCCAATACATATATAATTATGCAAATAATAAAACCAAAAATATAAATAATTATTAAATGTTATGGTTTTTTGCACACATGAGTTGATGTCTCCCAGAATGATTAATAATAAAAACTTGCAATTAGTGATATAATGTCTAGCATTTATTGAGTGTTAATTGTGTACCAGGCCTTAAGTTATGTATTTTATATTCATTAGCAATGAAAAACACTTTACCAGGTAAATATTATTGGCAATATATATGAGAGACAGGCCAAGAGAGGAAAAATATTTTTTTTAGGCTTTCAACAAGTGATTAGACTGGGAAGGAACCCAGGTCTGTCTATTCCAGAGACTCAGAGTGAGTCATCAACCCCTTGAGTAATAGCCTATCCTAAGTTGTTTAGAGTAAATGGCCCCTTAATAATTATTCAGCATCACCAGTTTATTTAAATCTCCATCCACTTCAATACATTTGGAAATATCCAAGTACCATTTTTATTTTCAATTATACTGGAATATTCATCTGCCAAATTACTGTAACTTAGGTTTGTCAAATGTTGCATGCTATTTCAAATGATATGAGGGTCTTGCATTTCCAAGATATTAAAATTTTAGGTCATTGTTATAAAGAGCATGCACACATTGTGCTGTTTGATCTTTTATGGATGAAACATCATCTGACATTGTTTTACTACATTTTACTAATGATTGATTCGAAAACTGTACATTGGGAAGGTTAAGGGCATAGTCTTTAGAGCCAGAATGTCTGGGGAAAAAATCTTAGCCCCTCCCACATCTAGCTGTGTGAACTATGACAAATCACTCAAATCTCTGGGTCTTAGTTCCTTCATGAGTAAAAATAGACATGGTAAAGTTTTCACCTCAGAGAGCTTGTGCGGGGTTTATAAAAGTTCATATTTGTAAAGCTTTTAGAGAACAGTATGTGGCAAGACATAAACATGGTACGAGTGTTTGGTGATATTACACTTATTTTAAGTAATAGTTTCACATATATATATAACCAAATAGAATTGTGTATTTTGAGATAAAATTGCAAACATTTTACATTATTAAGTATTAGTTCACTTATTGTTGTTGTGGCGATTTTGTGTAAGTTATAAACTTTTCTTACTTTGATTTCATTCAGTTTACAATGCTTGCTTGCTTAGTCAGCCTTATAAGTCAAACCCAATTCCAATCAGAGACTCAGCCATCCATTATGCGAGCTCTGTTATTTAGGATCAGTGGTTAATGGATTTCTGAGGTAGATGGAAGTTTTTGTGTAACTGAGATATCACTTTGACAGATGAGGTCACAATAGCTTTAACTGATGCTCTTTCAAGTCTGAGGAGTGCTTGCTTGTGTAGGTTCAGCTGAAGCATTTCAGAACCAATGCATGGCACCAAGCAATCTAGATTATTCTTTACAGACACATATTATTATTTTTTCAACTTATTGTTTCAAGACTTTTAATAAGCTTTCCAAATTGATAAAACAAATTTTTAAATTAATGATTCATAATCTTTTTAATGGATAGTTTGATAGGGCTAGACGTACTCAGTACAAAGGAATGTTATATTTGATAGCATTTTCATTAATTTAAATTTAAATTCAAAGATATTAAATTGAGATTTTTTTTTTCTTAATCTTTGCTATGTCATTTATATTACTGTATTTTCTGAGTAGAGGTGCTCAAACAAGAGCAGTTACAGTAATAGAACTTTATTTAAATGTTGTTTTTTTTTTCCCTGTTAACCACTGCTGTCATCACAATAATATTAAGGTGCCATGTAAAATCTGTTAGGATACTAAGACATTCAATTTCTTAGATTTTATTCATTATTAAGAAAAGAACAAATACAATTGGAAAATTACCTTTAGAAAGCAGTCAAATGTCACTTTACAGTTCAAATGAGGCCAATTTAACATTTTGATACATTTCAAGGAATCAATATAAATATATATGTCTGTGTGTGTTGATACTAATAGCATAAAGTATTCACATATAAATTGATAAAAAGAAAAAATAAATTTCACATAATGTATAGAGAGCCAATAAATTTAAAGACATATTGCTCTCAGTAGAGTTCATAATTATAACTTCAAACACTGATAAATTAACTAACAATTTATGTAGATTTTGTATTTACATAACTTAGTTGATTTACATGAGTTATTTGATTTAAATGAATCTATTTCATTCTGTCAATATCAGGAAACAAAATAACTCAATGTTCTCTATACTTTCTCTTTCTCAAACTCACTTGAAGTGTTTCCTAGAAATAGAGATTTGTGTGGAGATGTTGATTTCATATGTGCATTTGCTCAGGAATGTTTTTAATTGGGATCACAGACAACTGCATAACTACCTAAAATTAGAAAATTAGATTTTAATTTATTAAAGAGTATTTAGTTCCTTTTATGTAAGAAATGTATTATATAATGCCAGAGTTGAGAAAAAATAACAGCCATTTATCTTAAATATGGGAGACATAACACTTATATATGCATTAACAAACAAAATTTCAAATACAATATAATCATAATGTCAAAACTGATAAATATGTTACAATATATAAAGAATTTAGAGGAAACATTTCACTATAGATAATGTGTAAATGATCACAGAACAAAGGAATAAAGCCTCAATTCAGGTTTGAAATATTTTGTTTTAATTTTTTAGATTAGAATACCAGACATTTGAAAGGAAGGACAAGTATGCCTTATATGCATAGAATTACCTCAATAACTGCAAGTAGGGGAGGATGCAATGTATCTTTAGAAAATAGCAGTTAGATCGGACTGAAACTATTTTCTTATAATCCGGAATAGGAGGTAAGAGAGTTGTAGGGTATTTTCATACATTGGCTATATGTTCATTACTTCAGAGGTGCAAAGCAGAAATAATAACAATGAGTAAACATTGAAAATAATAAGATCCATCTTCCAGGAGCTTATAGTTTTATGTGGAGAAAAGAGGTTAAACTACAAAGTGATTTATATGACAGTAAGGTAAAGCAGAGAATACTATGGGAGAATATAAAGAATTGCCTTCTAAAGTTGGAGGTGGGATCAGGTAGGTAAGGCAGGATTTAGGACAGGCTTTCCTACTGATCGACATATAAGTTGGAAGCTGAGGTGATAAGTTGAAGTAGCATGTGGATATAAGTATGTACACACGTGAGCGTTTTTTTTTTTTTTTTTTTTTTTTTTTTGTGTGTGTGTGTGTGTGTGTGTATTTGTGTGTGTATCCGTGTACCTACATATCTATAAGTGCTGGACTGGGTTTTCTATGTAGAGTAAGCTTGACCCAATCCAGCACTCACAGATGTATGATGATGGCATAACCATATTTTTGTTTCAAAACCTGAAATTTTGTTTCAAAATCAGACTGAAATATCAAAGAATGAATTCAGAGAGCCAAATCTAGAAGGCAAAAACAATAACAAACAAATTAAATGAAACAGTAGAAAAGTATTGAAGTAATTCAAGAAAATTTGTTCAACAATTATTTGTTGAACGACAGCTGCTTCCAAGGTATTTTCCCAGGAACCAGAATACGAGGTCTGACAATTCTGTTTGTGAACTTGCCACTATGCACTTACATTGGCAGCACTATACACACAGCTCAGAAAGGTTTCATAACCTTGTTATTTCAATGTCTCACAGCTGTATTCGTGTCAATGTGTGATGGTATCTTGCTGAGTAGCATTCATTATTGTTGTGTGTTTTCGTGTGCTGTCATGAGAATGTCTGAGCTTGAATTAGAACAATAAACAAACATTAAATTTCTTGTTAAACTTGGCAAGAGTGGAAGTAAAATCAGGGACATGTTAGTTCCAGTTTATGGGGACAATGCCGTGAAGAAAATGGCAGTGCAGTGTACAAATGGATTAAATGTTTTTTTTTGTTTTTTTTTCTGAGGGGAGAACACATATCCCTGATGAAGAGAGGTCAGGACGGCCAGTAACAAGCAGAATTGATGAAAACATTGCAAAAATTCATTAAATCATGAGTCAAAATTATTGGCTGACTGTGAGATTCATAGAAGACCAAGTAAACATTGATAGAGAAACAGTTAAGAAAATCTTAACTGAAAGTCTTGGCATGAGAAAGATATGTACAAAAATGGTCCTGAAGGAGCTCTTGCATCATGTAATGTACCAGCTCACACGGCAGTGTCTGTGAGGGAGATTTTAGCCAATAAACAAGTATCTGTATTGGGACACCCTCCCTACTCACCTGAACTGACCCCAATGACTTCTTTCCTTACCTGAAGATAAAGGGACTATTGAAAGGAAGACATTTTGATGACATTCAGGACATCAAGTGTAAAACGATGACAGCTCTGCTGGCCATTCCAGAAAAATATTTCCAAAATCCGTTTAAAAGGCAGACTAGGTGCTAGCTTCCCAAGGGGAGTACTTCAAATGTGACTGTAGTGATATTCAGCAATGAGTTACGTAGCACTTTTTCTAGGATGAATCTGTGAACTTAATTGCCAAACCTTCATATAACTTCTCACAATGCATTTTATGAAGAGGGCATAGTATAGAATTTTGTTTCAGACTCTGTGTTTTTACATAGCACATTTCTAGATTCAGGAATATTCTCTTATTCTCCTTTCTAAGCTTCTTAAATAATTGTGTTAAATTTCCTTTTCCAATGATTTATATATTGTTGATATAGTAAAGCAAATATAAAAAAGATAGGAGAAACAAATTTTCTTTATTAGTATGCTGGTATATACTTTGAACATCAGCAGACTGTCTTAACTAAAAACTAGCAATTCTTCAGGGAATGACTGTATTTTATTTAGAACGCAATTGAACATAGAAAAATATAGTTTTGTAAAGTGATAACTTGCATACATTGTTTAAAGAAAGCATGGGAGATTGATTTCACAGGCATTTACCTGGCAACCAGATGTCATGTATCTGTATCTGGAATGCCTAAAATTGTGGTCACACTGAGTTATGTCAGCAGTCTTGTCATCTGATAAATGAACATTATGAGTGGATTAAAGAAAAGTCATGCTATGAGAATTGCTATTGCAATTACATTCTTTGCTCATCCTAGTAATTATTATTTTGCCAAATAGAATGAGATGGTATTTTTTGAGGTTTCTAATTAGTTTTTAACTATAAGTAAACACATTTTATATCTATTTTCTTCATCTGGAATGTTCTTTAGGGATCCTAGGATTGTTACTGAAAAAAAATGTTATTTCTCTATCTCACTGCCACATCTTCCCAGGCATTCTGGGGACTACCTCTCTCATCTCAATTTTTCAAGATATGTTCATAAATATAAGCTTCCATGAGTGCCTGGGACACCCTCCAGGTAATATTTCCCAATTGTAACATCCAGAAAACAGGTGAGTAGTTTATTAAGGAAACTTTTCTTCTTCTCGCCACACTTTTCCTTTCAATATTGAGAATACCTTCTAAATAATACACTAGTAGATCCTGTGAGATTGCCTTTAGCTAATTCAAAAGGTTGGTTTTAATTTTGGTTAAAACAAACATACTAATCTCTTCTAAAATATGTATTGTGCTATTTTTCAAGGGCTCATACCTTTGTGATTACAAATTTTTTCACATAATCTATATTATATATTTTGAATAATATATCTTTCCAGCTTTAATAAAATGAGTGTAGTAAAACCCATAGAAGCAAACCCTCATACTCAAGTTTATAATTGAGAACTATTACTTGATGAGTAAAACTGAGTTCCTAGGGTAGACTTTAGAATCTACATACACTGTGAATGAATCTGAACAATTGAATTGTCTCTGGGTTTATAAGTAACTCAACATGTTTTTATTAATTTTTACCTGAATAAATCATATTGTGTCATTACCCTTAGGGTTTGAATGCTGTATCCAACATTTTATATAATTTAATGTATGTATTTTTTAAATTCATTGTAACAACCAAATATTAGTTACCATCAAGATATATTCAGAGTGTGACATCAGCAAGAGGAAGGCTTGGACTATTTTTCCACCCTTGGACATGTTGATTCAGCAATTTTACGTAGCACAATTCCCTTTCTAAGAATTGCAGAAGATATTTGAGTGGTTCCTGCATCCTGAGCAATTTAAGAAATCAGCCACAAGGAAGCCAGTAGAAATATTTGAGACACCCTCATGCTATAATCCCTAACTCTGGCACCGTGTCATATAATGAGGAAGAAATTCTCATCTCCCAGTTTTTCTCTAGGGAGGGAAGAAAAAACTGGACCATATGTCCAATATTATGATTTTTCTGTGAGGGCTAATATGTATGTGATTGCAGTTGTGATCAGCTTAAAATAGACTGCTGTAACCATAAAATGTCTTATATAAGCTCCACGGTAACCACAAAGACAATACCTAAATGATATACATAGAATAAAATAAGAAAGGAATCAAAGTATATCACTGCAAAAAAACAAAACAAAAACAAAAGCAAAAAACAAACAAAACAATTACAGCAACAAAACATCAATAGAATACAAAGGAAGACAGCAATAGAGCAAAAGAGGTACTACATTGACAGAAACCAATGCACAAAATGGCAATACTATGTCCTTCCTTATCAATAATTACTTTAAACATAAATGGATCAAATCTTTTAATTAAAAGATATGAAGTGGCTGAATGATTTTTTTTTTCAAAGCCAACTATGCACTGTCAGTAAGAGATTCATTTTAGATTGAAGGACAGACATGGGCTGAAATTTCATTGGAAAAAGACATTCCATATAAATGGTAATGAACAGAGAGCAGGTATGGTCATACTTATAAAAGTAAAAAAATCAGACATTAAGTCAGAAACTGTCACGAGAGACAAAGAAGATCATTATACAATAATAAAATGGTCAATTCACCAAAAGGATATAATTATTATAAATATATATATACATCTCAAATCAAAGCAGCTAAACATATAAAGCAAACTGAAAGAACTGAAGTGAGAATAGATAGAAATACTAGTAGGAGATTTTGATAATGACTTTCATAATGGATAGAAATCACAAACAGAAAACCAATAAGGACACAGTGGAATCCAACAACTCTATAGAACATTTGGACCTAATAGACATACATAGAACATTCCACCCCAAAAGACCAGAATACATATTCTTTTCAAGTGCACACAAATCATTCTCCAGGATGAATCACTGTAGGTAACAGAATCATTTCTAACAATTGTAAAAAGGTTGAAATGACACTAAATATCTTTGCCAACCACAATGGAATAAAATTAGAAATCAACAGGGGTTAGGTCATAGGAATGGCAGCAGTGAGGTAGGCTTCTTGAATTTTCTCCTGGAAGTTACCACAAATTAAATATCTATAACTCATCAAAGGATTCTCTGCTCATCACACAGAACAGCTAAGAGACTCACACAAGGATTACCTGAAGGTGGGCAAATTGGGTGAGTGGGGAAGAGGGATGGGAGTGGTTAAGAGATGTGGCCTTCATCCACAGCTGCAGGGATGTGGGGCCCCAGGACGCAGACCAGAAATCGCAAAAGCCAGGCAGTTGGCTCCTTCCCTGTGCCCCAAGGTCTGGCTGAGAGATCAGCACAGCGGATGGCATTGTCCAGTGTTTGAGGCAGAAACCTTAGCTGAGAACTGAGGCTGGGCTCTCTCATCCCATACCTGAAGATGAAACTCCATGCCTGGGTCCCTCCCCCCCCCCATTCTCCCACAGCTCTCCCACCCCAATCCTTCCAGAGTCTTAAGCTGGTCCCTGAACTGAGGAGTAGTGTCAGATTACAGAGGAGCTGTAGCCTTGAAGAACTGGAAAAAGCAAGTTTGTATCTGTGACCTAGGGAAGAGGCTGAGAAGAGTGTAAGACTCTTGAACTGGCCAGGCAATTCCCTACCCAGCCTCTACCCTAAAACCCAGGAGACTGCACACAGGTAAGAAACCCACCTCCAGGTGGCTGGCTGTGGTGCTCTCAGTGCCCATTTATGCAGGTGAGAGCAGAAACTGCATTGACATGTAAAAACTACCAACCACACCCCATAGCCCTGCCCATCTAGAACTGCATTGCCAGGGTCACTCTGGGCACTAGGTGGCCAGCACTGTCTCTACAAGATACAGAGTAGTTTTTGTACAGCAGAAAACAACCTGAAGATAGCTTCGTGGGCTTAAGCCAACAATGGCGCTTGGTGGGCTTAAGCCAAAACTGGTTTTCTTGATATCTATATATCTATATATATATATCCCCTTTCTCTCTTTCTTTTTTTTTTTCTTTTTCTTTTCCTTGATCTACTTTTCCTTGTTCTTTCCAATTTTCTGTATTGATTTATTTTTGGTGGGGGCTATTGCTAATTTTTGTTGTTTCTTTTTTTTTTATTTTTTTCTATTTTTGATATTTTTGTTTGTGTTGATTGTCAGTTGTTTTTTACATGTGAGTGTATTTGTGTTTGTTTGTTTGTTTTTTGTTGCTGTCACTGTGCTTGTAAATTTCTTCTGTTCTGAAATTGTCCTGCACGAGGGCCCAGCCCAAGAGGCACAAGAATCAACACACCCAGAGGCCAACTCCAGATCAAACCAGAGCATTACTGGGTTTGACCTACAAGTGACACACCCAAAGGGAATTCTGTACAGGCAAAAGAGCCCATAGGGCCCAAGCCTTATCTGAGTGGTCAACCCTCACATAACAGCTCATACACTGTGGGCATAGACAATTCTTACAGCTAGTCAGTAAATCGCACCTACTGATAAGCCAAAAGCAAGTAAAGCTCAACTTCAACAGAAGACACACAACAAAAGGGACACCTATGGAGCACATACACAGGAAAAAACGTAAATGGTGCAAGTCAAATGTAAAGGACACATATTACATAACACCGTGTTGCAAAGACTGTTAGAACTAGAAGATCTACCAAATAAATTGAAGCAAAGACAGAGAAACAGCCAGGATGAGGAAACAAATAAAAATGTCCCAAATAAAAGAACAGAAGAAACCTCCAGAATTGGAACAAAATGGAATAGAGGTAACCAACTTATCAGAGACAGAGTTTAGAACACCAATGATAAGAACGGTTATGGAACTTAGTAAGAACATAAAGATGGATAGCGAAATCATAACAAACAACAAGTTAGAATTAAACAATACAATAGCTGAAATAAAGAACACATTTGAAGGAATTACCAGCAGATTAGATGAAGCAGAGGATCAAATCAGTGATTTAAAAGACAAGATAGCAGAGATCACCCAAGCAGAACAAGCAAAAGAGAAAAGAATAAAAAAGAAAAAACAATGAAAATAGTTTAAGAGACCTGTGGGATAACATCAAGTGCAAAAACATATGCATCATCGGGATACCAGAAGGAGAAGAGAGAGCAAGGGATTGAGAACATATTTGAAGTAATACTGACTGAAAACTTCCTTAACCTGGTGAAGGAAATCGACACGCAAGCCCAGGAAGTGCAGAGAGTTCCAAACAAAACGAACCAAAACTGGCCCACACTAAGACATATTACAGTTAAAATGGCACATATTAGAGACAAAGAGAGAATCTTAAAAACAGCAAGAGACAGGCAGCAAGGTACTTACTAGGGTTCTCCCATAAGACTATCAACTGACTTTTCTACAGAAATTTTGCAGGCCAGAAGGGAGTGGCAGGAGGTATTCAAAGTGTTGAAAAACAAAGGCCTACAACCTAGATTGTTTTATAGAAAAAGGTTATCATTTAAAATTGAAGGAGAGATAAAGAACTTCCCAGAAAAGAATAAGCTAAAGGAATTCCTTACCACTAAGCTAGCAATGCAGGAAATGTTAAGAGTGCTTCTGTAAATAGAAGAAATGAACACAATCTAACTAATGAAGACCAGAAATATAAATAACAAAATGGCAAAAACCATGTACCTTTCAATAATCACTCTAAATGTAAATGGATTAACTGCTCCAACCAAAATACATAGGGTGTCTGAATGGATAAGAAAACAAGACCCTTGCACATACTGTATACAAGAGACTCACTTCAGATCAAAAGACACGCACAGGCTGAAAGTAAAGGGATGGAATAAGATATTTCATGCAAATGGAAATAAGAAGAAAGCTGGAGAAGCAATACTTATATCTGACAAAATAGACTTTAAAATGAAGAATATAATACAAGACAAAGAAAGCCACTATAATAAAGGGATCAATCCAACAAGAGACCATAACCCCAGTAAACATATATGCACCCAACATAGGAGCACCTAAATATATAAAACAGATATTGACCAAAATAAAGACAGAAATCAGCAGTAACACTATCATAGTAGGGGACTTTAACACACCACTGACAACAAAGGGCAGATCCTCTAGACAGAAAATCAATATGGAAACAGCAGCCTTAAATGACACATTGGACCAGTGGATTTAATTGATATTTTTAGAGCATTTCACCTCAAAGCTGCAGAGTATACATTCTTCTCGAGCACACATGGAACATTTTCCAAGATACACTACATTTTATGCCACAAAACAAGTCTCAATAGATTTAACAAAACTGAAATCATATCAAGTGTCTTCTCTGACCACAGTGCTATGAAATTAGAAATTAATTATAAGAAAAAACTGGAAAACACACAAATAGTGGAGGCTGAATAACATTTTACTAAATAATGAAAGGGTTAAAAATAAGATAAAGGAAGAAGTCAAAAGATACCTCAAGACAAATGAAAATGAAAACACAATGACAGAAAAACTATGGGATGAAGCAAAAGCAGACTTAAGAGGGAAATTCATAGCAATGCGGGCCTACCTAAAGTAACAAGAAAAATCTCAAATCAACAGATTATCTTTATACCTAAGGGAACTGGAAAAGAACAGCAAAATAAGCCCAAAGGGAGTAAAAGGAAGAAGATAATAAAGATCAGAGTAGAAATAAATGAAATGGAGACCAAAAAAAAAAAAATAATAATAAATAAAAAAAATACAATCACTGAAACCAAGAGCTGTTTTTTCTGAGTAGATAAATAAAGTCAACAAAACTTTAGCGAGTATCATCAAAAAAAAAAAAAGGAGAGAGAGAGGGAGAGAGGGAGAGAGGGAGAGAGGGAGAGAGGGAGAGAGAGAGAGAGAGAGAGAGAGAGAGAGAGAACCCAGATTAATAAAATCAGAAATGAAATAGGAGAAGTGACAACAGACACCACAGAAATACAAAAAATAAAAATAAAAAATAAGAAAATACTATAAGCAACTATACGTCAACAAATTAGACAACCTGGAAGAAATGGATAAATTTCTAGAAGCATACAACCTTCCAAATCTAACTCAAGAAGAAATGGAAACTCTTAATAGACTGATTATTACCAGTGAAATTGAATCAGTAATTAACAAGCTTCCAACAAACAAAAGTCCTGGACCAGATGGCTTTACAGGTGAATTTTACAAAATATTCAAAAATGTTCTCCTCAAACAATTCCAAAAAATCTAGAAGGAGGGAAAGCTCCCAAACACTTTTTACGAGGCCACTATCACCCTGATCCAAAAATCAGACAAAGACATTACAAAAAAAGAAAACTACAGGTAGATCAGAGATGGAAAAATCCTCAACAAAATATTAGCAAACAGAATTTAGCAATACATTAACAAGATCATACACTACAATCAAGTAGGATTTATTCCTGGTATGCAAGTTTGGTTCATTATTTACAAATCAATTAATGTGGTACACTACATTAATAAAATGAGAAATAAAAATCATGTGGTAATATCAGTAGATGTGGAAAAAGCATTCCACATCTATGATAAAAACTTTAAAAAGAGGGAATAGAGGGATTATATCACAACATAATAGAGGTTATATATGATAAACGCACAGCTAACATCATACTCAATGGAGAAAAGCTCAAACGATTCCCCTTAAGATCAGGAACAATACAAGGTTGCCCACTTTCTCCACTTGTATTCAACATAATTCTGGACGTTCTAGACACAGCAATCAGACAAGAAAAAGAAATAAAAAGCATCCAAATTGGAAAGGAGGAAATAAAATTGTCAGTATGTTCAGATGACACGATACTATATAGAGAGAACCTCAAACACTCCACCAAAAAAAAAAAAAAAAAACTATTAGCACTGATATATGAATTTAGTAAAGTAGTAGGATACAAAATTAATATTCAGAAATCAGTTGCATTTGTATACACCAATAAACTGTCAGACGGAGAAATTAATAAAACAGTCCCATTTACAATTGCTTTAAAAACTATAAAATACTTAGAAATAAATTTAACCAAATAAGTAAAAGACCTCTACTCAGAAAATTATGACACTAAAAAGAGAAATTAAAGAAAATACAAATAAATGGAAACACATCCCATGCTCATGGTTAGAAAGAATTAATATAGTTAAAATGTGCACACGCCTAAGGCACTATATAGATTCAACTCAATTCCTATCAAACTACCAATGATATTTTTCACAGAAATAGAACATACAATCCTAAAATTGATATAGAACCATAAAATACCCCAAATAGCCATGACAATTTTGAGAAATACGAATTAAATGGGAGGTATCAAGATACCTGACATCAAATCATACTACAAGGCTATAATAATCAAAACAGCATGGTACTGGCTTAAAAAAAAAAAACACAACACAAAACAAAACAAAACAAAACAAAAAAAACAGACACATAGATCAATGGAACAGAACAGAGAGCCCAGAAATAAATCCATGCCTACATAGTAATTTAGTCTATGACAATGGAAGCAAGAATTTACATTTGGGTAAAGACAGTCTATTCAATAAATGGTGCAGGGAAACCTGGACAGACACATGCAAAAAAAATGAAGTTGGACTACCTCAATACACCATATTAAAGAATAAATTCAAAATGGATTAAAGACTCAGAAACCATAAAGCTCTTAGAAAAAAATATAAGAAGTAAATTTTCAGGCATTACCCTTAGTAATATTTGTACTGCTAATTCTCCTTGGGTAAGGGAAGTAAGAGAAGAAAATAAACATATGGAATTACATCAAACTAAAAAGTGTTTTCACAGCAAAGGAAAACATCAATAAAACTAAAATGCATCCTACTGAATGGGAGAAGATATTTGTTAATGATACATCTTATAATGGGTCAATATCCAAAATTTATAAAAAACTCATTCACCTCAACACCAACAACAACAAAAAAACAACCCAATTAAAAAATGGGAAGAGGATATAGAGAGACATTTTTCTAAAGCGGACATACAGATAGCAAATAGACATATAGAATAATGTTAAACCTCACTAATCATTAGAGAAATGCAAATAAAAACCATGATGGGCTACCTCACTCTAGTCAGAATGGCAACAAATCAACAAACAACAATTGCCTACAAGGATGTGGAGAAAAGGGGTCCCTTGTGCACTACTGGTGGGATTGCAGATTGGTTCAGCCACTATGGAAATCAGTATGGAGGAATCTAAAAAAACTGGGAATGGAACTACCTTAAGACCCAGGAATTCCACTCCTAGGTATCTATCCAGAGAAATCCAAAACACTACATTACTTAGAAAAAATGTATGCACCCCTATGTTTATTGCAGCATTATTCACAATAGCCAGGTTATGGAAACAACTGAAAATGCCCATTGGAAAATGATTGGATTAAAAACCGGTGGTACATTTATGCAATGGAGTATTACTCTGTCATAAAGAAGAATGTAACCTTAACATTTACAACGATATGGATAGACCTAGAGAACATTATGTCAAGTGAAATAAGTCAGACGGAGAAAGATAAATACCATATGATAAATACCTCTCTTATATGTGTGGAATCTAAAGAATAGAATAAATCAACAAACTAATCGGAAATAGTCTCAGAGATATAGAGGAAAAACTGAGGGTTGCTAGATGGGAGGAGGGTGGGCATGGGGGAGAAGGTGATGGGATTAGAAAGCACAATTGGTAACACAGGAATGCCACAATCAATAATGTAAAGATTTTAATCAATAATGTAAAGATTTTATAGGGTATCCAATCGGCATTTGTCTTATTAGGGAGACTACTTCATGGACAGTGTAGGTGCCTGACCAGTGCACTGTACACCTGAAGCTGAAGCTGGATAATAATGGATGTCAACTATAATTTAAGATATATATATATACACACACATACACACACACACACACACACATATACATATATACATACATATATATAGATATATGTATATGTGTATATATATGTATATGTATGTATATATATACATATATATATATATTATATATATAGTCACAGGATGTGGAGTACAGCATAAGGAATAGAGACAGTAGAAATGTAACGGTTGTACGCGATATCAGAGGGGTAGTATATTGGGGGAAGAGGGTTATCACATTGTGAGGGGTATACATGTCTAACTATTATTTTATAAATCTAAAACTAATAAATAAATGAACAAACAAACAAAAAACTAGAAATCAACAACAGAGGAAAAACAGTTAAACTCACATTATATGTAAATTAAACACAATCTTGAATAACCAACAAGCAGAAGAAGAAATAAAATAAAAATAAAAATAAATTAGCAAACACTTTGATAGAAATATAAACAAAATAAAAACCTACCAAACTTATGTGATGCAGAAAAAATAAAATAAAAAACTGTACTAAGAGAATTTATTGCAATTAATGTCCTCATTTAAAAAGAAAGAAACACCTCAAATAAACAAGTAACTTTACACTTCAAGGAGGCAGATAGAGAAGAACAAATCAAGGCCAAAGTTAGCAGAAGAAAGGATATAATGATGATCAAATCACAAATAAACAAAATAGAAAATAGAAAAACAATAGAAAAATAAACAAAACTGAGTTATTCTATTAGAAAAGATACTCAACATCAAGAAACTCTTAGTTATCCAAACTAACGAAAAAAGAGAGAACTCAAAGTAAGTAATGAAAGAGGAGACATTACAATTGATAACACATAAATGCTAAGCACTATACAAAACTACTATGGACAATTACACACCAACAAAATAGATAACCTATGAAAAATTGTATGAATGACCAGAAACGTATACCCTACCCAAGACTAAATCATGAATAGAAAGTTTGAATAGACTTATAACTAGTATGGCCAATGAATCCGTAATTAAAACTTCCCAAGAAAGGAAAGGCCAGGACAGGAGATGGTTCCACTGGTGAATTTTACCAGATATTTAAATTAGAATTAAGGCCGATCCTTTCTTAAACTCTTTCATACAATGGGGAGAGGGGGACATTTGCAAAATCATTTCATGAGGGCAGCACTGCCCAGTCAGTAAAGCGAGACATGGACACTGCAAAAAAAAACAAAAAAAAAACAACAAAAAATGAAAAACACAAAAAAACTGCAGGCCAAAATCATGACAAATTTAAATGCAAAAATCCTCAACAGGATACTAGCAAACTGAATTCAACAGCATATTAAAAGGATCATACACCATGACAAAGTTGATTTATCTCTGTGATGCAAGGGTGGTTCAACATATGCAAATCAACTAATATTCGGTTGGTGCAAAAGTAATTGCAGTTTTAGCAATTAATTTTAACCTTTTAAGTCTCAATTACATTTGCAGCAACTTATACAGTACAGCACATTAACAGAATGAAGAATTGAAAACATGTCCATTCAACAGATACAGAAAAAAGTCAAAAATAAAATTCAACACTCTTTTGTGATAAAAGAAATATACATATATCAAACTTGTTATAGAAGGAATGTACCTCAACATAATAAAGGTCAAAAGCCCACAGCTATAATCATACTTAATGGTGAAAACCTGAAAGTTTTTCCTAAGATCAGGAAACAGGCAAGGATATCCACTCTTTCCACTTCTATTCATCATAGTACTAGAAGTACCATGATTCCCCGAAAATAAGACTGAGCTGGACCATCAGCTCTATGCATCTTTTGGAGAAAAAATTAATACAAGACCCAGTCTTATTTTACTATAAGTAAAATACATACTTATATAGTATAATATAAGACCGAATCTTTAATATATAATATGATAAGATATGATATGATATGATAATGTAATATAATACCAGGTCTTATATTAATTTTTGCTCTAAAAGACACATTAGAACTGATGGTCTGACTAGGTCTTATTTTCAGGGAAACACGGTAGTAGCTAGAGCTATTAGGTAAAGAAAAAGAAGTAGAACCGTCTATACTGTAAAGGCAGAAGTAAAATTTATTGACAGGATCTTTCATATCAAAACAAAATCCAAAGAAGCTACACAAATACTGTTTGAGGCTACTCAATAAATTTAGCAAAGATACAGGATATAAAATCAACATACAAAAATCAGCAGCATTTCTATAAAGTATCAATGAACTATTTGAAAAGGACGTCAAATAAAAATCCCATTTATAATAACATCAAGAAGAATACTCAGAAATACACTTAACCAAGGACATAAATAACTTGTACACTGAAAACCACAAAGTATTGATAAAAGAAATTATCAAAGACATATGTGTCTGCACTCCCATATTCATTACAGCATTATTCACAACAACCAAGACAGAGAAACAATCTAAGTATTCATCAATGGATGTATAGAGAAAGAAAATATTACACACACACACAGGAATGTTTTTCAGCCATAAAAGGGGAGAAATCCTGCTAATTACAACAACAAGGATGGACCTTGAAGGCATTATGATAAGTGAAATAAGTCAGACAGAAAAATACAAATACTATATGTTCTGACCTGTATATAGAATCTAAACTCTATTCATAGAAGCAGAACAAAACGGCAGTTGCCAGGATGGCTATTCAAAGGTATAAAGTTGCAGTAATGAAACCTGATTAAGTTCTAGATATCTGTATGACATTGTCTTTATAGTTAACAAATACTGAACTGTGCCCTTAAGCATTTGTTGGAGGTAGATCTTATGTTAAATGTCCTTACCACACACACACAAAAGCTTTCTTCAGTGACACTCAAATAACTCCCTATTTTCTCCTACTTGTGCAAATGAAAATGAAACATATTTTATTTTAAAAGAATGCATTAGAATATTACAGTTCAGTAATATCATTTGGATGAAATACAAGATTCACTATCTATTCTTGTTCAACCTGTTTGAAAAATACACACAATACAAGATGTCAACAATAATTATTGAAACCAATGAATGATATTCATGCCATGGGATAATTAGATAACTAAACAGGAGCATGACTATACTGTGGTTAAAGGTCAATTATAGCACTGGGACTGCTGCTTTATGTCAAGCTGTAACAAGCAATCAGGAAGGTAGACATTGATGAGGGCTGCTCAGAGAGAGATTAGCAATGACATTTCAATGTGCTTGATTCAAACAGCTCCCATTTCTAAGTTCGATGATCTTATGAATTTGCATAAGCAAGCTAGGATAATAAGTAGAATTTGTAATCCTGTAACTATAGTCTTAAGTCATGTTTCATTGCATTCATCTTATTTTTATATAACAGTAAATAGCATATCTTAGATATGATGAATGAAGACCAAATTAACTTCATAAATTTTGAAATAAATTTATCCTTATGAAGAATACTGGGAATTTTTAATAGTAAGAATAAATTTAACAGTAACTTCTAAAATATATCCATTCCAATTACAACTTTCGTTAAAAATAAAACTTAAATAACATGACATATTACACACATGTGTATGATACTCATACACACATATATAATAACAACTATTTTAAAATAAATTTTAAAATATAAACATATATTTTCCACTATTTAAAATTATTCAACCCATTCATCTCTGGCAAGATTTATACACATTAATATTACGTCTAGGACACTAGACAGACAGCTTTATGAAATATATGACTAAGTGGTTATATCAGTATTTTAAAAATTCATAAGTGATTGTCATATGCCACAAAATTTGAGAACCAACATTCTACAACATATAAATCACTTCGAGGATTACAGAATAAACAGCTACCACGTATTCTTCTACAAATCTCTTCCCTAATTATTTCTGCCTTCAAAGAGAGATTGTGGGTTTAAAACAGATATACTTGTGTGCCAAATTAGTGTGCATGTCTACATTTTATAAAGTAACTGTGCTACAGTAAGCTTATGTTGTATTTGAAGGGAGTGGAGTGATCAATAAACAATGAGGTTAGTCTGTAAACGGTTTCTTGAACTAAACTAAGGCAACTTTTTTTCATGGAGCAATAGGGTATATCTTGATAAAGAGGAAGTGAGATGCAGGATGTTACTGAAGGCATGCTGACATATTTAACACATTGGTAGTATAGCAACAGCTTGTCAAATTGTCAGAACTCCCATTATTAGAATTCACAACTAAAGGTTCCTGAAGTTCTAAAAAGGTCATGGTTCTGGGCACAGGGTGGGCCACTGAATAATGTATACCAATTTTACAATTTCAAGAGGAGAAACAAATATGGGTAAAATGGCGTTTTCCTCCCCTTATTTATTCTCAAAATATTAGTTTCAGTTTAATGCATGCTTGCATGGATGGACGGTTGGATTTTGAATTTTATGGCTCCTATTAACAAGAACCTGCTGGAATTCAAACAGAATATAAAACCAAATGACACCTATATTACCCAACCAGCCTCCAGCTCACACCGTTTTAAAAAGTGAGTGTATCGATACAATTGATGCAATCGTTCAGTGGTCCTTTTTTCTCCAACACGCTGTGACAAATTTCACAAAGATTTAGAGTTACAGGTCCCAAACCCTGTGTAATTTACTTTACTCTCATGTATTTTTCAGAACAAACACTATAATTACTATCTGTGGTTCAAATACAATAAAATGAATAGAGGCCTAGAAAAAAACATTCCTTATACATTTTCTTTCTAAAAAATTGTCTATTGTCCTTTATACTGCAGAGTTTTCATAATGCTTCAGAGAAACTTTAAAAGTTTGCTTTAATCAATGTTCATTTATTAAATTAGTAATCATTAATTTTTATATTTAACTATGAAATGTATATGTTAGTTATGAGAAAATAATGCAGCTTTTACCACTTTTTTGTGGAAGCACATTATTCTACTGCAATGTACTTTGAAACATGTTTTAGTTTTTAAAATTACTTTATTAACACACATATATAGTGTTATATTTATAAACAGATGTATATAATTGTAATTTTACCATCACTATTTTTCTGTACATATCTTGATTGTTAATTAACATCCCAAGAGTCCATTATAGTCTCTTCAGAAAAGGATCTTGTTTGCATCTTTATCTGTAAAGCATGCTCGCTTGCCTTAGTGTACATTACCCTCACCACTCCCCTCTTACTTTCTGATACCTTCTCTTGGGTATCCAAGTGTGTTCTCTATTCTCTGTGTTAGGCTTACATTTTCAATTGCTTGGTGATATTTTTGCATAAAGATTTTCCAGAGTAAGTATATTTCAGACAAGTGAGACAGAAAGGGCAAAAATGATAAGGTTTCAGGTTGTAAATCTAGAAATTTTATAGTTGACTCTACAGTGATGGATGTTCAGAGGACTGTTCCTGAGATGATCACTTCAGTGTTGGATCTATAAATAATTTTAAGGATGGTGACATCATTATGACAGGGATATGTCAAAAAAAAGTGCATTTACCAGGACGAAACACATGTTCTTTCCGATAATAATTATGCATTTAGTCTACCTTCCTATTTTACAAGAAGTGAGATGAACATACAAGGACCACTGTTTTAGCCTATCCCTGTTATATAATGCAAAATTATGAAATTTCTATTGAAGGACTATTACATTACTTTATACAGGAACTGTTTATACCAGCATGTTTTACAAAAATATTTACTTTAAAACATCCCTGTCTCATAATTTTAGTATGGTGCTCTAACCAACTGAGCTAACTGGCCACCCCCAGCTGTCTCATAATTTTATATGTTGGAACTTCGTTCTTTTCAAATTCACTGTGACATAAAAATGCTTATGTTTTAATTTCACTTTCTGTGCTAACTGTCTTCTCAATCTGGAATTCTTTTCCCCACATATCTTCTGTCAACTCCCTTTCCAACCTCAAATTTTTTCAGATACCACCTTGAAAAGATGAGGCTAACCCTGGTAATCTTATTTAACATATAGACTTGTCCACCAGAATCATTATATTCTCTATTTTTTAAATATAAATAGTGCCACCTATCATACTATGTAATTCATTTTTATGTTATAGTCTTTGTTTGTCCTTTTCTATCCACTGGAATGTAAACAGCATGAGGAAAAATATGTTTGTCTGCTTTGTTCTCTGACATATCTCATCATCCTAATGCAGCACCAGCATCAGAATAAGTACTTGGTATATATTTGTTGAATAAATGTATGCAGGTGTGTCACATTGGCTTAGGAGCAAAAAAAGGAGGGTTCTAGGTGCCACAACATCATTATATTCATTGTTTTTATTAGCACTAAATGCATGCAGGTAAAGTTCTTTGATGACCATATTTTTATTACAAAGACATGGATGACTCCGAGACAAAGCCATCTTGTCTCAGTGTAAATGGGGGTGGGTGGGGAGCGGGGCTATTGCTCAGTAAGTTGAATTTAATTCCTTTTGGAAGTAATGAAACTGTATAACACTAATAGGAGACATACATAAACATGACAGGAATTTTAGATATTACTGGAAATCATTTAAGATGAAACAGTAGCACATTCAAAACCATGTATATATGAACTAGAATTGCAATATGTTCAATCAATGTATATGTATACAAATACCTTGACAGAGACAAGAAGGGGGTGAAATAAGAGCCTGCTTCCAAAGAGATTGATTTATTGTTTTTGTGTGCCAAAACTGAAATACTACTATTTAAAATTTATTTTCCAATTATCTCTAACGTAAAAGACTTACACCTGAATGGAAATTCATAAATTTAAGTCTTATTGTATTTGAAGAATTTAGATTAGGAATCAGAAGAGCTAATGTCATCTGAGGCACCTAGTGAACATGTTTTAGTTTTATAATGAGACTAAGCTTTAAGCACAGAAAGTAGTTCAGAATACAAGCTATCCTTATTATGAATAACAGTAGAATTTTAAATGTCCATTCTCCAGTTAAGATGGCCATTTCACAAAGCATTAAGATCTCACTGATCTCTGCTCTAGACCACTGAAGTCTTATGAATAAGTGATTTATTACAGATCAAAAGCATTCACCATTGTTTGAAATTAGATGTCTCTAAAATAAATTATATAATGATAAATGATTCATATTTAGTTGAAAATATTAGGTAGGGTTAATTTCCAGTCTTTTTTAGTGCATGTTCAAACCCTCATTTTTTGTTTTTTGCTAATGTTTCCTGACACGTCATACTTTGTTGATTATGAGAAGCTAAAGTTTCTGTAGTCTCAACAGGTACTGACAAGGGACTTAATTACCATTGCAATCTGGATTAATTTAATGCCATTCAAATGAGCATTGATTGGCATTAAGATTATAATTAGGACATTATTCAAAACATACCCAGCTTCAAATATTTCCTTGGTTTATCTGCCCTGTATTTAACCTTCTCATGAAATTAGACAAATTGAAATAAAAAATAAGCACTTGTTTACGTAAAGGTAGATATTTTTATAATCTTTATTCTGTAGCAGATTGTAAAGAAGAAAATTCAAAAGAGTTATGTAATTTTCTTAAAGGGAGTGAATCAATAATCACCACCTTTGTGTAAACCAGCAGAATTTGATAAGAACCATGGCTGTTATAGGTCTGCAAATTAAGTTAAACACATACCATAAAACTAAATTTCTGTCAATCTTGTCCTGACTACAATATCATTTCAGAGAAACACTTATAAACTTGGTTATAATGGTCAAAAATATATCTGAACTAGCAGGACTAAGAGGTGGACAACTTCCTGTCTACCTTTCCAGACTTTTTCTGCTTGTTAAGTTCAGAAGAAAAAAAAATCTGGATATGTGGAATATTCATTAAAATATTGTATCATGGCTCCATCTAACCCATTTTCTATCCCTGACATTTTATGTGAGGAAGATGTGTTGATAAATTTGGCAATACCTTTCCAGATATCAGTGCAGTATATCTGATTATAGTTATGGCACTGGTAAATCTAACTTTATCTCCATTATCTATTATGAACTGTAATAGCTATTGTGCTGTGTTTCCAAATATTTTCATCTGTCTGCCTTCCTATTCAATGGCATTTTACCATTTATTTCTCTGTATTTGCTTTGGCCATCTGACTGGTTGAGGTCAATTAATTGTAAGAGGCAGTGGTATGAGTCACTGCCAGACAGGAGAATTTAACTGCCAATAGAGGAGTCTAGTGCAATCTCTTTAGCTCTGCCATAGTGACATGCAAATGTCAACTTAGTGGCCTTTCTAATCAACTGGATCCCTGGAGTGAGGGAATATGGAATATAGCCTGCAGTTTGTTTGAAATGTACATGTTAAGAAGAGGGAGACATTAATTCTTGTTGTGTAAGATCACTTTAATTCAAAGATTGACTTTATACCTTCATGTAACCTAATCTTATACGTGAAATACTTTTACAACTCTTTTAAAGGACCATCTATGTATATGCCTCCCATTGTTCTAGGCACACTGAATACACCTATGAGCGTGACTGACATACTTCATGAAATAAGGGTTAAGATGATAAACACAAAAAATAGTTATATATTTTCAATGACATATAAGTACTAAGAAGGAAATAAAGCAGGGTAATTATAAGGAGCAAGTAAAGGACATGTCTGAAATAGTGACATTTGAACTGAGAAGATAAACAAAGAGGTAACACTATTAAAATCTGGAGAAAGTCCATGTTAGATATAAGAAAACTGTTTCCAACAACGACCATCATTTAAATTGAGGAGACAGAACAAAGTCCTATATGTCTTGAGATGACAGAGAGAGGAGTCTGAAATTAGACTGGGGTGAGAAATGGGAACAGGTGGTATATAACACAGAAAGATGTTTGCTATAGCAGTTTATTAAAATGTTAAAATGAACAAGGGAGGGATCTGATCAAATCTACATTTTGAGGAGATTACATGCCACACTGCAAAAAACTAACTTTGGCTGGGTAAAAATAGAAGGGGGAAGAACAGTTAGGACCTTCCATCAGGATGCAATGCGTAAGAGGCTATTGACACTAAGTAGATTTTTATGATGGGAAATAGTAGAAAAAAAATAGGAAGAATCTGAGCTATATTTGAAGGTAGCAAAGAAAGTACATTCCATTGCTTGGAAAATGTGGTGTTAAGAAACAGAGATAGAAGGATCAACCTTAGGGTTTTTGCCTAATCAAATGTGTGTATGGTGGTGTAAAGGGAAGTAAGGTGGAAATTTGCTATTATACATTTCCTCAAAAAATTGTGTTCTTTACATTTTAATTATAATAGATATATTCATTTTTAGGACAGGAAAAATGGTATCACTTTTCTCCTTCTAAGTACATATCAGATACCTCTGGTAGCACAATCCATGAAAGGTCTACTGAAGAAATACCATGCTGCTAGAATGTTTTTAATATACTAAGGACTAACATAAACTAACAGCATTTATGAGATGCATCAATATGATAACTATAAATGCATTTAAATATACACCATTAAGAGTAATGTTAAAATTTAATAACACTACTATTAAAATATTCAGTAATATGAATAATTATCAATTAAATATTAATTTATTTTAGGTCAAATTCTTTTGAATACTTTTATATACTTTATTTTACTAGCCTTTCAAATCTACCACTAGGTTGGGATGATTAGCTTCATACGACAGTTGAGAAAAGACCATCAGAGAATTTTAAATGACTTGCTAATAAACAATAGGTTGGTGGCAGACAAACTTTAAAAATTAAAAAGTGGTGACTACTAAACTAGTATATTTGTTTGGTAGCATAATGCACTGTAGTTTACTAAAATTTCTTCCATGGGAACTCATCACACATTTGAGAACAGAAAGCAGGGTTAAAAGGAAAGAAAGATGAGTCCCATCTATCAAAAAAGTGTCCCATTTGATTTCTTATTTGCAGATAAAACTGTACAGGTACCATAATTCTAGAAGTTAAATAGATATCAAAATCTCAGAGGAGAAAGAAAATGACCAGAAATGTATCATGAAGGTGTTTTTAGAGGCTATTTGACAATGTGACACTCCTTAACATTTTTATTTTACTGAAATCAGACATAGCACGTTGAAAAATAGCTCTTAATTTTGATTTTTATTATTATTATTATTTTTTAAACTGAATACGTTACCCAGAGTAGTCTGCACACAGTAAGAAGTTATCTCACTTTATTTATACTTGGGTGGAGGGTGAGGAAGGTTTTATGTGAGGTAAAATAGAAAGACGAAATGGTTTCCCATCTATTCCTAATTCGCCCAAACAAAGGATTTGGAGGTTTTCTCAATCCCAAATCCTTAAAACAATTATTTCCATGACTTGCTTCATTGAATCACAGTTCAATATATCTAAAGACCTTAAAGCACCATTTCCCAGGATAATATGTATATGTTATATGTATATTTGCGAATATTTACAAATATGTATATGCAAATATGTATATTTGCAAATGGTAACAATACTGGTCATAGCCTTTGAGGTATCACAGCCATCAGAAAACAGAAATATTACCATGCCAAATGTCTGTTCAGCATCTAATCTTTATTGAAGGCAAGACAATATTTTTGTCAAGCTGATTTAAAATTAAATTTCTATCAGTTACTACCAAAGAGTTCTGACTACTTCAGGAGACTTAAATAGAACAAGTATTTTTATTTCCAACAGCAAAAGGTCTATTGTCCAGGAAGTCAAGTGGACTATCATTAACCTTTAGAACTTAATATTAAATATATGATTGTAAATAAAAGTACTTGAACAAAAGTAAATTTGATTATGTAACCTAGAATCAGGAGCTCCTGATCAAACACTTAACTCTATGATTCAACCTGAGTAATATTTTCATTTATTTATTTATTTATTAATTATTTATGTTCAGTGGGGCTATTCAATTGCTCCAAGGAACCTTGATTGAGAAGATCAGTCATTTCTCGAAATTGCAGTGGCAATACTATTAAAAATAACGTGACAGTGCACATGATCATTCTGTTGCTTTGGCCACTTTATCTACCTTTCTTGACCTTCATTCAATTCCAATGACGCTAGTTTTACCAAAATTTTAAATCTGGTAGTACCTTGGTCTTTTAAATTTCCATTACAAACTTCAAAATCAGACTGTAAATTTCCCCCTTAAAAAAAAAAAAAATCACCATCTGATGATTTGAGCTTTTATTGAATCTGTAAATCAATAAAGTGTTTGAAAAATTAAGCAAAATAATTAATTAAATAACTATTTAATCATATTATGCCTTCAATGCTTAAACATGGCATATTTCTTTAGATTTTTAAATGTTTTATATATAGTTTTTTAATGCACATTCTTATTTGACATCGGAATTATTTAAATTATCTTGCTTAATTGCAAATATTTGGTGATTTTCAGTTATCTTTATGTTATTTATTTATAGTTTAAATCCATTGTGATCAGAAGATATGCTGTATGAAGGCAATTTGTTGAGTTTTTCTTTTATTTTCCATACCTAGCGTATGATCGATTTTAATAAGTAAAGGAAGAGCTTTCTGCATGCTTTTAATGTAATGTTCAAAATCTGTAAACTAAGTAAATTTATTAGTCATGATTTCAAATAGTATATATTAATATTTTTTCTGCTGGATTTCAGTTACTAATAAAAGCAGGTTCAAATTTAAAATTATGTGTCATTTTTAGATGTCCCATTTTAACACTTACAATATCTTTGTTCATTTTACAGAATTCCTGTCTTATTAGGAGCATCAAATATTAAAAATGGCATGGACTTCTGCTGATTCAATCTTAAATCATTATCTCTTTTCCCCAAAATAATACATTTGTTCTTAAGATATATGTGTTTGTTATTAACAGAATCATAGAACACTTCCATTCATTAGTGTTTACAATATAAAATGTCACAATATATATATTTTCTTTCCTTTCAGTTTTAATATGTGTTCTTATATTTATAGCATTTCTTGTAACCAGTATACAGTTAGGTGAGGTTTTTTGTTTGTTTGTTTTTGTTTTTTAATCACATTTGGGAATTGCTGACTTTTGTAAAAATGTCTGTCTTTAGATAATTTTAGACTTACAGAAGAAATGGAAATAAAGAGAGTTGTTGTTTTCCTTTCCTGTTTCCCCTCATATATATATTGTACATTTCTCAAAGAAATGGCTAGAAAGCCAGCTCACCAAGGAAATTATCTTTCCTGTCATGAACCTTAGTTTCTCTACACATTGTTTCTTTCATAGTCCACTAATGTCTGAAAAAATGTGACATATTTCAATATTTTCATTTATTTCTATTATAGCTATTGAAGAAGGAACTATGGCCTGTTGCCTATGACACCCTATCAGAAAACAAAATTTATTCAAATTTAAACTAATTGTGATTAAAAAACATTTTTATATTATCTAATAATTAAGTAATAGTATAGGGGAAACATCAGATTTTTTTCATATATTTCCCAATATATAATTCAAAGGATAGATTATTTTAGATGATTAAGTCTACTAATGTACTTCTCAAAGATGCCTACTGACTTTCTATTAGTTGGTATATATTGAAGTGTTATTTCCAGCTGTGAGTGTAGATTTATATGTAGTTATTTTCTCACTCCTTTATTAGGTTTCCCTAGCAATCAATGGCTGGATATGAAACATAGATTGACAAGGATAGGAATGCTTTTGTAACCATCAAACAAACCAAACTCGATTAGTTTCCATAGTGATGGCAAGGAGTAAATAGAGGAAGTTATTCCTAATTTAATAAGATTTCTTGTCTGTTCTAAATATCCTATATATGTTAAGTCCCTCCCATGTTTCTTCACATTCTGCAAGATGTCTTAAATTCTATTGAAAGTTTTGTTCATTTATATTCAATATATTGCATTTTTAATGTGAAGATACCACTAATATCAAAGCAATTTAGTTTTTGGTAACAAGATGGGTTGTAAATAGTTGTGGGTGGAAAGAGTGGGCAGAAGACAGAGATAGAGTTTGAAAGTAAGGGGAAAGAAAAACCCATAAAAGAGACTGGCTCTAGAGCAAAACTTCCTCATTGTCCAAAGTGATAGCAACCTGGCTCTTATTGGAAAACTCATCTGCCATTAGCTAAATTTGCAATTGTTCTAAAATACTTAAGCTACCTGGGATGATAAATGTAAAATATTAACAAGAAATCCAAAGCATAATAACAGATAAAAGCTTTACTATCAATGATTTTAGGACAAATGGAAACAATTTTATAACAAGCACAAAATATTAGTACAAAGCCAGATATGCTTCGTGTTACAGAGGTTTCTAGATGCTTTGAATATATGATGAAATAAGTGAATTTGCTGAAGTGAGGTAGTATTAATCATGAAAAATAAAGGAAGAAATGAAACTGACAGTGAAAAAAATTCCTAACCTGAAATGTTAAATAACTCTTTATTCTTGATAGAATTTTGTGTTGTGTTTCTGCTTTATTTTTCCCTAAAATAGTACACTGTTACCATAAACTACAATAAACATTTTTTAAATTATAGCTTTTTTACATTGCAAAAATTTTTGCATGTGAACAATTTTATACTTCAAATTAAATGGATCAAAAGTCTCTATGAAGAGATTTAGTAGCGAAATTGCTGTCACCTTAAAAATAACTTGATATTCATTAATGCCAATTTTAAGTCATTTGCTTTCTCAGCTGGCTTTCTTTTTCTTTTCTGTTAAATCACAACTAGTTGAGCCACACTGTGATCTTCTCATTAACACTTCAGAAACATATAATTAGCACATTATTTATTCCTTTTTATCTAATTGCCTATGCAAAGAGATTAACACTTTATATTCTGTTGTAGTAACCAAAGATTGTTAAACATGTGCTTTTTGACTTTTCTATTTTTTAGGATAGCAGCTTATCTGGGGGGAATCGATATACCAAATTTGATTTGTAGCTGTATGGACTTTCCATACAGCTTTTTATATACTTTCTAAAATTATATATACTTTCTAAAATTATATATTTGTAAATCCGTTTCTCTCTCTCTCTCTCTCTCTCTCTCTCTCTCTCTCTTCTCATTTATTAAATTGTTGCCTTCAAAAGCTTAACTTCGCTAGCTATTAAGAAAATGCAAACCAAAATCACAATGAGATGTCACCTCACACCTGTTAGAATAGCTATTATCAATAAAAAAATAGCAGCTGTTGAAGAGGATGTGGAGAAAATGGAACCCTTCTACACTGACCATGGAAATGGAGGTTGGTACAACCTCTGTGGAAAACAGTATGAAGGTTCCTCAGAAAATTGAGAATAGAGGTACCATATGACCCAGCAATTCCTCTTCTGGGTATGTAACTCCAATTTGCAGAAGACCCTGTTTACACATCAATATATAAGGATAAGCCTTTGAACTAATTGTTCCATCAACTACACTTTCATAAACACCTGAGTGTATTTTTGGAAATTTGGAATATATTTATTTTTATATAAAGAAAGTTGCATAGAATAACATCTTATTTTACTTAAATTTAAGGCATAATTCAAATATCTTTTCAATTATCACTATATGAGTGTTTTTCTGTATTTAGCACTAATACTGAAGACATATCCCTCTTATGTTATGCATATCTTCCCATTAACAATTTTTACTATTGTTAGTTTTTAACAAAAAAAAGTAATTTAAAATTTTTTTTCTGTGTATTTTACAAGGAGTATGTCAATATAAATAAAAAAAAATGTAAGGAAAGAAGGAGACAATCTGCAAAATAATTGAAAGGTATTGTTTTTATTTAGAGAACACTTTGAAAGAATGGATTCCATAAAGACTACTTTGGTTTATATGAAAGGGGTGGTTTTATGATTCTTTCTTGGAATATCTGTTAAAATAGATAGAACTTAGTTCTCTTTCTGGCTATCCTTTATTCACAAGATCAATGAGACAGACAGAGAAAGATGAAAGAGAAGGAAAATAAAAGTGAGGCCTATATTTTAAAAATAGCAATATTTTCTAAGAAAAAAATTGCCTTCATCTAAGTGAAACTGGTCTTCAAGAGACACTTGTTTCTACTCTATTAAATAATAGCTCCTAGAGATCATGGATTTAGTGTATTTAACTTTCATCTTTGTTTTTAGCAGCAATAACATATTCCAAGTTAATGGCATATTCTAAGTTAAATAAATTTTCATATACCATAATCTAGAGAGAATAAAATGTTGTGTGTGTGTGTGTGTGTGTGTGTGTGTGTGTGTGTGTGTGTGTGTGTGTGTCAGTGTCTGTGTAGAGAAGAAGAAAGCGAAACGCTTTGGGGGTAAAATTTTCTAATTCTCTATTTCTGGTTCAGATAAAAAAAGTAACTAAGGAATTTTGGATAATATAAGGAAAGATAAGAATGAAGATGAGGATATTTCAGTGTTTGATATTGTTGTGGCCTCCCTGTCCCTAGCAAATTTTGGCTATTTTCTTTGGAACATTCACTTAGGAATATATTCTAGACAAAAATTATACAGTTTCAGAAAATTTTGTGTGATAGTATGTGAGAAGAAAAATATTGTTTCCAAATCTGTTCTCTGATTAAAAATACCACTTTCACAACTTTGGAAAACATGATACAGTGAGAGTTTAACTCTGTGATAGGACAAAACATAAGGAAGCTCAGCCATATCTATTATTTGATACACTAAGCAGCACCAGTTTTGAGATACAACATCTACTTCTAGTGCCACATACCATGTTTCCCCCCAAATAAGACCTAACCAGAAGACAAGCCCCAGCAGATTTTTCAGGATGACATTCCCTGAACATGAGCCCTAATGTGTCTTTTGGAGCACAACTTAATATATATATATAAAAGATCCAGTCTTATTTTGGGGGAAACATGGTAGAACAAGCAAAATAATAGTTCAGAATCAAAGAATATCCAACACTTGTTTGCAGTGAGATCATGCTGCCGAGAAGGAATGTTCAGATGATGAGACTCTTCTTTTTGGAACATTAGATCACTGGGTAATGAGAAGCATTTAACACGATTGCCTTCAAAATTTGTATTTTAAAAATTATTTACTTTCATTTTATATTGGCTGGTACTAATGAGTGCTTGTTTTGTATCCATTGATTTAGTAGACTAAGAATTTTAAAATTGTTTGTGAATAAATTAATTTAGCTCACAAAAAAGGGGAAGAAAAGGAATTTGTGAATATCGCACCAAAAAATGAACCTATGTCTGTCTGATATCAAATGTACTGGGTATGATGAAAGATTATCATCTTTTTTTTTTCTTAAGGATTATCATCTTATTTCTTCACTTTTTTATTAATTAATATATATCAGGAAATTGAAACAAAATGGATTTCAGCAATCATTTAACCATATGAATCTTCTTTTTCCTCTTTCTCTCTTTGCCTCTCTCATTATAACATAACTTATATTTACATCCTACTCTCAAAAAAGTAATTTTCTATACATCTTTTTTACTAAATTATTAATAGAAAAGTAAACACCCACTTTGTGCCCTTCATAAAAGAGTCATTCACAGAGGGATTCTCTATGAATCCATCCGTTTTAAATTATAAACCATTGAAACAGATTCAGGTTATTTACTGAGTGATGTTATTAAACAAAGAAACATAGACAAAAGGAACCATAGACCAGCTAAAGAAGACTTGAACAATATTCTCCAAGACTTTGTAGATCCTTATTAGTGATCTTTATTACTTTCTGCATTTCAAAGTTCTGGGAAGCATATGGACAAAATGTGTTAGCCCAGATAATTAGCAAGAATGGTGGTTAAGCCTCAGCAAATCATATCATACTGTATTCTGCAGGCATGTTGTGTTTTTTACCCCCATAACACTGAAATTTGTGGAGTGGGTCTGACTCAAGTATAGATGTATGTGTGGGTTGAGAAAGAGAGAGAGAGAGAGAGAGAGAAGAGGTAGGGTGAAGCTATGTTTCCAGAAATAGTAATGTGAACTTCACTCACTTTTATTTAATTCTCTTCTATATGTTCTCATCTGGCTGAATATTTTAGTATTCGTAAACTTTCACTCCATATCTGGCATATTAAAATGTTATTGATTTTAGTATATTTTTATACATACTATCTTTCCTAAATCACTTTTTAATCTACTATTTCCAATTGATCCTGTGATTTCTCATGTGAACAACTGTAATAATCTTAAATTATTATAATTTTATCCCTATGGAAATATTTATATTGTAGCTAGATTAACTGCACTTTCTAACTTAATATTAAAATATTGTGCCTTATAGTTTGAAATGGAAATAAACAAAGGGATTTACCATATCTACTTTCTCTTCCAAACCTTTGACTGACTCATAGTAACATCTGCATCTAAACATCCTGTCAATTCACATGGTTCCTGTGAAAAGATTGACACTATCAGGAGTGACAGATTCTGAAGAATCCATATAATATTATAATAGCCATGTAAGACAGAAATCAGGTGAGCAGGTGGTAAGAAACAACTGCTAAATATGCATGTTAAACTCATTAAGAACATCATGATGGAGAGGCCAAATCAAGAAAAAAGTTATAGATGCTCAACAAAAATAAAAGCAAGGCCATCAGATGTAGCTCCTGTCAAAGGCCAAAACTTTTTTCTGTATTATAGAAAATTTTTGCTGTATTCAATCAAAGATATTATGTTGTTAATGATTCTTAAAATGTACTAATTGTAAAGTAAATCAATACGTTCTATTTCCCCATTAAAATACACAGGTACAAAAAATAAACATATGTTCAATATTTTTAGAAGTGGATAATTGTGGCTTTTACACGTCATTTGTTCAAAAAATGCTGAAGTTGGTCAAGTTTCCGTTTTATTTTAATTCAAAATAGCAATTGTTAAAATAATTGTGGCATTAATTAAGTATATATCACTGACAGCCATATAATAGTATTGTCATTATGGGTTAAAATAAAGTCATTGGAATTTTTCATGTGGCAGTTTTCCACACAATGGTAATTATTACTAAGTGTATGGTTAAAGTTGGTTAGAATAAATCTTACTAAATTTGTACGGTGTAAGTTATTTCATTGCTTTGTAGCATTATTCCCTTAAAGGAGGACACTAATAATTATTTGATAGGGACCTTGTGAACATTACATGGAATTGTATAAAGGGTTTAGTAAAGTGAGTGGCAAAAAGACTAAAAATATTGATTAAACAAATAAGCCATATTGGTCAATTAAAGTATATATTTAAAGTTGTTCCTCAGATTCTACATTTGTAAATTTCTGTAACTCATTACTTAATGAACAAGATCTATTATTAAATAGTTGCATTTTATCTTAATCTCTTTTTTGATTTATTTGTATACATGTAATTTTTGCTTTTATTGAATACTTACACATGAATTCTTGCCTAACTTGGATATTGTTTTCTCTACTTCAGAAACGCTGAATTAAAGTCTGTTACTTATATTACATATGTTCTTGAAGCATTCTGCTCCAAAACTTTATTTTTTTTGTACTTGGAGTATTTTATATTTTTAATATTATTTTGAAACAATTTTATACTTACTGAAGAAAGTTTGCAAGAATATCAAAAAGAGGGGTCACATACTCTTCACTCAGAGATCCCACTCAAGTTGTGCCAGATGCCCCAACAGTGTCCACAGCAAAAGGATCTAATCTGGGATCAAGTGCTGAATTCAGTTGTATTTCTCCAGTATCCTTCAGTCTGGAACAGTCGTCAGTCTTTCCTTGCCCCCTACTGCTGATTGCAGATGAGTCATTGTAGAATGAACCTCAATTTGGATGTTTTTGCTGTCTCCCTATAATTAGGCCCAAAGTATGCATTTCTGGCACAAATGAGGTTCTACAGGCAAGCATTGCCTACTTCCATTTCTGATGGTATTAACACTAGCTTTGATTCATAATATGTTCCAGATTTCTCTACTGCATAGTTACTTTTTTCTCCCTTTAAAAAAAACTTTTGTAAGACTTTATGTTCTTAGAGCAATTTAGGTTTACAACAATATTGAGAGGGAAGTACAGCTATTTCCCATACGTACCCTGCCCTCATGCATGCACAGCCTCGTCTGCTATCATAGTCACTTACCAGAATAGTATATTTGTTTGTTTGTTTTTAACCGTGGATGAACCTACACTGACACATCACAATCACCCAAAGTCTACAATACTTTACCTCAGAGTTTACTTTTTGTATTAATTTTATGGACAAATGGTATTCATTTTATGGACAAATGTAAAGTGACATATATAAATCATTATAATATCATACAGAATATTTTCAGCGCCCTAATAATTCTCTGTGCTCTGTATATTACAACAGTCTCTCCATATCCGTGATTTCAGTTACCTACAGTCAACCATGGTTCAAAAATAGTAATAGAAAATTCCAGAAAAAAAATGATGCTTTAAATTACAAGCCATTATGAGTAGTGTGATGAAATCTAGCACCATCCAGCTCCATCACCCCCAGGTGATGACACGAGCCATTCCTTTGCCCAGCATCCTCACCCTGCCCATCAGTCACTTAGTAGCCCTCTAGGTTATCAGATCACCTGTCAGGGTATCGCCATGCTTGTATTCAGATAACTCGTATTTCACTTAATAATGGCCCCAAAATGCAGGAGTAATGATGCTAGCAGGTTGGATATGTCAAAGAGGAGCCATAAAATGCTTCCTTTAAGGGAAAAGGCAAGTACAGTATATAAGGTATTTTGAAAAAGAGAGAACATATGTAATAGTATACTATAATAAAAGTTACATGTAATTGCTCTATTTCATTATTTATTCTGTTTTAATATTTTACTGTGCTACATTTATAAAATAAGCTTTATTATAGACACATATGCAGAAGAAAAAAACAGAGTATATATAGGTAATTTCCATAGTTTCAGGCATCCCTTGGGGGGTCATAGAAGGTATCCTTTGTGGATAAAGGGGGACTATTTTAATATGTACCCCCCACTCCTCTCCTCTGCAGCCACTGAATTTTTTTATTGTCTCCATAGTTTTTATCTTTTCAGAATGTCTTACAGTTGGAATCATGCAGTGTGCAACCTTTTCAGATTTGCTTTTGTCATTTAGTAATATGCACTGAAGGGCCCTCCGTATCTTTTCATGGGTGATAGCTCATTTGTTTTTAGTATTGAATAATACTCCATTGTCAGAATGCATCAGTTTATTTATCCACTCATCTACTGAAGGACATCTCTGTGCTTCCAAATTATGAATAAAGCTGTTACAAACACCTGTGGGCAAATTAGTGTTTGGACATGCATTTTCAAATCATTGGGATGAAAAACAACCAGCATGATTACAGGATCATATGATAAAAGTATGTTCAGTTTTGTAAAAAACTGCCGCACTATGTTCCAAAGGGGCTGCACCCCTTTTCATTCCCACTAGCAACGAATGAGAGTCCCTGTCACTCCACATCCTCACCAGCATCTGGTGTTATCAGTGTTCTGGATTTGGCCAATCAATATGAGTGTGGTAGTATCTCATTGTTGTTTTCATTTGCATTTCCCTGATGACCTATGATATGCAGTAACTTTTTCATATACGTATTTTCCATATGCATACCTTTTTTGATAAACTGTCTGTGAAGGTCTTTGGCCCATTTTTTAATAGGATTGTTTTGTTATTTTGAAATTTAAGAGTTCTTTGTGCATATTGGATAACAGTCCTTTATCAGATGTGCCCTTTGCAAATATTTTCTCCCAAATCTATGGCTTGTCCTCTAACTCTCTTGATACTCTTTGCAAAACAGAAGTTTCTAATTTTAATTAAAGTGCAATTTATAAATTATTTATTTCGTGGATCATGCCTTTGGTGGTATATCTAAAAAGTCATTGGCAAACACAAGATCATGCAGATTTCCTCCTAAATTATCTTCTAGAAGTTTTAGTGCTGCATTTTACACTTAGGTCTGTAATCCATTTTGAGTTAATTGCTGGGAAATGTGTAAGTTCTAGCCTAATAAAACATATGCAAAATATGTTAATACCAGTCTATTTCAAAATATGTATTAATGTTATTATTTCTAAACAGATGTTCAATATAAAATTAAATATATATCATCATTTTTATAGGAGATAAATGCAAAAACTATATTACAACAACTTAAATAATATTGATGTAATGGTTTCTACAGGACAATATAGATATTGATGATACATTTTCAAATGCATTATTAATTCATGAAACAGGTAGCGTAAAATACTCTTTTGTAAATGTATTTATATGGATATGGAAAGAAAAAAATCTAGAGGATATGTATCAATGGCTTTTTAAAGTTATTTCTGCATAATTGAATTATACTGCCTTTCCACTTTTTAATTTCTAATTTTCCATAACAGGACTAATTGAATATTAGTATTTATTAAAATAAGCAAATTGCAGAATCATATTATTTCCAAATTTCAAATCAGTATTTTTTTTTGAAAAAGATATAATGACTTATTACAGGCTATTTAGTTTGGGAGGCCAGAGGAAATAATGGAAATCTAAAGAAAATATATCAACCTCTCACTGTTCCTCTTCCTGTAGCTATTCTGGAATCATATTTTCTTCTTATGCTACTTGACTTTAAGAAATAGGCTTAGAGGAAACATTGGTCTCCTGCAGCTAAAGCATTAAGAGATATCTATGCATTTTATAGATGATACTAGCAGCTATTGGAAGAATTTCTTCCAATTATCTCTAAAGGGTGACACAAGAGAGCTAGGAAAGCCACTCGCCTTTGTGGGTGTTATAACAAGTTGTCTATTTTGAGTACATCTGCCTCTGACTTTTAAGTCTCAGCAAATAAGTGAGTAAAATTTTCTGAGGCTCAAGAGATATGGTAGAAAAGAAAATAATGAAATAAAAAATAAATAATAGTCAAAAAAGTTTTGCATGTAAATATGGTATATATATATTTAAATATGACATATGAAAACAGTTTAAATTATTTCTGGAAGATAAGGTTGATAACTACCTAAAGTCTTTTTTATTTTCATTCCTCAGTTTAATGTAACTGTCTCTGTTATTACTATTTTTCAGACTTAGGAAATTTTCAAAGGAACTTTTAATAAAAGAATATGTGTTTACTATAATATAAACAATTTATAAAACTAAAGACAGTATATTATTTAATAATATACTTCACTATCACAAATAATTTGTAAACAAAGTAAATAAAAATATTCTTAAATTTTAGCCTTTTGCCCAATTTGTAGGGTTAATAAATCTTTAACTCATTTCCAAGGAGGAAATGAAGAGTTATAGATACAAAATGAACAAGACAAGATAATGGCGGCTACATAATCGGTTCTCAGTTATTTAGTGTACTGTACCCCTTTACCTATTTGCTGAGGCTAACTTAGGGCAAGTAAGTATTCCACTACTGTTTGAATAATACCCTTAAGGGAAACTTTTAAGAGAAAAGAGACCTCAAACTAAGAAAACAGCAATAATCACTAAGATATTTAAGAATGTCTGAAAACCTCCTGGGAGAAAACACATATTTTAGATTAACAAAATGGAATTATTAATTGGTAGTAGTTCCAATTAATGTGTGGTTAAGTTGATTTAAATGAAGGTAATAAAACATAAATCTATTTCAATGTCTAAAAGTACTCTGAACATCTATGAACATCAAAGCATAGAAAGTTAGACTGCTAATTACACTTGAAAGAACATAATGTTACCCAACTCTACCTCTTTTATACACTAAGAAAATAAGGACCAGTGAATTAAATTATTTCTCCCTGTTTAGAAAAAGAGAATTAAAATCTATAATATCTAATTCCAATTTCGTGCTCTTTTCAAAATACCTGTAAATGGTTTTCAATTCTGCCTAGCTTAATCTGACTGACAAATTGCATGTTTAACATATAGGAAATACAAATAATAAATCTATCTTCCTGGAAAGAAAACTTTCTTCCTTACCTACTCTGCTTTTAAAGGAAAGGAAAAAACAAACAAATAAACAAACAAGCAAACAAACAAAAAACTTCCCTAAACAAAGACTTCATTTTTAGCCTTTAAATCATCTGGGCTTAGTGAAATGGATTCAGTATTTTGTTCCCAACATAAACTGCATAATATTTCTCATCTTTGTTTTATTCTTCATTGCCCAAATGTAATTTAACTAAAATAAAATTAGTTCAGCAGATTTTTCTTCAGATTGTTGAAGCTGCAAACATTGATTTCTGAACTAACGGCATTTTTTATAATAATGATACAGATAAAGATCAGCATCATTAGATTATGGAGTACAATTGCCTGAATATTCTTGGAGAAAATAAATTGGAAATGATTATTGAGACTATCTTCAGCATAGTAACTTGAAAAAACACAGAATATCTATTGCAAACTTGGATACAAACCATTACTTTGCTATTAAACAATTTTAGTCTAAATGTCTATAGTTTAGCACAATTATTATCTCATTACACAGGATGTTTATTTTATGTAGTGGAGAGTTCAACTCTCTTTCTTAAAAATGAAACATAAATTACAACTTCAATAGACAAGATGCACACTAAATTAAAGGAATTAAATCTTTGAAAAAGTGAAAGTTAATTTGATAAAGGCCTTTATGATGCTATTAAAATAACTAAAATCATCAAAATAATTAAAATAACTAGCCTCGGCATAGAACCAAGAGTCAGTTCAGAAAGGATTGACTAATAAAACACTTTAAAATATCAGCATGTTTGTTGTGATCACCAGTGAATCATTTGAAGTATTTATTGTCTCTACCAGAAAATCCTCAATTTAGTTGAGACACTAAATTATGAATATACTGAAAAGAAACATGAAGACTGTATTATGGTTTTTCTCATACTCAGGCACATTGCTGCAATTTGTGGCATAATTAAAATGATTTTACAAGCAGTTAGTCATTAAGTTATTTTAATTTTCCATGTCTAATAAAAGAAAAAAGGCTCTGTGGCAGATGTATAATGTGACCATCAAAACAAGTCTAAATCTTCAAAACTGCCTGAAGGCTTTCTTGCAGAAATGGTCCTTGAAAATTAATACAAAAATTAAACAATTTCTTCCCATACCTTATTATATATTTTATTGAAAAAATTGTATCTTATTTCAAGTGTGACTAGTGTTATGGTTTAAACTGTGTCTCCAGAGAAAATACATGTTGAATTTTGAATCTCCATTACCTCAGAATGTGACCTGATTTGGAAATATGTCATCACAAGGGTAATTGGTTAAGTTTAAATGAGATCATAGTAGAGTAGGGTGAGTCTCTAATCCAATGGGACTGGTGTCCTTACAAGAAGAGGCCTGAGGAGATGGATAAACTGGGAGGACACCATGTGAAGACAAATAAAAAAGATACGCCAAGAAATGCCAGAGATTTCTAGCACACCTCCAAGGAGCTAGGGAGAGACAAGGAAGGATTCCTCTAAAGCAGGGGTGACCAAACATTTTTCAACGGTTTTTACCAAGGGTCATATACGGTAAAATACACAAACAGCTGGGCCACTCACTCGAGGTGAAGTACGTATTGCCTCACCTGGTTTATTTTAGTAAACTAAATATATTTTTGCAATTTGCTGTGGGCCAATTAACAATGCATTGCGGACTGCAGTTGGCCCACGGGCCACAGTTTTGACACCCCTGCTCTAAAGGGTTCAGAGGGAACATGGCCTTGAAGAAACCTTGATTCTGGACTTCTAGTCTCCAGAACTGTGAGACAATAAATTTGAATTGTTTTAAGCCACCTACTTTGTTTCTGCAACCATAGGAAACTGATATAACTGGTATTTTCATATTTTCATCTCTCAAGGTGACAATGAACTTGAAAAAAGAAAAGTGATAACAAATTCTCATTAGTGATAAATATACAAAATACAAGTACAAAAATATGTATTTGGATGCTTTTATATGAGTATGTATTTGCCAGCAACGAATACATTTATTTATTGTTTTCCTTGGGTTCGCATTCATGCAAGGTACTTGCCCAACGAGAAATCTAAAGAGATGTAAGTTCAACCTACAATTTCTATAACAAGTCACAGCCCCAAGAATACTAAAACAATCTTGAAAAAGAACAAAAGTGGGGGGGGGAATCACTCTACCTGATATTAATGTCCCTTACAGAGCTACGGTGATCAAGACAGTGTCATTAGTGGCAGGACAGACACCTAGGTCACACACGAGACTCAAAAGATGGCTCATCAATAGAGTCACACAAGTATGCTCAACTGATTCTTCACAAAGGTGCAAAGCAATTCTATAGAAAAAAAGGCAGCCTTTTCAAGATGGTACTGGAACATTTTGACATCCATATGTTTAAAATAAATAAAAATAACTGTGACTTAAAACTCATATTTACATAAAAGTCAACTAAAAATATACAATGACCAAATGGCCTTAAATGTAAAATGTGAAATTGTAGGAGTATTAGAAAAAAAGAAAAAAAAAATAGGAGACAAACCTTTGGCATCTAGAACTATGTGAAGTGTCTCAGATTTGATACCAAAATACTATACATAAAAATAAAAATAAAAAAGTTTGTAAGTTAGACATCATTTAAATTAAACAACAGAAAAAAGTTTGCTTTGCCTAAAATTCTGTGAAAAGAATGAAAAGAAATGCTAAGAGTGGGAGACACTAATTGCAAACTACTGTCTGATGAAGGACTAGTAACAAAATGAATAATGAACTCTTAAAACTCAAAGTAAAAACAAACGATTCAATTAATAAATGAGCCAAAGACATGAACAGACATTTCACTACAGAGGAAATATAGATGGCAAATAAGCATATGAAAATATATTCAACATCATTACTTTCACAAGAATGAGAATTAAAAGCAAAATGAAATATCATTACACAACTATCGTAATGGCTAAAATAAAAAGTAGTGACAACACCAAATAACAGTGAAGAGGAGAAAAACTGGATCACTTGTACATTGTTAGTAAAGGTACGGTCACTCTAGAAAATATTTTGGCATTTTATTATAAAACTAAACCATATACCTCAATAACTGCACTCCGGTATTTATCCCACATAAATGAAAACGTATGTTCACATAAAAATCTGAATGTGATCTTTCACAGCAGCTTTATTTATAATCATCAAAAACTTAAGTCAACTCAATGTACTTCAATGGCTGAATGATGAAGCAAAATGTAGTGCTGTAAATATTACTCCTCAATGAAAGCTAATAAGCTATCGATACACAACAGTATGGAGGAAACAGTACAGTGTGAAAAAGTGAATTTCAGTGGCTACATATATTGTCCAATTTCGTTTATATAACCTTCTTGAATTGACAAAATTATAGGACTAGAGAACAGACTAGTAGTTACCAAAGATTAAGGACTACGGCAACATGAGAGATACTTATGGAGCTGTACGTGCTTTGTATTCAAAGTCAATATCCTGGATTGTGATATTATACTATATTTTTTATAAGATTTTACCATTGGGGGAAACTGGGTTAAGGATACGTGGGCTCTTTCTGTATTATTTCTTACAAGTGCATATGAATATACAATTAGTTTAAAAAGTTTAATTTTTAAAAAATATAAGAAAGAAAAAGTCATTCTTTGGCTTAAAACTTCAGAGTGGGTCCCTATTTCACAGGGTGAAAAAGCCAATTATTTTTATAACAATCTGAACACCCTACATGATTTGGCCCCACAGTACTTAACTGACAATCTTTTAAAAAGTCAATATTTATATAAATTCCATTCAATTACTTAGGGTTATTTCAGCACTCCTAAAGGCCTATTTACAGCAAAACATGATATATTTTTTTTTCCCCAGCACTCTTAAAACAGTACATTGTTTAAGTTTAAATACTTAAAACAGTACAAAATTTGACTTACAGTATTTATTCATTCTTTCCCAGAAATGTATTAAATACATTTATAATAAATGAAATATTATTGAATTAGATTTTTCACACAGTAGCACTGTCGTATAAAGATGTTAAATATCCACAAATCAGTATTTTAAATTTGTGGGCATTTCAGAGATCACACATGCAAAAATATATCAATCCAGGAAGTTTATTCTCCATGATTATAAGATCTTTTTTTTTTTTTATTTACTATACAGTTAGAGAAACCATATAATTCATTGACAAAACCAGTACACATTTTTGAGTAGAGGAGTTATGATGTGACTCCAATATAAACCTGGACTGTAGTAGTCAAGCTAAGACATATGCCTGTGTTCACTCTAAGGTCACATATGATTTGGTTTCCGTTGGACATTCTAGCTGACGTCACGGCACATTTCCCTTTACTTTCTAGTCACCAGGTGTGTTAGTTTTCTAAAAGTCCTTGAGTACATCAAGCTTGTGCAGAAATTTTCTAGGTGCTCACATCCCTTGCATCCCTCCCAGGATGGGAGACCATCCTGGACTCCCTTGCAGTCAGTTTGGATCCTGTTATGTCATTGGTGGTTGCACTTGCAGGCTGCCCTGCAAGTCTGATGTCTGCCATAGTCTCCCTCTTTGCTCTTTGTTCTCAGATAAACGTAGACTTTCCAGCCAATGAGTCTCAGAGCCCCTACTGAGATGAGCATCACCCAAAAGAGCTATGAACCACTTTTCCCATCCTAGGATCTCTCTCTTTGCCACACCATTTGCCTGAAAATCTCCTCACTCGATGGTCACATATCTACTACTCTTCCTCCATTAAGAGTCCTTGCTCAAATGCCACTTGCTCAAAAAAAAAAAAAATTCCTTACTAACGCTATGGCACATTGTTTACCTAGGCTTATCACACCTTGAACTTTCTTTCATAGCACCTATCAAATATGCAATATATGCTTATCTGTATAGTGGTTTTTTAAAATATGTGTCTTCTCACAAGTCTACGTACTTTATACTGATTTATTCCTCACTCATAACTTTTCCCAGTAATAGCAAATAGATATTAAGGTGGGCAATCAGGGGCCCTTGCATTACCAACATTTGCACATAATGTAGTAGACAAGCGTATCTGAATAGTGAGGGTCTCGTGTGTGAAAGAGAAACTTTAAAAAGTGTATGATGATGAGGAAGAGTTGCTTCAAACAACTGTTATTAACTAAGTAAAAAGAGTATTGATGTTTTTGCTAAAGGAAAACCATTGATTTAGATAAAAATAAATATGGTAGTATATTTTTCTCCAGCAACACTCAAAGACTGAGGAAAAAATATGTACTCAGGTGGTTTGGATGACCAAAGGTCAATATTTTAGGGAGGAAACATGAAACAAAAATAGAATAGTGAAAGACTAAGTCAAGCAATTGTGAGGATGTTCTGGTAATATCAGGAAAGTTAAATACCGTGGAATGAAAGGACTGGAGGTCTCAATCAGTTAGGAGGTCTAGAGATATTAAGAAGTAATAATCCTTAATATTGTTATACAAATTATACAAGTAACATTTCACAATCAGTGCTTTTGTTCAAATACACAGATTCAAAGATCATAAATAAGGCAACAAATTTCATTACAGAAAGAAGAAAGAAATTGTTGAGCAAAGATTAGATAAAAAAACAAACTTGGTATTTTCATCAGAAGTATAAGAACATTTGGTATGAAGTATCATTGGCAATATTTTTTTAAAAGAATGTATAGAAAAGATTTCGTATTTTTAAAATATTTATATAGGCAAACATATGTTTCTTATACTGTGATAATAATAATTTTAAAAAATGATACAGGTGCCTGCGATTCATAGAAATCTCTTACAGTTTTAAAACTATAAGCGCTTCTACAGATTCTGAAGTTCCTCCTTCCTTGTTATTTTGATTTGGAAATGAAAGTTCAGTAAACTTGAGATCTTCCTCGATTGTAAAATATTTTGTGCCTAGGCTATCTTCTGCAATTCTGTGTTATTATTTATTACATAAGTGAACCAAATAATTTAGTAATTAAATCTGGATTATCTTCAAAAAACAAGCTACGTAAGGGACCCGAGCAAAATTTAAACGTGTATTTAATTTCACTAATATTCAATATTTATATCTCTAAATAATTAAAAACATGAACCATAAATAATCATGATTCATATTTTGTGCCTTTTTTTTCTTTTTCATACTAGTATACTCAGTCACTTAAATGACTATCATATGGGAAAGAAATGGGCTATTAGTACTAAACAAAGGATTTAAATACTTTCACATTCATTTTTAATCTTTTGCCTAGCAGAATGCATTAAGTCACCAGAATTGTGCTTATTTACATAAATCTGCAAGTCTAGATGTAGCACTTTGAGTATCAATGGATTCATGATAAATATTTTAGAAAATCCCATCTGCTATCAAATTTGTGACCTTATTAAACCAGAAAATGTCAATTAGAAATATTGTTATAAATACAAATGTGCTAGGGATCAGATATTTGATTTTCTCTGCAAAGAAAATCATTAACAGTACAAGCTTAATGGAATTTGTGAAGAAACCTTGATACTTTGGTAATTATTAATTAACCCTGATTACATTAAAACCTATATAAAGAATACTGGGTAGTTTTGCATATATAATCAATGAACTTCATCAAAGTTACATTCAGCTGAAGACAAAAGTGCTTTGCAAAGACTCATAAATTAATTAGTACTTAACACTTAATTGACATGAACACATTGAAACTCACATTTCAATTCCAGAAAATAAGCTTAACTACCATGGATCATTTAGTCTGCTCTTCACTCTCCATGTTACTACTAAAATGCTTTTTAGAACTTAAGTCTACAAGCAAAAACAGCCACTCAACCGACTAATTCTCCTGTTTATGTTATTTACCCTCAAAGCTATCTCTCACTCAAAGCTATGGTCATCTCTCAGTTTCTTTGAATAAAAATATGAAAGTTCATCCTAAATTCTCCTAACTACTGTTTGTTCATACATTTGAGGAGAGGCTTCTATCAGATTTTTAACTGATACACTTTTACTGATAGTCTTGTAAATCTTTTGTTTCTAAGACAATATGAATATTTTCACCATTAACAACAAAAATCTCTCCTCCATCCATAGTAGCTACAATTATCTGCAAAATTAGAATTCAGGAGATGATTAATTCACTGTACTAATTGACATAATAATGGACACTGGAGTTCTGATATTATAGACAGAAGGTGCAACAATGTCACACTCATGTTCAAACACAGTTTCGTCCCTCACCAGCCATACCTTCTGTATGTATGTGGGCTGTAATCAGACCACATAGAAAGTCTAGAGCCTCTGGGGTTACCAGAATTTACCAAGGTATAGTTCCAGTTTATTAAGCAATGTTTATTTGTGTACATGATGGAGAACTGTGCTTTCATAGCCATTTCCATACAAACAGAGCTTTCATAATGGCAATATAATTTGAGAGGCGTCATCACTAAACACGAGAATACTGGGAAAACAGGAAATCAAGAAATTCAGCTTCCAGTTAGGACACAGAAACAAAATTAACATGAACTCTAATCCAATTGCTTAGGTTTTCAGAGCCTTAGGTTTTTCATCTGAACAATGAAAATATGTTCTTGATTGTCTCTACAATCTTTTCCAAAAACATCATTCCTTCTAAACTTTAGGTCAGTGATTTTTAACCTAATATACAGAGAGTGCCAAAAAATGCATACACGTTTTATAAAAAGGAAAACTGTATTAAAATTGTAGTACTATATTCCAATAACAAAAGATGACTACAAGTTATGTGTATACATTAATTTGGTAACATTGGTATTTATTATGCCACACAGTGACGTTTATCAATGTTAGTGATATAGCTATACAGTTGCAAATTTCCAAATTGAAAACCAACTCTATTTATTGGAAGATATGACACAGTGTAAACTAGAATATTTTGCATGAAAGGATGTTTATTTTAGACTTGCTAATTCCTTTCTGGTTTTAATACCTATAAGACACTTGTACATATAAACATTCCCAATATTGGTTTAAGCACTCACAATCATCACACTTTCAAGTGGTGCTTTTTTTTTTTTTTTGTAATGAAGCATCTTATTTTTATTTCTCATTGAGGCACACAGCAAATCACATTTTACAAATAGTGAGGTGAATATTGGAAGAGTTTTTAGCTTGATAACTATAGTTCCTATCATTCCCTGTCATCTGAAACTGAGACTAACAGGCTGCCTTACAAAAAAGACTGCCTATTGATTTGGCAAAATTGGAACCAAAGAGTCTGTACTCTTTTCTGTAACTGTAACAAGCACAACCTGACTATATTGATTACTTACTTTTCAGTGTTATAGTAAATTGCTATTGTGGAAACATAATGATGCTGAACATTTATTTGTAGCCCAAATGATAGGGTAATGTTTAATCACTGTGTGCCCTGTTCTTTGTAGATTTACTAATAACCTCTTTAATCATTTCTGTTCAAAATACCATGGATTCTGAAGCAAAACCAGCCTAATGATACAAATAATATATGGAGCATAACATTTAATAATTTCAAAATAAATCACATCAATTATTTTTCCACGCTTTAGACAGTATGCCAAATTCTCCTAATACTATTCCTAATTAACTCAAAAATAAACTCATAAGAAACTTTACTTCTATTCCTCCTATTTTGTTCTTAAACCAAAGTTGGAACGGGTAATTGTTCCTGTTTTATAATATGAGCTATTATACGTTCAAAGAATATTTCCTATAAAAATAATATAAATATTTAAAAAATAAGCACACTTTAGAGATCTGTGGGCCCACACATATTGGAATGAAGTTTTACCTAATATAAGCTCAATGTGAGAGATAAAAGAAGTTTATCATGAAAGATATTTCATCCTATTGTGACAAAATACACTTATATAATGTCCCTCTTTCAAAAGGACACCGATATCTCATCTATTATAACAGTTGAGCTAGTTCAAATAAGAGTAATTACTGAGGATAAGCATCATCATTTAATATTATTCTTGTGGTTACGAAATATGACTGAGATGTACTTGAATAAAATAATAACATAAAACTGACAGTTGATTCCTCAACAGAAACTTTGCAGGCAAGAAGAGAGTGGCAGGAAATATTCCAAGTGATGAAAGTATCAAATATATGGTGATGGAAAGAGAACTGACTCTGGGTGGTGAACACACAATGGGATTTATAGATGATGTGATGCAGAATTGTACACCTGAAATCTATGTAAATTTACTAACAATTGTCACCCCAATAAATTTAATAAAAAAAAAAAAAGCAAAGACATACAACCAAGATTGTTCTACCTAGCAAGGCTGTCATTTAGAATTGAAGGACAGATAAGGAGCTTCCCAGACAAGAAAAAGCTGAAGGAGTTCATCACCACCAAAACAGTATTACAAGGAATCTTAAAGGGACTTCTTTAAGATGGGTAAGGGGTTAAGGATAGGTGAAAGGGGAAGGGATTAAGAACAACAAATTGGGTGTTATACAATAGTCAAGGGGATGTAGGGTGTAGCATAAGGAATATAGTCAACAATATTGTAATCACTAGATATGGTGCCAGATAGGTACTAAATCTATCAGGGAGATAGATAGGAATGGAGTTGGGGGCAGGGTGAAAGAGGTGAAGGTATTAAGAAATACAAGTTGGTAGTTAATACAGTATGGGGCATGTAATTAACAATGTTGTAAAGATCATGTAAGACTCCAGATGGGCACTGGACTTATAATGGGGCTCACTTCATAAACTATCCAATGCACTATACACCTGAAGCTGAAATAGAATAATATTGAATGTCAACCATAACTAATACATAGGTATATATAGTAATGGGATGTGGAGTACAATACAGGGAATTTAGTCAATGGTACTGTGACAGCTATATAAGATGTCAGAGGGGCAGTAGCTTGGGGGGTGGGTTATCATTTTATATGGGATTTAAATGTCTAACTATTACATTGCTTTGTACACCTGAAACTAAAACATTTTAAAAAACAGAATATTAATAAAACAAAACCTGTAAACATGCTGAAAGCAAATGTGAACAATAAAAAATGGTATTAGCTTATTTTAAAAATTAGAATTCTTAATATATGTATTCATTTCTGTCTTTAAAAAAATAAACTCTAGTTCATTTTTCCTAGAAGGGGAGCCAGTAGAATTAGGTAATTTTTTGATCATTATTAATTTTATATTCACTTCCTATTGAATTAATCTATTTAGTGGAACCCAAAATAACCAAGTCTAACCTAACACCAAAAAACTATTTTTGAATCGGATTTGTTGCCATCAGTCTTGTATTCATTCTTTCAAAATAATTATTAATTCTCTAATATATTTCAAGTACGGGGAATAGTTGGGTAAATGATGATCAGAACAACATACAGTATATCAATTTCAGAAAACAAAAATTCCCTAACAGAAATATAAAGGGAAGAATCTATAGGAACAAAAAGGATCCATAGGGATGAATTTAAGTTTATCTGGAGAATTCAGACCAGGCTTCCAAGATGGAGTATTATTTAAGCTGATTCTCACTATGTTTTTTTACTTATGAATGGTTGGATTTTCTAATTAAGCTAAGTGTTTGATCTGATCAAAGTCATAAAGAGTAATTTTAAACTGCTGGCTTTTGTGCAAACACTTTACAAATCATCAATAGAAAGTGTTGCACGTATATAACCTGTTTTAATATCTTTGTTAATATATATATAATTTTTGTATACAATTTGAATATACAATAGTGTGTATAAATATTGTACATATAATATACATAAAACTATTCTTAAAAATATAGGAAAGTTAGTTTTTCAGTTTTATACTTTGTGACAATTGTCTAAAATTTTCCTTTTTCTGAAGTATTGTTTATGTGATACTCAGCAGTGTGTCTACTAATGGAAAATTATTCGGTTTTATAGGTCCTTTTAACAGCATGTAATATATCCATTTTTAACTTACCATGAGAGCATGATGATATTGCCTTATTTTATTGATTGCTAAGTTAATATTTTTTTGTTTTGTTTTTTAGAGCAGTTTTGGGCTCACAGCATAAATTAGAAAGTTCAGAGTTTTCATAAAATCTTGTTCCCCATACACAGCCTCCTCCAGTATCTACTGGTTTTATCACTTTTCAATAAGATATTCAATGCCTTAAATATTAATTTTTGAAAACTAGATTTTCCTAAATGATTTGAAAAAATATGTATATAATAAGAAACTATGCTAAATAATACATATTGCAGTGTATATGAATATAATTTGCAAAGTCGGGTGATTATTACAGCCAAGGTAAATGTATTTAAATTGATGTCAATAACTTTACATAAAATATTAAAATGCATGTACTATTATATTTTAATACATATGCATAATTTGATAATTCATAATTTGATAGTTTTCTGTTCTTTTTTACTGTATATATTTTTACACGTTATCTGTGTATTTCCTGAGAAATTAAAATATCAATAATCTATAGTATTTTTAATATTTTTAGAAACAAATATAAAATTTGTTTTCCAGATGCTTTCATTCATGAGTCAGTTAAATGGTAAATGAGTTTTTTAAACTAATCTCAAACCATTTGCTTTCTATCAAATCTATGCTCTTTGTTCAACATCTATTCAATGACATTTAGCTATTTTTGAAATTGAGGATTTATAAAAATCTACAAATTTTTAGGTATCATTTATTCTATTCTTAACAGAGTTTTTCCTTTTTTTAACTGATACTCTTCTCATCTAAATTTTTAAAAGGCTCAGATTTCATCCCTTGAAAAATATTGAATTTAACCTTACTATGCTTTATTATCATCTTCACATACCATTAGTCATAATATCTACTACCTCAATTCCCAGTCACATCTCAACCCATTACAATCCCAATCTGCTTGCAATATGCCACTGAAGTAGTTCTCACAAAGGTCACTAACAAATGCCAGGGTTCCAGTCTTATATGAATTTTAAGCAGATGCTCTGTCATGAGCAAACCTATCCATTTTCAAATTGTCTCTTCCTTTGACTTTCACATCAATGGTAACAACACTTTTGTTGATATGGATTCTTAGTGCTATAGTCTATAGTATAGAAATCCAGTCTAATACACAGAGGGTGCCAAAAAATGTGTGCACATTTTAAAAAAGGAAAACTGTATTAAAACTGAAATACTCAATATATACTGATGACAAAAGAACAAACAAGTCATGTTTGACTTCTACAATTACAAGAGGTGCTCAAAGTGGTTACCATCAGCATCCAGACACTTCTGATTATGGTGAATTACTGCTTGACCAAAGTGTCCACTTGTATATATGTTATTGGCACCCCTGGTATATTTAATTAACCACATATCTTATTCAGTATAAACAGGGTGGACCATATCTAATGCTTGATTCTAAAAAGAAAACCTACAAGAAATGTTTGTTACAGAAGCCTCAGCCCATGATTACCCTGTTGAAGACTTGTTGATGACCTTCCAATTTAGCCCTTTTGAGTATCAAGATAATGAACAATTAAGAGTCATCAAGGCATTTGTTTTTATATTCTTATGGTTTTGACAAAGGATTAACAAAATCATTTCTCTTCTGCATGAGAATGTTAACTTCAGTTCAGTTCCTTAGCTTTGTTTCTCTAGAAACAGGTAAGGAAGCTATTTGTCAACTAAGTTACTAAGCAGCTTATGGTAAAATGATTCCTTAGTTGTAGGCTGGATTAAACTAGTAGACAATAAATACACGTTAGAAGTTCTATTGTGAGGTTTCCAAGTGTGGAGGCTTTCATAATTGGGCATGTACCTTGTGGGGTCAGTGAAAAGTTTCTCTATGGAGTTCATACAAATAATATGGCTCCTGTGGGATATGAGGCTTTTTACTGAACGGTGTTTTCCACACCTGTGGATTGTGTATGTTATCTCCTTACACCTGAGCTGTTTCCTGGGGACAAAAGAGCTCACCATGGCTTTATGGATGGCTATAAGAACTACTGCAACACGCCCACTGAGAGTAACACCTGATGTGACCCTCCTGCATGCTGATGTTCCTGTCCTATATCCTTTTGAGTAGGCAGGTGCCAGATCTCACCTTTGTTGTCTTGTTGGTCTGAATGCTTAGATGAGTTTAAGCACCACCCTTTTTTGATGAGCAATATCTAACAACTGCAGTATTGATTCAATTTTTAGATGCCTCAATGTTTCCAGATTTTTAGTATCTATATAATTTTCATTTCTTTCTTCTCAATGTGCAGTATTTGTATGCTAAATTTCTAGATTACGAAAACTCTTAACAATAGAGTAGGGCTAATATACATTTGGACTCAATCATACACAGTAATGACAATATGTGGTTACTCTTGCATTTTTCTTCTCTAATAACTATTATAAGGGGATTTATAGAGCTCTCCACTGTGGAAACGTATAATTTTTCATACAGATTCTGAGATGGCACTTAGAGAAAGTAGGAAAGAAGACAGATACAAAAATATATATGTTACCTTATTTTATATGTGTGTGTGTATACTCACGTAGCATATAACACGGTACATGAGGTCTGACAATTAAGTTCGTGAACTTAATTTTGGTACCAGAAGGATTATTCATTATAAATTTTACCAATTGGACAAATAGTTAACAAAGTTTACTATTTGAAAGTGCTGAAAATGCTTTGTGAAAAAGTTAGACAACCTGAAATTCATGCCAACAATTCATGGTTTTTACATCATGACAGTGCACCAGCTCACAGAGCACTGTCTGTGAGGGAAGTTTTAGCCAATAAACAAATAACCATATTGGAACACCCTCCAAACTCACTTGATCTGACCCCCAATGAGTCCTTTCTTTACCCAAAGATAAAGGAAATATTGAAAGGAAGACATTTTGATGAAATTCAGGACATCAAGTGTAATACGACGACAGCTCAGATAGCCATTCCAGAAAAAGAGTTCCAAAGTTGCTTTGAAGGGTGGACTAGGCACTGGTGTCGATGCATAGCTTCCCAAGGGAAGTACGTTGAGGGTGACCATAGTGATATTCAGCAAAGAGGTATGTAGCACTTTCTAGGATGAATTCGCAAACATAATTGTCCTATCTTGTGTGTGTGTGTGTGTGTGTGTGTGTGTGTGTGTGTAATAGAAATGGAATCAGAGTTTTATTTTTCACAACATATCCTTTTTTTGCCAAATCTCACACTAGGATAGCAAACCCAACTCATCTCAAGAGGAGATTACATAAGGGTGAGAACACCAAGAGATGGGGATTGTTGAGGGTCAGTTTAAGTAAACATAACATAGCTTGTCTAGGCTTCCAAGCATAGAAAAAACAAATGAAGTTTGGTTATTACAGAAAGCATGTTTTCACTCATCCATGAATTTTCTGATCATTGACTCTGTGATGTGCTTCCTTTATGATATGAGTTAGGAGGAAAACACAACTATGAAATTACCTCCTGTTCTAAATCCATTTGAATATCCTAGATGAATGGCAACAAGTAAATATTTTCCATTAGCAATTATAATAACATGCTCTGGGTACATGGTGAAATGATGTATCAAGTTAACTAAGATAACTGGGGAGGTGACACTAGAATCAAATCCTGGAGAACTAGGGAACATTAGTGTGGTTAAAAGTGTATTTGAAAAATGAAGATTGTCATGTAATGGGACTAGTAGAAGCAGATTCACAGAAGTATGAAATAACTTGAAACTTTCTGGAAATTGCAAGCCACTGGACTGTATCAAGGAATGGGTTTTAAAAGTTAGGAAGGGTCCAGATCACGAAGGAATGCATCTGCTAAAAGAAGCCATTTAATCTTTTTATCTGAAAGTTATTGAAAATTTTATTCCTAATTTTAAGTTGTGCTTGTACAATATTATCAATCAATCCATTTACTATAATTTTAAGTAATTATAGTAATTTACTATAATTTTTAGTTTTTCCCCACGATGCTGGGAAAAAGGAGATGAAATGATTTGGGAAGTTTGGACTATCATGAGCACAAAACATAGAAACCTCCTATAATTATCCAAGTAAGAAATTTGGAAGATTCCAAGGATATATCTCTGGAAAATAGACAAGGTATCACATAAGAAAGATATTCAGAAAGTGGGCTCTACTAATTGACGGCATTATATTTGAAAGCATGACAGATCATTGTAGACATTTTTCCTCTCTTAAACCCAAGTTAATGTACATCTAATTCATGGGTGGTTTTTAATATAATTTGATTTTATAGGTCTGGAGTGGGGCCTAATATTTTTAGTAAGCTCCTAGGTGATGCTTATGTGGTAGGTCATCAAACCATATTTTGAGTAACACAGGCCAAAATTAGTAAAGGTTTCATTATTAGAAAATGGCAGGGGAGTTTAAGACAAAGCATGTAGGACAAACACATACCCACACACTCACTTATATGTAAAGGGAAGAGTACAAGTAGCTAAAGGAATGGATGGATTATACTACCATAACAAAAAGCAAGACTGATAGTGATAAATAAAATTACAGTTATTTGTATCTGGAGAGGAAGAGTCTCAGAGTGGTCTTATCAGTTGTAGAATGATTTTAAGGTAACTTCAATGATATGCCTTCTATTTTACTACTTCCTAGACTTTTGGTTCAACGAAATGAAGGTCTCATCAATTTCTATACCTGACAAGGAACAGGTTAATTTTGGAGGGTGCATTGGAAAGGGATAAACGATGTACATAGCAAATGACCATCACACTTTTGATTAATACTGTTCTACCTCATTTCTACATTTTCTATAAAGCAGGATTCAAATAAAACTCCAAAGAGAATGCTATTGGTGGGGTAAGTGTAAGGAAAGATTTAAACGTCAGCCTCCCTCTGAGGAGAATGGGGGGAAAAAGTTAACTAAAAATACAAGTGTGACCAGACAGAATTGACAAGTACATTTGAGTTGTAGACTCAACTTGTAGTAAAACTACAGTACTAGCTGCCTAAGGGTTTCTTTGTCTCCCATTCAGAACAAATACTGTTTTGTTCTTTTACTTATATATCCTTCTTGTGGAGGAGCAGCACTCTTTTCAGTGCGGTAGTTGTACATTCTTCCTGCTCCAAATATGTTTCCTACGTGATCTGCTAATTTCTAATATAACTCACTGTTTATTGGGCAAAGTTGATTATTGAATAAAGGTGGGAGTCTTTTCCTGAAAGCATTTACACTGAAGCTGAAATCGTCTGTTGTTCTGTTGGAATTTCTAATATGTCAAATTTGGAGAGTATAGGTAGCAGTGAGTCTCATCAGTCCCCAAAGCTATTTGGAAATGAGACAGAATGGAGCCAAAAATCAAAGAAAAGTAAGCATATGAAATGGAAAAAAAATATTTGAATTGGAGTCTCTTGTTTTAACTGATCCTGCCACTTGCTGGTTTTCCTAATCTCTAAGAGTTTTTGTTCATTCAACATTCCATAAATACTGCAGACATACGCGTATAATCACCACCACCTCCTTGAGGTGTTTTTTTTTTTTTTTTTTTTTTTTTTTTGCAACAAAAGAGACATGGCAAATTCATCCTCAAAATAGCATTACTCACAGCAAATTACTCACAGCAAAAATACAAAATAAAAAATATATTTTCTATTCCTTTCCTTTTCTGAATTTTGTCATACGCACTACTCTGTGGGGTTCAATAAAGTTCATTTTTATGTCAACCAAACTATATTGATTCAGTTCAGCTTCATGGGTTGGCACTGAAGTGTTGCTCACCCTAAAAGAATGCTAATCAAGTAATTCTATGACATCTATATAACCTTGCAGTAAAAAGCACACCAGTGTAAGGTGGGTGAATTACAGTCTATTTGATGCTTGATTTACTCTACAGCTGTCTCCAGCAATGAAATACAGCAGCCAGGAACTAAAGCTTGGGTGGTTTTCAAACAGATTGGAGTTATTTGGTGAAGAGAGCAGATCTCTATGGGAGCACTAAGAATGAATTGGATTATTTTAAAACTCTTGGTTTTGTTAGGATCTGGTTTACATTTGGATTTGCTTCTGACTGAAATAAGTTTGAATTTGGCAGCATTACACACATTTATCTGTCTTTGCTAATATACTTAGGATCACTAAGAAGTATTTCATCAAAGGTATTGTAGAAAAGGTTAATACTTCAAAATCACTACTGATGTAAAAGAAATATAAGATATACTTGAAATCAGGGGAGAGCCAGTTTCTCCATGTGTCACTCCTACTTAACAGGGCCACTTAAGCATCATTCCAATACCCCTGAGTATATATTGCTCTGAATATTTACTAAAACGTGAGTCTGAATATCACCCTTTTGAAAAGTGAATGATGTTGTTAGATTATAAAAAAAAAAGAGATTAACTTCCTTTACCTGAAGGTCAAGTTTAGAAAATTTAGGAGTGGTCTAATTTTCTGACATATTTCTATACTGATATGTAACCATGATAAAGTCTCCATATATTTGACAAGTACTTTTAGACATATTGTTTTATATGTAAACCTTAAATAGCAACTTACACCTTGAGGAAATTGACAACTAACTCTCCAAATTAATGTTCATGATGGACAGAAACAACATTTTATAATTTTCTTACTGGAGATATTTAAACATTAATCAATAAAAAGTCTGATACTTCGAATTCTTAGGCAGTAACATATAGGTATGTTATATGTTAAGGGATTATATGCATAATCCCTTAAAATGAGATACAGAATTAAATAATTCAATTGTATATAGAATGATGAGAACATATATAGTTGCGAACAAATAGAAAACAGTTTTTAAAATAATTTAATCTACAAAAATTATTTTTTCTCCTCAAAGGTACCAATGTAGAGTTAAAATTTGTAGTGTTTTTATAAAGTTCACAATTATATGCATATACATGGAGTAAAAGAATATCTGATAGTTTTGGTAAAGTATATGGAATTCCTAAAACAAAAGACAAACATTAAAACATATATTGCGTGATTTAAAAAGTGAAGAAAGCTCAGTTTTAATATTTGTCTTTCTATGAGATATCTAACAACAACATTGTATATATAAAATACATGAATGGTGTTATAGCCTATAATTCATCCGTCAATAAGAAAATTATTATAAAAATAAATATATTTAATATTAGTGTAAGAAAACCTGGTAAAACATTCAGAGATGAAGAAATAAAGGATATGTCAATTTTTAATGCACTGTAATTTACAACAGTCTTATGTTAGACTTGTTACTTGGCCTGCCCCTTCTTCTCTCCCTTCCTTTGGTCACATCTCTACCGTTCTCTGTGAGAAAACACCTAAGATTATTTCCATTTTTCTTTTTCTATTAACCAAGCAAGAAATGAAACATTTTATTTTTAAGTGTTTCACAAATGCTTTTAACTTAATAAAATTAATTTCTCTTCCTTTAGATGTTACTCATATTATTGTTATACATAATTAGCGATTCTACTTCATAATTATTTAAATTAGTTTAATGATCCAAAGTTAACTTTTTTCTAGTAGAGTTCCCTTGCCTTTATTTGGAATAGTTCTGTATTGTAAGATGTGTTTCAATTCAATTCAGTTTGTCTGTGTATCTGACTGTCTGTGTTTATATCGATGCCTTTATCTTCTATCAATCACTTGCCTGGCTCACTGGAGGTTTTCTCTGTGCTTTCATAGTGTAACTATCAGCCCATGTTTATGTGTAAGAGCCTCAAAATATTAAGACTGTATATGTGTCTACCTCTCCAACTGTGAATGAGTTGAGAAACATGTTCAAAGATGTAGCAAGTTCACAACTACCCTCAGACCTCAGACTGGGTTCTGGGCTCTTCCATAAAGATCTAATATCCGTCAATAGTTAGAGATTATATCAACCCTTTTATGACTCTCTAAATTCCAAAATCTACTCTTTAAATTTCCAGCTGCTCTGCAGCTTTTTGAACCTGGCTAGTAAAGTTTTCACCACTCATACTGGGGAAGGAGATGGGAAGAAATGACAATTGTGCCATATTTATCAGAGGCAGCAGCAGTTTTTTTATTAGTAAATAATTCTCTACTATTATCCAGCACACTGAAATGGTTGTTTTAAATGGTTGCTTAAATGGTTGATTTCCAGTTTTACATACTTTTTTTATACAGAGGAATTGCCTAATCTTATGCCACTGCTACCAGAAACAGAGCTCCATGAGTTTTATTTCCACAAACATAGTAATTATAAATATCTTTTAATTCACTATCAATGTATGAAATATTGTGTAAAATTGTCAAAATTATAGTTGTTCTTTTTGAAAGTTCTATCTACCCAACTATCTCTAATATCGATTGATTATAATTTATAAATTAATCTGCATCTGTTCTCTTTAGGAAGACGTGTAATACTCTTTGGAAAAACTAACATACAAAACATCAGAAATACTCAGTCTTTCTGTTGGTTACATGGCTAGAGGGTGTCGAAGACCGAATTTGATCATAGGTCCTCTTTTGAACATCCTTGTAAGGTTGCCTAAATAACATTAAAGCCATGATCATTTAGAACAGACAGTGACGAATAGTTAACTCTCTACAAATGGTTATTTTAAAAGTCTTAGCTTGGCAGGGCAAGTTCTTTAAATCAAAAAATTTGAATAGATATAAAAATTTATTGAGAATTTTTATAGAAAATGACAGAGTGTATGTATTTTTAACAAATAATTAATGATTGTCTTATAAATAAATGTATCTTAAAAAGAAAGATAATGTGGGAAAATATGACATATCTAAGGAAAGTGTTTTTGTAGTGACAGCAACATTGTAGAAGAGGAATAAAGATTTGGTACAAGGCTAGTAGAAAACTGTGTGGCAATAGTTTTTATGATTCTATAATTACATTTAAGTTGGGATGATTTTGAAAAATAATTGCTTAAAATATAATAGTTATGTTTCCATTTAATAGTTTCATTTGCATCTAATAGTTTTCTTATTATATTTGCATTTTCTTCATAGGAAAATAGCTACAGATTTCTAGTCCCATCAAAGATTAAGTCATTTATAGTGTACACATGGTATCTCAAATAGGGCTTAACAAACTGCAAATTAGAGGTAATGGCATTCACAATCTTTTACAGACAGACATTTCTTCATAATATCTGTTTAATTGTTACACTTTTAAAATAAATATTCATTTCTAATGTTTAGTAAATTAGAAGATATACAGCTATGTAGACACCTTTCTCAAATCATTCTCCAAATTCAAATAATCATTGGCAGATGTTCTATTCATATTTTTAAAAGATATGTTACCATTAGTTTTTAAATTGTCTTTATTCAATTGTCTCTTTTCTAGTTCATTTAGATAATCATAATTAATATATCTTATTTCTGACTCTGCACTCACCTTCTCTCTCACTGCGTCTACCTATCCATCTCATGTTCTAATAATGGAAATTTCTTTTTCTTGAGTTTATGTAAAAATGAATAACATCCCAAAGTATAGAAACAGTTGCAATAATATAACTATTTCCAAAATAGAGGGATGCTAACTATAATCACCCTGTGTGGCTCTTACAGAGCATACACATTCAATGATTCCAGTAGTTTCTTTAACATAAATCAGTTTCTTTTTTATCTTTTAAACAGATTGATAATCTTTACCTATTTTAATGCACATATGTGTTTCTTAATATATTTTCTTAATATATTTCTTAATATATTTCATGATTTTTAAAGTCTAATCTTAATTTTATTTAAAAATTTTAAAATAATTCCATCAATATTTAGTTACCTGAAAAATTTATTAACGTGAACAACTAAATGCTATGATTATATATTTTTTAATACTAAAGGTGGAGACTGAATAGGAAACATTACACTTTATTCTTATTTAGAAAATATACTTCTAAGATAGAATAACAGATAAGGGATAATAAAAGAAATTAAGAAAGGGCGGACATTGAAAACTTCTAAGCTGTTTCAGAAAAAACAAACAAAAAAGACTAACTATAAAAAAGTATAAAAATAAAATATTGAGAGTGGTACTTTTGTTTATAAATGACAGATGATTTATATAGTATTTACTGTATTACAACAGTCATAGAATATTAATGATTATTGCGTCACAAATATTATATTTTGTACAACCTCATTTTCTTCTCAAGTCTACTCCAACAAAGTGGTGCAGTCTTGACAATTTTTTTCATATTTCAAATGTTCTTCCCTTAAAACAATATTAAAAGTAACATCCTATATGTGATGCTATGTATTAGACTATAATTAAATTACTCATTATTATTATAACATTACTTTTGTGATGTTTATATCACTTGAGAAAGTTTATAATTTTACTAAGTTAATTGTAATTAAAGTATATTATTTTACATCAGTTAAATTTTCATTTCCTTAATCACAACATCTTCTATGGCACTCTCTCCAGAACATTTTCTTTCCCATGATAAAGAAGTATTGTGGAAAATTTCTCCAAATTCAACTTTATAGACATTCTGAGTTATGTCCCTCTGTATTATCATTTTTTTTTTCCTCTTCAGGAAAGTTATATTATAACCCACTCAAAATAAAGACTGAAAGGTACATGGTAAACCTTTTGCCTTAAGTATGTTTCTAACTTATATCATCTTTTTTCCCCCTATGCTTCAGAAGTTTGAAGAAATCAATTTTGGACATTATAATATAGTCCTATTTGAAAATATTAATATTTTAAACTGATTCTTATTGCTATTGATTCTTATTTTACCTTAGAGTCACATTCAAAAGGTTAATTCCACAATTTTAACTTTCTATGAAGTTTATATTTTACCCAATGATTATTATGTTAATTTTTAAAAGATCTTTGACAAAAATTAAAAAAACAAAAATCTAACATCAATAAACATTTTGATGGTATATCAAAATATTTATTATTCACTGTAGCACTCCAGAAACATTCAAAAACAGCAGAAAGGCAAAAATAAGCACACATGTTAACTTAATTTTTACAATCCAATATAAAAATGTGAAACAATGGAAGAATTTACAAGAGATAAAAATAGTGTGTAAGAATAAAAAAGACTACTTTTGTGTCTTGGATAGTATTCCTATGCTCACTTTGAAGTTATAAATGATGTAACCATCAGCTGAGTAACTTAAGGAGGAATGGGAAGCACTTCTACAAAAAGAGAAAGGCAAATGAAAGCATGGAGAAATCCACCCCTACATGGATTAAACTGGATACTTTGTTTGCCTCCCCAGATATGTTTACCTGTTATAGTTCTGAGCCCTTGGAGGCTGTAGCTCTAACTATACTTATAAACCCTAAGGCGAGTTTTAATGAAGGATTGCCTAGAAGCAGCTCAGCTATGGGTCTTCATAAAGGAAATGGCTAACTCTCTGTCTGCTTCCAGGTTCCAATACCCACTTTCTTCCTTGTCTTTTCAAGTCTTCAAGGGAAGTAATGCTCTGTTTCCTCCTACAGTTGCTGGGTGCAGGTTTCAGTATGCCTCCTAGTTTCTCCTTAAGCCTGCTTACACAATTGTCAATAACCCCTGTGGAAAACTCTACTCAATTTCTTTATTTGAATGAACTTGCTTCTGCCAGGATCCTGATGATACAAGGGACAATGATTCACTTTACATTTCTAGAATGCAAACTGACAAAAACATTGGGGGAAAAAAAGATAAACTGAAAAATCATACAGAGTGCCCAGAAAAAGACAGGTTTGTTTGCCATGACAAGGGAATCATGAAATCTCTAAGAGACTTTAAAACCTGATATGATATGTATATATTAACATTTCCCAGAGACATTGAAGAATGGGTGCACCATTTTTAAAACTGAAGACAAGGAGATCAATAAGAACATAAAATCCAAGGTTCATAAGAATATGAACTAAAGTTATGGCCATAACAGTGGAAAAGGAAATGACTCTGAAATACGTTTACTAACAAAAAAATTAATCATACCACATTCAGTTTACCTAGGATAGTTGAAAAAAATACCACTACCATATGATTATTGGTAGTAGGAGTACTATCAGAATTACCATGGATCAATGAATCTGACTCACAAAATTTATTTTTTGAGGATACTTTTATTAATACATAAAGCAAGAGTGTAATATGCTCTTGAACAATACAGAATGTAAAATTTGTGACAGTCAAAATATACAATGCCTTTTGCTAATAAGTGTTCTTGTGAAATCCACATATAGATAAAACACCAAGAAAGGACATCAAATGCTAATTTCAAATCCACCATTTAAGTCTTAACATCCCACCAATATAGAAGGCCTAGTATTATCATTAAACAAGTCAAACATTATCCTCAATGGGCAGATAACAAATGTCTAAATATGTTTCCACTCAAAAATATTTCTAGATAGAAAATTTTTAAAACCTGAAATAGAATAGAAAATTTTGATTTCTAGTCAAGATGGCAGAGTAGGTAAATGTTGGGCTCACCTCCTCTCAAAACCACATCAATAATAGCTAAACTATAGACTAACCATCACTGAGAATACCTGAAGTCTTGTTGAACCAAAGTCCTACAACTACAGACATACAAAAGAAGTCACCTCAAGACTGGTAGGAGAAGTGGAGACACAGAACAAGCTGGTCCCACACCCGAGTGTGATTATTACAAATCAGGAGGCATATCTCAGCTGCAGAGTTTTCATCTCTGAGGAGTGAGAGGTTCCATTCCAGGGTTTTATTGCCAGGGAGGGAAGATCCCTTAAATTCTGTCTGTGCAAACCAGCAGATATTGTGGCTGAGTGAGATGGAGGGTGGTCCTCTTAAAGGGACCACAAACTGACTTACTCATTAATGGACTCACTTGTTCTGAGGTCCAGCACTGGTAGAGCAGCTAGAAAGGCGACAGGGACATACAGGGAATAATTGAATTGACTAACTTCGGGTTGAGAACTAGAGGGGCAGCTTTCTCCCAGAGGGAGGAGCTGGCAGAAGCCATTGTTTCTTTGTTTAGATCCCTCTCAGGGACCTGAGGTAGGCAGATAGTGTATCTGAATCTTCATCAAACTGGTTATCACTGTTCATCTGCCCTACCATACTGATTCCCTGAGACACCTCCCCACCCAACTTTTGGGCACACCCAAGCTGCTTCCAGTGGCTTTTCTGTACCCACAACATATCTTAGCTCATGCTGTAAACTTTCACAAAATCTCTCTAAGGTTCATAAAACCCTAACAGGCAGCATCTGGCTTTGGTGTGCCTGTACCCCTGGCTGAGCAGCCCTAAACCAGGCACTAGTGACAGCTGGCCTTGGTTCAAAGTTTGGTTTCTTGAGGCACTTCCAAGCCCATTGCAGGTGATGTTCATCTGCAGATTGTTTTGTGGCTCATGCCCTGTGGCTCCAGGTAGGAAACAGGCTGTGGCTAAACTTCACCTGCTGTGGGTCCTCTCCCAGTAGGCTCCAGGGATGGCAAGTCTGGTGACCAGCTTTGGACCAAGTCAGAGCTTCTACCAGCTGTCTCCAAAGATGACCCACACAAAAGGCAGGCTGGGCAGGCTCTAGAGACTCACTAAAGCAAATCCTGCTCTGTAGGGTCAACCCTTGCACTATAGCTCTTCCACTGTAGTCATAACTAGGCCTCACAACCAATCAGCCTCAGGGTCAATCCCTTCCACTAATGTGCAAATAACCAAGGCTGAGCTACAACAGGAGAGCTCACACAATGCACAGTAGGTTCATACCTGGAGCTCCAGTGACCAGGGATACTGAATCACTGGGTCCCACAGGACACCTACTACATAAGGCTACTCTCCTAAGACTAGAAGGTATAGCAACTCTGCCTAATCATAGAAAGAAACACAGGGAGGCAGTCAAAATGGAAAGACAAAGAAACATGTAGGGAAAAAAAAAAAAAAGGAAGGAAGGAAAGAAGGAAGGAAGGAAAGAAGGAAAAAAGAAAGAAAGAAAGAAAGAAAGAAAGAAAGAAAGAAAGAAAGAAAGAAAGAAAGAAAGAAAGAAAGAAAGAAAGAAAAGAGGAAAGCTCCACCAAAAGAACTAAACAAAATGGAGACAAGCAATCTACCTGATGCAGAGTTCCAAACACTGGTTATAAGGATGCTCAATGATCACATGGGGAACTTCAACAAAGAGATAGAAAACATTAAAATGGAGATAGAAAACATAAAAAAGAACCAGTTACAAATAAAGAATATAATAACTGAAATTAAGAATATACATACATTAGAGGGAATCAAATGTAAATTAGGTGAAGCAGAGGATCAAATCGGCAATATAGAAGGTAAGATAGCAAAAAACACCCAATCAGAACACAAAAAAATAAAAAAATAAAAATCCAAAAAATATGAGGAGTGTTTACGGGGTCTCTGGGACAGTGTCAAACACACCAACATTAATATCATAGGGGTACCAGAAGGAGACGATAGAGTGCAAGGAATTGAAAAACAATTTAAAATAATAATGACAGAAAAGTTGCCTAACTTGGCGAAGAAAATAGATTTACAAGCCTAGAAAGTGCAGAGATCCAAACAAGACAAACACAAAGAGGCCCATACAAGACACATCATAATTAAAATGCCAAAGCTTAAAGACAAAGAAATAACCTTAAAATCAGCAAGAGAAAAATAGTTGCCTACAGGGAGATCCCATAAAACTATCAGCTGCTTTCTCAACAGAAACACTGCAGGTCAGAAGGGAGTTGCACAAGATATTCAAAATGATGAAGAGTTAGGACCTACAGCCAAGATTACTCTTCTCAGCAAGGCTATCATTTAGAATTGAAGGACAGATAAAGAGCTTTCCAGACAAGAAAGAGCTGAAGGAGTAAATGACCACCAAATCAGTATTACAAGGAATGTTAGAGGCACTACTTTAAGGAAAATTAAAAAAAAATAAAAATAATAGTAAAATGGCAATGACTACATATATATCAACAATTATTTTAAATGTAAATGGATTAAATGCTCTAATAAAAAAACAGGGTTGCTGAATGGATAATGAAACAAGGCCCTTAAATATGCTGTCTACCAAAGATTCACTTCAGATCAGAAGACCCACACGGGCTGAAAGGAAAGGGATGGAAAGAGGTATTTCATGAAAATGGAAATTTCAAAAAAGCTGTGGTAGCAATACTTTTACTAGACAAAATAAGCTTTAAAACAAAGTCTATAACAAGAGGTGAAAAATGACCCAGTAATCCCATTTCATGGTATTTATGTGAGGAAACCCAAATGCTACTTTGATGGGACGTGTATATCCATATGTTCACTGTGGTATGTTTACAATGGCCAAGATGTAGAGGCAGCCTGGGTGTCCATTGATGGATGAATGGATAAAGAGGAGGTGGTACATGTATACAATGGAATATTGATCGATGATGGATAAGAATAGGTTCTCGCCATCTGCAGTGGCATGAGTGGACCTGGAGGGTATTGTGCTAAGTGGAGTATGTGAGACAGAGAAAGACAAATGCAATGTGATTTTGCTTATGTGTGAAATCTAAAGAACAAAATAAACAAACAAAATGGAAACAAAGTCATAGATACAGAAAACAGTTAAATGGTTGCCAGATGGGAGGACAGTTGGGAGTGAGTGGAAAAGGGTAAGGAATTCAAAAGCACAATTTAGTTGTTACACAGTAGTCATGGGAATGTAGGGTATAGCATAAGGAATATAGTCAATGATATTGTAATAACTGTATGGTGTCACATGGGTACTAGATTTATTGGGGTGATAGAGGTGAGGGGATTTGAGGGGCATGGCAAAAAATGTGAAGGGATTAAGAAGTACAAATGGCAGCTACAAAATAGTCATAGGAATGTAAAGTAAAGCAAAGAGAATATAGTCAATAATGTGGTAATAACTATGTATAGTGCCAGGTGGGTACTAGACTAGTTATGGAGCTTACTTTTTAATTATACAAATGTCTAACCACTATGCTGTACACATGAAATTAATATAAAATAACATTGAATGCCAAAATAAATAAAGTTTTTAAAATAACAAAAAAGGAAAAAAGGGAAGTCTTTTCTTCCATGAGTTTTATAAACCAAAACATCCAGGGACCATTTACTTATAATCTCTAATAAACTATACTACTAGATTTTGCAATACTAGAATCTCAAGTTTTACCTTTACCAGATGACTATAAATATTTAAAATGAAGATGGAAGAAGGTGATGAACCACAGAAGGTGGGTAAGGTCTAAAAACTGGAAAACGCAAGGAAATGACTTCTCCCCTAGAACTTTTCTCCTAGAAAGAAATACAGTCCTGCCAATACCTTGGTTTTAACCCAATGATATCTATTTCAGACTTCTGACATACAGCAGATGATATATTTGTGTTTTTTGTTTGTCTGCCTTAAATGTTGTATTCATCATCATCATCATCATCATCATCATAAGTTTATTATTAATATTAGAACAGTGTTAGGTTCACAGCAAAGTGGAAGGTACAGAGATTTCCTATATGCCCCCTTCCCCTGTACATACATAGCTTACCCCATTGTCAACATTCCCACCAAAGTGGTACATTTGTTATAAGTGACGAACCAACATTGACTTATCATTCTCTTGAAGTCCTTAGTTTACATTATAATTCACTCTTGGTGTGTACACCCTATGGATTTGGACAAATGTATAATAACACATTTCCATCATTATCGTATCATACAGAGCATTTCACTGACCCAAATTTTTCTGGTTTCTGTGTATCTACCCCTTCTCCCCCTCTGCATTTGTGTGATTTTAATCCATTGTTTATAGTAATTTCTTACAGAAGCAGTAATAACGAATAGGACGTGGTGATGATGATGATGATGGTGATGATGGTGATGATGATGATGATGAGAAGGGTGTTATTCCTATGTGAAATAGATTCTATCTGAAATCAGAGTAAACTATGGTTTTCTTCAATGATTTCAGATTATTTTTTCATAATATGACTCTCATTTTTACTTTTAAAAATTTTGTAAAAACATATCAATTTTTAATACTATTCCATACATGTTTCATCTACCAGAACATCCTAAAAATTTTTAATGTGTAGATGATACCTTGGTACAATTTTTAGTAATGATGTATTTTTTGTTATGTTTCATTTTATATTTTACCCAAAGAGGGAGAGGTAAATGACTGTCCATATTCATAGATATTAAGGTTATTAAGGCTTTATAACTTAAAATAATAATTTCTAAATTGTAACCCAGGAAATTTGTACCAATTTACATTTCCACCAGCAATGTATCACTGCCAGCTTTTTATATTTAAGTCAATTATCATGAATTTCAATTAGTAATATTCAATCTTTTTTTTTAATTTTGCCAATTTGTAAATTAAAAAATAACTTTAAGTACAAATCTTTAATTCTGATTGATGTTGGACATTGATAACTTTGATTATTTGAAAACATAATTTTTACTCTTTTTTAGCAGTAATTCACCCCAAGTGACAAGATTGTAAACACTGCGTTCAAGGTAATTTTTGTTTGAAACATGCAAAATTGTCAAATAAAGCTATAACATACATAAATGGCCAAAGGAAAAAAATATATTTAATTACTCTTTTCCTGTTTAAATTGCAACATTAATGAAAGAATATATGAAACGAGAAAAAGTGAAGTAGAATGAGAAAGCTGATTCATACAATTACATTCTTCTCAGGAACATGCTCTGAAAACCACAATTACAGAAACTTTTCACATGGTTACATAAGATCCATAAAAATATATAATTAAATAATAAAGCAATTGAGATACAGTCATTAATTAATACCACAATATTAAACTCAGTAATTTTAACTTGCAGATTTGGTTTACCTGTGGCTGAAAAAAGACATAGAATGATTATAGTTACCACTGTCATCATGGATAAATAATTATGCTACAGTCCACTTTTTCACATAAATAAAGATGTTATGGTCAAATGTACACCATGTCCCATAGGCTGTATAGATAAGTAAATAATTCAAACAATTAATTCCTAATCACACTAGCAACCATGAAAATCTCAAGAAAAGCCAAGGAGTAGTAATCCCCTCCTTAAGATAGATATTTAATTTATCATGGTGGCATTACAAAATGAAAGTCTCTACAAAGACTCTCAGTAAAACAGAATATAAAGCATGGGCAGTAATAGTCTATGAGGTTTAACAATTAAGTGCAAGAACTGGTGGCAATGATGTTGCTAAGCTTTTTTGTTATCAGAGGGATTATTCATTATGAATTGGACAAACTGGACAAACAGTTAACCAACTTTACTCTTTGGAAGTGCTGAAAAGGCTGCATAAAAACGTTAGAAGACATGAACTTTTCACCAACAATTTATGGCTCTTGCATCACAACAATGCCCCAGCTTACATGGCACTATCTGTGAGGGAGTTTTTAGCCAGTAAACAAATAACTGTATTGGAATATTCTCCCTACTCATCTCATCTGACCCATGATGACTTCTTTCTTTAAACATTAAGGAAATTCTGAAAAGAAGACATTTTGATGACATCCAGGATATCAAGTGTAATACAATGACAGCTCTAATGGCCATTCCAGAAAAATAGTTCCAAACTTGCTTTGAAGGGTGGACTAGGCACTGGTGATGGTGCATAGCTTCCCAAGGGGAGTACTTCGAAGGTGACCATAATGATATTCAGTGATGAGGTTTGTAGAACTTTTTCTAGGATGAGTTCCTCAAATTTAATTGTCTGACCTCGTATTAGTAGAATAATGCAATGAGAAAAATTTTCAAAGTGCAATTGAAATATTTAAGAACTATTGATGATTAATTGTGTACATTATAGTAGTGCAACAAGTTGTTTCTATGTTTTAAATGAAGGTATCTGTGATTCAAAATATAGATAGCTATGATGTATGTTTGATATAACAATAAAATTTAATTAAAATTAACTCCACCTTTCATGCAGTTGGCTTTATTCAGAATCACTCTAGTAAGATTAATATGGGTAAATTTACACATCTCTGGCACACTCTTCCCATGAGATATTATTCTTGAAATAATAAAAAAATGAACATAAGAATCTGGAAAATCCTGCAAGCATCCTGGAAATGTTTTATAAGATTCAGAAAATTCCATGTATGAGGAATCTTTACTATTAACATGAGGGTGGCACCATATTTAAATACTATGCACAAGCTCACTATCTAATAAAAAATTGATGAAAGATGACCTCTTTAGGGAATTTTTGAGGATCCCACGGCTGACATGCTATGAAGATTTGGGGGAACTAAACTAAAACTATCTTACATATCTATAAACATTTAAATTTACTAGTAGAACTCTGAAGTGAAAGAAAATACCAGGCTGCATTATTCAAACTCAGAGGGGAGAAATAAAAGCAAAAAAAAACATAAAATTAAAAAAAATAATAATAAAAGCAAAAGCATACATTACAGGTAAGGAAAGGGAATGGTAAATAAATACCTATAATCTAAACAAAATCTTACTTTGTGAAAATATAGTATAAAATGTCTTCCTCCATTCCCAAGCTAGTGAACTCTAAAATGTAGAATAAATGTACATAATAAATGTACATAAAATCAAATATTTTGATACTTTCAAGTAACAGCTATACTGAATTCTGACTGATCCTACATCTAATTTAGGTGAATGCAGAACAATTATGAATGCATAGACCACCAGAAAAACAGTTAATCAAATAGAAAAAGTTTCAAAAATTGAATATATTGAATTAACAGTGAAAAAACACCCCAGACAGTTCACTGTGAAAGTTTTAATGGTAATAAAAATAATTAGTTTTGAAAATTTTGAGTCATACTTTCACTGGCACATGGCTTCTGTGATTTTATTCATTTTAATTATAATTAAAAAGCCTGAAACTGTTTCCTTCTTAGCAAAAGGTATCATCTTCTAAATAACCCTTATGTTAAATAATTAAGTAGAAGATATTTTAAAACATTATCACAACTTAGAGACAGACTAGAGATGCGGGACCAAACCAGTAGATTCAAAATGTGAACTATATGAGAAAAATCGTTTTAAAAAGTATTTTTTTTAAAATATAAAAGAAGTTATAAAATAATTACCAGTGTAACTGAATTTTCCAAATAATTTGGAATGCAACAGAATTTTCTAAACAATTGTTTAAAATGTGGTTGACATTAAATGGCAGAAAGAATATGGGCAGTGGATGGCTTGACAGATGTTTATGTTATTTATTTAACACACGGTTTTAGGAAATTGAAAAACTGAGCACAGTTTTATCAAAATGGACAAAAATAAAATGGGAAATATATGAAGAATATTTGAAGAATATAAACTAGAATATTTATTCAAAAAATATTATGCAGCAAAAACAATTAAAGAACAGTGTGATACCATGTTACATTAAAACCTGAAGGGCATTATGATAAATGAAATAAGGCAGACAAAGAAAGACACAATCTACATGACTTCTTATATATGTGGGATCAAAAAAAAAATAAAATAAAAACTAAAAAACAAACTCATAAACACAGAGAACAGATCGGTGGTTGCCAGAAACATGGGGTGGGTGTTGAGAGAAGTGGGTAAAGAGTTTATTTTTATTTTTTAACTTTTTTTTTTGTTTAAATGAATTGAAAAAAAGTTTTAATGTTTTAAAAATTAAAACATTTAAAACTTAATGTTTTATTTTTTTTTTAGTTTAAATGAATAAATAAAATGAATATTGACAAGATATAGTGAAATGGAAAAGTTCAGACACTGATACTACGAGCATGAAAAGATATAAACATTTTGAGGTACAGTTTGTCATTATTCTGCTCCTGAGAGTATACTTCATAAAACTCGTAGTTATGAAAAAAAGACATGTGTGAAAAAATTCATTACAGTATTTTATGTGATAGCAAAGCTTTGCAAGAACATAAATGTTCATCAATTCTTGAAAATGGATAGATAAAACTGTGCTATAGGCACACTGTGTAACATTATATCTTCCAAAAGAAATTGATTAGGTTTTCACAAAGTAATTTTGAATGGTCTAAAGAAATGTTAAGTAAAACACATAAAAAGTTGAAAAACTGGTTCAGTGTAAGTCAGTAATGTATATCAATTCATCTCACACAAATATGTAATGCATATTATATATAGATTTATCATTATGTAAATACATTTATGGCAGATTAAACATAAAAGCATAAAATGATATGAAAGTGGTTCCTATTGAGAAGAAGGCATATTTACGTGGAAATGTATGCATATTGACAACTATTGATTAAAATGTTACGAACTAATTTCTATTTGGAGTAATTATTCTGTAAAATAAAATTATAATCTTACCTCATTGGAAACTGAGTTTCATCTTGATCTTTTGGGAAATGTGTTTTGTTTTTTTTTATTGAGGGGGATGGGCAGAATACTTCTAAGTGGCAAAAAAAAGAAATTTTTTTTTAAATTGTAGAATATGCAATCAGATTGCCAATGCCTTGGGTGAAGTGAGTGTGGATCTCAACTCTTAAAGGAACGTGAAGAAAATGAGTATTTGAATCCCTGTGGATGAATGCAAAACAATCAAAGATATATGAAAATTTTAGTAGCTTTGAAAAGTGATTGCTATTGTGAAGCCTGCTGTTTTCTTTTAAAACATGGCAATAATGTGTAAATTAAAATGCAACAGGAAATGTATATTATAGAATAACATCCTAGTTGCTTTTCATGCAGAGGCAGATAAATGGAAAATATATGATAATTATACAGCAAAAATGATTAAAAAGAGATTAATCAGCTTAAACCATTTACAATTAGCCACTTGCAGAATAAAGACAAGTGTTGTTTTTGTCTTAACCTAATTTAAAATAGTTGCTTTGAAGATAATAGACATTCAAAAAATATATATTGGCCTGTAATATAAATTTTAATAAAATTAAAGGATATGTTATTATTCATAAATATATCTCTTATACATTAGAAAGAGATTAGAATAGCCAATTAAATACGTCTAAGCTTAATGAACGAAGTGAACATATGGTGAACTAGTTTCTCCTTATAAAATGGATATTACAGAAATGTACTCTTTGTGTGAAATATGCTAAGATGAAGATTATTTCTTCCCTGAAATGCATAAAAATTTGATGGCAGAACTCTGTTGTAAAACTATTCCAAAAATAATATTTCTTGATTTAAAATAAATCTGTTTGTATAAATTATTAGTCTTTAATGTTGACACTACTGTACAATAGTTTGTTGTTATAGTCCCAATTTTTATGTAGCTGATTGAAGATTAAAGTGATTACACAAGTTGGCTGTTATTCTTGAGAACATATAAAGAGTAGATATAAAAGTACATTAGAGATCAAAATGTAAAAATAAAGGCAAATTTCCCTAGGAAGAATATTCAATGTCTAATTTTTTTTCCTTGCTGTTGTCAGGTCAGAAATGAAAATTATATCACTCTTGATTAATGCCTACTTGAGCACTTGTGTACTTCCTCACAGCAGCTGATCCCTAGCATACCTTGTGTCCTCACACCTATTACCATAGGTGTTCGTTCAGCTTTATCTTCCATTGTGTTCAAGATGATGTTTTTGAAAACAGCTTCCAAAAAATGAAAGAGTATATTGTACTCTCCGCCCCATAGTCAGGGCTTACTGCCATGCTTTACCTGAGGGACTCTAGCTTAACTTGGCACGCTCCCTTATTGACCCACTTATAATTAGAAACCAGACTGAGCATTTTATAGCTACTTTGGGATACTGTTGATGAAGGTGGCCCTTTAGAATAAACAGTTCAAGGTTTGATGAAGTACAGATTGAGAGACTAGAGTCAGGCAGAACCTGGGACTGAGAGAAGAGAAAAAAAAGTGACTATTCTTAGATATTTAGATCAGCAGGAGTCTATGAAACCAAATCTATTTCATAACAAAACCGAGATGTCATTTGTATTATTTGCATCATCTCTATGTTGACATTTGGTTTGATGATGCAAAAGCAATGGGGTGCAAAACTGCTGGTGCCCAAAGTAAGGTAATCACAAGTTGAATGAGTAGTTCTGATCCTCATTAGTAAATGCAGGAAAAAAGAAAATTTAAAAGGCTATCTCAGTGATAAATGTCCCCATTGAAGCCGTAAATATTAATTTCCTTAAATCTCAATGTTTTTTAAAACCTCATGTGATGAAATGAGAAATACACATCAAGCAGTTTTGCTTCATACTGACATTATGAGCGTTGTATCAAGGAAAAGCACTTTTGAAATAACGACTAAGAGACAAACTGTGATTATATAGATTTGCATATTTGGCAGACATATTCTTGAAAATGAAAGAATTGAGCCTGTCATTGAAAGGAAAACAACAAATTTGTTGCCAATGATAAGATGTGAACTTTCAGTACAAATTAGGATTTTGCAAAACTTGCATCTACCATCTTAAACTTGACATGTTCTCAACACTTAAAGGATTTTCTGATGACATTGAACACGATTAATGAATGGGATCTTGATGTTGTTTAATGAAATATGCCAACATTTAGAAGCTCTGCAGAATCAATGGAACAGTATTTTTCAAATCATGAATGCATAATGTTACAAAATCATGCATAGACAAAGTAAAATTTCACAGAGCAAAACAGCAATAGATTTTAAGGAAACAGTACAAAAAATTCTCAGATGTGGTTTTAGACTCCATAATTATAACTAACACTTAAGAAACTACAACTAGTCAAATTTTAGAATAGTATTAAAATGGAATATTTACAATTACCTTAAAAAGCAGTTTAAATAATACTCTTTCCTTATTCAATGTCACATGTGAGCGCATTTATCCACATACTTCAAACAAATAGCATAGGAACATACTGCAACATTTTGAATACAGAAGCAGATTATGAAAATCCCACTGGTTTCTATTATGCCAGACATTTTACAGAATTGATATTATGAAAATGTTGACTAATGCTACTCTTCACACTAAAGTTTGGCTGTAGAAAACTGCATAATTCATTTTAACAAATAATGAGATTGTTTAAAAAAATATATTGTTTTATTTCTGTTTTAATTTCTAATACATTGATAGATATGCCTCGCATCAACAAGATCACTTTGGAGTCAATAACTTTTAAGAGATTTAAGTTTCCTGAATCTGAAAGGTTGAGAACTTCTGACAGAGTACTACCAACAAGGTTACAACTTGTTTACTGAACTGCCCGTTTGCTGCGGGCTCCTAAGCTGATTTGGTTCACCAGACATCATTTCACATTTTAGTGAGTAAAGCCTTGCCTTTGCATGTACGTCTTTACCCCTTTACAGCTAAGCTAATTTGTACTGCATTAATAGAATGCTGTTTAGAAATCAATAGTGAAAAGGCAAATTGGGGAGGAGTAATGTATTATGTTATTAAATCTTACCACCCTCAAGCATGTTTCTATTTTAATCTTTCATACATTTTTTTGGTAATATTCTTCAGTAAGTTTTGATTGTTTTATTAGTATGGATTTTTACTGTCTTCTTTTTTATTTATATCCAATATAAAGAGTTGTTATTATAATTAATGAGAAGGTAATCATGTTTCTATTTTGATATTCAGGTACATAGAATCAGAACAGAAGGGAATATTACTTTTGAATATGTATCTTTTATCTAACCATATCACCAAAATTCTTTATTACATTTAGTATTTTTTATAACTGGAAATGCTTAAGTATTCTGCCATTGTTAGAGGTATTTTGTTGAACTTTCCTTTAGCATTTCAATTTTATTGTTTATTCAATTGATTGTGTTATCTTGATTAATATTAGTTAATTATTGCAATACGAAGTGTCCTGTATTGCCTGATTTTCATGGCCATGTCTTATTATTTAACATTTTAGGTAAATAATCACTTATGAATATTCAAAGATCTTTGATATTTAGTAATTCATTTATTCTTATCTTATTAAGACTTTCGTATGAGTGATATTAGCATTTTTCTAAAGCTTTAGGTTGAAATTCTGTAAATAAAATTAAAATGTTCAGTTCTTTAAAGTTTCATAAATGAAATATTTAATCATTTTCAAGTATCTTCTATGTTGATTCAACTCTAATTTTATTATTATGACCATTCTTATTTTGATACATGTACCTCTTATGGGCCAAATACAATTTGAAATAATGTTAATTAGCTCTACCATCTAGTCATTTTTTTTTTGTTTAGTACCTGTATGGCTTTTAATTTTTCATTATTATACATTTTATATTTTTTCTCTAGATTGTTTAGTAATTTTTCTTGAAATTCTATTTTGTGTAATAAAATATCCCTATTTTTTTCTTTTGATTGACTTCATATCTTTTGCCCATGATTTCATATAAATACTTTCTTTACCAGTTTAAGACTGTATTTTACATGCATAATAGACTTGAGATTTGCTTTTTAATCTACTAGGAAAACTGTATTTTAATTTAGATTTTAATTAGAGAGCACTTAGTGAATAGATGGGCATGTTTTGATGCTTTTGTTAATTATTTAAAATGAATAGGGGGTAATTGAGCAAGCAAAAGGAAACAAAAAAGGGAACAAAAGTCACAGATATAAATTTAAGTTTCTAGATTATTTTATTCAGAAGAATAGAAGTCTCAGGGAATGATAAGGTCTAGGGTATGGTTTTAAATAGATCATTAAGATGATATGGAAAAAAAATATCACTGGACATAAAGAACTCAAGAAACTGAGGATTCAAGGTGAATGTTTATTTATCTATGTGGACATTAAAATCTCCCAGGGACAATGTAACAGTGAGTATAGGAGCAAAAACTCTGAATCAAGTTCCAATGAATAAAGGGTGAATACAGGTTAGGGATCTTGAATAATTGAACTTATAAACCTTACTGTTTAACTAAAAAAATCATCATTATTATTTTTTGTGTATACTTTGGCTAGTATCATGTTATGGTTACAATATTTAACTGTGTTTTCCATGTCTAATGCATCAGATGAAGTCAATTTACAGTTCCAGAAAATAATTGCACATTTAATAGAAAAGTTACTTATTTTACTTATAGTAATGGCTTATCTTAGGTTGGCCTGAAAGGTAATTTGCTATTTCATAATCCTTAGTATGTCAAACAGGAGAAGTTACATAATTTTTAGGGTCTATTCCAAGTGAAAATGTGAAGCCCCTTTTTCAAAATTACTAAGAATTTCAGGACAATTGATAGCAGAGCATCAAACCAAGTGTGAAGACCTTCTGATCATAGCGTTTTATACAACTACACAAGTGGCATGCCTGAGAAGCCATCCTGGTGCCAATATAAATATTTCAAATAATCTACACTGAACTTAGTTATTTGGATGCTTCAGTGAGTTTTTTGACTGTTTGTTTTAAGATATTTATGTCCCTAGCCCAGGCATCTAGTATTACTAACATCCGCTTAGAGAGAAAGTTATCATGAAAGAATGATAGAAACAGAGAAAAAATAGGGTGGGGGAGGATCTGGGAATGTTACAGCTAAAAATCTACCATGGCTAGAGCTATCACTTCCCCCAATTGACCAAATCAGGTAAAGAACCCTTGTTGTAGGAAGGGTGAAAGAAAATTGACATGGAAAGGAAGCAAGAATTTCTGTGCAAAAGGCCCTCCTCCTGACGATCAAGTTAGCTTCCGGGAGAATGAATGGCACAGGTACAGCAGACAATTTTGGGGACATTAATATAGAAGAGCCCAACATCACAGTCCTCCCCCGAGCGGCCACAATGCAGCATATGGTTTACTACAGGGTGAAAAAGTGGTAAAGTAGAGTCAACTTCCTGGAATAAAGGAAGTGGAGTGATCCTTACATTCTTCCCTAAGCTTTAAAGAAAAAAAAAAAAAAAGAAAAAAAGTAGAGGGTGAGTGAAGTTTCCTGTGCCCATTAAATGGTGAGAGAGGTAGCTAAGGGAGGACACTACTGCCTGAGAGATCTTTTACTTTTAGTAGAAAGCTACAGGTGGAACTGTTTTAACCATTTATTCCGACAGCCATCCTAGTAGTAAGTCCTTTACCAGCTACCAACATGGAGATATGGTAGTAAGAGAAAAAGAGGGACACCTAAATATCTCATTAGTAGCCACTCCAGGACACATGAAGACATAGAAGTAGGTACTTCCTCTCCAATGATGCTACGTGACAAGATAAGCTTTCAGTGTTTTGACTAATCCTAGGGAGAAGGTATGGAAAATGCTTAAAATGGCTGAGTTTTATGGAGATTACACAATTACATTTTCTTCCTCCTGGTATAATTACATTCATTAATTTGAAATACAGAAAAATGACTTTCCTTTTTATTTATATTCAGGTTTTATTTTTTTAAATGTTATATTCACTAAACTAGTATTTGTCTTTTTATCCATGAAAACCTATGCTATAAAAGTAAATTATTGATGACAGTAAGAACAAGAAGGTAATATATTAAATTGATTTTTGACTATATATAATGGAATGTTTTATTTTTATAAACTTAATTACCTAATACATCGTTACTATTATATAATTTACTTTAAATTAGTGAGTACAAATGGTTTATCATATCGTGACAGATTCATATACTTTATTAATACAAATCTATTTTAAAACAATTCTAAATGACATATTAGGCAAACAATTTTCAACCTCAGGGCAACAAGTTTTCACATTCCTTTCTTTTTCTGTGTTTCACTCTATTTTGATTCTCTTATGACAAGGGCAAATAATAAAACATTTGCTATTTTTATCTGTTTTCAGTTTTATTAAGCCTGTTTTGAAAAGACAAAGGTTTAGTGTATTAAACGATCATGTTCTAAAATAAGTCAAAACTATAGAATGTTGTGAAGAAAAAAATAATTCTATGTGATTGATATATGTTCAAATCATCAATGCACATTGATCTTCTGCTGATTTGTCTTATAAATTCAGTAAGAGTAACACGTGTCTGTCACAGAATCCTTCCATAATTCTGAATTTGGAATAAATTCTTTAAAATAGTCAATCATCCATACATAAATTAGCCTTATTTTCCATGAATCAGTTAATACATTAATTAAAGTTACAGATAGTTCCTATATTAGTTTGTAAGGATTGCTATAACTAAGTTTCACAAACTGTGAGACTTAGCAGAAGTTAGAGTCTCACACTTCTGGAAGCTAGAAGTCTAAGATCAAAGGTTGGCTCCTTCTGGAGGCTGTGCGGGAGAATTCGTCCCATTCCTCTCCCCAGCTAAATGTTCACAAAGCATTCTTGTGTAATTGCCTCTGCACTCAAATTTCCCCTTTTTATAAGGACACTGAGTCATATTGAATATGGACCCACATTAATGACCATATCTTAGTCTGATCATCTGCAAAGACACTATTTCCAAATAAGATCACAATCACAGACACTGGGGATTAGGACTTCAGCATCTTTTGGGGAGACAAAACTCAACTCATAATAGTTTATTTTTCAAATATAATGCACTTCAGGTGTTTAGTTAACGCCAGATTTCCAAAGCTGTAAATTATTGACCCATTATAACTTTTACTCTTTACCTCTAGTTATTAATTGATTTTAAGATTATGATTCAAAGTAAAGAAAGAGGTTTCCTTCATTCCTCAACCTAACCTGGTATCCAAGCCTAGTTTCCAGTAAGTACTGCTTTGGGAATATCAGCATGAGTCTGGTAGTTATTGTCATTTCCCCATTTACTAGTCTTATGGGAGCACAGGAGGGAAGAGATGTGATTATCAGGTGTGATTAATAAGTAATTATATTATTTCTGTGGCCCTCCAAAAATCTGATCCAATAACATCTGATTTTTTACCATGACCTTTAAGAAGAGCTCTCTCTTTGAAATGCCCAATTACAGCCCATTAACTTGAAATAACTTCAAAAGTTTGCTGGTTAACTACAGAATCATCTACATCTCTGACATAAAGAAATCGTATATGAAAACATTTATTTTCCATGCCAAGTTTAGAGGCAAAGAGCATTACAAATGATATCATCTGTATTATTAAGAGACACATATCCCAAGGACAGTATGCGAGCCTGATTGAAATTAAGCATACAATATTAGTATTTAGGTACCTGACATTTCATCAGAGTACAATTTTAATTGAGATAAAGATGTTAATAGTGTTAGTTCATTCTGAAGACTGAGAGGAAAAATTTGCTCCATGCCTTCTCTCTGTTTTTAGTGATTTGGCATTTGTTGGCTTGTGAAAGCATCACCCCAATCTCTCCCTTCATCTCCATGTAACATTCTCCCCACGAGAATGTCTGTGTCCAAATTTCCCCTTTTTATAAGGATAGCGTTCATTTTTGAGTAAGGGCTCTTGTCATTACAGTGTGACTTTATCTTAGCTAATGAAGTCTACAAGTACTTAATGGTTAATAAAGTCAAATCTGAGATCCTGAGAGTTAATACTTGAACGTATGAATTTGGAGGGACACAATCCAACCTATAAACTCCACACTTTTAAAAATTGTATTTAAATTGTACTTTACATTCTTTTTACAGATGGTCTTTGTTTCACATTTTATATAAAAACTTAGCACAAGGTTAACTCTATATACAAAAACTATTGTATTTTCACATTACTTCGACAAATCAAAATAAGAATAGCTAACATATAATGAAAGCTATTTTTGTATGTTAGAACTTAAGTTGAGCATATTTCAAGGACTTCTTTGGAAAATGGTCAATACACCCATTCCATTCTCCATTATTGTTGCAAGACAATTGTCTCACAACAACTGAAGCCTCAAGTGGTTAATTAAGCTTCCCTGTCTATCATTATCCAGTGGCAAAATTTGTACTTCAAATTCTATGTTCATAACCATGGTCAACTGTCTATAGCTTGCCCAAATCAACCAGTGAATGAAGTAAAAAAAAAATGTTGAGATAAAAGTCACCATTACCTGAAAACTCGCAAAGCACATTATCAAGAACAATTATTTTTAAATAAAGTAATATTGCCTAGGGTCTATTTGAGTAGAAAGTGTTTCAATATCTTTACCCATGTTAACTTTTCTTCACCAAAACATGTGGAGGCATGATATTAAAAATAATACTCATCTACTGCTTTTTAAAGTTGAGGTGAGGGTCCAGAGCCCCTCCACCTTTTTCTCCAAAGTGGTAGGCTCTGATATCTTTGGAATTTACAGAATATAATGTTAAATTTAAAAAATGACCTCTTAAAGATCTTTTCTTCCACTTGATTCATTTAGTAAGTAAATTAAGTTCAAAATATATTTTCTTCAAAGAATGTATTTGGGATTTTATCTAAATATGTCTTGATCAATTAGCAAAATTAGAACCTAATTGTACTTAGGACTACCAGATTAGTAGCTATCATGTAACTTTCTAGTTTGTTGGAGTATAACACATTTATAATATAGAACAACACCTATTCAATATTAATTATAGTAACTTTTTTATATTCCTTTATATTGACTAATAGCCTAAAAAAATAATTTCTCTCAAAAGAATCCATCTATTAATATGTTACCTGAAATTCTCAATGCTATTGAAACAAATCAAATACAAAATGTTACAAACATCAAAATTCAATAGCATTATTCTTTCTCAGTTCTAATATTCATCTTTTTATATAATCTGTTACAAGCTATACAAGAAAATGCTGGTTACACAAAATCATGCTATTGCCATTGATATAATCTCACATGACAGGTGATCAAAATTGAAAACAATTATAACCATATGTAAACATGCCCATATGTAAAGAAGAACATAATAATATCATTGTTCATTGTCTCCAAAGAGATTGGGACCAAGATAAAAAATAACAGTGACCATCACTATAGGTCTACTATGCAATGGGCATTTCTTTTTTTTGTTCCTTTGTATGATTCAGCTCATGTAACATCATAATAATCCTATGAAGTAAATGTAATTATCATTCCCATTTTTATGTAAGAAACTGAGATACACAAAGAGCAGTAACATGCACAAAGTTACAAAAATGGTGTATTTCATACCTTAAAAGTTCTGGTTCCAAAGCATGAGGTTTTACTTATTACTCCACTCCACAAAATCGTGGTAAATTAGGAGATGTTGTGAAAGGTAGATGTATCTCATAATATAATGCAATGACAATTTTGAAGGAATAACAATAGTACATGTACAGTAAGTCCTCACTTAATGTCATCAATATGTTCTATGACTTTATGCAAAGCTACATACAATAAAAGCAATTTTACCATAGGCTAAATGATATAAACAAGAGTGAAGTTCCTACAGCATCTCATCAGTATTACAATGAAACAACTTTGAAACAGCATTATTTGAGGACATGCTGTAATTTTTAGAGCATAAAGACTTTTACTTTTATTTTTTATGTTTGGCTTATATTTCCCATAAGCTAGAGGCAACATATTTAGTATTAGTAAGAGAAAAACAAAAGTGAGGAAAAAAGAGGCAACGATCACGACAGCAAAAAAGACCTGATCACAGATTTGTGACAGAAGATCAAACCTGTGGCAAGAAAAGTATGAGGTGTCTTTATATTTCCTAAATAAAAAGTTTATATTCACTTTTATATTTTTATTGTTTTATCTTAAAGTCAGGCAAGTGGAAATATGAATATAGAAGCTTTATGATTTCTATGCTTTTTGTAACTTGGCAATTTTCTTTAGAAATATCCCTATTTTTCCTAAATTTAAAATAATACATATTTTAATAAATTTATTAACTGTATAAATTTTTTTGCAAACTTTGTAGTTTAATGTTTATATTTTATAAAAATATATTGACAACATATTAGTATTCTGTCAGTTAAATTTGTAAAAACATTAAATTTCAGTTGCAATTTTCTAACTTTTCTCAATTAGAGTCACTTATTTGAAAACAACATGTCTTGCAAATCAATATTTATGTTTAGTTTCTTGTGAACATTTTCATGCTTATCACAAAGCTTGTAATGCTCACATTCTCCATTTTATTTAATGACTTCTGTGAAATGTTTCTTTTAAATTGGTGGTGGGGGAAGCTGCTTCTTCAATCTAGATGTTTATAGCAATCATAAAAGAAAAGTCAACTTGTATTAAATTGGTTTTACAAGAAATGTATTAACTGCAACAGAGTTTGATGCATGTGAAAAATGGTAGATGTAACCTAAAAGTTGAATATTTTTTAAATCAAAAAGGCTCATTCATTTTGAGTATATCAGCACAACAGCCCAAATACATCAACCAAATAATGGAGTCATTATCATTAAACTGTCTGTGGATCTGTAAATGAACATCAGTTGCAAAATCTTTTACATTTTTTCCTTTTTGCTCCCCGCCCCCACACACATGAATAGAGAACTTCTCTTTAAACTCTACCAAAGACTGAAAAAAATAGCAATTTCTTAGTTTACTGTTTGTAAATCTAGAAAGGATGAACTTTGTGCAAATTAAGAACTTTCTACAGGTATGACATTTAGCTCCAGGAAGAATCATCCTAGTTAAAAATATTGATATAGAAAATCACATTATTTTAAGCTAAAAATAGTCATCATGTGAAATTCACTTTTTTTGTTTTTTGGTATACATGGATATTGGGAGAGCATATTTAATTATTAATTTATATACATGTGTTTCTAGGTGATTTTTGGAGAGAAGGGATCAAGAGAGTGAGCTAAGGGAGATGGTGGGAGATAGAAGAATAATACAATCGGTTCTACAGATTAAATGAGAACTAAACTGTCCTCCTCCCATACCAGCTTAGTGCCCATAAAGAAAAATCCTCTACTGAGCTTAAGGATTAAATTAAATTACCCCCAAAAGAGAAAATCAACGTTCATTTTAAGGGTTCATGGAGAAAAGCAAATTATATGTATTCTCAAAAGATACAATTACTCATAAAATAATTCCTAAAATATAAAAATATTGAAGAAACGGCTATATAACTATGTATACTAAAATATAATGTCAATAATATAACCAGATAAGAAAAATGTAAGTTAAAAATCACTATTATATAACAACACTGAAAACCATATTAGTCATTCATGGTTCATATTAATACAAGGATATGTAGAACATACACATATTAAAACTTTAAATATTAGTCTTAATGGGATATAGATAAACTTGAGTACAGAACAAGAGTAACAGTATTAAATAACTTTGTAAATTAAAAAAAAAAGAAAGAAATGTCTAAGTTTAAATACTTAGCAAAGGAAAAGAAGAACAAAAACAACTACAACATATGGAATAATAGGGAAGAAACAAAAAATGAAGATAAAAATAGCAAGTCATAAAACAAGAATCTGATGTAAATAACATATTAATTGAAATGCAATTATCTGAAATGAATAAAATAACTAAATGTTAATTATCTTAACCAATACATGTATAAAAAATACTAAAACAAAATATAGTTATTAGGAAATTATAATCAATATAGATAATCACATTATTAGAAACTCATTTGACCAATGATATTAAATATATTTAAATAAAATTAAGGATAAAAATCCTATAAACATCTCAATAGATTCAGAAATTCAACATCCACTCAAGATAAAAACCCTCAGAAAACTGATTGTAGAGGGAAAAGATCTCAACATAATATCGGCCATTATTACAAACCCATAGCTAACACTCAATGGTGAAAAGCTAAAAACTTTTTCCTTAAGATCATGAACAAGACAAGAATGCCCACTCTCGTTATATTTATTACACAGTATAGGAATTCTAGCCAAATCAATTAGGCAAAACAAATAACTAAGTTAGTAAGTAAATAAATAAATAAGTAAATGGCATCCAAATTGGAAAGGAAGAAGTAAAACTCTGTATTTGTAGACGACATGATATTATCTAAAGAGAACCCTACAGATTCTACCAAAAATCAGTTAGAACTAATTAATGAGTTCAATAATGTTGCAAAATACAAACTGATATTGAAGAATCAGTTGTGTATTTATACACCAATAATTAACTAAGAGAAAGAGAAATAAATAAAGCAATTCCATTTATAATTGTATTGAAATAAATGAAATACTCCAGAATAAATTTAACAAAGAGGTGAGTGATCTTTGCAATGAAAACTGTAAGATATTGATGAAAGAAATTGAAGACACAAATAAATAGAAAGATATTGTGTGTTCATGAATTGGAAGAAATAATATTGTTAAATTGTCCATAGTATCTACACATTCAATGTAATCCCTATCAAAATCCCAATGGAATTTTTCACAGAAGTAGAACAAACTATTCTAAAATTTGTATGGAACCGGACGAGACGCCAAACAGTCAAAGCAATTGTAAGAAGGAAGAACAAAACTGGAGGCATCACACGTCCTATTTCAATCTATATTACAAAGCTATAGTAATCAAAAAGCATTGTATTGCCATAAAAACAGAAATATAGATCAGTGAAACCGAACACAGAGCCCCCAAATAAAACCCCTGCATATTTGGCCAAATAAAACCCCTGCATATTTGATTTATGACAAAGAAAACAAGAATATGCAATGGGGAAAATGATGTTGGGAAAACTGGAGGGGCACATAAAAAAGAATAAAACTGGACCTCTATCTTATACGATACGCACACAAAAAAAACCTCAAAATGGATTAAAGACTTGAACACTAGAATTGAAATAGTAAAAGTCCAAGAAGAAGACATAGGGGTGAGCTCCTTGACATCCGTCTTGGCAATGAACTTGAAACCAAAAGCAAAGTCAACAAAAACAAAAATAAATAAGTGGCACTACATCTAACTAAAAAACTTCTGCCCAGTAAAGTATCAACAAAATAAAAAGGCAACCTACAGAATGGGAGAAAATATTTGCAAACCATCTATCTGATAACAGGTCCATATCCAAAATATATAAAGAACTCACACAACTCAAAAGCTACATATATATATATATATATATATATATATATATATATATATATATATATATATGTATGTATAGTTATATATATATACTCACACAATTTAATAGCAATATATATTTGTATATACATATATACATATATGTATATATACATATCCAATTACAAAATGGACAGAGGAACTGAATACACATTTTCTGAAGACATACAAACTGCCAGCATGTATATGAAAACGTGCTCAACATCAATAATCGTCAGGGAAATGCAAATCAAAACCTCAAGTTATTGCCTCACCCCTGTAAGAATGCTCATTACCAAAATGATAAGTGTTGGTGAAGATGCAGAGAAAAGGGAACACTTGTGCACTCCGGGTGGGAATGTAAATTAGTGCAGCCACTATGGAAAACATTACGGGGTTCCTCAACTTAGAAATAGAGGTAGCATGTGATCCAGCAATTCCTCTCGTGGGTATATATACTAGGAAATTAAAACATGATACTGAAGAGATACTTTTACACCCATATTTATTGCACCATTATTCATAATAGCCAAGATATGGAAACAACATAATTGCCCTTCAACAGATGAATGGATAAAAAAGATATGATAGAATATAGTTTAGGCCTTGAGAAAGAGGAAAATCCTGCCATTTGTGACATGGATGAACTTTGATGCCATTATGCTAAATAAAGCAAGACAGAGAAATTAAACACTACATGTGTCACTTATATGTAGAATCTTAAAAAAAAAAAAAAAAAAAAAAGTCCAACACATCAGAAACAGAAAGTAGAACAGTGGTTGCCAAGTTCTTATGAGTAGAGAAAATAAGAAGGCGGTAAAAGGGCATAAAGTTTCAGCTATATGGTGAATAAAGTGTGAAGATCTAATGTAAAACATGGTCACTAAGTTGATACCACTGAACTGTATAATTAATTTGCTGAGACAACTTAAATGTTCTCAACAATAACAAAATATATAAATAGGTGATGATTGTGTTAATTAACTAGCTGGGGAATCCTTTTACAATGAAAATAAATAGATAAATTTAAGGATAAGACAAAATGTTTACATTTCTAGGAAAATAGAAATTAACAAATGGAACTTTGATAAAGAAATTCAAATATAGAATGTTCTAACTAAACCACAGCACAATAAGTCATGACATTAGCTTAATTAATTTTGACAGTCAAATACAGTATAATAAATAATTTTGCTCTCTCTCTCTTTTTTTTTTTAATAATAGTTGCACCATTCAACACAGTAGCCACAAACTGTATGTGGCTATTTAAATTTTAATTAAAATTAAGTAAAATTAAACATGTTGTCTCTCTGTCACACAGCTTCATTCCAGATGCTCAATACCCACATGGGGCTAGTTGCTATCTTTTGCAGTGGATAGTACAAAATATTCCCATCATCCCAGAAAGTTCAATTAGACAACTCTGCTCTCTAATTTAGGGCATTATTGTGCTTTAAAAATCCTCTACAGGGCATTTAAAAAAATAGCTCTCTAGACTCCCAAGTTTTTTATGTAATATATATAAGGTAGAGATGGAGAACTCATTTCTAGTAGTTCTCAGGTGCTGCTGGTCATGATGCACATTTTGATAACCACTGATTTAGGGGTTCATATCTCAGGTTACTGAGACAAAAACGCCTGAGTTTGAATCTTAAGCTCACTTCTCATTAACTGTATGATGCTAAATAACTTCTGATAGTTGTCTCACCTGCAAAGCGGGAATAATGACAGTGGTAACCAATGAGATAATGTAAATATCGTGCTTGACACACTTGTGCTCAATAAATGTTAATTGCTATAATTATCTGTATTTGCCTAGAGCTTTCCTATTACCTAATAAGTGCCCACACAAAGAACATGACTAGAGGAAATCAGTCAAAACATGGGTAGGTTTTGCTGGATCCGTGGGAAGCAAGTATTAGCAAAAAGTGTTCTCAGACTATTCCCTAAGGAAAGTGCCATCATGTGGAAGAATCTGGATTCTTGGGGTAATGTCTGTATCACTGAGTAAAGTAGGTCGAAGGAGCCCAAGAACATTAGGGGAAGATGGCAACACTGAACACAAACTGTACAAGTCTCAATCGTTTCTAAGGATGTCCCCATCACTCACCCTTAATAAAATTGAGGATACCTGCTCCACTCTGAGACTTTGCCTGATGAATTGGAAAGCTATGTTTTCCTTTCTTCTCATTGGCCTTAATCGACACTCTGAACAAAAAGGGAAGATCTTTCACCCTACTGCACCATCATTAATGTTTTACATAAATTACATCTCTTTTTAGTGTAGTTTGATTGTCCAGTAGTATTAAAATACTCTCAGGTAATACTTAATTTTAAAATATAGTCTCAACACAGAAGACAGTGGCTAATTCTTTTTTGTTTTTTTTTCTCCTTAATTATAAAAGTAATACATATAAATTGCAAGAATTTCAAATATTACAGAAATGTCTGCCATAGAAAATAACAATGCCCAGTAATTCCTTCCCCCATTCTCAACATTATCACTGTACAAAATGATGTCACTGCATATACATTGCTCTGATATTTTCTTTTTTAATTTAAAATATATAAGTTTTATTTCCTATGTGAGAGTACGTTGCTCTACCTCATGATTTTTAGTAGCTGGAAAGCATTGCATTTTATGACTGCATTACAAATTCACCTAACCAGTTATCTAGGGCTGGACATTTGGGCCATTTTAAGTTTTTCAGTATTTCATATGTTCTAAAGAAATATATTTTTAAACATTTTTATATAGTCTAGGTTATATTTTCTTTCAGTGAAACTTTGATTCACTTAAATTTTATTATATTTTACATCTTAGCGATATATTAAAAATACACTAATGTTCTTCAAAGTATTATGTATTTAAGAATCTTCATTCAATTGAACTAATATTATTGAATAATTCTGAATGAATGCATGTGAAGAACACAGATGAGAGAAAGTGGAAGGACTGCAGGCAGCTGCCACAGGTGGACCTCTTCTGTCACAGAATTCTAGGGTCTCCTACTCCAGCTTACAAGGCTGGAAAACTAAGTTCTTCATCTTTACATGAATAATCTTTGCAAGCAATCTTACAGGAAACAGAGTTGTAAAAAAGAACAATGCCAATTAACAAGGACAAATGTAATTGTCAAGAGTCGTATAACCGGTTTCTTTCTCTCTCCAGTCAATGTTCATAGACAACTTCTAATTGGAATGTCATTTGGTGAGTAAGGAAACACAACCTGAAGAGTTAGTTGGAGGTTCTCCATGGCTCCTGTCAGTAGGCCCTAACAGTAGACTTCACCTATCTTTCCCTTGCTGCACAGACTGGACCATGTTGGACAGTTGGACCGCAAAACACTCAGGACTCAGGGAATTGCATAATTGTAATATTCAACTAATTTTCAATGTGCTCATTATAAGAAGTCAAATAATACAGAAACACATAAAGTTAATATTGAACACTTAGTCCCTATCTTTCTCTTTTTCCTATGTGTTTCTCTCCTATGCTTCCATGTTTATATACCTCTCTGAAATTCTTGCACTTTGTGCTGCTTTTCTTTTCCTACTTTGTCTTTGTTTCTCTTGCTGTCCCTTCCCCTCCTATTCCGTCCCATTCAACAACAACCAATTCTCCAACACTAGCTGGGTGTCCTACAATTTAACTCAATTCTGACACTATTTTCTTAAAGATAGCATCATTCGGGAGGTTAAGGGCTCAGTTCTACAAGACTGCCCATCCCCAACCCCACTTCAGACACCAGTAGTAAGTCCAAGTTGTCACTTGTTGCTCTTAACCCACAAGCTATAGATTGGAGGTTCCAATGATTTCCTCCTTAGATTCAGTTACTGTGCTAAAGTGGCTCCCAGAACTCAGAGAAACATTTTATATACTAGATCACTGGTTTACTGTAAAAGAATATAACACAGGAACAGCAAGGTGGAAGAGATGCACAAAGCAAGACATGGGAGAAGGATATGGAGCTTCTCTGCCCTCTTCAAGTATGCCAGTCACCGAACACCATCCACGTGTTTGCCAACTGTAGCCCTCAAAACCCCATCATTTTTGGTGTTTATGAAGCATAAATGTCTTAATGTTATTGCATATTCAGAAAAAAATATTTCAAACAAAAGATTTTCTATATTTCACTTTTTGAAAACTTCTTTCATGCAATTTAAATATTCCATACAAATTTGCCATTTGAAAAAAAAAAGTTATTATTCCATGCCATAAAGTGCTTATAATGCTTTATGTTTCCAGAAAACGGACTGCTCTGGACTGAATTGTATTCCCTCAAACTCATATGGTGAAGCTCTACCCACAGTGTGACTATATCTGGAGACTGGACCTTAAAAGGTAATTAAGGTTAAATGAGGTCATAAATGTGGGGTCTTAGTCCCATATGACTGGTGTCCTCCCTCATAAGAAGTGGAAGAAATACCTGGGATGCACAAAGAAAAGGTCACATGAGAAGGCAGCCATCCACAAGCCAAATAGAGAGGGCTCAAGAGGAAAGCAAGCCTGCCAGAACTTTAACCTTGAGCTTTTAGCTTCCAGAACTGTGAGAAATGATTATATGTTGTTTAGGCCATACGGTCTGTGATAGTCGGTTATGGCAGCCCTAGCCAACAAATAATAGATTTCTAACGGAGTTTATCACAAAATGATACGCATGGGAAAAGGTTGACTTTTAGCCAGTCATATGCAATTACCACTAGCTTTATTTTCTTAAGTAGAAATAAAATGTCTAAGCACTAAATGTGAATGCTTTTTACTAACAGAGTGAGAAAATATTGAAGTGTCTTTTTTTAATTAAAGTTTATTGAAGAGACAATGGTTAGTAAAGTTAAATCGGTTTCAGGTGTACAATTCTGTAATACATCATCTATGGATCACATTGTATGTTCACCACCCAAAGTCAGTTCTCCCTCCATCACCATATATTTGATCCAGTTTACCCTCATCTACTACCCCCTCCCCCTTTACTCTCAGGTAACCACTAAATTATTGTCTACGAGTTTTTGTTTCTTTGTTTGTTTGTCTTGTTATTTTTTTGCTTTCAGTTTTATATCCCACATATCAGTGAAATCATATGATTCTCGACTTTTTTTGTCTGACTTATTTCACTTTTTATTTTCATAAGACAACAATATAGGACACTTTCTCTAGTTGTTTAATGCTATCCTTTCCAACTTCAGTCATTTCAATCTAAGGCAAACCATTTGGAACTGCAGTACTATTCTAGATTTCCAGGATTTTTGTTTTTTCAAAACAAAAAAGAAAAAAGAACTTAAGGTGCTTTCATCTGACAATGTTTACTAAGTGCCTTTTATATATCAGACTTTGTTCTAACACTGATGACAAAGAGGTGACTGAAACTGAACAAGTTTCTGCTCCAATGGAGCTTATATGTAGTGAGGGAGACAGACAATGACAATTATATGCTATGTCAGCTTGTGCATAGATGCTAGGGAAAAAATAAAATAAGAAAAAGGAGACATTTGGGAGTGCTACGTTATAGTTTATGAAAAACTCCTTGGAGGAGGTAGCATCTGAGCAGAAAAGTGATTTTCTTTATATGGTGCCATCACTTCAATTGAAGTATATTTTTTGTCAGTGGAGATGATGACACAACCCATCATAATATTCAAATTTCCTGGAATGCTTTTCCAAATTATGACAGAGACTAAGCCAAGACTTGTCAGATTCATCAGTTGCTACTCACATTGCCAATATGACTTGAATAAAACAAAATTAAGATCAGGTGTTTTATGTTCTTTGATGTCCAGGACAGAAGATAAACGCCCTGAGGCTAGAGGTTGTAGTTTCATCTTGTTCTAGTTTAAGTTTCTTCCTCTTGAAGACATAAGAGGGCATGAGGACTGAAACAATTTCATTAAATGGATGATGAAGCACATGATATATATTTCTAAATGAAGTTTTCAACAATTTTTAAAAATCTCATGAATCTTTTCAAGATGTATTTTAGAGTGAAGACGTACTCAAGAAAGGGGAAACATAAGAAAAGGAGCAACAGATTTGGTAAAAAGAATTTCTGCACTGGGAATGAGGTTGGGTTAGGTGATTTGTAAGACATAATCGTCCTTTAAGAGTCATTAAATCTTTCTCTCTAAACTTCACGCATTGTCAGATCTCAAGGGCAAAAGGGTGAGCAGATGGAGGGTCCCTGCCTGTTCTATCTCCTGTGGACAGGAGATAGGCCCTATGCACTGCTGGGCACAGTGTGAGTCTATGCCCAGTAGGCCCTTCCCCACTGTGGCTTTCCCTTCTTAAAATACCAAGTGGTGGGTGACCTTGTCATTGGGTGTCAACTATTTTGAGCTTGGTTGCCAAAGTGTCTACACTTACAAGTTACCTGTTTAGACTGTTAGAGATGCCTGGAGACCTTGGAGTGGACTGAGATCAACTGCAGCTCTGATGCTGAACATCGTGTTCATATGTTAGATACAAGTAGAGTCCGGATTGCGTATTTCTTAAAATCATATGTGTGTGTGTGTGTGTGTGTGTGTGTGTGTGTGTGTAGGGAGCTCATATATAGAGGGTGTCAAAAATGTATACACATTTTAAGAAAAGAAAAAAAATATATGTATATATATATATATACACACATACATTTAGTTATATATTAGCATTGCTAAATGTATAGAAAAAAATGAACTAAAAATTGCAGCCATGCTAAGAAATAGGATTGTGGTTTTATAAAGAGAGTTGCTTGCTGGTATTTAATCATAAATGAAATTTACAAGATGAAAGTTTTGTTACAAATTAGTATGTTCTTTAGATGTCCAATTCCCTCTTCTATATCATCCTTCCATTTGCCATATTGTGGCTGAGAAATATTACTCTAGTCCTTCCCTGATGGATAAATATTTTAGACAATACACTTTGGAAGGAAAACACAGAAAAAATAACAAAAAAAAATATCCCCACAATTTAGTAACAAAGAAACCTTAGAGAAATGTTAAAAGGTGTAGTCAAAAAAAAAATTAAATAAAGGACTTAAACACCAAATCATATAATGTGCAGTAAAGAGTTAGACTTAAAGACATGTTGGCTTCTATAGGCTTGTTTCTTTCTCTAATCTTTGTTGTATATATTTGACTTCATTGTTTCCTACTGCATATTTGCCTCCTATATGTGTTGGTGAATATAAGCACCAACAGGTATCAAGATGAACCATTTCATTCCTACCATCACAGAAGGATTGGATGACATTGTTATTCATAATAAATATATTCTAATGGAAATAAATCTGTTAGCTTGTATAATTTAAAACCCACACAGGAACCCTGAATTGTGATAGGCTCGGTAAGTGAACACTAGCAGAAATTAGATCCATTTGTGCAGACAGGGAAGTGGTACATCCCATCTGCACCACTTGTTTGGAGCAAAGTGAAGAATCATTCCGAGAAGAGAAGGGCACTGGTTAAAAGACCACATGGATGTCTTCCACAATGTTTCACAAATAATGTTTAAACCAACTCATTATTGAACAGTTACAAACTTCATATTACTGAAGTACATTTTAATTTTCGGCAAAAATCTACCAATTAGTCTTAGTTCTGAATTCTTGAACTATACCAGGAAATCTTTCTTTATGTGAAAATTAATGTCTTCAAGCATTTGAAAATGTTTTCCACGTTACTAACTGTATTTTTTTGTTATTGCATTTATACCTCAAAACCCTGCTTGTTTTCGTCCTGAGTTTACTCTGGCTTAATATTGTATCCATTAAAATCAACACCTAAAATTGAACCAAATTTTCAAGCTATGGAAAATAGATATGAATTAGAATGGAAGAATGTATTTAATATTTCTAAAATGACACTACTTCTTTTTTACAGCTTAACCTCACTATTCTTTGTAGCCTTATCAGTTTTCATTCTTAAAGTTGTATTAAATTAGCACATATCATGATATCAAAATGTATTCTCTAACCTTATGATATGAAATACTATTAAGATAAATTTACATATTTAACTGGATGTATTTTTCCTCAAATAAAGAATTTTGCACAAATTCATTTTAATTGTTTGGATCTACTACACAAATTTTTGGAGGTTTTTATATATTCATTTATTTTTAATTTTATTCTTTTATCATTTAATATTTTTCTCTTTTTATTTTCAAGTTTATGAATAAGAATTCTGTGAGTTCACATTTGTGAGTGTGGCTAATTAAGATCTATAGTTCAAGTTTATATTTTCTATATAATATTTAACTTATCAGCTTTATTACCAAATCCAACTTTAATTCAACTTAGTTTTATTTATTATAGAATGTCAAATATTTTGAAGTATCTTATAAAATTAAAGTGCAAATTCATATATACATATATATATATATATGCGTGATGTATACTCATATTAATATAAAATTGCACAAATGTAACCATTTTATAACATGTGATAAAAGTACATGCATATTTTAATGAATCTCTGTTGGATCCTAGTGAGCACCTTTCTCTAAGTATTTAAACAATGTATTTCATCACATATATGTAGATAAAAAATCTATCACATTGAGCCATAATTTAAATAATTTGCTGTGTTCTACCCTCTGTTAATCAATCATTTCCCACTTTATATTTTGGCGATCTATGAAGCACTTCTCAATTATTAATACTAATATTAGCATATTACAGAGAGATTGCATTCTGCAATCACATGTGCAAGTTATTTGATATTTGGGAAGTGTATTTAATTTTAATTTGGAAACAGCACTTAAAATGGTGAAGTAATCTATTACTGAATTCTTCCTTGAATACTTCTTGACTTAGTCATGACATTAATGTCATTCTCGGCAGATTTCAAATACTTTCACTCTGTAGGGTAAATGGCATTATCCATCTCAATAGTAGTTGAGGGTTTTCACAATTGTTATGTCCTCTGTGGATACAGAATAGTCTTCTCAAATAAACATAAATTTACAAACCAAATTATTTCATCAAAGGGACTATGCTATTTATATTTCACAAATCCATTAATCATAAAACAGTTTTTTTTTTGTACATAGTATATTTTCTGGTCATTCTTGTCTCTGGGTTTTCTAAAATTTATAAACTCATATAAATAATTCATATGTATTCAATAATTCCTCTTTTAAACTTCTCAGGTCATTAGACACTTTCTTTTGCCATGCTAAACATAATATTTCTGAATCTTGGAAAGACTTAAGAAATCCTAAATGTAATTCTTAGTTGAATGGTCAGAATTTTGTGAGGAGAAATCAGGTTTCATATTTCTATTACTACCACTGCTCCTAATTTGGTTCTATATTACATTCTCAATATATACTTATCGGATAGTTGAAGGGCAAAAAAATAAAGAGCAGATTGACAAAACATAATTGCTACAAACATACACATGCTACACACACACAGATGCTTCCAATCAGGTGATGAACGGTAAGGTACAAAAATGTAGTAGTTTTTTTTTTTTTCTTTTTCTTTTTCTTTCTTTTTTTTTTTTTTTTTTGTGTGTGTGTGTGTGTATGTGTTTGAAGGATCTATGTGGAACATTTTAGAAATTTCCTGGTTATTTATAAAATTTTGTGAGACCTTTAGAATATTAAAAAGGGGACACATTGATATGAATTATTTGCTCCTTTGTAGCGTTTCTTATTTCCTAGGTTCCAAGTCTTTTTTTCAACCTTTTTCATGTTATTTTAATCACTAATGATATGATATTCCGACAATGCTGTAGTGCATTTTTACTTGCCAAATTGGTTCTGCTTTTAAGGGATCTTTAGAATTCAAACCAAATTTGCTATTCTGCTGAGCCTGGCTAAATGTTATTCTTTATGAATCAGTCAAATGCATTTATAAACCATGTAAAGGAAGTACCTCTACTTTATCCAGTTGCTAAAAGTCCCATCATCAGTGACCATTTATCGTGTCATTTTAGATGACTTATCTTAAGAAGGGTTTTTTTTTTGTTGTTTGTTTTTTTGGCTATATCTATTTTGGCATTTAAACTTTTATAAGGCCAAATGCGTACCATTTAAGTAAAATTTACTAAGTATCAAGAAATGGCTCTATTTTAGGTGAGGGAAATCATGTGTCTCTGCCATGATGTTATGGCATGTTAAAATATGCCGTGGTCATCCATGTGTTCTTTGGAATAAGAGCTTATAACAGATTTGTATAGGAAGGCATTTTCATTTGAAAGATATGTTCAAATATTTTTTTCTGTCATTTATTAGCTGTGTGATATAGTTACCCATTTAATTCATTGTTAAATGAAGTTGTGTCTTGCTCACTACATTATGAGAATTAAATGAGATGTAGATTCAAAGCTTGGCATTTAGTGCACTTCAAATAAGTGACACTTTAGTTCTTATTTTCTAGATACAAATGGAGAAACCTTTTCCTCTATGGGTCACAGAGACGTGAAAATCCATTTCCTTTTCTGTATTAGTTTCCTACGGCTGCCATAACAAAGTACTACAAACTGTGTAGCTTAAAACAAGTGAAGTCAACTTTCTCAAACTTCTGGAGGCTAGAAATTTGAAATCAAGGTACTGACAGGGCCAAAGCTTCTAGGGGAGAATCTGTTTCATGCTTTTCTGTTGGCTTCTAGTGTTTTTGGCCATCCTGGACATTCTTTGGCTTGCAGCTACTACATAACTCCAATCACTGTCTAGATAGTCATGTGCTATGTTCCCTCTGTGTCAGTGTCTCTGTGTTTTCACACTGCCTTGTCTTGTTTAAAACCACCAGTCAATATGAACTAGCAACAATGATATTCCAACTTGATTACATCTGCAAAAACCCTACTGGCAAATAAAGTCACATTCACCCGACTGGTGATGAGGACGTCAAGGTATTTCTTTGGGGGACACAATTCAATCCATCACCCTTTTTATTAAAAAACAAACAAACAAACAAAAAACATATTTATATCCCAGCTAACACTGCAATCTTCTTTTTTCTCCTCAATTTATGTACTCTATACATGCTGATTCAAAAATCGGGTACACCTCCAAACAATGATATAAATGCTACATTTCCTATTGTATTATTATGTAGAAAGTTTTCTGCTTTATTCAGTCTTTGAAGCACACATAATTATTATAGACAGAAAAGAAAATCTGAACAATGTAATTCCCATGTGGTTTATTAAACAGCAATGTATATACGATTATGTTAAGTATTATAGAATATTATAGAAACTAAAACTTTGGCCCTTTCCATCAACTATAGATGGGAAAAATAACACAACATTCTTCCTGCTTTGATATATTGTGTCCTTTGAAGCAACAGTGAATTGAACCATTAAAAAGCAAAACACTCCATTGAACTGAAAAACAAACTGATTGGGAAAGCAAATGCCTTGGGGAAAAAGCAGGTTTTGTAATCTCTGCCTTCTTGTCTCCTTGTGTCTTTGATGGATAATAAAAACAAGCTAAACTCTAAACAAAAATGCCACAGTGACTGCAATTCTTCTGTTTTGCATATCAAGAGAAATTTTAAAGAATCCCCCAAATTGCTAACCAAATGAAAAGTGACAGGACAGTGAGAAAAACTACCGTATCAAATTTACCATTTTATAGTTCATTTCCTAATGACAAATGAGACTTATCTATTTCATGGTCCTTCAATTTACTTGATGAAAGAAAGAGAAAAAAAAAATGCTCTTGGATTGCTTATAACTTGATTGTTTTCCAAGTTTTCAAACATAAAATTAATTTCACAATAATTCACATTTAATATACTTTTCCAATTTGTCTATTTGTTTTGTGGCATGTTAACAGAAATTGATATGATGTTCACAGAGGAAAAGGTAACTTTCTGAGGAAGGTCACATATTAATAAAGCAAAGAGTCCTCTTGGAATGTATTGGCTGTGAAAAATAAACTCACAGCCAATCTTAATTTGAAAGGCAGATACATTCCTAGAATATCTATTCATGATCCAAAATGTATGACTTACTTAACCGTGAAATCAATAAAATAATTAGAGCAAGATAAGGGGCATTAGAAGTTCCAAATAGAACAGGAACAGGTGAGAATATAAATAAGGTAAATAAGGCAAACCTCACATCTGTGGAGATAAAATTTGAGCAAAGGTATGAAGAAGGTTAGATGATTGGCCACAGACCTAATGCAAGGGCTTTCCAGGCAGAATGGCCAGCTAGAGTAAATGTCCTATAACAGGAGTGCCTGGTACACATGAAGGAGAGAAAAATATCTTCAGGAAGAAAAGTAAGAGGGAGAGAAGTAGAGAGAGTACCAGAGAGATGACATGTACAGGTATTGTGTAGAGACGCATAGCCTCTTGGTTATAACTTTGAAAAGCCACTGCAGAGTGGGGGTGGTGAGGGGAAGTAGCGTACTCTGCCTCTTGCTAATAAAGAATAATTTTGGTTACTATGATAAGAACATATTATAGGGTCATGGGCAAAAAAGCAGAGAAACCTGTTAGATGCTATTGAAATCATCCTTAAAAACAATTATGGTTGATTGGACTAGATAGTACTAACAATGGTGATAGGGAAAACAGGACATATTTGAATATGTTTGAATTTTAAAATATTTCCCAGTTTATAGCTTGTCAAGCTCAAATTGTCAAATCACTTAAATATGTATGACTTGTTTATTAATTATAGTAAAATATATAAAAGGCATGCAATCACATCTATGAAAGTATACAGAACTATCAAGATGTATTTTGTCATCTAGAGTCATGAAAATAACAGGATTTAATAATTGTATATGTGTGCATGAAGACATAATTAAGATACATTAAATATGTTTAATGAGAGGTGTGTAGTTTATTGTGATTGCATAAGCTGAATAAAAATATTACAATTAGGCTATTACAAATATTACAAATTATGGGAATATTTTATGTGGGTGAGATAGCAAAATGGGTTTCATAAATACAATAATAAGGAGCAAGGATGACATTTTATGTGATTGGGGACATACCATTTTTTAATGCAGAATGATATTTGTTTACTAACAAGATACATATTAAAATGTAGTTTTGTATGTTTTCAAAACTATGATAATTTTTATTTCATTTTTAATAATATACCCCATGAGATTTGCAGAGAAACATCTCCTAGAAAAGTAAGTATACATAAAAAGGTTGTATTAAATGTTAAAAGGGGGCATATTTTTTAAGCATGTGTAAGGCTTAAGAGAGAACAAAAGAACTAATCAGACACTAGATAAAAGCAAAGCAAAGCAAAGAAACATGTTTGCTGGGGGTTGGAGGTACACTAAAGTAGTAAAAGTTGGAAGGATGGATCAATGAATTTAAAAGACAAAAACACCCATGGAGGAAAGCAACATCAATGGGTAACTAGGGGACTAAAAGACCAAAACAAACCAGCAAATAAACAAACATCACCAACAGAAATTATTTGTATGCTTTGAACAGGAAAAAAATAAAAATAAAAAAAAAAGAAAGAAAAAACAAAAAACTAAAAAGATTCTCCTAAGAAATCCTGTCTCCAGTTCCTATCCTTGATTTTGGGTTGCACTCAAAGTGAAGCCTAAGTCCACAGGCCTGTATGGTGTCAAAACCAAAAAGCAACACCAAAACCAAAAATGACTTAGCATATGAAGATCCATTGTTGTTTGTGCCATCAGAACCCTGGAAGAATCCAGTGCAAATGCTCATAGGAAAAATTAATTTTAAAAAGTATTCTCTAATGAAAGCCATAGTAATAATTTCAAGAAATATGAACTCACAACTACATACCACTGAAAAACATTGAGAAAACAAGCCAAGGTAGGTTAGATATAAACCTGAAGAGTCAGATATAGAATTTAAGTTGGTTTTGATAAGAAAGTAAGGAATTTTAATATGAAGAAGAAATAAGAGGTGAACAAAGAAGATTTGGGAAAAAAACAAAAAAATTCTGTAGTTAAACAAATACACAGACCTCCGTGTTCGTGCACGTGCATACACACACACACAAAATGGAATGGAGTTCAATTGTGTTCAGTTTCTGGTTATTACATAGAAGGATGTGAGAAACCTCCATTCTGATTAAAAAAGAAAATAGTAAAATGAAACAAGACATCACTAAATAAATCAAAAGATTATTTGCTATAGACTGAATGTTTTTGTCCTCCCAAATGCTTATGTTTAAACCTATTCCCTGATGTGATGGTATTTGGAGGTGGCACCCCTGGGATGTGATCAGGTCATGCTAGGGAGAACTTATAAAAGAGGCTCTGAAGAGCTCCCTTGCTCCTTCCTCCATGGGAGGGAACAGTGAGAAGTTCATCCATAATCAGGCAGCAGGTCCTCGTCAGACACTGGGTACGCTAATGCCTTGATGATGGACTACGCGGCCTGCAGAACTACTAGAATACATTTCTGTCGTTTATTAGTCACCTAGTTTATAGTATTGGTACAGCAGCCTGGATACACGGAGACATTATTATTTAAAGCTATCAAAGTGTTAACTACTCAACACGATCAAATGACTAAACTCTGAGATGCTGCAACCCTCTAAGGAAGCAAGCTATGGAGGACATTTTTTCTACCTGGTGACAGTCGCTGAAATATCAGGCAGGGCAGGTAGTAGAAAAAGCTTGCCAGAGGAAGACAGTCTTTAGTCTGGTAAAGAGAAACCGTAAAACTTTAGGGAAACCTGTGTGCTAGAGCACTGACTTTGATTTTGGAGGAGAAATTCACAAAAAATGGCATATTTTTCAATAAGTACTTACATAGTATGGTTAAGAAAAAGAAAATGAGAGGCAGTGGGGAAAGCATATTGAGAATTTACCATCTCATAATCTCTCAGGGATGGGCTCTATGGTCCTAATACTTGTTTCTCGGTTTCCTGACAGCAACAGTTTTCCAGGGGTGAAGTTTCATCATCTCCTGCTTATGCAGTCTCAAAATCTCAGTCAGGTGATCCAAAGAACTCACAAAATTGCTATCTGAAAGTGTAGTAGTCTCTAGATGATATAGCAGTGTTGACGTCACAGAATCAAAGCCCAATGGACTCAAAGATTGGTGATTCTTAGTACTTGTGAGGCTCAATGGTGGTCCTGGAACCCTCCCACTCCCCCAACCCATCCCAGGAAAAGATGCCCGATTCTATCTTCAAAGTAGTGCAAGTCTGAGGGGAAGTAAATCTAAATATAGATGGAAATAAACCTTTTCCAAACTTCACTACTGATAAGATCAAAGATCTGAGCCTAGTGATAGCAGAGGAAGTCGGGGCCTACACTGAGAAGCAAATAAATGTCTCCTTCGACTTTCTGTGCTTACATCCCAATTCCCTATTGGAGCTGTTAAGCTAACCCCAGTTACAAACCCGGTTGGTCTTCTTGAAAACTTTTTCTCTCTGCTTGCCCAGCAGAGGAAAGGGCACATTCCTTGTCCCTGTAACAAAGGAAGTGGTGAGATATACCTGCTCGGGTTTCAGAGTAACTACGCGTATGTACCAGTTCCTATAAGTTATGTGCCTCTCATTTCTCCCTTCGCCTTTTCAATGGAAATGTCTGCTTTGACCGTCCTGTGCTTTACTCACAAGTGTATGTTGGGTCTCTGGTGGGAAATGACAGAGGAGTTGAGAACCATATTTGTTATTTTACAGGTATTTGTATGTAAAACATTTCACTAGGAAGCCACACCCAAGGGTCTCATCCTCATCTGGACCTAATTTAGATGATGAGACCCTGAACTTGAAGCCAGAGTCCATGTTATAATAAGATGAAACTGGGAATCTTGGGAAAACATGAGTTTGCATGTGAGAGCAAGGTACACATTCAGCTTCCACAAAGTGTGTACCTTCCTCTGACATGCAAACTCATGTTTTTTTTTGTTTGTTTGTTTGTGGGTTTTTTTGTTTGTTTTTTATGGAAGCTGAATGATTAGAAATTCAAAATATGAGCAACATATTTGCTACCCTCTCACCCCTCTAGCCATAGAAAAATCATTTCTTTCCCTTTCCTTTGAATCTTGTCTGAGCTTGTGATGAGTTTGTCCAGCAGTGAGAGGAACACTGTGCCAGTACTGGACCTGAGTTTTAAGATCCTGGCAGTTTTTGCTTCACGTTCTTGCACTTGTGCTTTACTTGCGAAAGTGTTGTCTTTCCTGGGGGAGAGGACCAGAGAGGAGGACAACGTAGAAGTACCCAGGCTTTCTGGTTGAGATAGCTGACATACCAGTATGTCAACTGGGATTTCGAATTCCAGTCGTTCTTCAAGATGACGGTAACCACAGGGTGACTCAAGCCAAGACCAGCAGAATATTGCTTTAGGAACCCAGCCCATAGTGCAGAATTGTTAGCAAATAAATGTGTTTGTAAGCCACGAAATTCGGGGATACATTCTTACATATCTTTTGACAACTCCAACATTGCCTTTGTAGAGATATAAAAGCCTGTAGGCCCTGAACCTTTCATTGTTAATCACAAAAAGGTTCGATGATTTCTCGTACCTCTGAAGTTTCCACATTGTCTTTCTATATTTCCAAACTCTGATTCTCTAAAGCTATGCATACTATTTCTGAACTTTTCCCTTTATTATTGTAATGCTAGGTTCAATAGTCACTAACAATGTAAGGTAACTTTGTATCTATTACCTGACACAGGTGGAAGTTTACTACTCTAGCATCTTAGTCAATCAGAAGCAGAAGTGGCTACTACTGCTTCAGGATGGTGCCTGTGGCACCATCAAGGCCTACGTGTTTATCAAGGCTGTTTTATTCTTTCAAAGAGTTGCTTTTTCTTTCTTTCTTTTTTCCCTTTTGGTTTATATATATATATGTATATATATTATGTATATATATATATTATGTATATATATATTATGTATATATATTTATATATTATATATATAAATATATATAATATATATATATACATATATATATATATATAAATTCTAGACCCCACAAACATCTTCAGAGCATACACTTAGAGTATCTTTAAGAGATCTCAGGCAAGGTCAAGAGTCTGGCTGTGATTAGCATTATGGCTATAATTTTCGCCATTCTTTTGTCAAGTTTCCTGACATTGGGGATGTCAGCAAATATCTACATGCTTAACTCAAGGGTGATCTGTGGGCAGACAATCTTTTGAGTCCTTCAATTTTCCGCTTCACCTCAGATTTTAAGGATTTTAAAAAATATCTTTGAGGTATTTTGAGTTTCATGGAGAAATATTACAAAGGTTTGATATTCCCTCTGGCCAAGGAGTTTCTGCAACAGGGCCAATACAGGTGGGTTCCTGTTAAGAGTTTTGAAACTAGACTATGTAATAAAGAAAACTTGTCTGATATCAAAGTATGTGATTTGCTAGGGTATAACCCACAATTTCAATATCAGCACACACAGAAATTCTTCCCTTTAGACTTATTTCCTAATTTCAAAGTAACTGGATAGCAGAGAGGAATTCAGATTATTTCAGTGAAGTCCAACTCAAGTTTGAGCTGGCAGAAGCTATGATGTAATGATACTTCAGGCTAATTGCTAATTTACATATGTCCTTTTGTATGTCAGTCTTTACTCAGGGTCCAAAGAAACTCAGGAGACATACTGAGACAATCAGTCAAGGTAACATCCTAACTCCCACAGAACATTAAATCTGTCTATGCGTTTATTCCCAAGAGGTAGCTTTTCTTTTGAGGAGAGTTGGCAAGGCTTGCCCAAGGGATCCTATTAGAAGACTTAGGAGACTATTTCAGTCCACAAATAATTTTACAAGTCCCCAGGGAAGCATCATAACTCAGCTCTCACACATAACCCACTCAAACTGAATTATTCTTGACTCTCAAGAAACTTTAAGGAGATCATGCCTGTTTGTTTGTTTGTTTGTTTGTTTGTTGTTTTTGTTTTTACTCTTTATTTCATGCGTAGAAAAGTACACATTTGCTATATCTGAAATGAGAACAATTTATCTCCTTCTAATTTCTTGATTATCTTTACTCAGTATGGAACTAAAAATAATTGACTTTTTGGCCTCTGACTTTTCCTATACACTGTTCCCTTTTATTTCACATTGCAATAAAAAAAGTGAATTTGAAATGCATTCAGGCTAGCAGATCCAGACAATCCCCTACCAAAAATCATGCTTAAAGAAAATAATGTTCTCTTATATCAATGTTGATGAAATCTATAGTTAGCAGCTCATGCATAATCCCTTTGTTGAGAAATATGTGGCAAGATACCTAGATATCAAATTGTGGAAGAAAACAAACAAAAAAAAACAACTGATTTGCATGTCCCCTTTATTACTGGCATGGGGAGGTAACTCTGGGGAGATGTGTGTAAAAATTGGAGGGGAAAATGCATACATTTTACATGTGTATTAAAAGCTAAGCTTAAAAATACTCTGCAGGCTTTGAAAAAGGTGTGGGAAATTTCAAAAAAGTGAGATGTACATGATGGAGGTTAAGCATGACTGAAGTAACATTTTTCTGGTAATAATTATGTAGCAGGATTATTAATGTAGTTATTTAAAATATATTTTATAAACTTTCAGAGTTTATAGGTCAGGTAATTGCAATCTAAACAAGTAAATATCAACTTTATACATTTTTCTTCAATAATAAGTAAGCTGTCAGATTTAAATTTTCCTTAGACCTCTGCTTCATCACTATTTGGTAGCTAACAAGGTCTGTGAATGTTTGTTTGTTATTTGTTTAGTTTGTTTGCTTTTAGGTCAATGTATCACAGATAAACATTTTTCCACTTATATAAATAAACAGTATCTGAGTAAATACATCACTGCTCAGTATCTGAATAAATACATCACTTTTAGTCCAGGGAGTATTTGAAAAGCTGATTTAAGTTAATCATCCCAGATCAGAGTGGCCATCATCAGAATTTTAGAAGGAAGGGTAAATAGTTTGGGGCAAATGTACAATGAAATATTTTATGGTATTTGAAGGAAGTGAAAACCATATAAATTAGTTTGGGTTACATATAGATATACACAACTTCAACAGTGACTATTAATATAATTATAACCTCTAGTAGAATTAGAAATATTATTTATTAACACCTTTAACCAATGAAAAAACTGTTACTTTGACAAGATACAGATAGTTCCATTTAGTTAGCCATAAACAAACAAACAAAAAGTAATATAAAAGAATAAACCAGTGACCATATACCATAGATGAGAGGTACTATTTCAAATATATAAATATAAAAGTAATATATATTCAACTGTCTCCCCTGATAAACGATTTGTGTCTAATGTTTGACAGGGAATGTAAAATTCAAAAGAAGGCAGTTCCTATTTTGCACATATCATATCAACTGGAACTTGGACATACTGGAACTATATCTTCCAAAAATGCTCCAGTTTCAGTTACTATGGTTCTTTGTAATATAGGCACTCTCTGTATATTTTTTTATATGTGAGCCTCTGAATAAAAATAAAGGCACGTGAATTTTAAAACTAAGCATTTAAAAATGTATTCCTGGCAAATGCTTACGTAACAATATTAATTAATTAATATGAAAACACATAACAATAGTAACAGCATCTAAAATACTATTTTAACCAAATGTCAGGGTCTGCTTAGAGCCATCAGGCTATTTATAGTCACAAGCATTTATTTGGTAAACACTATAGTAGCTAAGTATGAAAGACCTAAGATAAGCAAGGAAGAATTGACAGACATACCACTATTTGGTTTTTGTCATATAATTTAAATTAAGTAATCAATAATTGTATGCCAAAACAGAATGATATATCTATAAGGTTGATTGAAGTGCCATCATAGAAATCTCCTAGGAAGACAATAAAGTCAATTTTCTTATTAAGTCAATAAAATTGTAAAATAAACTGTCATGTGAAAGACTCTTTATAATCATTAAAATCAAGACAACCAAACCATACAGCAGTTGAATTATCAATATTATGAAAGGGAAAACTGATAAAGTTTTAAGCAACAACAACAAAATAAAGTTATTAATAAATGTGAAATCATATAAAATAAGATTAATCAACCATTTTGTTAAAGAATAAAACAAATTTCCAGAAAGCTCTAGAAGTTCTAAGCTTAAGTACTGCTCAGAACTAAAAATTATTATTGATATAAAAGCATTGAGCATTTTAAAATCCAAGGATAATATAAAGAAAGAAAGAAAGCAGGCAGCTTAAGTTGTCAAAATATGTTACAGAATTAACTAAAATAAGGGAGTTGGAATATAATTGACATATAGATGAGTGTACTACAAAACAATTATATTTTAATAGTAAATCCAATAATGGACTTTTAAATTTTAAGACTGAAAAATCTCTGGAAATATACTTTCCTTCATCAACAACTTATGTTTTATCCTTATATAAGTTTGGAGTTAAAGGATGTTCTAAATTTAAAACAAAGTTTTTTAAAAAAATTTTGAGTATGTTTGTATGTATGTATGTAAATATTTATTTATTTATTCTGGCAGCATGAGTCCCATAAAATGTATTATACTTCTGAGCAATTTATTTCTACTTAGTTCTATTCAACACCCAAAGTTATTTCCTACCCATCAAAGTACTGTAGGCCTTGATTCATTTTTGTTTCTTTGATTCCAATTGGTATAGACTGAATGTTTGTGTCCCCCCAAAATACATATACTGAAATTTAATTCTCAATGTGATGGTGTTTGAAGGTGGGACCCTTGGGAGGTGATTAGGTCATGATAGTGGCACCCTCATCAGTGAGGTCACTGCCCTGATAAAAGAGACCTCAGAGAGAGCTCACTTGTTCCTTCTGTCACGTGAGCACATAAGAAATGATCTAGTTCAGATGTTTCTGAACTAGAAAGTGGGCCCACATCAGACACTGAAACTACAGGTGCCTTGATCTTGGACCTCCCAGACCCCAGAACTAGTATGAGAAATAAATTGCTGTTGTTTATAAACTATCCATTCTATGGTATTTTGTTAAGAGCAGTCTAAATGGACTAAGACACCACCATGCCCCCCCATTCCCCCCAAACACTTAAACAAATGATGGCAATCTTAAAGCCAAGTGAATGGAAGAGAAAGGCTACAATCTTCATTGCATTTTTGTTGTATGGCTGAATATAACTGGGATTCTGCCATTAAAAGTTTTTTAAATGGCATTTCTATTTGAAGTCTGAACAAAGTAGGCTTTACCAACCCTTTCCATCAAATTCCCTCATATTTTTGTCTTTTTGTAAATTATTATTGCAAAAAGCCAATTATCCTCCCCCACTCTTTGGGTTCTAGGAAAAAATACTTTTCATATGTTTGAACCGTCAAATATCTTAGCATGCTCTATTTTCAGTTCTTTTAGTTTGCAAATAAACCTATTATTGTCTGAGCTCACCGCTTTCTACTTTAGTTAAAAGCAGCCAGTAATAAACAGCTGATATTTCTAACATATTTCTAACCTGTTTTCCAACCTCATTTTCAAGTCTCCAAATTCAATAAAGCCTTAGTTGATTTTCCAAAGGATAATGTTACCAAGTATTTTGCTATCACATAGCATGGATCTATTAGGCTTTATATATTCATACAAAGACAGAAAGCACATATACATCTCTGGACAAAGGAACAGACAGTTTACAGAACACTAAGTGTTGGTTTTCCATGTATATTTCCACAGGGTGCTGTGATAGGAGACAGATGTTCACCTTTATATGCAACAGCGGAACACAACAGTATTGGATCCCTAAAATTACGAAATTTGGTACATACATAGAGCTGCTAGCATATCTTCTTCTCTAGAAATAGTTACTTTATCTTTTGCTCTGGAAAGTAAGTAAATTCTCCCTTGAGAGAGAGAAAAAAGGCATCTGTAGATTTATTACTGTGGAATGTAAGCAAATGTCTCCATGGTAAGAGGATGAGAGCAGGATGAGGACAAGTAACAGATATTCTCTATGTTAGAGCTTGCCCATTTCCTTTTCTCAGAAGGCCCAGACAATGCAGAAACATTGAGAAATACTCGGAGGATATTCTTCTATTAGGTTCTCCATCTTTTCACAAGCCCCTATCATTTTCCTCACTGACCACTACCTGACATTCTTAATGGCTATTTGGTCTCACAAGGAAAACAAAACAAAACAAAATCTGTTCATATTAATACAAACAAAAAGAGATGCTTCCTTCTTTATTTAACCTTGTGTGATATACTGCGAAAGTGACCACAAATCCTTTCACTCTTATCAAGAAGTGGAGTCTATTTCCCCAGTGTTTAAATCTGGGATGGTTATGTGAAATGTTTTGGCCCATGGAAGATGAGCAAACATGATAAAAGCAGACTTGGCAAGTACTTGAGCTCTGAGGTTTACCTTATCTTTCAATGTTTTTAACCTTACAACTACCATGTGAAGAAGCCCAGACTATCCTCCTGGATAATAAGAGACACATGACCTAGCACTCTCCAATTTGGCAAAAGCCTGCCAAGTACTAGTCATGTGAGCTAGGCCATCACAAACCATCCACAAATCATCCACGTCTCTTAGCTGACCTGACGGCTGCCAATTTACACATAAGCTAGTCCATCAGAGAAAAGCCAGGCAGGCCCAGTCAGGAAAAACTCTCCTGTCAAACCACAGAATTAGGAGAAAAATATATGATTATTGGTTTAAGACACTGACATTTTGGGGCGTGGTTTGTTATACAGCAATAGATAATAGAGATATTGTACATATAAGCATCATTAATTTGGGGAATGAGAGATAGTGATGAATGGAAAAAGCAGTAAAGAAACAATTAAGTGAGGCTGGAAAATAGTGAATAATCTGCTCATGGAAGCTAGAACAGTCAATCAGGAAATTGCATAGTAAGCTGGAAAAAGGGTGACCTATAATTTGTAGTAGAACAACTGGGGGAACTATTATCTGCTCTAATTTGAAAGGCTGAAGCATGTGTCTAATGAATGCTTCTAGCACATTTTTGTAAATATTATATCTGTGGGGGGAATGAGTGCAAGTAACCTGTCTATCTAGCTCAAAAGAAACATATCCAAAGCTGTGTTTTAGACTTGATTTTAAATCAGAAGATTTTGGACTTCAACCCTAAGGACAGAATTATATGAGACATTTTGGGTCCTTGGAATAAAGATGAACATATTTTCCATGTGATCAAAATGTAAATAAATTGCAGGCAGTGGATGTTTTTTTTCCAAATTCCCATAATTTTTTTTTTTCCTTTCTATGAATAGTATGAATAAGTGGAGCACATTACTCCATCTCTTGAACCCGGAATAGCAATATGACATTTTTGGCCAAAAGATTTTACCAATAAATATGACAGAAGCAAAGGATTACCAGAGGTTTGTAGACTCTGGATGGCTTCTCTTGCAGATTGTGTAATCATGCATTCACTCGTTGAATAAATCTAGGCTAGCTTGCCAGGTTATAAGAGAAAAAGTCAGGTGCTTCCGTCACCCCATACAATGGCCTGCAAAAGTCATACATGTGAATGAGGAGACCCTTGATCATCCAGACACAAGCTGATCTGCTATTTGACAATAGCTGTATGGACAAGTTCAACAGTTATCAGTTGAGCTCTCCCAGACCAGAAGAATCAGCCAACAGACTCATAAACATGAGCTGACTAAATGGTTAATGCTTAAACCACTAAATTTTGGTATGCTTCCATAAGCAGAATGAATCACTTTAGTGCCAGGGGGCTTTGAAACTACCACCATATTTAATCCACCAGCTATCATATAAGAACATTCTCATAATGTGGTAATGACATCAACATCATTTTAATTTACCATGATCACAGACATTAAAAAGTTAAACATAAAATGATTTCGTAAATAGGTTGTTAAACTTATGAGAAATATTCAAGAACAAAATCCTTTCCAGCCCTCCTCTGTTTTTCAAAGTTTTATTTTTTTGTGTGTAAAAATTGTCTTAAGTCTGTATAAGCTTCTAAGATCTGATTAGACACATAATAATTACAGGTTTACTGTACATTTCCTTTTTACCACATTCGCAATCTACATTCTTAAAAATAAACCTTATCCAAGAAAATAATCAATAGCACCATTATACGTCATAATTAAGAAGGGCTTAAAACCAATTGAAATTATTTAAATTATTGTATTTATGCCTATAATTTTATCAGTGTGTATGAGAAAAAGACAGCATGTTCATTCTTGTTGTTCTGTTAGGCAGGTATTTTACGATAAATTGTTATGGGCAACAGTATAAATGTGTGTTGCTTTATCAAGTAAAGGATTAAAAATATATATTTAACAGACTCACTAAAACTTACTGATTTAAAAACCTAACAAATAGACTTTGTATAGTCAGATAGAATATATTTCTTCTCCTTTTTCGGCAGTATTGACAGGATACGGTATCCATTTCCTGTCAGTCTCTTTCCCTGAAGGTACTAACATTATTTTGATTTTATATTGAAAATAAAAGAGGCACATTGGAAAATATAAAATGGGTTTTGACTTTTTTTCTTCTCCAGAATTCACACATTAGCAGCACTGTTATCAGAGCAATTTCCTGTAGAAGGCTAAAGACTGAAACTGGTTCAGGTTCTTCAAACTCTAGAAGGAAACTACTAAATGTTCCTTTGCTACGCCATGCATGCATTCACCTCCATATCTGCCCTGGTTTTAACTCACTGCAGTATAAATAGTAAGAGATCTATAAAACAAGTTGTTAAAAGTCAGAGACTCTGCTACTATCTTTCAGTTCTACTAAAACTATTCAACCAATTTTATTTACTTATACTGTTATAAATTAGACACCAGGCTTTAGAAACCTGGCTTAAACTAAAAACAGAGGAAAAAGAAAATTGGACATATCTTTCATATTTTAGTCTCCAACATCTGTATATGCGTTCATTCTGCACACTGCATTTTGAACTACGGAGACACATTTGATTTTCATAATTGGCCACATAAAAAGAGCCTAAGGAAACGCAAATAGTGGAAAATTGTGAAGTTAATATTGATCAAAGAATATACCTATTGAATATGGGAAGGGCAAGGTATTAATTAATGTTAGCTAACTGAAATAGAAGTTGAATTAGTAAATTCGTAAATTAAGTAGAAACAGCCAGGGTAACCCAGACCTTGCCAAAGAAAGGAGACTAAATAAAAAATCTAGTATAATTTGGAATAATTTATGTTATTTTAATCACAGGCAGTCAAAATTGCCTTATTATTCTTACTAGCTGGAGATAAGTGTTGAGGTCAAAGCTGTTACTATCCTTTCGCATTCCAATTTCCCTGGTGTTAGGAACTTCAAATTACAGCATCGATATTGAATGCATATGTAGTTAAATATTAATGAGCATGAGAAACACTTGGAAGAAGGTGCAAGGAGGATTTTTGTAGTATGGTTTGCCACACAGAACAAGAATAAAGCCTAGAAGAAACGGATTATGACAGTGGGTGACTTAAGTCTAACTATACAAAAGAAGTATTTTTCTGAGCACAGCTGACTTTTTTTTTTTTTTATCTCCAGCAAACTTTAATCAAAATCAATGTTAACTGACCAGCAAATGTTAATCAAAGTCAATATTAAGTACTGGTAATGTAATTTATATCTAGCATGTCATTAAAATCTACCTTTGTATGTGTGTGTGTGTGTGTGTGTGTGTGTGTGTGTGTGTATGGCATCCAGAAACTAGGACTAAGTTAAGAAGAAATACTTGTATTTTAGATGTTTTCTCTAAGGATTCCTTGAATCAAGGAGTAGATTGCTGGGTTGGTTCTCTACCTTGGCCATCATCTCAGAGATATGGGCTCTGCTGCTATACAAATTTCAGAAGCAGGTTTAGAAGTCAACAGTTTCTAAACTTCGATGCAATTTGGTAGTCAATATGAGCTTTCATTCACATACATTTAAGGCCAAAGATAGCAATATATAAATTCTAGATTATTTGTTGCCATTTACATAAACTATTAGTTTATGTAAACTATTAGTTGTCCACAGACAACTAATATGTATTCAGCATCCTTTGAATGAATAAGGGAACTCTGTTCTCAGTTCCTGCTTTGGTAAAGTATCCTATCAGCGCTTTCCAAATCTTTGGGTCTTCTCTGAATGTACTCATGAAGCAAGAGTAGGTTTGTGATACTAAGCAATAAAAACAGTGGAAACAGGAATAGAATAGTCCAAGGGAACACCGAGAGCTGTGTGTTTTTTAAAATCTTCTCTGTTCTAAACAAACGATATGTGTATAACCCTTCAATTTCACTAGATGTTGTAATGTAATCTTCTCTATAACCGTTCTGATTCCTAGATTTCAGAACTCCTTCCTACAGTCTCCTTGTAAGTTGTGACTTAACTACATTCACAGAGGAATGCAGAAAACTGAGATCAGAAGTCAGATTTAAAAACATTGCAGAAGGCACAGATAAGAATAATACATGAAGTCAGAACATACATTTAAGTCTTAAATAACTAAAGTAATGTAAAAACCTTAATAAAATTTAAACAGATGAAAAAGACTTTCTTTAGAAAACTATATATATATTTTTTAGATTTGAAACACTTTAAAATACATGAAAAGAACATTCAAGCCATAGTGGGGGAAAAAAGAAGAAAAATAAAATAAAATACACCTCATACTAGAGAAGGACATAATTGTGGGTGATTTAAGGACTGTATTTTACAAAACCTTCAATAATAAATCATTCCAATCTCATCACAATCAACAGGATGGCTCAACATAATACAAGTCAATAATATAATCTAGCCATTAACCAGTGTAAAGAAAAATAGCATGCTATTTATTTACAACAAACAGGGAAACTATTTTTATAAAATATAACAATAATCAAAACCTGTCATCCTTTTAACAAGTATCAATTGGATAGCTTAATAAACATTATATACAGAGATGATATACATGATATACAAAATTTTAGGGATAATCCATTAAACTCAAAAATTCATCCTACCTACATTTTTCTGTAAGTACAAGCCAATAGAAAACTAAGGCACAAGTGTTTTTAGAATGAAGACACAAAACTTTCATAATTTCTTAAAAGTATAATTATTGTCATAGTAAATATAAGATATTTAAGATATGAACAAAACAAAAAACATCTAACATCTCAGGGTATAAAATCAACTTAGAGAAATTAATAGCATATCCTCAATAATGATGTATGCTACAAAACAGAAAAGGTTCCATGTACGATATTAGTAAAACTATAAAAAATCAAGAATCTTATGGCAAATATAAGTTCATTGCAGTAAGTAAAACTCAGAGAAATAGAAGAAGAATATTCTAAGCAGTAAAGACAATAAAGACAAGCAAAAATCTGCCAATTGATATACAACTCCAATTTAATTTCAATAAGTCTGACTTTAAATCTAATTAGAATGTATATTTTGAATGCTAAGTCTCCTGTCATACTCAAGATAATCTGTTTTAAGAGAACAGGAAAGTACTATTCTCCCATGGGTTATCAAGATATTTTCAATTATAGAGCAATTATAAATATTCTGGCATTGACACACACACACAAAGAAATATACAAGGAAACAATAATTGTGTTGATACAAAAATTTGGCATGAAAGTGGCATTGGACATTGGATTGGAGATGTCATACACATAATTTAGCAGCAAAAATAATGATATGCAGAAAACAAAATACAAGTAGTATTTACATATCACACAAAAAAGCATTCAAAATTAAATGCTACAAAAATGCAAACACACACACACACACACAGGAGGATTTGTGTCACATGAGAGTTTAGGATGATGAGAAGAATTCTCACTTCATTTTAGCTGCAATAAATCCCCAGTATTTCCTAATACACATCACGTGTTTTTTTTTCTTTAAAGCCATTTGAAAAACACATCACAAACAAAGCTGTAAGAAATTAAAATAAAATCTAATCTCCAGAATAAATGGCCCTTCCTAAGGGAGCAAAGTATGCAAAGGATGTTCATGCTTGTATTCCCAGTACCAGCTGCTGAGGTTCAAGGTTGAACTGATGAATGAACAAGTCTGCCAAACATGACGTCTTTGGGGACAAAGAGAAATCAGGTGAACATTTGGCAAACATTGACTTTTTCCCTGTTTAGATTATTTTCATCTGCTTGTCACACATATAAACACTATATTCTCCCACTTCCCTAAAAATGCCTCACATATATAATCCAAAGAGAAATGTCTGAGAACAACCTGCAAATGGAAAAGTAATTGTTAAGTACCATCCCTAGAGTCCTTTAATTTTTTTGTACCAACTCATACTATTTATTGTGTAAAAAATAAAATAATGAGAGGTAGTTTTTCTTGATGGGGAAATGGAGGGGTATATACTCGTATATAGTTTTACACTTCATCTAGATTAGAAAGAAAATTATGACTCTGATTGAAGAATAATCTTCAAGTTGCTCATTTATCAGAGAAAACTCAGCATTTATGTGTGTGTGTATGTGTATTTATGGTGAGTGATATGGGCACTTATTTTTTTCTCCTATAAGCGTTAGTGTTCATATGAACACTAGTGTCCATCAGCTGCTAATAAAGAGCCGACAACACACAGGGGCTTGAAGAAGCTACAAGTTCACGTCTCCATCATTCAGAGGTGTTCAGTATCAGCTTAGGCCCTACCATCCTCAACTCTTATTTTCCAAGATGAAAAAGAGGAGAAACATATCCAGGCAAGCATGTTTCTCAATACAGAAGTTGCTTCCACCATTTCCAATCATATGATAATGGCCAGAATTGTTGCCATGCAGCAGCCTACCCGTCTGTCCCCTCGTACCTGCCCCTAAAGAAAGGAGAGTCTGTGAGACGGATCCTTTCAGGGACTTGCTTCACCTTTGTGCTTGCACCTTATGTCTCCCTGTTTGGCCCCAGAAAGATGGCTGGTCAACCAATGACGAGTAAGATTCCCCACAGGGGTCAACTCGAGCCAGGCGGAGCCACGTGGGGACCAATAGGAGAATCTACAGGCTTCATAGAAGTGGGCACATCTCCCCACCTTCCCCCTGCTAAGGAGAGCCTCTGTCTCTGTGGGTGCATTCCTTCCCACAACCTGCAGGAGAAGAGATTCAAAGATGTGCTCTCCATCTATTCATAAGCATAAAGGTTTTGTCCTTTGGGGAATTACATACATCCTGAGAGGGTTCAGCTGCCTGCAGGTAAGGGTGATTGTCTTGTGTCAGTTTCCTATTATGATGTATAGGATTCATAGATCTTGAGATTGACATGTTTTATCTCCTTTACTTTCCCATCTAAGTAATAAAAACTATGGTAGGCCCGATTCAGGGGCCCAGTCCTTGAGGCTGGAGTCCCTTGGCCCCGCTTGCACTCTATTCATGGCTATTGTTTTTTCTTAAACCCTGCGTTGCCTTCCTCGCTCCCCACAACCCTCGTCACAGGGAAGCAACACAGACTTACTGGTATGGCCACCCTAAAGTATTTAAAAGAGACTAAAATGTATTTTCTGGTAGTGTGGCCACATGCTCATCAAGAATTATGGATTGGAAGTATTATTTTACTAAAAAAATAAGATACTGGATACTGAAGGATAGTTAGCATTCTCTGATGCAATTAATTTTATTTCTACTTAGTTTTCCCCAGAGATTTAATATTGGATACCGCCCGTTTTCAAAAATTATTTAATTCTCAGGAAATTTTATATAAACCACTGGATTATCATTAATAGAATCACCAGCCTTTATCTGCATCAGCTAAATAAACTTAAGTCACCAATTATTTCTTCAATAGCCTTACGTAAAAGTCTCAGTTACAAAGTATCTTCCTAAAACTCACAAAATGTCAGATTGTCTGATCATACACTGACTAATAACATTAGAAACTCCTTAATCATTGAGTATCTGTAATATAAGCATAACCAAGTACAACATAATATTAATATGTAATAAAATATTTCTCAAAAATGCAAGGTTATAGAGCAAAAACTAGACTTTGAAGTGTATTAATACTATTTTGAAAATTATAAAGAATCCGGTTAAGTCTATTATAAATGAGTTTTCTGACTTAATGTGGGTCAGAAATATTAGACTGTATTAGAACAAATTATTTTCATCATGTTGAATAAATCTGATGGTGACATGAATTATTAAAAGTGGTCATTTGGAAATTACAGCCTTCTAAATGTGGCATACATATGCATGTGTGTCTATGACTTTATTCAAATATATAAAAAAAAAATAGTGAATTGTTTTTTCCCTGAAAGAAGTACAAGTAAACATTTATATAACACTTGGGTGAAACAATCTTTTATTAAGAAAATTAGGTAATTATATCTCTGATTATAATTTTAGTTTTTTAATGACAGGTGTTTTCTGCAAACCTAGGATAAATTTAAACCAATACATTTTTTTTTGTATAAACAAAAAAGGAACTGTAAATCAGTGCCATCTTGTGATAAAAAGGGTATGACTATATAACTATGTGAGAAACATGCAACTCAATTAACCTTTGTGCAATTTAATGATCCCAAATAAAGTATCATTTCATATCCTTTGCCTCAATTTAAACAATTTTCACACAATATGTATTTTCACTGAATATACTTCACTGAATATCTTCACTGAGTAATCTTTACTGAATATACTTTTAAATATAATTCAACGTTATTATAATTCAACCATTAAAAAAGGAGAGTCTGCCATTCACAACAACATGGACAAACCTAGAAGACATTATACTAAGTGAAATAAGCCAGACACAGAAAAATACTGCAAGATCTCATGATTTTTTTACGTGCATTCTAAAAAAAAGTTAACTACATAGAAACAGAGAAGAAGAGTAGTAGGGTTTCCAGGCGGGAATTCCCACCCATACTCAGCAATTTTTTTTCTCTTTCCCATTCCCAAATCCCAAGATATAAACTGTTTTCTGTTCTCCACGATAAATCTTTTTCACAAAGTGACGGCTGATACTACCAACCACCTGGGTTCAAGGAGCCGATTTTCTCGATTTCCTGACAACTTTTCTTGTGATTCAGGAATGGAAAAGTGAAAAAATTCCTGAAAACAGATGGGAATTCCTGCCTGGGAACCCTAGCGATAAACAGGAAAAATGTCTAAGAGATACATTATGAGTCATACGTTTATTTCCCATTGTGGATATTACTGGGTTCAAGGAGCCGATTTTCCCAATTTTCCAACCAACTTTTCTTGGTATTCAGAAACAGGAAAGCAAAAAATATTCCTGAGAACAGGAAGGAATTCCTGCCTGGAAACCCTAGTGGTAACCAATGGTGGGAAAATAGAAATGTTGGTCAAAGGGTACAAAGTTGTAGTTATACAGAATGAATAAGTTTATTGATCTAATGTACAGTATGATGACTATAGTTATTTTTATCTTACTACAGATCCCCCCTTCCAACTGTTTTTCCTTAAATGCATTCTGATATACTCACAAAAAAGTGTGTCAACCACCACAAAAACTTCAACAATCCTACCATCCATGTCACTTCTTGTTGACTTTTATTCTCTATTGCTTTTATCACTATATTACTTGTTCATTTGTAACTCATAATAACTTACAATAACGTAAGATCAATTAAGTCAGAGTATTGATCTATTTTGTTTATCCAAGTGCTGGATGTGTAGTATATACTCAAATATTTGTTGAGGGAATAGATAAGTGAACTTGAAGGAAATATCCAAAGTAACCTCAGAATTCTCATTACCAAAGATGCCTAGATAACCATGATTCTTTATGGATTAATTATACAGTACTGATAATTGAAGTACTTTAACAAAACACACACATACTGTAACTACGTTAACTTATTTTGTTGCTTGAAAAGAAAAAAGTGTTCAGGCTCAGGCAATAAAATCTGTTTTGTTTTGTTTTGTTTGTTTGTTTTTGTTTTTGTTTTTTAAGAGAAAGAAAACTGACATCTTAGTAATGATATCAGAAAAACGCCCATTGCAATTTTAATAGTCCTGTGATACCTTTGATAATTTGACCGATTCTTTGACTCTGGGTAAGACTGCAACAAGCATTTTCAACAATAATATTTGGTCAGGAATGGAGAATGATAATTTTGTCCTCAGAGATAATGAGAATACAAGGACAAGGTGAAACTGAAAATATTGAAGGTGAATAAAAGCTGATGTTATTCAATATAATTAAAACTTTAAGTATCTACTCTATCACATTTATAAAAATACAGCCTTTATCATTGTCATTGTGAATAACAATATTGAATTAGTTCAGAAATATATGACATAAACTCCTTGCTTATATAAATCTACTTTTTTTTTTTCTTTTCATTTTACTGAGATTAACCTAAAGTAATGAAGGGCCATAAGGAGATTCATTTAGTTAAGGGTTCGGAAAGGCGATGCAGAGTATTTAACGTAACCCAAAGCATAGCAAGGATATCACTGACAAAACTGTGCTCTAAGTTTTTCCCCATAAGAAAAAAATACCCGCAAACAGTTATGTTCTCTTTACTGGAAGGTAATACAAAACTCCTATCGAGACCATCCAGACCCTCATTTACTACTCTGTTGGCTGAAGAGGGTTAAAGGTGAATGTCTTTCCTTTGTGACAATGTCCTTGTAAATTTTCCCGTTTCCCAGTGGCTACCATTTCCATACCTGTGCTTTGTGTGATAAAATGAAATTCATCCTGAACCCTGCTGAAAAACGGTGGAAATCCCAAAGAGAAACCCCAACAAGAACAAATAAGCTTTAATTTAGCAACTCAAGAACTCTAGACTATAAACAAAACGCTTAAAGCTCACATTAAATATAATTCTAATTAAGGTAAAAAGAATAACTACGAAATATTTGAAAAACAAATAATGTGATGTATAGGTGATGAATTACATAATTATACACTTGAAACCTGTGGAATTTTACTAACCATTGGCATCCCAATAAATATTAATGGAAAAAAAAAAGAAACACACAAGAAACGAAATAATATCAGGAAAAAAGAATATATATATGTATATATATGTACATATATATACATATATATATACATATATATATACATATATATATACACACACATATATATATATATATTAAATTTACTGGGGTGACATTGGTTAACAGAATTGTATAGGTTTCAAGTGTACAGCTTTATAATGCATTGTGTGTTTACCACCCAAAGTCAAATCTTCTGCCGTCACCATACATTTGATTCCCTTTCCCCTCTCCTATTACTCTCCTTACCCCCAACCCTCTGGTAACCACTAAACTGTTGTCTGTGGAGCCACATAGCCCTAAGTGTTCCCAGTGAAATGCCTGCTTTGGCCTCTACCCCAACATTCTAGAAGTTAGGAATGGCTTCTATGACTCTGTGTCCCTTCTACGAATACTCCCCACAACCTAAATACCTGCCCATCCTTGTCTGACTTGAAAATATCAACATCACTCTGTGGATGCTTGTGCCTTCAGTTTCTATACATCTCAGTTTATAGCAACTTCATCGCCTAGTTGCTCAGGCCAAAAAAATCTTGAAGCAATCCTGAACTCCTTTCTTTTCACTCTTACCATGTATCAGAAGATCCAAAATATCCCATCGGGTCTACGGTTAGAACACACTAAACAATTTCACCCCACTTCTCCACTGTCATCTTCATCCAACACACCTTGATCTCTGTGGCATTTTGCCATAGACATTTACCTGGTCTCACTGTTCTGCCCTTCATCCCCTAGTGCCTTTCATCAAAACAAAAACAGGAGATACTTTAAAAATATAACTTAGATTAGTTCACTTCAGTGATTTCCAATTTGCTGAGAGTAAAAATAGCTGGCGGCATCCACCAACAGTGGCACTCAGAGTTGGCTGTGTAATAAACTAACTGAAGGTTTTATAGTTAATAGCAATTTTTTAGTGTCAGATGGTTACTAGACTTATTGTGGTAATCACATCATAAGGCATTTAAATGCCAAATCACTATGTTGTATACCTAAAACTAATGGGCTATTGTGTCCCAACTACACTTTAATCATTTTTCTTTAATAAAAAAGAAAACAAAAAGACTTGGGGTTTTAGGCTTTTTCAAGTGCAAGTCTCCATTTCTAATAAAATCAGCGTCTATGAAGGATGTGGCCAGTCACTATTTTATTTATTTTTTTCTTCTATGTATCCTATATGCTAAATGAGCTCAGTTAACTCTGTGTCATCTCACTTGAGCTCACTCCGCTGCAACCACACCAGCGTCCTCACTATGCCTGGAAATCCTAGGCACACTTTAGAATGTGGTGTGCTATCCTCTGTTCCCCTTGTTTTACTGCAGGATATGTAGATCTTAGAATAGTGTTGGCACATACTAAATGCTCAAAAATATTTGTTTTTAATGAAAACATCTACAAGGTCTTTCAAGACGGGGTTCAAAAAAATACATTAATGCTCCCATGCGAGTCTAAATACCTGCCAATTCCACAGAAATCAGTGTCCAGTCAACGCCACTGTTCACAGTTTCAAGTTCTTTTTCTTATCTTCTTCCCTCCCTCATCTCTCCATGCTCCAATGTTAAGGATATGGAAAGCTAGGGAAGTTGTGTTGGGGTGGGAAGGACCTGACAAATTAAAGATGAGAGACACCCATTTGCAGCCATCTGTTTGAAGTGGAGGAAAGAGGAAACATTCAAAACTTAATGAACTTTAGAATTCTGATTGTTATCCTACAGTGGACATGATAATTACTAAACTGGTTGTTTCTTGGAATTAAATGGCTCAAGAAAATTTTATTACATTTAAGTAATGATGAATCTCACAGGGTCTACTATAGATTTCATCCAATGTGTCAGAATCAGGTTGCAGGAGCAGCTGTAAGAAAATAATACAGTTGTTTTCTAATTCAAACTCTAAGTCCCATATGAGAAATAGAATATATAATAGTTAATATTAATTATTAATGATGATATATTTGAAGCTTGGGTTAAAGATAATGTAAAAATAAACAGATATTACTTACTTAGTCTATTATAAAACATTTTCACAAAACTATTTTTTTTATCTCTTTGCTTAGCATGTGCAAAAAACACTAAAATGCTCATACCATGTGTACCCAAGTATAACCCAAGGTAGATAAATTATACACAATTGTGGCACAATTATAACCTGATATTTGTGAAAAAGAAAGTAGAGTTTTGGGAAGAGTTGTTTTATTGTTATAGTTTACTAAGTAACTTTTTCCTATTAATGTTTTTTCCTCTTACCCCAAATTTTTATTCCTCCTCATAAAATGGCTTTTCAATTTTACTTTCAATACTGCAAAAGCAATTCCTGGTATAAAGGGTGATTTCATGGCTAAAGTTCTCATCTACTAGTAGTTTCTTTTTTCCTCTTCAATGATAAATTCTGTCTCCATTTAATACTTTTCTAGGAAGCAATAGGCCAACTTCTTATATCTTAACTGCTGTAAACATTAAGTCACCATAGGTTTTTCTGACTGTGAATAGGAACATTTTATACTCAGAGACTTTTACTTACTTCAATGGATTTTTTCTTTTTATCTTTAATTACACAGCCACCACCACATGTCTACTTTTACACTGGTATAGAATAATACTTCCCATGTGGGTAATGATGTGATGTGATAATCCAACAAAATATTGGTTTCATAAACTAATTTATGTTGAGCTGTGGGAAAAGCAAGTGAGGACTGTTCTTCCTTTTATTTGATTTGGTAAGAGAAGGATTTGATTTGACGGATGTGTGTTTTACATGTCCTATTCATATCCAGCTCATTCTAGCTATGATTTTTATTAACATTAAGGGCTCATGATGATATAGAATCTCACCTCACAGATCTCGGTAAACACATGGCACATCTGCATGTGTGATATAGGGAGCTTGGGACCCCCACTCTAACTAATACAGGCAGATACTAGAAGGCTCTGTAGGGCAACATGCCTAATCTGAATCGTATTTCACAGTAGATTCACAATCTACATACATGTATTTAGAGGGGAGGTTAGAATGCATCCACTTTTTCCCCCAGAAAGTCTCATGTAAAAATGAATTTAAAAAAAGTTTCTTCTTGGTATTGGTCATGAATAGAATATTAAAACATGTGACGTGTCCATCATGAATTGCCAACAGTTTACAATGCTGTAGTTTCAGCCAATTTTTATGTCTGAATCATGGGCCTAGCGTTTGAGATTTCTAGTCGTCTGAGCAGGGTTCACACATTTATATTGTTTCCAGTTTCCTACAGCAGGTGCATTCCTCCTCACTTACGCTGTTTGGCAGGCATCTGAGAATTTATAAATTTTCAACAGATGTCTCCAATCAGAAGCACATATTGTATAGTCAAAGATGAGTCTGGGGAAGCTGGTCAGGACACAGGGACTATCATTTGTTTTGTGAAAGAAAAAAAAGTGTGAAATTTTAGTTTTCCTTGTGAAAGTTTTGCTTTTTACACACAGGTGAACAATTCAAGTGAAATAAACAAATAGATCGTACTATAAACACATTCAACTGAAAAATCTATTTCAAAAATTTAAAATTTTGACGTATATGCTCTTTCAATTTAGTGAAACTTTATTGGTGGGATCAAGAAGAATATTGATCTCCAAGTCATTTTTCTTTCTTGCACGAGGAATACAAACTCCTAAGATACTCTGATGTATTCGCATTGAAAATGGCTCATTAGATTGTTATTATTTCTATACCTCAGAAGCTCATGAAACTAGATTGCCACTGGGAAAAGGGATAATTGGAGTGATTAGCTAGTTAAATTATATTTTTAAGCACTTATTTTTATCTAAATTAGGTTAGCGTTCTATGTTGATTTGGTGATTCAAACCAAATGCCCACAATGAAGTAACTGATACATGAGCCAAGGTGGCCTGGGCATTGCTCTAGTATTTTCTGTAGTGTTGTTTTCACACCACTGGTGCCCATATACCCTAACGTCTGTCCTTTACTGATTTACATGATTTTAGATTGTGCATCTGCTACCGGTTTCTTAGTCTGACACGAACACAGTGACCTTTCTCTGTGTACTCCCCATGTTTTAATATCTTTCTTTATACTTTTCCTATACTGCGCTACCTTATTACTCAATCTATTCCTACATAAAAATTAATCTCAATTTATACATAAATTTACCTCACACAAATATACACTTCTACATATCATACACAAAATAATAAACATATACACAAATAAATAACCTACACAGCAAAATATTAGCTTTAACCGAAAATTACTTTACTAGACTTTTCTTTAATTCACTTTTGTCCCTACCCCATGTTGACAACCTGTTTGCATTCTACCAGGATAATTTCTTGCTAATATCATACATATGATTTTATGTATTGTCTATAACACATATATAAAGATCACATATATATGACTATACTATGTTATAAAGGAACAGATTAGAAATAAATTTGTAACAAAAAATGTTTATCTATTATTTAGAGAACTTTTTATACTGAGAGAAAAAAACAACATTCTTTTTGTAGTTAGATTTGCTTCCAAATATAAAATCCACTTCCAGTTGCTTCTTTGACAGCAATCTTCAGCTATTTTTACATCTGGCTGGACACAAAATGAACAGGTAGCGCTCACTAAATCCTAAAGTATAGTTACTGATGGCAGAATTATACTATCATTAGCATATTAATTACAGGATAGCGGCAAAGAAAATTCAAATGGCTTGGCTTGGCATAAGTCCCAAAAGATCAGATGGTTTGTATTATTTTATCAAATCTATGTTTTATTATTTTTGCCATTTTATTATATTTATGCCTCATTTCCTTAACCAAAGCATCAAAAAACTTTTTCAAATTAAGGGATTTTTTTTTTTTTTTTTTTGTCACTCAAGAAATGTAAAAAATCACTTTTACTATTTGGAGTTTAACTTTTGACTCAAATCCTTTCACATATTTACTTAAGTTTCCATACTTTATTACTGCATATTCTGGTGGTATGTCATGCCAAGTCATTTCACCGAAGTTGCAGTTATATATATATACACATACATACATATATATATATACATATATATATATACATATATACATATGTATATATATATGATAAATCAAAAGTTAGGTTATGTTTTCTTGAAAATAATGAAGCTCTTTTTGAAAATTCAAACATCTTTAGAGTTTTTAACTATTATAGACTTTCCCCATTACCTTGAGCATCAACTTAAATATGAGTCCCCAAAACCACCCTCCATTTTGAGTGTCCTACAGTCACTTTGCAATTTCTGAAATGAGGTTAAAAAAAATAATAAAATTCCAAAAGACTGTAGAACCTCATGTAGGGAAGTAAAAGACTGGAAGGATAAATGGGGCTTTGCAGGGAAAAGAAGAATTAACTGTTTCTTTAATTTAGAGGCAAAAATTAAGTTAAGCTATCTGAGCTGAATGGAAGTAACTATCATCTCTTGAACACCTACTACATGACAGCCTTGTTAGCTAATGTTTTTGCTTAACAGTGTACCTGATTGGTTTTACTATTACTAAAAAATCATAGGCTTAAGATATAAAGTATCCACAGGAAAAGCACTAGGATCCTCATCAGCTAGAATCTGAAGTGACTTTTAAAGCTCAAAATCTCTGACACAGCTTAACTATCTCAAGAACAGTAATTCTGTTATAAAGATTTTATAGGTTTTATTTAATTAATAATTGGTTATTAGGGCAAAATAATACATTGTTATCACTGAAACATAACCACAAAGACTTAACAGATTTGACTTAGGAAAGATAAATCCCCTGAAGAAATGTGGCACAAAGCATGAGAGTGTGATTGGGATTGAGGGAATTTAAGGAGATCAGGCCCAAGTAAGATTACGATGCCACAAAATTTGTTATTTTTATGTGCAAATGCTGTCCTCTCCTGTTGGTAGATATAGACAGACTATTTATATTTACATTTATATGCAAATTATCTTTGGAATTATTTATTTAATAGCCAAAAAAAAACACAATTAAATAAATTTGAGACAAATTGGGACTCAGGTCAGGAAATATGAACACTCCAAATAAACTCAATTAAAAATATTACTAACTACACAGACATAGTACATGTAGCATATCTCCATTCATTTATCATATAAAGGGAACCACATTTTGACTTTTAACTCTTTAGTAAACACATTTTAGTTGTGATTATCCACATTGTTAATAACAAAAAGTTAAGATTTATAAAATTTAAGTAAAGTAGAAAAAGCTGAGAACCAATGAACAGACTCAATTTGAGGGCAGTAGAACTAAGATGGCTTCAAAAATAACAAGTATTTACAATTCCACAGAGATTTAGCAAACATTTTTTTTAAAGATATACATTTTTCCACAAAAATACTTTTGGAGACACATAACAAGCTGAAAAATAATAAAGTGAAATACTACAGGTCAAAATTTTACTCAACATTTCCACTGATAAAAGAAATTCCAAAAGGGATAAAAAAAATCCCTTGCATCAGAGCAGAAATAAATGAAATAGAAACCAGAAAAACAATACAAAAGATCAATGAATCCAAGAGTTGGTTCTTAGAGAAGATAAACAAAATTGACAAACCTTTAGCCAGACTCATTAAAAAAAGGAGAGAGAGGACCCAAATTAATAAAATCAGAAATGAAAGAGGAGAAGTGACAACAGACACCACAGAAATACAAAAAATTGTAAGAAATTACTATGAGCAACTATATGCCAACAAATTTGACAACCTTGAAGAAATGGACAATTTTCTAGAGGCGCACAACCTTCCAAAGCTAACTCAAGAAGAAACAGAAAGCCTGAACAGTCTGATTACCACCAGGGAAATTGAATCAGTAATCAATAATCTCCCAACAAACAAAAGCCCTGGACCAGATGGCTTTACAGGTGAATTTTTCAAAACGTTCAAAAAAGAATTATCACCTATTCTCCTCAAGCTCTTCCAAAAAATCCAGAAGGAAGGAAGACTCCCAAACACTTTTTACGAAGCCACTATCACCCTGATCCCAAAAGCAGACAAAGACACCACAAAGAAAGAAAACTACAGGCCGATATCTCTAATGAACATAGATGCAAAAATTCTCAACAAATTATTAGCAAACAGAATTCAGCAATACATTAAAAAGATCATACACCATGATCAAGTGGGATTCATCCCTGGTATGCAGGGGTGGTTCAACATCCGCAAATCAATTAATGTGATACACCACATTAACAAAATGAAAAATAAAAATCACATGATCATATCAATAGATGCAGAAAAAGCATTTGATAAAATACAGCAACCTTTTATGATAAAAACCCTTAAGAAAGTGGGAATAGAGGGATCATATCTTAACATAATAAAGGCCATATATGACAAACCCACAGCTAACATCATACTCAATGGGGAAAAGCTAAAACCATTCCCCCTAAGATCAGGAACAAGACAAGGTTGCCCACTTTCTCCACTTCTATTCAACATAGTGCTGGAAGTTCTAGCCACAGCAATCAGACAAGAGAAAGAAATAAAAGGCATCCAAATTGGTAAGGAGGAAGTAAAATTATCATTATATGCAGATGATATGATACTATATATAGAGAACCCTAAAGACTCCACCAAGAAACTATTAGAACTGATAGATGAATTTAGTAAAGTAGCAGGATATAAAATTAATATTCGGAAATCAGTTGCATTTGTATATACCAATGATAAAATAGCAGAAGGAGAAATTAAAAAAACAATTCCATTTACAATTGCTCCAAAGACTATAAAATATCTGGGAATAAATCTAACCAAAGATGTAAAGGATCTGTACTCAGAAAATTATACAACACTGAAGAAAGAAATGAAAGAAGACATAAATAGATGGAAACACATTCCATGTTCATGGATAGGAAGAATTAATATAATTAAAATGTCCATACTGCCTAAGGCAATATACATATTCAACGCAATTCCTATCAAACTACCAACGACGTTTTTCACAGAAATAGAACATATAATCCTAAAATTTATATGGGACCATAAAAGACCCCGGATAGCCTCAGCAATCTTGAGAAATAAGAACAAAGTGGGAGGTATAACGATACCTGATTTCAAACTATACTACAAGGCTACAGTAATCAAAACAGCATGGTACTGGCATAAAAATAGATACATAGATCAATGGAACAGAATAGAGAGTCCAGACGTAAATCCATGCCTATATGCCCATCTAATCTACGACAATGGAAGCAAGAATGTACGATGGGGTAAAGATAGTCTGTTCAATAAGTGGTGTTGGGAAACCTGGACGGACACATGCAAGAAAATGAAGCTGGACCACCTCCTTACACCATATACAAAAACAAATTCAAAATGGCTTAAAGACTTAAATGTAAGATCTGAAACCATAAAATATCTAGAAGAAAATATAGGAAGAAACTTCATGGACATTACCCGGAGTAAGATTTTCACTGATATATCCCCTCGCGCGAGCGAAGTAAGAGAAAAAATAAACATGTGGGATTACATCAAACTAAAAAGTTTTTTCACAGCAAAGGAAACCATCAATAAAACAAAAAGGGATCCTACTGTATGGGAAAAGATATTTGCCAATGATATATCTGATAAGGGATTAATATCACAAATCTATAAAAAACTTACTCAACTCAACTCCAAAAAAACAAACAACCCAATTAAGAAATGGGCAGAGGACTTGGGGAGACATTTCTCTAAGAAGGACATACAGAAGGCAAGAAGACATATGAAGAAATGCTCAACCTCACTAACCATCAGAGAAATGCAAATAAAAACCACAATGAGATACCACCTCACTCCAGTCAAAATGGCTATTATCAATAAATCAACAAACAACAAATGCTGGCGCGGATGTGGAGAAAAGGGAACGCTAGTGCACTGTTGGTGGGACTGCAGATTAGTGCAGCCACTATGGAAAACAGTATGGAGGTATCTCAGGAATCTGAAAATGGAACTACCCTATGATCCAGTAATTCCACTCCTAGGCATCTACCCGGAGAAATCCAAAACTCCAATTCAAAAATCTGTATGCACTCCTATGTTTATTGCAGCACTTTACACAATAGCCAAGATATGGAAACAACCAAAATGCCCATCGGTAGATGACTGGATTAAGAAGCTGTGGTACATTTATACAATGGAGTATTACGCAGCCATAAAGAAGAAAGAAATCTTATCATTTGCAGCAACATGGATGGATCTAGAGAACATTATGTTAAGTGAAATAAGTCAGAAAGAGAAAGACAAGTACCATATGATCTCACTTATATATGGAATCTAAAGAAAAGACTATGTGAATGAACTAATCAGAGTCAGTTTTGGGGACGCAGAGAAAAAACCGAGAGTGGTTAGATGGGTGTGTGGGAGGGGTTTGGGGATAAGGGGAAAGGTGAAGGGATTTGGAAGCAGCTGGTAACCACAAGATGGCCTCAGGGTTTTTCTTTTGAAAATTAATTTGGGGAAGGTATTCTATAATGTTGTAAAGATTTTGTTGGGTATCCGATGGACATGCGTCCTATTTGGGAGACCACCTCAGGGATACTGTGGATACCTGATCATGGCATTGTACATCAGAAGCTAAACATTAATGAATGCCAACTATAATTTTATATATATAATGTGATGGTTCAGTGTGAGGTCGGAGGGATAGTGGATGGGGGGAGGGGGGTTCACAGTATGAGGGATATAAATGATGAACGTCTAAGTATTACCTTGTTTTGTACACCTGAAACTAATAAATAAATTAATTAATAAAAAAAAAAAAAAAAAAAAAAAAAAAATCCCTTGCATTAAATTAATGTATATAATGAGACATGAACACATATTTCATTGAAAGAGATAAAAATATGTATCTATATGTATACACACACTATATATATATATATATATATATATATACACACATATATACACATATATATTTACATATATACACACACATATATATTTACATATATATATATACACACACACACACACAAATGTGCAAGACAGAAAGATCACAGAGTGGTAATACTTTATGTTTCTATGAAGTCTTTCTTTTATTATGAATCTTATTTTTTCCAACTCCCCCCATAGTTCTTATAATACAATTCATATATGAAATGGGAACTATATAAAGGGCTCAAGTGTGTAGAGTTGGCATTAGAATTGTGTGAAGGGATTTCTAATCCAAACAATTATTTCTGTTATATGAGTATAAAGAACAGAAGAACTATTTTTAGTAGGGCAAACACTAACTCTAATTTTATAGAATACTTTTTAAAATAAGAGTATCAGAGAATACAGCAGTAAAGTTAGAAAATACTACCTCAATCTATGAGATGATCCCAGTGAATTTAGGCTAGAACCTATATATTAGGCAAATAATTTTATAGACCAGTCTGATTTTTACCTATATCTCTGAATATAATTCAATAATAAAGATCAAAGCCATCCTCTAGGATTATGTCTATAATCATTTGCCTTGGATTATTGCACTTAATTGTAACACATAAAAGAAAGTACTGTATGAGAAATATAGTACTCTTTTATAGATGAAGATTTTGAGTTCTGTGTGCAAAATAACAGAAATGCCAGAAAATGCAGATAAATTAGTACTTAATGTAAAATTTACATCCTTAAAATTCTTACAATAAAAAGGAAGGAGGGAGGAGAGAGAGAGAAGGAAGTTAGAAAGGAAAGGGAAATTAAAGAACAGCTTAAAATTAAGGAGTTAAGAATGTAATGTGAAAGGATACAAACAGATGAAAGAAAATATAAAAACTATAATTATTCATTTTAAATGCTAAAATAGAAAGGAATAACACCGTAAATAGCTGAAACTTCAAAAAGAATAAGGCTACACATTTCTAAAAATGTATCAATAAAAATTATGAAAAGTAAATATATATAATAGGAAACAATATAAATATATATCCACTGCCATTGCCATTGAAGTGACTAAACAAAAAATGTGATGCTTGTATCTAAAATTATAACAGTAATTTTTAAAAGTCAAAAGTAGAAATTGGTATTACTAAGAAAACAGACCCCAGATAATTTTGGGGAAAAAGGGAAACATCAATAGGCTTATTCCTTTAAAAAAACTGAGTCGATTAAATTTTTAAAAGAAAATTTCACAAACAAAACTCATCTAGGCCAGTTTGATATCAATGTAATGTCAAACATTCAAGGAGTAAAAATATTAATTTTAAATTTTGGGAGGAACATTAAAAGATAATATCCCTAGATTAACGTATGAGTCAATAATCCATACCAGTTTATGAATGTAATATAACCTTTTCTCCTTTAAAGTTTATTAGGGTGACAATTGTTAGTAAAGTTACATAGATTTCAGGTGTACAATTCTGTAATACATTATCTATATCTCACATTGTGTGTTCACCACCCAGAATAAGTTCTCTTTCCATCACTATATATTAGGTCCCATTACCCTCTTTTAGAGCCCTGCTCTTCTCTCCCCCCTTTCCATCACTATATATTAGGTCCCATTACCCTCTTTTAGAGCCCTGCTCTTTTCTCCCCCCTTACCCTCTGGTAACCCCTAAACTCTTGTCTGTGTCTATGAGTTTTTGTTCTTTCAGTTGTTTGTCTTGTTCTTTTGTTGTTTTGGGTTTATATACCACACATCAGTGAAATCATTACAAAAACTAGGTAAGGAAATTAAGGTCCAACTCTACACATTGATGTACTTTAAATGATTCTAATTAATATATTACAGAAACGAATTCAGCATCTTACAGAAATGATTAACACATGAAAACCAAACTTACTTATCCTATGAATACATGGTTGTTTTATAATGTTAGAATATCAATTGATGTAATTTATCATTAAAAATAAAATGACAAAATGCATATAATTATCTTATATATAATGTAAATATGTTTGATATTGTCTACTACAGACTAATGAAAAAGTTATTTGTATGATGGATGAAGGAAAACATCTGTGATGAAAGGTTTCTAAAAAGTTCTTATATAACTTACTTCATTGTGAAGTATTGAAATGACTGTTTTTGTACATTAAGGAAAAAATAGTGTTCTTAGTAATTCCACTTTGTATGTACTAAAAAACAAATATGTATCTATTTTGAGGATTTAAAAATAAACAATTTCTATATATACAGTCATACTTTCTTCCCACACCGAATCTACTAATAAACAGAATGTGTAAAATAACTTAGCAGAGGGATGAATAAAACATACACATTCACACATATACACGTACAAACACATAAACCACATACACTCAATATGTAAAATTCAATTTTCTTTACATCGGTAACAGGATGTTGGATGATGTAATTTATGAAAATTGAAGTTTGCAATTAAAAATATAAAATATGTAGAAAGGAGTCTACAAAATATATGGAATCCTTGATTGGAGAAAATGAGATACACCATGTTCTTAGATTTAAAAAAAAATCAATATTATAAATATATCAAATACTACAAAATTGATCCATAGATGCCTTTCAAAATCCTTATAAAAGCCAATTCTCCTTAAGAGAGCAATAATAAACATTGTAATTGATCGTAAAGAAATAGGGTAGTGTGTGAACCTTCCCCTACCAGACTAACAAAAGTGATATTGGTGAACTTCTAGAGAAATAGAAACAAATCAATTGACCGTAAGAAATAACCCAGAAACACAGCCACCTGTAAGGGAATGTGTGTATGTGTATCCAAGCTGACATTGTGGATCAGAGGAAAACAATACTTTGATAGTTATATACTTCCAAAATTACATGAATCCGTACCTCACTCTGTACACAAAACAAAATCTAGGTTAATTGCAGACTAGTGTGAATTAAGCTAGTTCTTATTTCATATCCTCTTTTACAATCAAATAATGGTGTGCGACTTATTTGATGAGACCATTGTACCTGAGTTTGTATCTCTTTTGCTGAATTCTTCCAAGGTAGAGAACAAATTTTATTTTAGTTTATGGGAGTGCCTACATTTTCACTTGCGCTTTTAAAAATTGAGCTTAAATTTCTGTAATTTTTATATAACACATTGTCTTTCCTACAACTTAATGAGCTCTTCTGTGTTTAAATTATAGAGTAAATATCAAGGATGAATTTCAATCAGTGTAATTCTCTCTTTTGGAGCCAGAAATCCATTAGTACCCACCCTCTTGAGTGCAAAACTAAAGGAAAATGTTCACTCCTAACAACTGACATCTTCCCTGAGAACAGCATGATACCTCTAGTGCTGAGACTTCAGAAGCAGCAGCAATTACACGTGGCTGCAGTAGAAAATAGGCAGCCAGCCATCAGCAGTCTCACACTCCAGTGTGGGTATGTCTCTGTGCCCACTGGAGAACATAGCAGCCACTAAGCATATGGCTAGGTCAATACTTTCTCCTTCCAGGTTACTCTTTTCTCAACCATCCATGAGGTGTTCTTTCCTTTTTATTCCATCTAAAGAGATTGTATGGATGTGAAAACTCTTACTTCATGAAAACCATGTCTGAGAAAGTGAAAAAAAAAATGATAATTTCATTTTGTTGAAAATGCAATATTTTGTCTAACCTTTTAGGCATTAAAACAAAGTACTAACCAATCATGCTATGTTGATTAAAAAAAATCCACATATCTAGTTTGATTTTAAATTCTTTTGTGTATAATAATTAGTGTATGCCATTAAAAACAAACATTGAAGACCTGTGTGTTGTAAAGTTTTATTGTTTTTTTTTTTCCTTTTAGAAAGTAAATTAAGTAATAGTGTATTTGTCTCTGATGACTAGAAAAAGAGTGATTTATTGTATCAGTAAATGAACAATTATATGAATCACATGTTAGGGTGAAAAACAACAGGATCACAATTTATAGACTTTATTCCTGGATTTATGGATATCCAAAATGTCTTTATAGTCAAAATGAATTGTTCATTCTCTACATTAATCTATATATATTAAAGCTTAACTACAATTCTAATATGTATTGAATCTATTGTTAATGATATATAGCAATGTTAGGTTAAAATATTGAAAAGTTACATCTTAGTTTGAGGCTCAATTTTTGAAATTCAGACCTTGAAACTGGTACATTTGTCCAAATTTGTCAAAACACAATTTCAATAAAATAAGATTCTAATCAGACAAACTTCCAATTGTTTATTATTCTAATAACACACATAACTAAATCAATATTGCTTTTTGTTTTCTATTTTTATTCACATCGCAAATGAAACCTAATAGTTTTTCAGCAAATAGCATTTATAAATTGAAACCCTCAAGAAGTAAAGATCACCTCCATTAACCTCCACTCAGTATTAACTAAATAGGCTGTGTATTTTTATTAATTTTCTAATCTTAGGTAGACATGCTGAGTTTAGGGGTAGGTAAATAACATACTAATTCTGTGGGGAGAAAAACAATGTTGGTTTTTCAGTTGAGTTTGTTTTCTAAAAATAAAATACAACAATAAATAAATACAACTTTGTCAGAAGAATGCAGTTTAGGATCTCATAATCATATTCCAAAAAAAATTGTTTTCTTCTGATATCTAAAATTATGAGTGAACTAAAAATGAGTGATAAAACATTGTCACGAAGTAAACAAATGAATAGACATAATGTTATACAATGTTCTTTTAAAATTCCAACAAAAGGAGAACAAAGTAGAGAGGCCTACACCCAACTACTGCTTAATCCACAGAAGCTGGAAAGGCAGATCAATAGGATCCTGAGAATTCTTGATCATATACCCAGATTTTGTGGCAAACAAACATACAAGAAAAAAAACCCAAACAAACAGAAAAACAGGCTGGGTATATGTGATTTTCTTTCAGACTGAGAAATCATTAGAACAATTTCTAGTGAAAAAGCAGTGAATTAAAGATATGAACAATACAACCTATTTAACTATATATGTAAAGTCCATGACATTCACTGAGTTAAAGAAAATTATCTAAATTTCTGGCTGTCACCTTATTAGTTTATTTTAAGAATATTTGATTAAAGTTCAGGAAATGAAGAAAGAGCGTTTTCTAATAAATATTGCATATTTCCTTATTATTATTGTCTCTCATCATTTATCAATGTTACAGCTTAGCCAATAAAAAATTACACAGCAATAAATACTCAGTTCTCAAACATTAACTACACAAAGAAGCAAGCCAAAACCATGTAGAATGTCAACAAATAACCACTACACATGAGCAAAATAAAAGGGGAATAAAGAATGTTCAAAGTTAAAAAAAGTATATATATATATATATACATATATATATGTATATATATATATAATAACTCAAGAGAACGTCTTAATTTTTGAAACAAAACAAGAAAAAAGTATAAATATGGTAAAACAAAATCATAAAGGTAAAATAATTAAAAAATAATGAGATGAAAGGAAATGTTTTAAAACCAAACAACATATTTAGAGAGTAATTAACAAATTTGAAATCACAATGACAATAACAACTGTCAAACATCAAAACGCAAATCTATAGTAAAGGATGGTGATAATTACAATGAAAGCAAAGAGCAATCAAGGACTTGTAGCAACCACATTTTAGCAAAAATTGATAAAAAGTTGAAATAATCCAACATACAAAAAGCATAAAACTGATAGAAACACATACTTTCAATTATTTAATGTAAGAGAATTTTACTAAAATAAAGGGTAAAAGTATTCAAATCAAAGGACACTATGCTGCTAGACAACAAGAAAAAAGCCTATTCAAGCGTTCAATACTCTTCAGCTTTGCATTCTTTAGCTATTTTAAAATATAATTCAAAAGTATCATTTTAAAATAAGGTAAATACATTTTTGATTTAAAGTAGCATTATGTAAAAGCAGTCAATTCATCATGAGCAGTTAACAACTCCAGATGTTTACATCCCAAATAAAAGTTTCATAAAATAAGAAACAAAACCTGATATAACTGCATTGAGAAATAGACAAACCGCATAAAAATAGTTGAAAATTTAAATGCCTTCAACAATTGTTAGCACAAGTAGATTAAAAATCAGCAAGGACATAGAAATTGTGACCATTACCAAACAGCTAGAGCTGATTAAGATAATCGACAATATAGAATGTTCAACTAACAACAGTTGGCTATAAATTTGTTTCAAATATACATATAGAACACTTACCAAGATAGACCATAAAATAAGTCTCATAAATTTAACATCATTCAAGTCATTCAAAGTATGTTCTCTCCCCGTGGAATAAGAACTAGAAACCAGAATAAGACTATCTCTGCTCAATGAAGAATTTAAAAGGAAAATAAGAGAGTATTTTGTACTGAATAAAAATGTAAATGTATATTAAAATGTGGGGGGTTCCACTAAAACAGTTACTGGGGAGAAATTCACAGCAATAAGTAGCCACGCTAGAAAGAAAGTTGCACATAAAAGCCTTCAGCTTCTACCTAAAAAGTCCAGAGGGAGGCGAACCTAAGGATTCCAGCTCTTTGTTAGAAACAAACGTGTGATTGCTCAGGTCCAACCATAGACAATTATAAAGACTTTACCTGACAGCCTCACTGGGTAAAAGGTACTCACCCCATTGCTGTCTTGGGGCACCCATAGCAGGTTAGTCTCTGAAGAGAGCCGCAGTCTCCAACGACCGACCGTTGTAGTCAAAGAGTCAGGCCCCGCTGCTTGGCTGGCTCTTTTATAGCTGAACTCCTAACCCAGGTGTCTTCTTTTAGAGGACTGTTTATCTGGAGTATTCGCTGAGGCCTTCCTCAAGAAGCTCTGTGGGAGACCTCTTACATGAGGAAAGGGGAGAGAAGCATGCAAGGCAATGTTAACCAAAATTTTAGGATTATAGAGGATAACAGCATTTATTTGAGCAAAAAGTATTACAATCCTGAAGATGCAGATTCAGCTAGCAACCAAATTGTGCTCTGAAGAGAACAAAGGCAGAAACCCCAAGTGTAGCTCCTATTTAGGTCCTCCATGCAATTATAGGATCACTGGCTAGGTTAACAGGGATGAGTTAGTTTCAATATACAATTAGGGAGTCAAAAACTACAAGGAGGAAGTAATGTCCATATATGTGTATTAAGCAGTTATTGTTCTAGGATATTTACCTCTCAGACTTGAGCTGAATTTAGCAATGGGCTTGCAACTTAATAGAATTTCTGAGAACTGAGGCACAAGGCTTGCATAGGCCCCTCTTCCTCAGTGACATCTCAATTCTATTTTAAGTATTTTTTCAAGAATGCTTATTCCATTTTATTTTCTCCATTATCAATATTTTTTCTGCTCTGACTCAGCACTTAGAACTTTTCCACTCCTAGCATATTCCCTCAACCCCCAAATCAATAAAACTGCAGCAGGCTTTTGTTTGGGGCTACTCAGCAGTGACATGACCTTTGTCTGTGTGCCCATCCACTCTACCCTCCTCCAGAGCGTGGGTCAAAAGAAGAAGAAGCAGGTTGCATTGGAGCTTTCTGCAGTTTAACCTCTCACTTGTACTATAGGAATAAGTAAATAAATGCTTGACTGTTGTTTGCATTTTGGCTTATTTTAATTGGCTACTATGATACCTTGGAGCCCAGCACTTCCATCACAGTGGAGCTCCTAGCAAAAATAGCATATTAAACACAAAGTAAAAGGACATGATAAAGATCAAAGTGGAAATCAAGATAACAGAAATCAGAATCAAGAATGGACAACATAAGTGAAACCAAAAGCCGATTCTTTGAAAAGCTCACAAAAATTGATAAATCTCTAGCAAGAGTGATCAGAGAGAATAAAAAAGAAAGAAAAAGAGGAGTTATAGCAAAATTGACCAACATCAGAAATGAGACTTGTTTACATTATAGATTATACACATACCAAAGGATAATAAAGAGAATATTACAAATAATTTTATGCCAATGAATTTGACAGCTCTTATGAAATGAATTTGTTCCCTGAAAACACAAACTATAAAAGTTTCCTCTAAAACATGAATATCCAAATTTCTGGTCAAGATGGCACAGTAAGTAAATGCTGTGCTTACCTTCTCTCATGAACACATCAAAATTACAAGTAAACTACAAAACAAACATCATTGAGAATCACCTAAAATCTTGCTGAACTCAAGCCCTGCAAATAAAGATGTGCACAAACCACCTCAAGACTGGTAGGAGGAACAGAGACATGGGAAGCTTTGGTCCCACACCTATGTATGACCATTATAAATGGGGAGGGATGTCTTGGCTGTGGAGGTCCCGCCCAGAAGAGTAAGGGGTCCCATTTCCTTGGTTCCAATGCTGGGGAAAAAAGTCCCCATGATTTCTGGTTGTGAAAACCAGTGGAGATGTGACTAGGTGAGAAGAAGTGTTGCTGGAGTCTTAGACACTCCTCTTAAAGAGACTGTGCAGGACTTACTCACTGACAGAGTCACTGGCTCTGAACTCCAGTGTCGGGGCAGCAGCTAGAGAGGTGGTAGGGACACATGGTGGGAAACTGAGAGGCCTAGCTTTGAGATAGTGGCTGGGTGGGTGGGGCAGCTTTCTCTCAGACAGAGGAGCAGGTGGAGGCTATTGAGTCTTTGATGAACCCTCCCCCTTCCCAATGCAGATGCAAGCAGATGCCACATCTGAGTCTCCATTAAGCTGGCTAACACTGTTCATTTGCCACGTCCTGGTGATTCTGAGACACCCACCCCCTCCATCTTTCAGGCACACCTAAGATTCTTCCAGTGGCTTTTTTGTACAAACCACCTACCTTGGCTCATACTGAAGACTTTCCTAGGGTCTCTCAAATCCTAGGAAAGACTCTCAAAGACTCATGGAACCTGGACAAGCAGCATGTGGCTTGAGCGTGTCCTGTACCTCTGGCTGAGCATTCTTGCACTAGCTGCAGCCAGCCTTGGTTCATGGTTTGCCCTCCTGAGGCAATTCCAGGCACCGCATGGGTAGTGGCCATCAGCAGTTTGCTTTGTGGCTCCTGCCAGGTGGCCCAGGGTGGGGCATGGGCTGTGGCTGAACTTGACTTGCAGCAGGTCCCTGCCCAGGTAGCTCTGCAGCTGGCATTCCCAGTGGCCAGCTTTGAAATGAGCTGAAGCATCATGCAGCCACCTCCACAAATGACATAGCCAAGGGTTGGATTGGGCAGGAATCAGAGCCCTGCTGAGGAGATCCTGCTCTGCAGGATCAGCCCCTGCACCACAGCTCCTCCACTGTAGTCAAGGCCTGTCCTCACAATCAATAAGCTTGAGGGTCAATCCCCCTCATTGACATGAAAACAGCAACCAAGGTTCAACTAAGAGGAGGGCACACACAAACCACATAAGGAATACACCTGGAGTATATGCCTCAGGTGATAGGAAAGAAGTGCCACTGAGTCCAACAGCATGCTTATTACATAAAGCTACTCTAGTGGGAGACATAGCAGCCCTAACTAAGACATAGGAAAAAACACAGGGAGGCAGAAAAAATGGGGAGACAAAGAAACATTTCCCAAATAAAATAAAATAAAATAAAATAAAATAAAATAAAATAAAATAAAATAAAACAATAAAAACAGAACACGAGCCAGATAAAGAAATAAACAAAATGGAGACAAGCAATCTACCAGACGCAGAGTTCCAAACACTGGTTATAAGGATGCTCAGTGAAAATTTCAACAAAGAGATAGAAAACATAAAAATGGAGATAGAAAACATAAAAAAGAGCTAGTCAGAAATAAAGAATACAATAATGAAAATGAAGAATACAATACAGGGAATCAATAGTGGATTAGACGAAGCAGAGGATCAAATCACCAATTTAGAAGATAAGGTAGAAGAAAACACTGGATCAGAACAGCAAAAAAAAAAAAAAAAAAGAGAGTTTAAGGTGCCTCTGGGGCAAAATCAAGCATACCAATATTTATATTATTATAAGGGTCCCAGAAGGAGAAGAGAGAGAGAAAGGAATTAAAAACATATTTGAAGAAAAAATGGCAGAAAACTTCCCTAACCTGGCAAAGGAAATAGATATAAAAGATGAGGAAGTACAGAGTCCAAACAAGATGAACCCAAAGAGGCTAACAGCAAGACAATGCCAAAGGTTTAAATGCGAAACATTAAAGGCAAAGAGAGAATCTTGAAAGAAGCAAGAAAAAGCCATTAGTTACCTACAAAAGAGCTCTCATCACACTGTCAGCTGATTTCTCAACATAAACTTTGCAGTCCAGAAAGAGTTGGAAGGAAATATTCAAAGCGGTGAAAATCTAGGACCTAAAACCAAGATGATTCTTCCAAGCAAAGCTATCATTTACAATTGAAGGATTGTTAAAGAGCTTCCCAAACAAGAAAAAGCTAAGGAGTTTATCACCACCAAAACTATTACAAGTAATCTTAGAGGGACTTCCTTCAGATGTGGGGAAAAATCAAATACATGAAAAATAAAATGGCAATAACTACATATCTATCAACAATTACTTCAATGTAAATGGATTAAATACTCCAGTCAAAAGATGGGGGGGGGTTGCTGAATGGATAAGAAAAGAAGACCCTTACATATGTTTTCTACAAGACACTCACTTGAGATCGAAAGACACACAAACTGAAAGTAAAAGGATGGAAAAAAAATATTTCATGAAAATGGAAGCAAACGAAATAAAAATGCTGTGGTAGCAATACTTGTATCAGACAAAATAGACTTTAAGACGAAGGCTGTAACAAGAGACAAAAAACGACCAAGTAATTTCACTTCTGGGTATTTATCCAAAGAAATTCAAAATACTACTTTGAGGGGACTTGTTCATTGCTGCATTGTTTACAATAGCCAAGATATGAAGGTAACATGGGTGTCCATGAAAGGATAAATGGATAAAGAAGAGGTGAAGAGGTGGTACAACATACATACATACTTTGCTAAAAAAAAAAAAAAAAAAAAAAAGAAAAAAAAAAGCCATCTGTGACAACATGGATGGACCTAGAGGGTACTCTGCTGAGTATAGTGTCTGTCAGACAGTGAAAGACAAATGTCATACGATTTCACTTATATGTGGCATCTAAAGAACAAAATGAACAAACAAATGGAACAGGAACAAACACATAGACACAGAGAACATTTTGATGGTTGTCAGATGGGAGGGGAGTAGGGGTTGGGTAAAACTGGGGAAAGGATTAAGAAGTACAAATTGGTTGTTACACAGTAGTCATGGGGATGTAAGGCATAGCATAAGGACTATAGTCAATAATATTATAATAACTATGTATGTTGACAGATGGGTACTAGATCTATTGGGGTGACAGATGGGAGGGGGTTTGGGGCAGGGTAAAAAGATGAAGGGGTTAAGAAATAAAAATTGGTAGTTACAAAATAGTCATGGGGATGTAAAGAAAAGTATAATAGTATGGTAATAACTATGTATAGCGCCAGATGGGTATTTCTCAGGGGGACCACATCCTAAATTATATAAATGTCTAACCACTATATAAATTATATAAATATAATATACTAAATTATATTAAATTATACTAAATTATATAAATGTCTAACCACTAATAAATGTCTAACCACTATGCTATACACCTGAAACTAATATAATTTTGAACATCAACTCTAATTGAAATATTAGAAAAAGGGGAAAAAGATAAAGAAACAAAAGAGGTTCAAAGTTCCAGGTACAAAACAAATAAGCCTTGGGGATGTGATATAGGCATAGGAAATATAGTCAATAATATTGTGATAGTGTGGTATGGTGTCAAATGGCTGCTGGACTTATCATAGTGATCACTTCTTTAGCCTAGGGGATATAATCAATAATGTGGTAATAACTCTGTGTAGTACCAAGTGGGTACCGTTGAATAACTACAATGTACACCTGAAGCTAATATAATATTGTATGTTAGCTATATTTTAATAAAACTCTTATATCTTACTAAATTTGACAATAAAATTCTTTCACAAAGAAACTTCAGGGCTCAGGTGTTTGCACTAGTGCAGTAGTGAATTTTATAAAGCATCTAAGGTAGAAATAGTACCAATTCTACACAGACTTTTCCAAAAGTTAAAAAAAGATAAAATATTTCCCAACATATTCTATGAGGCCATTATTATCTTGACACTAAAATTGATATCAACATTATATAAAGCAAACCACAAACAAATCACACAATAATATCCCTTATGAAAATAGATGCAGAAACTCTGGACATTTTAGCAAATTGAATTCAACAATCTGAAAATGATAATGTAACATGATCAAGTGGAGTTTATCCAAGAAATGCAAGGTTGATTACAAAATCAATCCATGTAATTTATCAAATTAACAAAAGATGGAAACAAAAAAGAGTGATTATTTAAAAGTTCCGACAAAGCATTTTGCAAAATCCCACATCTATTTCTTATAAAATGTGTTAGCAATTAAGAATGGAAGGAACTTCCTGAACATTGCAGACCATCTATTACAGCTCAATGGCTAGCAAAATAATTCATGGTGAAAGAATTAAGGGTTTGGTGGATGAGGTTAATGAGAGGACTTGACTGCTGTTTGACTCACAAGCTGAATCCATGCGATCTGAGGCACCTCACAACCTCCTCTATCCTTGGAATGCGTGTTCTGCCTACTCTTCCCACAATACAAACCATTTCAAAGACGTATCAAAATGCTGAAGGAGCAATGTGTTGTTGAGATCATCTGGATGGTATATGTGACTAAATAGAGTTAAAGCATCTATACGAACTTCAAGATTCTGGCAGAGTAGGTATGGAAAGATCCACTCATCTTTTGTCGTCCCGAGAGAAGTCTCAAAAATAATTACTGACCAACCTAAATGGTCTGACTCCTTTTTTGGTCTTACCTTACCCTCCATGTACTGGACCAATTTGAGATTTCATCAGAACTCCCAAAATTGCAAATGATCAGGGTCACTGGTAAGATCAGGACCAAGACAAGCACAGTCACTTCCACCTCTTCTCTTCAACATTCTAATGAAGGTGCTAGCCAATGAAAAAAAGGATGGAAGAAGAAGAAAAGCAACCACATGGTAAAGAAGAAAGTAAAATTTTATTTAACCACACCCATACACATTTATAATATGTCATGAATGATATATAATTTTCAAAACTTTTTTTTAAATTTAGTAGTTTAATAATAAGATGCCATAATTTAACTATAAAGGCCACTTATCTGGTATCAATTATCCCTTGATGGCTCCAAATCAAATTTACAGAAAATGTAGTTATAAAAAATACTGTCTTTTAATAAGAAATTAAAAGGAATACATACATTTGTAATATGTTCAATTTCAAAAATAATTTTTGAGAATCTAATAAGCATGAATTAAGCATTGTGAAAGAGATAGGAAACTTGTTCTATGTTTTTATATATTAAATATTTATATTTTAAGCTTCTAAGTTTTTAAAAATACTAATATATAATATATCATAAAATATTTTTAAATATCCATGACCTGTATTTTTTCTATACTAATGTATTTTTTATATATAGGTTTTATTATAAAGCAGAGTTAGTTCTAGAGCCTGTCAAGAGGACTATGTTTAATATAAGGCATAATATTTTATACTAATACATAATATTTACATCTGTTTTCAAATTTTATGACCTTAGTGTGTGATTTAATTATAATTTTTTCAAGGAAAGAAAAAGAAAGAGAAAATCTTACGGAAGTAAATATTTATTATGAGGATAAACAGCTTCCTTTAAATTGAATCAAGATATTAACCCAGGTATTTATATGCCTAAGTAGATCCTGTGTAAGCAATTGCACAGAAGTAACCTGGGGATATTATTATTGTATGACTGAATACCATAAAAAAGGCATTTAAAAATTTTTGGCTTAAGAACAAGATTAAGTTTTCCACAGTGATTGCCTTATTATGAGACTATTCAGAATGATGGCCAGGAATGCACATAAAATCATTTTTAAAAATACCGAGGGACAAAACCAGCAAGGATATTTTGACATTAATAAATATATTGAAAGCTGATTTCTTTGTGTTTGTTCCATTTCAGCTCATATAGAGGTACAGCCTCGAGTTAAATAGGTTCTGAAGGCTAATGGGTTCATTTTCGTATTGGCATTATCCAGTTCTTGCTGCCTAGTAACACTCGATCACAACAATGCTAGCTTTTATTCCAATAATCATCACCTAATTGCATTTACCAATTTTAACATTTCATTCTCTTTTTTTTCCAGATGCATTATCTCTTAGAATCAAGATTTATGTTTTGGAGGAATATACCAAAATATTGTAATTCTCACTTGTTGAATTCAAAAGACTTATTTTGTATATACTCGTATACCACGTTGGGGTCAGTAGAGAGAAAAAAAGTGCAAGACCCGTAAGTGAATCATTCTTCATCAGTCGTAAAATTAGCTCATAACTCTGACAATTTCCTGCCCATTTTTTCTCCTTTTCTCATTTAAAAATTTACATAATGAAAATGTTGGCTCACATATAATATGAACAAAAGGTGGACTCTTCAGGATATCTCTGATTTTATGTACTTGGAAAAGATTCTTCATTATCCAGTTCATATACACTTAGCCCAATCCTGGAGGTCGCTTACCAATATTTTATATGCACACAAATGGACCCATATTTATCTCTCAGCCTACGAGCATCTTTGGCCATAGGGCAGTCCTTTTGTGCCTATACCAGGTGAGTAGAAGTGCTAGAGAGGCAGTGACAGCTGGGCAACCTACATTAATGAGGGAAAATGGTTGCTGAATAAATACCCAGCATCCTCAACCCAGGAGGCATAATTGTAAGATGAATTCTCTCAGTATTTAGAAAGTTCTCAGCAGATTGAGCTCTGATAGCCCCTTTGGGAGATGTAATTATGTGTTCATCATTGTTGGCTTCCTTCTCTCTGTCTTACTTTCTCACTTCTTTATCAAACACATGTTTACTAAGATTTCCTTACAAATATAATCCTTGTCACAGGGTAAGCCTTTGGGGAAATTTAAACAAAGACTCTACTACATAAAACAATGCTCCAGAATGTCATAACGACTATAATTTTTGAAACAATTATATTTGAATCTGACTGATTACTTTGAAATATAAAGTACACAGTTTTAAAGCATTTTGTGATTATTCACAGAAATTTATGTACACTACAAAAAACAAAGGAACATACCCAAAATCCAGTTTACGTAAACAAACTAAACAATCATGAAGAATGAAACCTTACGTGACAGTATTTCACAAATATAAAAGCAAAATTCTTTCTTTATCATATGCCCTATTTTATCTGTTATTAATTTTAGAAAGGAACTCTTAGAAGGTTTTGAGCGAAGTATATTGTTAAGATTTGAGAAAATTGAGATTTAGATGAGTTGTATAAAATGAAGACCAATGTTAGCTTTGAGGGCAGTGCACATCCACAAAGGAACTTTAGTTAGGCTCTTTTGGGGCCTGTTTTCCACTAGGCCCCAACATTGGCCAATAAAACCTATAGGCATTCAGCATTAAGACTCCACCCTCATGACCTAACTACCTCCCAAGGGCCCCATATTCAAGTAGCATCATAATAAGGCATCAACAGAATGCATTTTAGGGAGACACAAACATTCATTCCAAACCATGTATGATGGAAGATCATTGCCCCGAGTTGTAGTATGAGAACAGATGGAGAAGAATGGGAGATCTCTTTGATTATGTATACTTGATTTGCAGGTAGACATTTTATACCAAGTAAAATTGTTACATGTATGATGGAGCCTTGATATTCATCATAGTATATAACGAAGATGAAAACAATTTTGCAGAAAATTGAAACACTCCTGTTGGCAACTAACTGCTTGATCAATCTTCCCCAAATCCCTTGCTGACCCAGCTGCTAAGCGTACCTCCCAGGACATCCCGAAATTCAGTCATTAAAAGGGTTAAAATCCTTGCATAAGAGGGATTCCAGGAAGCTGCTTTAGCTGTCTGTATGGATCATGAATCTTTTCAGGGCAGAGTAACTGTGCTATACTTACTAATATATTGCCCCATGAGATGAAGATTTCTTTGTTCTTTTACTCTTTAATTCCTGGAATTACTGTCTACTGACACCTTTGTTTAAATACTTTTTCTACAACACAAAGCCTTCCTGGTAAGCTTCTCCACAAATATAACTTTTATCAAGGTTTGATTATTTAACCTGTTTCCTGAATCCTATGTTGAGTTATTAATCAAATCCAGCCCAACATGAAGGGTCACTATGTTAAGCAATTTGTTTTCTCAGATAGAAAACTATAAATGACAGTAGACCACATGTTTATATTCTAGGGTCCAATTTTAATTTGATGGACCATTAGGATAAGAACTAATAATGTAGCTGAACCTCATTTTGGGGAATTTCGTATTTCCACTTACCCCTCTTTTTTCTACTTTCAAAGTTTTTTTTTTCCTTTGTTTGTTTTCTTTATCCTCTATACTTATATCTTATTTGAAAAGACATTTGTTTCAGGTAATTTTCTCTTTTCTTTTTTCCTTTTGACCCACTAAATATCACTAATGAGTTTGCTGGTAGCCACTTCATACTACAGTAGTCCCCTCTTATCTATGGGGGACAGTTGCAAGGCCTCCAGTGAATGCCTCAAAGCACTTTATATACTATAGAGGTACTGAACCCTTTTTATACTATGCTTTTTTCTTTCCTATACTTACATACCAGTCATAAAGTTTAATTTATAAATTAGGCACAGAAAGAGAACAACAATAATAAAATAGAACAATTGTAATAATATACTGTAATAAAAATTATGTGAATGTGGTTCTCTCTCTCTCTATATATATATAGATATGTATATATGTATATGTGTATATCTATATGCATATGTATATGTATGTATATATATATCATATCTTTTATGTAAGTATATATATATCATACCTTTTATGTGTGTGTATATATATATATATATATATATATATATATATATATATATATATCATATCTTTTTACATTGTACTCACCTTTTCACTAAAAGGAAGCACTTTACTGCTTCTCTTTGGCATATCCAAATTGCCAGCATCACTACTTTTGCACTTCAGGACCATTATTAAGTAAAATAAGGGTTATTTTAACACAAGTACTGCAATACCACCACAGTCAATCTGATAGCCCAGTCAGCTACTAAGTGACTAATGGTTGGGTAGTGTATACAGTGTATATACACTGGACAAAGGGATAATTTACATCCAAGATGGGGTGGAGCAAAACAATGTAAGATTTCATTAGTCAGAACATGTACAATTTAAAACTTATGCATTGTTTATTTCCATTTAATACTTTTGGATCACGTTTGATGGCAGGTAACTGAAACTTCAGAAAGCAAAATCAGGTATAATAGGGGACTATTGCATACATTTTCAAGTAATACTTGCATTTTAATAGCAGGTTTTAGAGATGAAAAAGATATAAAGTATTGAATATGGAATCCCAGGATCTGAGAGGAACAATGGACGATTGCTTAAAAACTAATTTGTAAATCCTTATAGTTAGATGCAGAAAAGCAATTCCACGTAATTTCATGCATCAGAAGAGCACTGAAAAAGTTTTATAAAAAGACAGTGCAAGAAGCGGAGTACAGCATTAGGAATAGAGATAGTGGAAATGTAATGGCTGTGTGCAATGTCAGAGGGATACTGGATGGGGGGAAGGGGTTGACACAGTGTAAGGGATATAAATGATAAATGTCTAAGTATTACTTTGTTTTGTGCACCTGAAACTAATAAAAAATAAATAAATAAATAAACAAGTAAGTAAGTAAATACATAAATAAATAAATATTTTTTAGAAAGACAGTGCCCCTACCTGTGAGGTTTATAGCCTTTGATGAATCAGCACAAATGCACAACACAGGAAGCCCAAAACCTTACAACTTCACAAAGCTTAGATGCAAATGCAATTAGTTAATGGTACTTAAAATGTTACGTTAATTTTGTAAATACCTCGTGATATATTTGTTGCTCCACAACTTTCCCAGAGCTTCCTGGGTGTAATCTGAAATCAGCCCCCAAACTTGGAGGGGAAGAAGACACCAAGGTAAATGACAGACCACTGCAGATTGGTAGGTAGCAGATTTAATAAGCAAGGGAACTGACATACAAGACTTATCTTGACAAGTTGTTGTCCACACCCATCCACCAGAATTTTAAGTTTATAGAGGATTTAACTGGGATTAGTGACACACACAGGTGGACTTCAGTGGGTTTAGTCATATAACCAATCCAGATGTTACAGCACCAGATTACCATATCAAGGCTCTGTCCTTGGATAGCTTCTAGATGAGGCAGCCAAGCACAGCACACATTCCAATTACAGGGTAGGGAATGAGGATCCTCCAACTGCCAGGGGCCAACTTCGGTGTCAAACCATCTCCAACAATATTATGGCTTTTCTGTTTTTGTTTTTACAATTTTTAATTACTATTGCAGTGTTATTTGTTGGGTTTGTTTTTCCCAGATGACTGGGTGGCAAATTCCTTTTGCTATTACTAGATATTTAATCAATCAATACTTTGCATGAGAAGCAATAACTCAACAAAAAGACATTTAGAAGTCATCATACATTCCTTTAAATTCTTAATGGTGTCAGTTAATTTTAACCTTCACATGGTAAAGAAAATCCCCCTGAAGTTTTTAAAATTTGAAATTAAACTAGTAAAATGCAGCACATTTAGACATTTTTGGAGTTCTTAAAATTTAATGTCCTTTCAAAGTGTAAAGTCAGCACAGTGTTTGAAGTTTCAGACAGTTTTGTAGTCATTTCAAAACTATTGTCGGCCATATAAAAGGCACTGCTGTGCCCTCAGTCCATGCACACAGAATTCTGATTGATGTCAATGGGAACCAAGTGCAAAGTTTGTGAGCACTGTAGTTTGAAACTTTATGGTGTTTTCAGAATATCTTTGAAGTCGAGTTTCTGTGGAAAAAAGTATAAAGTTTAAAGAGTAGATCTTCAGGGCTTATTCTTATCCCCTGCAAACATGTTTAGATAGCCTGTTTTAAATGCAGAGCAAGCCTGGAATTCCATAAACGTAATATGTGTATGGAGTGACTGATAAAGGAGTTATTTCCATTGACTTCATTGATAGACATGGAAACAGTGGCAACCTGATTCCTAGTAACCTGTCTTTTGATACATTGACTGTGGGTTTCTTTCTGTGGCAGTAGTGAAAGCTATACAGTAGTACCTCTGTTTTCGAAAATCTCTGTTGAATAACATTTTGGTTTATGAATGCCGCAAACCGGAAGTAAATGCTTCGGTTTTCGAACACGACTCAGAAGTCGAATATGTCACACAGGTTGCCCTGAGTGCAAGATCCTGAGGCCTAACTGTCAGCTGTTTTCCAATATTTCAGAGCTCACGGATTACGTTCGAAAACTGAGGTACCACTGTATATTGCTGTTCATGTTAGTGCTAAAATTAAATGTATTGCCATCATTCAGTTTCTGCGTAAACACCTTCAACAAAATAAGTGGAATCACCTTTGAAAAATCCAGGAAAGACTTAGATATTTACACTCTGGCTAAGGACAGACATAACTTTGTAAGAACTTTGTTGTTAGTTCGATGTTATTTTTATAAATGTAGTCAAAAGAAAACTAGGACTAAGTCACAGAATATGTTTATCACAGTTTTATCAGAAAGAAATTGTTAATGTTCTAAAAATTCTCCAATATACTTTCCCATTTCAAGATATAACTGTCATTTTCTAAAAGCAAATGCCATAACTTAGGTGTTTTTTTAGATAACTATGGTTTTCATTTTATAACATAATTAATTTGTGTTTAAAATTCCTGAGTCTGTGAGGTTTCCCTGTAGCAATCTTTGTCATTTTGGTACTTAAGACTTATTTACACAAAGGGGCTCAATATTCTTGACAGCTCATCTAACATGAGCCTGATAAACTATCTTCCTGTGACTGGAGGAAAGTGCTGAAGCAGTGATCAAGCATTAAGATTATTGAGTCTTCCTCGTATCTCTGAGACTGTTTCTGATTGGTTTCTTCATTTATGCTATTCTTTAGATTCCACATATAAGTGAGCTCATATGGTATTTGTCTTTCTCTGTCTGACACACTTGTCTTATTAGGGAGACCACTTCACAGACAGTGTAGGTGCCTTACCACTGCAGTGTACACCTGAAGCTAAAGCTGAATAATAATGAATGCCAACTATAATTTTATATATGTATAGTCACAGGATGTGGAGTACACCATAAAGGATAGAGACAGTGGAAATGTAACAGCTACATATATATGATGTCAGAGGAGTAGTAGATTGGGGAAGGGGAGTTATCTCTTTGTGAGGGGTGTAAATGTCTAACTATTACATTGTAATATATAATTAAAAAATAGAGATTATTTTTGAAAAAAAGAAAGCAGAGGTGACTCTTCAGCTAGTAAACAAACATTCTTAATTGTGGGGATTTTGACTAGAATTTAGTGCTAAAACAATTGAAGACCAGAGAATGGGAAACATGTTAAATAAGAAGATAGATATTTTATGTACCACCAAACATCAGATTTTCTGCTGCCTTAATTTTGCTTCCAATTGGTTATTGATAAATGAGTTACATAACTAGTGCATAAGATGACATATCTCAGTTTTGGATTTTTCTTTTTCTGATTTTGTATGTATATCACAAACCCTCTATAAAACCATACTGTCCACCACAGATTATAGACTAGTCTATCTTCCCTCCCATCCTCCAATTGTCTCCACAGGACACAGCTCTGGATTGGATAATCAATATCCTCAACTCATGGCCACCTTGAATTTTATCACCTCCTTAGACCATAAGAAATTATTGTATCCCTGTTGCTACTCAATAAGGCATTCTTCGTTTTCATCTCCTTGTCTAAGACACAAATTTATTTCTTTAAATTTAGAGCCATTGATTTCAAGATATTTTTTGCTTTCTGTTCCATAAACATTCTGCGAATCAGAGAAATACAACATTCTGGCTATATTCTTATCATTTGAGGATCACTGGAAAAAACTGAGACTTTAACAAAATTAATTCACCTCAAATAGTCTATCTATATACAAGAAAAGTAACTGATAAAATTCAGAAATAGAAAAAAAGACTAACCTCCCTAATTACTGAATCTTGTGGAACATACATTTCCAGTCTCATGTGTTGGTGCAGGAGTTATGTTGTGGATGGGAAAATTGAATAAGAAGGTGACATTTAAAAATAATACACAAAGAAATTAGGTATCACAGACAATAGTAGTGAGCAACTGTTGTGATTTTTCTACTATTTTGTGAAGTTTTAATTATCTAAACATAAGCTTAGTGACACCACCCCAACAAACACACACACACACACACACACACACACACACACACACACCAACATTGTTCATTGCAATCCTATAAACACACAGCCATCAATTTGAAAGACTATCTAAAAATCTCATTCTGGGATTTGTTATCACACAAAGTAAGAACAGCATAAATTATAGCACCGTCTAGACCAACATCCAAAGTGAATAAGGTCAAGTCAGTTGAGAATATTATCTGATAGTGGACATTGACAAATAAGAACAAGCAACGGCAATTTATTGAGATATTGCCATAAGAAGTGAGTTGGCCATCATCACTTGTGTTTTGGTGAGAGTCAAAGACAAACAGAGTGGCGTCAAGTACAACTGGTTAGGGGTACATATTTGGCTTTCTCTGCTTGGTCCTAAGTTGGAAATAGGAACAAAAATATACAGAGTTGCCAGTCATTAATCAATTCCTAGCCATTTTGTGTTGAGTGTTGCAGAGTTTACCAGGACTGGTAACTAAAGATAGCATGGCTTATTATAAGTCTGACTTAAAGACAGCCGACTTACTTTCAGGGCCAGTTACTGTAGATAATTGGTTAGATTCTCCAGCTAGTTGCTGCAGGTTGTCGATCAAAGTTCTGTTTTTATATATGGCTTAGCCATTGTCCAATTGTATATTTAACCTCTCAGGATGGTGACATTAATGGTGCTAATCTATGCTTTCTTAATTCTATACTATTTGCAACAAAATATTTTTTTTGAGACGGCCAATCCTTCTGTCTGTAAATTGAGGTCTGATGATTTTCTATATTAAAAAAAAAGTCTAGCTTCAATTTTAAAATATTACGAGCAAAAGAGGGCCAACCTAGCCTAATGATTAAGCACATAGCTCGGTCCCAACTGTTACATCCTGTGTGATCTGGGCAAAATCATGTACCATCTAAACTTACAGGTTCTTCATTGACTACTATTTTATAATGTGGAAAAACGTAAGTGAATTAAAACCTTTAAGCATTCAGTACAATGTACAGAATATCAGAAATGCTCTTACTATGTACAGAGAAAGTTTATGGCTTAGGGAAATGGACTGTAGAAAAATGTTCAGAGACTTTTGCTGTAGTAAAAACACTAACAATATTTTTTCTCCTGGGAAAAATCACATACATCTCCTTGTGTTGGTCTCAACACACATAAAGTATAAAATCTAAAGGTTTCCATAGGACTGGCATTTCAAAGTTCACGTGTTTTATATGCTATGAGAATTCTAGACAAAGAAAAAAAATTAAATCGGCATCACCAATAAATAGATAAATGCAGGTATAGACATAGAAATATAAATCTTCTTTGATATGGAGCAAGGTCAATTTCAAGGCACAGCAGAACAAGTCTTAGATGTATTTACAAGGGATGCACTGGGTTATATTAGTGTTTTCCCTAACAACAATGACTTATATAGGCCAGCTGACTTGTTGCTGTCTGAGATCCGAACTAAAAAATAAATTTAAATCTGGTAGCTGAAATTCTTCTACAAGTTCTTGACAATTCTTGGTTTTAGTAATTTTTTTTCAGTTTGGACATAAGCCGAAAAGAGATGAAAGCAGTAGTAAATACAGAGAAATGTTTTTATAAATGGGACACGAGGAGGTTATGGAAGACATTTCAAGTTTACAATATAGACTATAAATCCTTGAAATTAAAAGGGATGGATGTAATCATATTACTACATTTCAAGAGTAAATAGGGCACTGCTGTGCCACATGATTAATCAAAATAAATAAATAAGTAAATAAATAAACACAAAAGTAGACCAGTTGATATGCACATTTGCCTTCACATGAGGAACATTAATGTGTATCAAATGCCTCCATTACTTTTATATGATATTTTTCCATTCCTGGATTTCAAGCTAAACCTAAGACAGTTCAGTTTCTATAGAACATTGGAAGAATTTTTTAATATGAAAAATGGTTTTAATTTCCAACTATGAATAATCATTTTGGCAATTTAAGTATTTGTCCTATAAGGGAAAACAAAGGGATTCGATACTCACTGTGGGGGAGAAGATTGCAATAAAGCTGACTAAACAATATCAATCTTTCTGTCTTATCCTCTGCAGAAATTTGGAAAGAAAGCGTAAACTTTGGCTACCTTGCTCTCAAATACATCATAATAACAGACATTTTCCAAAACAATTAAGGATAGTTTAGATATAGTTTAATTGGTTCCTTTACAAAAACACTTACATCTCCAAATATTTTATGTCTACCGTATTTCATAGTACTTGCTACATTTTATTTATTTTACTAATGCAATTGCTTGCAAGCTATTTGCAATTTCTCTCATATTGTCATTGTTCTTTTCTGACTGTTAATTTCAGGCAATTAGACATTTTTTAATGCGCTATAATAAAAATTTGATCATTTGTTTGAAAATTTTTTTTGTTTGCATGAGACTATCTGGTACTGGGTAAATATAAATAGTAAAACATGCTTTGTTTTGATTTTGATTTCTTTTTAATTTGCAAATGTCATTGGTTTTCTGTCATGGTCCTAACTGACACATTACCCTGTAAGACTTAACTGAATATGAAAGTAAATATGAACTTAGTAACCATAAATATATTTTATTTATTCAAATGAGATCTGTGGAAAATAAAGGAATGCATTTTACTGTTTCTCTTGACACTGGACACTGTATCACGTCTGTTTCTATAATACAGTTCTGAAGGTAAATAGGCTTTAAACGGTGTCCAGCTGTTCTAAGGGAAGAAGAGTACAAGTGGGCACTACAATACAACAGCCTACTTTACTTTTTGTTCACTCAAAATTGTTCTATTTTATTAGAACATTTCCAGCCCCAACTCTTCCGGTCAAATTGCTAATGACTTTTCAAATTTAATAATTAGTTAATAAAATTTAACAATATATTATGAATAAAGGTTTAAGTTTTATATATATATATGTAACATATATAAGGACATATATCTATGTGTGTGTTTTATATATATATATATATGGGATGCCAAAATAATATATACAAGTAGACACTTTGGTCAATGTTGCTCAAGCAGGAGTTCACCATAATCAGAAGTGTCTGGATGTTGATGGTAACCACTTTGAGCGCCTCTTGTAATTGCAGAAGTCAAACGTGACTTATATTCATCTTTTGTTATCAGTGTATATTGAGTATTACAATTTTAATTCAGTTTTCCTTTATTAAAATGTGTATACATTTTTTGGCACCATGCGTGTGTGTGTGTGTGTGTGTGTGTTCATACAGATATAATCTTCAGTTGTTATTTCACCAGTTTATTTCCAGTGCCTATAACATCTTAGAGGACAGAGACACTGTCTCCTCATTTCTTCATGTAGGACTTTATATTCAGTGAGTCAATATTTTGGACTAAATACTTCCAGTTTTGATTAAACATATCAGTTAATCTATACTCACTTTTATTCTCTAATTAAAAAAAAAAAAAACTAAGTAAATTGGGCCTTATACTTGAAAATACCTCAGCAGAAGCCTATATTAAAAAATGTGGTTGATTATATCTTGGTTAATTTTTTTCTCTGTAACATTTTAACTCATGTTAACTTTCAGTCACAGTGGGGAGTTTGATGACCTTTTAAGCTTTTCAAGATCATCTAAGAAACAATGATTTCAAATAAATTTCATCTGTGATCCTGCCCAGCAGAATATGGGTAATTTAAAAATTACATCCCATGATAAATCTCCCAGGAATTTTCTCTATTACATTTGCTGACATTTCCACAGTGCATAGATGCATTTACAAAAGACTTTGTACAATGAAATGAATTAGATTAATGGAAGAGGAGTCCTAATTCCATACGGGCATATTTTATTGAATGTATTTCTTTGCAAGTCCTTTTAAGCAGAAGGAATTCTTCTTGAAATGTCATGCTAAAACTATAAAAAAACAGACTTGTCATAATTCTAGGAAAGCTCATAAGAATACTTAACTCATCTGATCTTAAAAACATTTAATGATCAATTTTAGTAAATTTGATTCTAATTATGTGATATCAAATTTAAGAGGGACACTAGAAAAACACACCAAATCAAAACCTATTTTATTTGTGTCACACATTACACTGTACACATTCCTCTTTGACTAATAAATACGTTGGTCCAAAGGCATATTATTTGGAGACAAGGAGAGGTTATTATATTAGACATTTTTCATAGATTCATAAACTTTTAGATAGGGGAGAGAAAAAGAAAAATCTCTTATGTAAATAGTTTGTGGTGCATAACTTTCAGTGCATGATAATCAATAAGGTGTATTTGAATTTTTGTATTATTTTTATTATATTTCCTATACTTATTTATGAGAAAATAACTTTTTAACTCTAGTCCAATGTGTTTCAAGCCTCGTACTTGTTATGACTTACGTTGTTCACCCTAGTTTATTCATTTGCTTTTGAAAACTGAAACTTTTTTAACCTTTATACAAGAAACAAATAAACAAACAAACTACATATATGTATGTATGTGTATATATATACACACACACACACATATTTAAAATGAGACACAATATCTCACCTTATCTATTATTAAAATTAGGATACTAATATTTATATAATTTTGATATATATGATTTATATGAGCTAATATAAATTCAAAAAACTAACCAACTCATAATAAATACTCAGTAAATGCTAGTTTGGGACTTATTTTTTATTGTTGTTGTGTTCTTATTATTCTTGTTGTTTTAATTACTATTTAATTGTAATTATTGTTATAGAAAGAACATTAACTTATAAATAAGATGACCTTGATCTGTGATGCAGCTTAATTAAAACTTAATTTTCAGAAGTAAACAAATTTTTAAACTTCTGTAGGAATACATTTATCTCATCTACAATAAGAAACTGGACTAGATGACCTCAAATAATGCCTTTTATAACTACCTTTATTTCCCATAAGTCATTATTTAAACAAGTTTTCTTAGTATTATTTTGAAAGTTGAGAGCACCTCACTAGACACAGTTAAATGTAACGTCAAATACAAACAAATACTCGAAAAAAAATGAATACAAACATTAGATAAATATACTAATAAATATATGTTATTAAAATCTGAAACAAAATAGCATCAGTGAATGCTTTCAGTTGTTTTAGAAATAAAGTTTTTAAGTCAAATAGTTTGATAGCTAACTTGGACATAAGAGCAATAAGCCCATTTCAAATCAACTTTTTGAAATTTGTCTTAGTAAGACCTCTTATAGTATATTTGTAAACAGAAGAGGGAAAAAATCTAAAATATAATGCTAAATTTTAATTCCATGGAGCATTTTCTATAATGTCTGTTTATTTGAAACAGGATATACATAAAACTAAATTTATTTGAGAGAGAGAGAGAGAGAGAGAGAGAGAGAGAGAGAGTGAGAGAGAGAGAGAGAGAGAGAGAGAGAGAGAGAACTAACAAAAAGGAAAAACCAGAACACATAGTACAATGCAAGCTAATGCTATCATCACTTTCAAATATAGCATTCCTTGTTTATATTCACCATTTAAATATTACTAAATATCCGGAAAGGAAAAAGTCACAGACTTCATTCATACACTAAGCACAACAGAATGTTTCTGGTAGGTAGAAATACATAGTATATTAAAAAAATAAAATATACCTCCAGTATTTTATGCATAGTATAAGGTGGAAAGTGCTATACATTGCCTTTGTTTGAAATGCTTCAAAATCATAAGAGAGAAAATAATGTCTCTTTACTACATTTATACAGACGAGTGTCTTGATAGATGCTCTCATATTTAATTTTCTCCAGATACTAAAACATGCATATGCTAAACAAAACAAAACAGAATGAAACAAAACAAACATGCTATATTTATGTTCCACAGGAAAATTTGCTCTTCCATATCCATTAAAATAAGTCTTTTTAACATTATTGAGTTTATTGGTCTCCATGTACTAATGATATTTAAAATTCTTATTTTGTTCCCATATTTACTTGTTAATAATGAACTATGATAGTAATATTTCTCTTCTCCCTATTCAGCAGTAAAATATAAACTTTTTGGTATTACTCTTTCTTTGCTGTGCCCTGTGCATTGTCTACATTTACTCTCTTCACATTCGATAATCTCCTTTTTATTTCTATTTTATAAATGTACAAAGTGAATCAAAGCCTTTTCACCTTTCTCCAATATTTCTACCCAAAACTTTGAAATTTAAATAAATATTTTAGATATTAAAATTCAGTAAATAGACACAGGAAGTTTTAGAAGCCCATATTAATAATCAGGCCATAGTTCCAAGCTATTCACAAGGAATATGTTTATATACATAAAAAATAAAATGTTTTAAAATGTATTGGGTTTTACTCAATTGTATATACTCTGATAGCGACCCACACAATTCTAGATTTGACCAGAGAGAATAAAATCAATAAAGGGAAGAATTCTGGGGTGAGTTTTCTTTTTTCTTTTTTTTTCTTTCTTTATTACAAATTAACATACCAGCTGCAGTGTATACCAAGGATTCCTAGAAAATCTTGTCCTTCAAGTCAGTACTTCTGGTTCACTTTCATGTGACACGTCTCTCTTCTGAAAAATGGGAAAAAATAATGTCTTATTGAAAAAAAAAAATCATGGGACAGCATGACATGAGCCAAGTTATGTAAGTATTAATTTAGTAGAGAACAAATACATAAGATGTTTTCTTTCTTTACTCTTGACATCTGATATGTACAAAGATAATGTTTTTCCATTGTTTTGCGATTAGAGAAATAGCGGTCATCACTGTGAATCTTTTTAATATGAGCAATCTATGATAAAATTCTATCAATAAGGCTTGAACCTAAATGGTTGAACTTTTTTTCCTGGATTTCCAACACACAATTACATGAAGGAGGCAATCAGTCCTCTTCAGCCTTGAAAACAAAAACAAAAACAAAACTAAAATAAGGGACCTGTTGAGTTGTTCTGAAAGACTTTTAAACTGACATGTGTGTAACATATGATTAATATTCATTATAAGATTTAGAAGAACGTTAAATAAAAGAATTGGATAACCAGTATCTGCCTGTATAATTTTGAGCATTGTAATCTGTGACTTAAAAATAAAATCAGTAAACAAATTAAGGTCTTAGCAAACAGCAAGAATTATCCCCTAGTATTTCGCCAAGACTTCCCTTAAAAAACAATGATTATTATAAAAATAATCTACTAAGCAACTACAACATTTTTATTACAGTTGGCTACATTTCAAGTTAATTATAATTATGAATATAGTCTGTTTCTTGATGGAAAATTATTCAGAAAAACAGATATTAGCTAAAGAATTTGATTATATTGACAAAATGCCTCATCAAATATTAAAACCATGCCCCTAGATTTCTCTATAACCTAAGAATTAAAATTTTAAATATATTTTACGTATATTAATTAATGCTTACTTTAGCTAGTTTATCAAATAGTTTCAATGCATGATATTTTACAGTTGCATATTTAAATAGCCATAGGTGCTTTACAAAGTATATTTTTTTCTTCCTGGAGCAACAAAGATAATTTATAGGCTGTAGAGCATACATTTTATATATTTAATTTTATTCATTCATTATAAAAGTATGATTATGATGTGTCATTGGTCATACTTACGAATTCATGTTTATTTCTTAATAAGTACTAAAAGTTTACTCATGCAATTTTCCTTGAGATATATAAGTACAGTTATAAACAGTGAACTGATAATCTCTCAAAGTGCTACAGGTCAAATTGATATCAGGAGGAATATTTACGTGTGACAGAGAAACAGATTCTCCCAGACTTTCACTTAACTGTGGAGAGGTATATTGGGGGGAAAAAGCATACAATTTAATTATTGGCAAATTCTACATTCCTATTGGTGAGCTCCTAGTCTCTTCATGATCTTTATAACAAGAATATAATTTTCCAGTTTTTAAAATTACCAGGGAAACTAAGAAACTAAAAGAATATTAGTTTATACTCTATATCAGTAAATATATTTTTGTTTTCACTCAGAACTTCCAATGACTAGTATTTAGTAAATTTACATGGATTGCAAAGGCTATCCATACATTTAAGGATATAAATTAAAAAAAAAAAACACATAAAAAACAAAATTAAAATCGCAAAGAAATTCAAAAGAAACAGAAACAACATAAGTAATGGAAAAGAAAACAATCTGTAGAAAGTTAAAAGCTATTCAGTCTGTGAATCAAGAACAGAAAGGTTAGGAAATGAGAAATAAAAAGGAACTTAAGATGAAAATGGAGCATTTGATAAATATAGCAAAATAAATAAATACTATAGAAGAGTTTGAAGAAGTTTTACAGAAATTTCCAGAAAGCAGAATAGAATGACAGAAATGTTTTTACATATACATATATGAGATCATATAAATATATTACATATGGTCATATTATATCTATATCTATGTCTACAGATATAGATATAGATTCGTAGAGGTTTGTGTGATGACAGCGAATATCCAATTAAGTAGCTTTGAAAATAGAGCACTCAAGTGAGAACATCATTAAATAAAGAGAAAGGTTATGTTGCAGAAATAATGGAAATAAGATTTCATAATGAATGAGATCACTAAGATCTCATAGAATTGATCAATAAAGAGAAAATATGATGTACCCCCTGGCATATCGTCATGACATATCATGAAACCGGGATCAGAGATACACTGCTCAATGACAATACCAGAATGTATGGTAAATGCTTTTCTTTTCTCTTTTTTAATTAAATTTTATTGGGATGACAATGATTAGTGTCATTACATAGGTTTCAAGTGTACAATTCTGTAATGCATCACCTATATATCACATTGTGTGTTCACCACCGAGTCAGTTCTCCTTCCATCATCATATATTTGACCCCATTTACCCTCTTCTTCTTCTACTAAAAATATATTGCCCAGAAAATAATCAAACTAGCTCTATGATAAGGACATTTTCATATATGTGAGAGTTTTGATATTTTCCTCCCATGAATTCCATCTTGAGAAGTTACTGCAGAATGGACTATATCAATATTATAAAGGGTTGAAGTGAAGATTCTGGAGCCAGGGCTTCTGGTTAGAAAACATGATTTCCCACTCACCTACTAAATAGTATTTTCAGACATTTCCTATTTGCAAAATGAACCTTAATTTAAATGAAATTTATTTATTTATTTATTTATATACATATATGTATATATACACATATATACATATATGTATATATATATAATTTCATGTATAGTAAATATATTTGATACACACACATATATATGTGTATATATATATGTACATATATATATGTATGTATATACACACACACAAATATTTATATACAATTACATAAAACATTCCTCTTAGCCTTTCCCAAGTTTATCTATGGCCATTAATAAGTTGAAGAGAAATAGTTTCAGGAAATATAATGATACTCTAACTCCTCGGGAACCAGAGTACTAACTACTATGACCCTCAAGTCAAAGTTCAGGCCATAGAGAAGAGGTGACAGTGAGTTAACGGACTGATTACATTTCGATGTATTATCTGGGGGAACCAGAACCCACCCTTTGATTATTTTCTAAGAGAAGAAATGTGTAGTTAAAATACAGGTCTTTAGCTGCCAAAAAAACCTATATTGATTCCTTGGTCTGTGATATGAGAGCAAATTCCTACAAAAACAATTACCCCAAAATGCCATAGACTGAGAAAATTAAAAAGATTAGTGTCAATATAAAAGGCTTGAAAATAGCGAAGGTACAGATTTCTAATATCCCCCCTCTCATTATATCTATTTGATCTGTTCTAACTTCTGGATCTTGTAGATTCACAGAAGAATATCATACATGTACTATTCTTTTTACTCCCATGGCAGCTGTTTTTCCAGACATGAGCTTCTGTAATGGACAAAACAACATATTTCCGACAGCTAATATGCAGCATTTAATCCATAGAGCATGCTCTATGCATGCTCATAAGACAATCAGAAGCAGTTATATTTTTCTTGAAGTAAGAGGCTCCAAAGAGCAGCTGAGTACACAACTAGGTCTATAATTGTTCTCCCTTCCCCTGGGTCTTTCTTCCGGACTACAGTCAGTGACAAGCTTCAACTTTGAGCATTGAGTTTCAGCTTGATGAGCTTCCCTTCCTGACCCTATAAATTTTACACTGGCTTAGTCAGCCCTGACAATTCCATGAACCAATCAACGGTAGCAAGTCTCTTATCTCAATACAATATTCATATTTATCCTTAAAGATAAGGATAAGGAAAGAAAACAACTAAAAGAAAAGCATAAAGCATGATTATCTCAAGTAATTATTACCCATTATCTCAGTCCATTTTTTTCTAGAGAGCTCTTTAACTAGACATTTTTTAAAATACCAGTGCTCATTAATTTTACTTGTTAATATTAGAGAATAACAGCTAAAACAAAGTGAAAAAAACTTTAAAAATTATTGTCCTAAGTAAATTGTTTAAATAAGAAAAGGTGCTTTAGAAATACATTCAATGTGATAACTGCATTTCTAATTATTCCTTAGTTCTATGTGATTTAAGAGTTACAGTTAGAATGTTTTCTTTGACTACAAGTTTATATTTATTGAGATTAATGAACTAGTAAAAACTATAAGACTCATGACCTTCAAATATACTTATGTAATATATTTGCCAAGTACATTAGAAAATACTAGGACTGCAACATATCTTGCACTTCATTTTAGTTTACTCCAAGAAAAGTAAGGTAAAGCATAAAGAGTTTGTCTGTAGAGTAAGTACTGGGATAATTTTTACCTGATACTGCTGGATTTGTCATCAGAAAATAAATTGTCCATGTGTCATCTCACGAAGTGTGTATAAAAGGATAGGATTTAGAAAGAAGTAAGTGCCATTGTACACAGAAAAGGAGTCTTTCAACTCAGATTTTTATCAGGAAAAAAATGAGGACACTATATAAATAAAAAGGAAAAGGAAAAAGAAAAACTACATGTATGTGTGCATGTTCAAGTTATTTAAATTTTGAATTATTGAATGGTGTACTATAGATATAAACCAGTGTTTATATCAGGCAGTTGAGGATGACGGAAATTGATACTCAGTAATTAAGATTTTTCTGGGTGTGAGTCTTTAATTTTTGACTTATTAAAGATAAAAGATGAGTATTAAAAAAAAGGTATTAAAAAAGAACAATAACAACACCTAAATGAGTTTGTTTTGTTTTGTTTTAACAATACTAATGGGAAGTATCAGGAAAATAGTCTAGAGAGATTTTAGATATTTTTCTCCTTTTTTCATTTATTTGTTCAATTCATCTTTTTGTAACTTTTTTTTTTCCAAAATGAGAATAAGCAAGGAGTGACCAAACGTATCTAAATAACAAGGCTGTGAAAAGAATGGGTTCATCTGAATCCTGTCAATTGAAATATGAGGACTAATCTCCAATGAGAGGAGAAAGGTAAGGGGATGACAATCATTGAACTAAAAGAAGAGGGACTAAAGTATGTATCCGACAAAGGGAAGCAAAGTGTAGATCCCAAATCCTATTTTAATCATATTTAATATCCCAATATTTACTTGCTCTCACAAGAGCAAAATAGAATGACATCAAAACATCCAAGTCTAATTTTTGTACAGTAATACGAAGATGCTGGTATTTTATAACCTTCTTTTCACTTCTTTCACCTTTACACTCACATTTAGAGACAAGAAGAAAAGAGTAATGAAAGTACACTTTGAAGAAGCAACATTAAATAACATTTGACAAGATTGGGATGATCAGTGTGGTATGGTAAAAAGCAGATCAGGGACACATTTTTGAACATATCATAAGACTGGGTCTTATATTAATTTTTGCTCTGAAATATGCATTAGAGCTGATTGTCTGGCTAGGTTTTATTTTCAGGGAAACATGGTACATAACATGCAAACATATGTCATGAACATATTACATGATATTTGCATTTTTTGCTGAAGAATAGCACCTGCAGAGGCATTAAGTTTCAGTACAGAGACATTTAAGAAGTAGATTATTAGATAAATGACAGCCAAAGAAGCCTACTAATAAAGCTATTAATTAATCAATAACTAAAATGGTTTAATGGTCAGAAATTGTTGATGGGATGGCTGAGTGGAGGGGAAAAAAGTAAGAGCCAAAGAGGAGAAAAATAAATGTTAAAATAAAATCAGTTGTTGATTAATTAAACATGATAGATGAGGAAGAAGGAGTCAGATTATAACTACCTATTTCATAGACTAGAGAACTTGGAGAAATATATTATTATGAAAATTAAGGAGTTATAATGAGGCTCTAGTTTTAAATGAATATGATTAGATCAGTTTCATCAATATTAAACTCAAGTTAATATTGCAAAATAAGCATAAAAACAGACAAAGGAAAGTAGAAACATTTTAGAAAGGGGATAGAAGGAAGTCTGGGATAGATCGGGGCATTCTAAAAACGCATGTTTAGAAGACAAATGTTGACAAAATTTTGGGAAATATCCACATGTGAGAACAAGATTTGAGGAATACAGAAAAGTAATGGAAGTACCAGAAAGTGATAAACAAATATAGGAAAATAATAGGATACATATACTAAATATGCCTGCACATAGAAGAGGATTGAATTTCTGGAAGATAATGATTCCTCATTACAAATGCTCCTGACAAGAAAAGAAAGGAATAAAAAAAAAACATAGATCTAAAACATGAATTAAATATAATAATTACATTGTATGCTAGAAATTGTGTAGAGGTAGTTATATTTACCATTAATGCTAAAATATTCATTTTCAAATTAGCACCAACTGCTTTTAAAACATGCAAACTTTTTGTGAAATGTGCCATAATGTAAACTATTAATCATTCCCTTGAAATTTTAGAGACTAGAAGAAAATATGAGAAGTGGCTATGCATCATATTGACACTCATGTCCAAGAAATTGATACTCATTCCATTCTTAGTGTTAAAGTTGTTTGATGTTAATTACTCAAAATACACACAAATTGTGAATAGAATCTTATGTACATGCCCGCACACAGTATCTACCTATATTGTACATTTGTTTCATCTAATCTGACATTTTATTTTGATAAATATTTTAAAGTATTATATTATTTCAAGTCTACATACATTGCAATGGGTCTTCAATACATTTTTTTTACAAAACTGTTTGAACTACAGCATGTCTAACAAGATCAGCAAGAACCCCCGTTATACATTGTGTATATTCAAATTATTGGAATTATTTTAAATGACCCATATAAATTATTTAAACGTATTTTCACATGTCAATTTTTAGACATGTTAATATGGCAGAGTATAATAACCCTTCATGTATCATTCAGCTATAACAATTATCATCTCATGGCAAAAAATTATCTTATATTTTTACTTCTCTAACCAAATTATTATGAATAAAATCATAGATATCCAATTTAATTAAATTTCTAAATATTTCCACATATAAATCTACAAAATAAGGTCTTATGTTACATAACTCCAACATTTTTATTATTATTATTATTATGCTTAAAATATTAATTGCTGCATAAATTTTACACATACACACATACACATACACACTCAGAGTTATTGTTGGTTATTTGTATTATGCTTCAAATGCAACCTATAAATTGAAATAGGTTGATTTGTCTCAAAGTTATTTTTAATATATCAGTTCTTTCTCTAGCTCTTTATTTTGCCTTGAATAGATATAGGAAAGATTTAACTCAGATAGTCCTGGGTTACTCCAACCCTCCAGGTTTCCAAGAAATTTCTGACCTTGCAACTTGTCCTTGCCCGACTTCTGTGAGATGAGCTCTAAGCCCTTGGATTATTTTGCCTGATAAGTGTGTTTTGTGTGTGTGTGTGTGTGTGTGTTTTGTTTTGTTTTGTTTTCAATGCTTCTCACCTTTGGACACAGGGCACTAAATTGATCAGATAGTTTATGCTGATAGTTTATCTATGGTGAATACCTGTTTTTGCTCTGGGAGTTAGTCTAACCATGTGAGGTCAATCATGCAGACACTGCATGAATAAGTTACAGACCTCCAATAAATACCTTGGACACAGCTTCAGATGAATTTTCCTTGCTGGAAAAGTTTGTCCATGTCACACGTTCTTGCTGGGAAAATCAACCACATCTAGGTATTTCCACTGGGAGAGGACAACTGGAAGCTTGCACCAGTTTCTCCCACAGTTTGCCCCATGTGCCTTTTCTTTTGCTTTTTTTCATCTTTATACTTTTACTGTAATAATACTGTGTTTGTACCATGAGTATAACGGCTTCTCTGAGTCCTGTGCATTGTAAGTCATCATTGAGCCTGATGGTGTCATTGGGGAATCCCAACAAACTGTCATTTACGCTTGAAGTTTCTAGCTTGTCTAGGCTACATTATTAGAGGGACACAAAAGTCCCGGCAGAGAATGAATGTCTGCTTCCTTGAGTTGTCTCCAAAACAAATGTATCACACAAATGTTATTGGTTCAATATCAAGATTAGTGTCCTTGGGAGAATAAGAAGGTACCTGGGGATTTGTGTCTATAAGACTTTTGATCTCCTCAAAGTTGTCTGCACTCTTCTCTGTCTGTATGGCACTATTTGCCTTTGTTAAATCCTTATGTGATTATGCTCCGTGTATTATTGTGAATACCTTCAAATTCATAAACCTCAGTGACCTTTACACCTTTATTACAAAATGAACAATTAAACCTAATATTAAAGCATTTGAAATAATGGTACTAAGCATTGCCTGTATCCATTGGTGGATACAAGCTGTGCCTGTATCCATTGATGTAAGAAATGCACCAGGATACCAAGGAAATGTCATAGCAAATAAATAAATCCATTGGAAGAAATTCAAACTTTCAATGTCATAGTGTTAAATTGCATGCATAAAAATACAAATCTTAAAAAATATAAAACCAAAACCAATTTGATACAAAGTCTTCAATAATTTCATCACGATCAGTATTTTGCTGACCCATATTTTCAGTATGTCTAAAGAGCAGAGGTAGACTCCAGTTTCTTTTTGTTGTTGTTGAAGCTTCTTAATTAGAATTTGTTTTCTGAGATTTCCACAAAGCAGCTCTACACAAAATAGAAAGTAATTAAGGCATTTCTTACAACTCCTGCCCATAGGAGATGGAAGCATCAAAAAATTAATTGAATAATAAATACCACAACAGGGAAACATTTTTTGAGTATCACCAGCCTCCTGGCTGGAGTCCCAGAAGCAAATGAACTTATGGTTTGTCAAAGACTGGAAAGCAAGTCATAGGTTCTCCTTTAATTCTACATGAGAAGAATATATATATATATATATATATATATATATATATATATATATATATATATATGATCTCCTAAATCACCAGTGCTAAATTATAACATAATGTAAAGTCCTATAAATGAAATGAAAGCAAAATAACATGATCTGTATTTGTACGGCACTGCTAAGTTAAAAATGCTGTGTAAGATTTTTGGAATAATGGCTATGTAGGCCAATAATAACACATGTTTTTTATAAAACCACATTATGACATTTGTTTCTATTGCTTTGTCAGCCTGTCAGCATTATTACTTTTTCTAGCCAGTCAAAAAAGGATAAGAATATTCTAGACCTTATATAAGTCATACTGTTGTTTACTATTTTAATCAATAAAATGGATGATATAATAGCATACTAATTTGGTTTGCAGATACCATTTCTTTTTGAAATATCTGCCTGAAGGTTTGGATTAGAAATCAATTAGAACTGAACAGGCAAGTATTTGAGACTGAAGTTGTCAGAGGTAAGTTAGTAGGAATCAATATTTTAGCATAATCACAGCATGAAGAGAAACGTCTGTAGATCTATCTCATCACATTTACTTGGATCTAGGTCTTGCTCATGTCTGTAATCCTTACCTTAGCCATTCTTTATAGTCTCACAACCACCTGCACAAACTCATTGTTCAGCCTAAACGAATGACCCCATTCTACCAGAGGGCTATAACGGCCACTTTTTTTTTCTTATTACTCTATTGTATTCACTCAGCTGCAGTCATTCCATAAAGTATCATCGACCTCATAGCCTTTATGTTCACCCTAACATGATCTTTATGTTACAGGTTAGGAATAGTATTTCAAAAATGTACTGAGTGACTATCCTTTTACTTTCTCCACTTTGGTCAGATGTCCTTATTTGGAGCTCTTACTACATACACCCTCTAATGCTTACAATCATAGCATGAACCAAATATTTCTGCATTTGTTTTTCATTTGTCATTTTACCTTAAGATTGAAACCTTCTTGAGGGAAGTGGGCATATTAATGTTATTAATTTTCTACAAATGATATCTAGCACAGTGGTTGATATTAAGCAAGTACCCAATAATTATTTTTAAAAATTTTTAAATATTTTCACTTTGTTTAATTTGGCTACTTACAGGATTGATTGTACTTCTTTAAAATTTTCTCCCCAAATTATATAATATTTAACATAAATATTAGTTATATATAGCACATAATATTATATATAATACACAATAGCTTTTCTACATATAAAATATAGATTTAATAGTTTTTGAAATATTCACTTTAATTCAAACTTACTTAATATAGCACAAAAATACTATTCTTACACACTTACAGATATTATCATACTTGCAGATTCCCCCAATTAAAAAACAACAAATGGTAGATTACTTATATTTTCCTTACTACATATTCTGTTTCCACCTGTTTCATATGTTTCCTATAAGATACTATGCATAATAAAGTGTTATAGAGCAATTCATATAATTGCTTTAACAAAACCTTTTACATGACAAAAAAATAAGTAGTTTCATTAATAATTTTTACCATTTTTCATTTTCTCAGGGACCTAGAAATGAACAACTGTCATTTTGAACATCAAAATCTTGACAAGGATCAGAGGGTACAAAGGCCACTTTAGAGGTAAATTTGAGCAACATAAATTTGCAGATCATCTTGCCAAAAACAGAACCTAAGGAAATGCTTTCCATTCTATCTAAAGTCCAGCCAAATTGAAGAGACAGAAAACCAGTTGTATTAGGGGACCTAAGTACTCCATTGACAGCTATGGACAGATCATTGACACAGAAATACAGTAAAGAAATATCAGCCTTAAATGACACATTAGACCAATGGACATTATTGACATTTACAGAGCATTTCATCCCAGAACACCAGACTACACATTCCTTTCCAGTGCACATGGAACATTCTCTAGGATAGACCATATGTTGGGAAACAAAAGTAGCTTCACAAATTTAAAGATAAAATACTGTCATTTGAGACAATGTGAATGGATCTTAAAATTATCATGCTAAGCAAAATAAGTTAGACAGAAAAACTTGAGAACAATATGATTTCACTCACATGTGAGATATAAAACTGAAAGCAACAAACAAACAAGGCAAACAAACACAACTCATAGATACAGACAACAGCTTAATGGTTACCAGAGGGTAATGGAGGTGGTAAAGGGGGTCAAATATATGATGATGGAAGGAAAATTGACTCTGGGTGATGAACACACAATGTGATATATAGATGATATATTATAGTATTGTACACTTTAAACCTATAAACTTTTACTAACAAAGTCACCCCAATAAATTTAATTTAAAAAATAATTTTAAAATATCAGGGAAATAAAGAAAAGAACACTACTAGAAACAAACTCTCTGGGCTAGAATATTTTCCCCTTGCCATCACTGCTTGTTCCCCATTTTGATACTGGATTTCACTTGGGATTGTTATACTTCCAACAGTTAAAATTCTGGCAGCCATATATTTCTGAAAGATCCCCAAAGCACTGCTACTCAAGTACAGGGATCTCTACATTTTGGTTCCAGAAACACATAACCCTAACAAAAAAGGATATTGCTCAGCCAACCCCTTTGGCCCACACAGGCCATGCATATGTAGTGGTTAGAAAGCCACATTATCCTCCTTAAACTACCTTTCTCAAGGAAATTTTAATTGATCAATAAATAAAATTACCAACTTCAGTCATTAATTTTGGCAATTTATTTATTACAATTCAATATCAATGAAGCATCAAACAGCTATCCAAGAATGAAACCCCTACATAAATATGTTCTCCTATTTTATAGCTTTGTGACCATAGCTATTTACCAGTGAAACAATAAAATATTATGAAAATAGTGGTTACATGAATCATAATTTTGTCAGGCAAAAATCACTATCAAGATTTTGATCAACACAGTATGCAGTCATGTTTATTAAGACTCAAGAAAAATTAATATATAACAATGAATGTAAGGATGCAGAGTGCATATCATGGAAGTATCCCTCAACTTGAAACATGAGGCTGTAAAAGGAAAGCAAAACTTCATACTGGAACATATTTGAATGTGAGAAAGTTGTATACTGAACATATACAACCCAAAAGATTGTTGTGAAATGTAACATTTTTTAGCTTTAGGTGGATATGAAGGATTTTTCTTTAGTTACTCATCATTCTAATTTATATTTAAAATACTACTATATATGGCTGTTTGTTTTTTTAAAGCAAAATGTAAGTTTTTTAGACAAAAGATGAATAGAAAAGAATTGTTCATGATATCCTTACATAAACCAAACCACTCATTGACTATGGATAATTAATTATAGGTTTGTAGATTTAAAGGAATTACAACAGTTCAGTATATATAGAAGGTGCAAAAAAAAGTATACGTTTTAAGAAAGAAAAAAATGTATTAAAATTGTAATACAATGAATGACGCTAGCATTCATTTAATTAATGCCATCTTTTGAGCAAACATCATACTACACATTGCTACCGTAATTCAATTCAACTTTGAAAAGTAATACATAGAAAACATTTCTTAAAATGTGTACATTTTTGGCACCCCCAGTATTTAGTGTAATAAAAATTACCTGTGCTACACAACTGAAAGCATTTTCTCACTTGATGACCAATTTCCATTTATTTATTTATTTATTTATTTATTTATTTATTTATTTATTTTTTACAATAATGTTTTTTATTAGAACTAATCTTAAGCAATCTCTGAGTTAACAAACTTGTCATGCATCCTTTCCAATTGCTTTTAAAATTCATTTATAAAGTTATTTGTTACCACCATGAAAACTCACTCAATGTATTCTAATAATATTTAGCTTAATAGATTCCTTGACTGAAAACTGGTCAAAAAACTTATTATGCAGTGGGAAGATAAAACAAGCAAACCAGCAACAACAAAATAACCTTTCTCATTCTCCATCCAGTTATTTTTTTGGATGCTTTTCCTATAATAGATGAGTAAGAAATATTTCCTGATTTTTATTTCTTTTTTTAGTATGTTATTCATTTATGGTATTTGAACAGGGTAGGAATAGGAATGATGCAAGCACAATTTGGACTTGGAAATACTATCCAGTAGGTAATTAAATACACTGCATATAATTAAGGCTGTAAATACTTCTGATGAGTAAAATTTCTTCAAAATCATATACAAATGTAGTCTTAAGGAAGATTGAAGGGCAGTTGCGCTATTTTTAAAGTTTTTTTTTAAGGTTTATTGCTTGTACTGTTACAAAGAAAATCTAAGACTTGTATTATTAAACCTGTCATAAAAATTTGCAGAGACTATCTCTATTTGTTTTCTAGAGCATTTGCATTATTGATTAAAAAAATAAATATTTGGAGAAATTAATTTAGGTGGAATGGAGTTTTCAATGAACAAAAATAACAATAAGGTCGCAGTATTACAAAACAGATTTATTTATTTATTTATTTATTTATTTATTTATTTATTTATTTATTTATTTATTTATTTATTTTGATGGAGGTGGCTATTGTTTTTTTTAGATAAGAAGCACCTCTGTGCATTGTGATCAAATGAAAGGACAGCATCAAGACTGGTTCTTTGATCAGTGTTTTTCTTCAGTCTTACCCTCTCTTAAAATAGGTCATACTTACAAATGACCCATGTTGGTTATATGTCATGTAAATAGAAGTTTCAAGATGTGCTGACATTAATTGGAAAAAAATACCCATGCCTTCTTTCCTAAGATATATTTATATGTTGTAATTTTCCCAGTATAGTAACTTTAATCATCACCTTTGGAAAATACTCACCTACTAATTATATAAAATATATTCAACCAAAGCAGTGACTTACAGTGCTGTTTTTCAAACAAACTATCATTTTTAGACACTTTAATCATGTTTGTTGATTGTAACAAATCAGGGCACACTAGGGCAGTTTAATGCACACCATTAAAATAGAACAAACTAAGATATGGTCTATATGTGCCAGACACTGTGAACATTACACCATGGCTGTGGATCACGTGACTAGACTCCAAGGCAAAAAACTACATGTTTGGAGTCAGAATTTGGCAATTGATAGATAAATTATACTCATGAGCTAGCATGAAGTTAATGAAATGAAATATACGTGGTCGTCTGCATACAAGCATAAAACATTAAGTTTAGAAGTGCAACATAAAATTTTCTACCACAAAAATGTATAGTTGGAAACATGTTTGCTAAATGTTACCTAGACTATTATACAACTACATATATTTCAGATTTTCTGTTTATTTTTATGCTAGTGTTATGCTCTGATTCCCAAACTTATTAAATTCTCAGTAGGTTGGAAAAATAAATAAAAAAACGGGAAGGGGAATTATTCCTTTTCCAACACACGCATACACAGAGACACACACTCATGCATACTCCATGACAAAAACATTTTTCTGGTAAGTATCATTCTGTTTAATGTGTTTAATCCCAGGAGACACTGTAGAAACTTTTTGGAGTTGTAACCAAAAATCATGATTGAGGAAATTCTAAAGTGACAGAATCTTTTGCGCTAGAGCAGGGGTTGGCAAACTTTTCCTAATGGCATGATAGTTAATATTTTTAGGCTTTATGACACATTCAGTCTGTCATAACTACTCAGCTCTGCTGCTGCAGTATGAAAGTACCCATAGACAACACAAAACAAATGGGTCTGTTCCAATAAATTGTCATTTAGAGAAAGACATGGACAATTGAAATTGCCTTGAGATCCTTAGTATGCAGATCCTGGGTGTAAGACTAAATCAAAACACATGAAGAGTTTAAACCACCACGCTTATGATATAAACTACATGTAATAGAAATACATATTATGTGACACAACAAAAATCAAAACTTTCTAGACATTACACTTTCAAATATCAATTAGCAAAGTGTGCCTTATAAAGGTACATTTTGATATCTTGTAGTGGAACTTTCGTATTTTAGCCTCACATTACACAATTTGACCATTTAAATCTTTTTACTTTGTTACTTTTGATTGAAAGATTATCCAATGAACTATGCATTTAGAAAATGAAAATTTGTGACTTAGAAAAAATAAGGAAGAAATGGTTAAAGAAACCAGTTTGGAAAAAGAATTAAAAAAACATACAAACAAAACCAAAAGGTCTATTCTGTGACATATGATAACTATAGAATTTTCTTATATAGTGTTGCTTATAAAATGGTAAGCAATAAATACACACACACACTTACACACACACGCACATGCACACATTTTAATCCTGATAGAAGCTTGATGAGTTAAATTCTATCTTACTTATTTTACATGCAGGAAAGCTAAAGTACTGAAAGGTAAAGTAACTTGTCTTAAACAGAACTAAAATTTGAATGTAGGAAATTCAGCTGTACTTTTCATAATCGTAAATACCATACTATACTGGTATTCGGAATTTTCAAAACACCCCTTTTTGTTGAATTCTTTCTTCAAACTCTCCTTCATAGCAAGTGCTTAAACTGCACTACTTCTCCTTGCTGTTTAAATATAAAGTCTTTGAAAATAAAGAGGCGGTTATTTTTATAATCTTCATATTCTAAGTTCCTAATGTTATCTACTGGCACATAATCAGTTCTAAATAAACGTTTGCTAAAAGCACAAATTCTACCTCCAAACTGGTATGCCTTTACTATATCTCCAACCTCATCTTAATGTTTTTCTAGTTATTCATCAGGGACTCGGTTCCAATTCTCTTGCTAAATGTGTCATTACTCAAAATCTCCTCAGGCTCAAATGGAGTTTATGATATTCTCTTCAATATTCTCCAGGATTCTGTATGTACTTCTACAGTAGCACTTTTTATTGTATTGTCTTTAATTTTTGGCCCACCCATGTCCCCAACAGGCTGCTTCAGGGTGGGTGTCATCACGTATTTATAGTTGCATTCCCATGCCAACACAAAATGCTTCATCTGTCATAGTGTAACCACCTAAAAAGTTCTACAGGTGAAAAGACAGTAATTTCTCTTTTCTCTTTGTCTTCAGTATTAAGAGACTAATGAAATTTTGGCCATTTCAGACTCTGTACATTAAATAATGAAATTCATTGTAAGACACATGATTATTTCTAATATGTAAAAAAAAAAAAAAAAGTATAAAGGGAACAAAAGTGAATCGCAGGATCCAGGAAGGAGAGTAAATTCCTAAATACACCATAACTATTTGGGCAGGGTGTCATTTGGGCAGGGGAAAGAGTAGGTTTTTAAATCATAGTTGTAATGAGCTATCCTCCTACCACTCACAAATTATGTCTTTGGTCAAGTCACCATATTACTTAGACTTAGTTTTGCATTTTGTAGTCAACCATGCATATTTATGAGATTACTTTAAGGGTGAATTGAAATATATGTAAAAAAGCTTTGTAAAATGTCAGTATCGTATAAGTTCATGCAAAACTAAGTAACGTACAAGACCCCAACCTGCCGCAGCCTCGATGCATAAACTAAAACAATGGCTTAAGCATTTTTGACAGTGAACTAAAGTTGGTGTGTGTATTATAATTTTATGTTTTAATAGTATAATTGAATATTTTGGACTGATATACATATAAATGCATGTTTGCATGTTTTATTTTACATGTATATAAAACTTCACAAATAGTTGTGTTTGACTATGAACTTTGCTATGTTCTATTATTTTATTCTATGATATTTGTCACTTATTTATAAATGCTATTTAAGACACAATTACATAACTGATTTTGTTACCCACAGTTGAATCAAGTCCCAGAGCTTGAAAACCACTGTGTGACAGTCCGGCTTACTTTGGGGAAGGTAACTGGTATTATCACGGGAAATAAGGATTTCAATGAACTGTGAAAATTATTTTGGTACTCATTAGGAAAATTTAGAAATATTCTGATTTTCCCCATTTTTTTGACATTCATTAAAACTTAACTTGCTCTATTAGTAATAGGCAAGGCCAAGAATCTTAGTTTGATTAACAAATATGAGAAGTTACATATTTTAGTTCTAGATAAAGAACTAAGAAACTGTAAAATTTGCCATCTCCACCTCTTGCTGCACGGCAAGTCTCTATGTACCTTATGATACAGTTCTTTCAGCTTTGGTGTCAGGGTGAGAAGACCTGGGCACAGCATCAGGCAGCTTCTGTAGGACACATAGTATGAGTAAGAAATAAATGTGTTGTATTCTAACTGATTAAAAAATTAGAGCCATTATTTTGTTGATGTAATAACCCAGTTTTACTTAGTTTAGCTTTCTATTCAAGTGGAGATAAAAAAGAAAACAATAAAAAAAACACTATTATTAGATGTTAAAATACAGACACCTATATTACGTAGTGGTACAAATATATTTTTAAATGTTGCCTGCAGTAACTTCGAAGATGTATCATCTACCTAATAACGCTTGCAGCACGATGGCAAAGAGTGAGGAATTAGAATACAAAGAATACATAAATTAAAAAAAAATGCAGTGTTAAAATAGACAATGGAGACACAGACATACAGGAAGAATACCAAGTGATGAATAGAGACAGAAATTGGAGTGATGCATCTTCAAACCAAGAAAAGTAAAGATTTCTAGTGAATGCCACAGGTATAAAGAGGCAAGGAAGGATCCTCCCCTGAAATTTTCAGAGGGAGGATGGCCCTGTTTGATTTCAGATTTCTGGCCTCCAGAAATCTGAGACAATACATTTTGATTGTTGTAAGCCACCCAGTTTGTGGCAACTTGTTCTGGCAGCCCCAGCAGACTGATATATGAATTCAAAGTCTTATCTTCTAGGAGAAGGTATGCCTTGGAGCAAATAGCTAATTTAATTTTTCTCAGTCTTGTCACTGTTTAATATAGAAATGGGGAAGTACATCAACTCCCAGTATTTTTTAACAGAGAAGAGTTATGTCAATTTCAATTCTCAGTTATACTACTTCCTCACAATCAAAATGGAATTTATTGACTAACAGAGTAGTAATATATGTGTACATAGAATATTAAGATAGGCTAGGGAAGTAATATTTGACTGATTTATTTAAACAATTGTATCTTATTTCTATGAAGAAATGTAATAGTTTCTATACAGAAAAATAAATGCATGGCTTTATATTATATCACTAGAAAGATGATATAATCCTTACAGTACACTCACCTTCTGAAATAATTGGACAGAAGTAATATACTCACTATTGACGAACATTGTACCTTGGGCATTCAGTTATAATAACAACCTACTACTCACATGTAAAGCTGAACCAGGGATTGATTGGTACCTGACCCAAAGTCAACCACTGAGAAACTGCAATGCTCTAAAGATAAGGTTTATCTTCAACATTTTCAGTAACAGGGACCCTTTCTGGTAGACTCATCGCAAGAACAAGCATAAATAGTAAATAGTGCAGAGTCCAGTGAAATACAGGAGAAAAGCAGAATGAAGAAGCTATGATGTAAAGGGAAGGAAAGTAAACTTATGTGTTCCCAAGAAGGAATGAAATGCAGTAATAATAAATCACTAATTTACTCTTAGAGAAGAACACCAGAGTAGGGGAAATAAGTCTGCATGTATTCTTAGGGGGAGTATGCCATGCAAACCTTGAAGTGTATTTTTCTGCTTTCTGTATTAGTCTGTGTGGCAAAAGGATTTGTTGTTTTATTCTCTCTCTCTCTCTCTCTCTCTCTCTCTCTCTCTCTCTCTCTCTCTCTCTCTCTCTCTCTCTTCTGTTTCTTTATTGTATGAAGATTCAGTAAGTCAGTTAATTTGACTCCTAACAAAAATATAATCATAAGCAGTTGTCAAAATTTGTGGAAGCAGGAAAATTTTAGATCATATGAAGGGAGTAAATATACATACACGAACATGCAATAAGTTTTAGTGAAGCAGATATTGTTTTGTCTAAATTCCAAGGGTTTAATTGACTAATTAGAATTGAAGACTGAGTCTGAAAAAAGATACACATAGTTATACTTTGGAAATAAAGGAATGACTGGCATCGGTACAGAATTCATACTTCATATCTATGTTTTATAGAAGTTAACAAAACAAGACAAATGAACGACCTAAAAAACACAGACCCCTGTACTTCAAATGTGAAGAAGTGATGGGTGTGGAGAGAAAGGGAAAAGATGGAGGTATGACAATAGCATGTGACAGTGTTAATTAACACTAATTTTGGTAATTGAGAATAAATGTACCTTTGTTGTAGTACATAGTCTTGGCTAGAATAACTCCAGATAAAAACTCAATACAGTTGAGCTATTTAAATGATCAATTAACCCATGGCTTAGTCATGGTTTTTCTTTCCTCCCCACCCTGATCTAGTATCCCTACTTATTCTTCATCCTTCATTATGTTGTGAAGACTGACCTGTATAAACTTTACCAATAGGGTCTCTTTTCTTCTGACTTTATGTTGGTTTTCACCAATAGGAGCCCTGCCAAAAAATCAGAAGGAAAGAATATGAGTTTGTCACATTTTTCCTTCATTTTCTCCCATTACTCTCCATGTTACTACCTGGAGCTGAAGGTGTTACTACCACTATCAAGGAGGATCTTTCTAAAAAATACTCACCTCTCAAGTTCATTAAACATTCTTTATCTGTGATTCTCCAGACGGAAGGATGGTTATAGATTTGTTCTATAACTAGTCCTAGATTATTGTACTATCTATTTCAGTTCTCTCACATTTAGTCCACATGTCCGTAAACAGTCCCTTTATTTATTTTTTTCCTCAAATTTCTGGTTTTCCCAACTTTATTGAGGAATAATTGAAAAATGTAATTGTGTACATTTAAGTGTATAACATGAGGGTATGATATAAATATATATTGTTAAATTATTACAAGGAAGATCAAGATAATTAATACATCGATTACCTCACATAGTTAACTTTTTTGTAGGGGGGGAGTGAGAATGTTAAAACCTACTCAACAAATTTCAAGTACACATCATATTATTAGCTACAAGTCATCACGCTGTACATTAGATTCTTTGAACTTACTCTTCTTAACTATGCTTCTTGCTGGATTTTGACTAGCACAGAGTCTGGAGACGTTTAGTTATAATTCCACAGAAGCTTTGGAGTTTTCAGTTAAAGAAACAGTAAAGAAATTGAAAGGTCAAAACTATTTAAGATGATTGAACTTTGCAAAAAAAAATAGAAAAGAAAACTTGAGATTTCCATAGAACATTTTGCGTTGTCATTTTTATTTGTATTATAAATATCATTTCGTATGTAACAATATCTCTGAAGTGCTCATTATATTTAGAAAGAGAATATTATCTTATGTTTCCAAGAATACTAGTTTATTGGCTGAAAGTCTATTCATTAATATTTATTTCCTTCCCTACCTACCTTTCTCTTCTCACCATCTACATTTTTCATCCACTGTTCTATGCACTCTGTAGGCACTTCAAGACCCATCTAAGAGATCTACACATCTTTATCATCCACTTACTTAGATTTACCTGTACATTCATAGAAGTAAAACAAACCTTGTGATTCCCATTCAGGATATTATGATGAAGAGATGACATAAACTATGCAATCTGTTCTAAAGTCAGGTACATAAAATAGCAAATGCATAGCTAAAGAAACAAACAAACATATAAATAATCACAGTCTGTGGAAAAAAGATAAAAGGCCTCTGAGCACTAGAAATAAAACAAGAGCACCCAGCTTTAAGCATAAGATTAATTGTCCAGCCTGCTGAGCAAAAGAGCTTAAAAGGGGGCAATCTGGTGGGGAATTTGACCTTAGGTGGGTGATTAGAACCCAAATCAACCTACAAATCATAGGTGATTAGAATATGATTCACTGAGAAGCTGTATGGTTTGTCATTGTTTAATAAAACCATATTTTGATACCTGAACTAAAGAACTTATTGAGAGCTGATAAAGGCTGGACTATTTCCACATTATATGTATGCACCAAAGGAAAGAGTAAAGAAATACAATAAATATATATAGATAAATAGTTGATGCAAAATCTTCTTTGCATTAATCTTCTACCATTTTATGCATAACAAATGTAATACATGCTTACTTACATCACTAAGTTATGAAATTTCAGAACTACAAAGGGCGTGAACTATTATTCTATCAGACACATAAAGAAAAATTAAATATATTATCCAAGATCTCATAGATAATTAATGAAGAAGATGTGATTGCCAGCATTTTGATACAGCTTTCCCACCTTTTGCATAGATCACCTTGTGCTTTTCTTAATTAACTTTGTAAGTACAGATACTTACATTAGACATTTCTCACTTCCGCAACACAGATTTCTTTAGTCACTAATACTTCAATTATAACAGCAAATTTGCCAGGCCTAAATCCTAAATTAATGATAGATTAAAATATCAGTGCAATAAATATTTCAGAAGTTAAACCAATCAAGTTTATCTGTTTTTTTGTGGGGTTTTTTGGTGGTAGGGTGGAGGAGCAAGTAGGAACATAGGAACTAAAAAATGCATCAGTAGAAAAATAACTCATTAACATTTTTAATTGTACATTTGTCATTTACTTATTAAAAATGTGTCAATTAGTTATGATGTGCCTGATACACATTTAGGTGCTGTTGACACAACATTAAAGAGGGAAATTTAAATATGATAATTTCAGATAGGGATAAGTGAACTGAAGAAATTAAAATGTTAATGAGCTTCAGCAAAACAAAAGTTTCATCAGGTAGAACCTCTTGTTACATGACAATTCATCAGAGACATAATTACTGAGATAGTCAGTAATCAGAAGATTAAAATAACAAGAGCAAAGACTCTGTAATGAGTGAAAATAAGAGTATAACTGCAAAAACAAAAACTTGGTGTAACCTGAAAACAGAAGTAAAGACACTCTGGGTGCAGCAGAATTAGGGAAAATAGATCATTTTATGTAGGAAATTCTAGACCATGTTAAGGTACATGGGTGTTATTTTAAGAACAAATGGTAAACCTTTAGAGTTTTCTATTTTATGACTTTAAAAAAATATGTGGTTGAAGCACATGATTTGGGAGTTAAAAAGATCATTCTCTGGCTCTGATCTTGAAAGAAAAAAATATTTCAGACAATAGAAGAGAAAATAATTCTCAAATGACAAATATTCTGATATATCCAAATGGTTGAGAAACTTATGGAAAGCTGAACAATTGTACTAATCATCTCAGATATACAAATTTTGTTGACTTTGACATGATTACATTCAGAAACATGGCATATGGGAGTGTAAATTGGTGCATTCAGTTTGCAAAATTGCTGGTATCCACTAAAACTGCACATTTGCATCATCTTTACCTTTTCAAAAACACTACACCTAGATTCCACTCAATAGAAACAAGCACATACATACACCAATGGACATATTCAAGAATATTCAAAATAACCCTATTCATAATAGCCGCTTACCTAGAAACCCCCTTAATTCCCATCAACAGAAAATACATGTCTAAATTATGCTATACTAGCTCAGTGAGAATGACAAACTATAAGTATGCTCAGCATATTTAAATGACTCTCACAAACATAAGGTTGAATGAAAGAAGACAGACAAAATTACACTGTTGTTTCCCTTTATATAAAGGTCAAAAACAGGCAAAATTAACTTATGCTTATAGACATGTGTGACCTTCTGGTCATGGGATATTGACTATTTCTGACGTCCTGCTGTATTTTATTTCTTGATATAGACGTTGTTTATATGGGTATACATGTTTTGAGAAAATTTATTCATTTGTGCACCTGATTTGTAACTATTTGTGTGTTTCTTTTCACCTCAATAAAATAATGGAAAATAAAAAAAGAACTGTAGGAATTCCATGTGGTACATGACTCTATGTGGAGAACATACTAGAAAGAAGACATTGCTGTGATTTTCGTAATGATGGTGATTGCACTAGATTTGGGAGGGGATGGGGTGGTTGAATTCACCATATATCCTGGAAGCAACAATTATATTACATGTTAGGCTAAGTATAATTATTTTTAAAACTGAGTTCAGATCTTATTTCTAGATATGTATACAATAAATCTCAGAAATTAAAAAATGGGCATAGAAATTTAACATAACAAATTTTGTTTATGAACTATAAATAAAACACATCTAAATTTTATGGAAATATTATCTAATAATGTCTAATTATTTAAAATTATTTCAATTATTTTCAATTAATTTTAAGGTTATAAGAAAAATAACATATTGCAATCCCTAACTTATTGCATGTAATTTATTAAAAAGTGGTTTCTTTTACCTAATAACTACTTTAAGAATATTGTAATTCTAAGTTCTCTCTCCTTTTTTCAGTATGACACATTAACTTTTGTTTAGTATCTTCTCTATGAATTGTTCTCCAAATAAGGCAAGGTGACATAGCTCAAGGCTCCAGCCTTTCCACTTTTGGAACAGGGAGTTAGGAACAATAGTTTAGGTGGTAATCTAATGGCTAGATTTATAGAACAAAAACACTGGGAAGTATCCTATTGGTGAAATCCCAGAAAGATTGTCATGGAATGTTAACAAAGAGGAACGTAATGATTTTCCTTCCTTTTCCCTTTCCTTTTCTTTTTCCCTTTCCCTCTCCCTTTCCCTTCACCTTTCCCTTTACCTATTATTCTCTGCCCTCCTCATCCCCATGACCACCAATCCTAAGCAGCTGGTTAAGGTGGCATGAAAAGTCAATACAGTATAATTTTTAAGAGCAGTGCAGACCATGTCTTGGTGGAGCTTCCAGGAAAACTGTCAAAATAAATAAATAAAGGGCACTAGGATAAAAACTAATACAAACTATTTATCCAGAGGTTCTATAGCAAGGGAATCAACCACCATCTCTTGTGTTTGGCAGAGACTCCAAGGCAGGCAGAGTGTAGGGAAAAGGGAATATTTTAGGTAGGTTCTGCTTGGAATTTTTAGCAAGTGTGGAAATAAAGATCACTCAAACAAGAAGAATGGAAGTCTATATGTTTAGAATTTGCTATATAACAAGGAGTCATCCATCACTTTCTCTTGACAAAGCCTCAAAGTCAAGCAGGAGAATAAAAAAGCTTTTTATAGTGAAAAGAAAGAAAAAACTTCAGGGTATGCTCCACATATGGTCCCATTAAGGCATAAGAAAGCTGGGGATGGTCTAACTAAAAGTGGGCACTTTATGTGGATTAAAGAGCGGTTTTCTCTTGTTGGTCCAGATTTGGCAGTGGGGATAAAAAATAAAAGGAAATTGGCAATCATGAACCAAGTCCTGGCTCTTCTAGGCCAATAGCAGCAGAGGTCGTAGTTGAGCTTCTTGGACTTGTTGCTGCAGAGGCAGTGGATTAAAGTTCTATTGTCATTTATAGTCTAGCTATTAACATTATTCAATCTATATTAATTTATAGTTATATTCAGTCTCTCACTTGTGCTGTGTTACACTGTCCAATACTCCCTGAAAAGCTGGAGGACCTATTTCTCAGCTTCTGGAATTCCCCACTACCAGGTCCAAATCCATATCTCTTTTCTTAGGAGCAACCTACATCCAATTGCTGGTACATGTGCAGGTTTTTTTTTTTTTGTTGTTGTTGTTGTTGTTGTTTGTTTCTTTATTTCGTTTTTTTCCCAAAACCACTTTCTCCACCTGAGAACACTATGAAGGGACCGTACAGCTCCAGGTCACCCCAGAGGTCTTACCAAGGTCATATTGTGACTGAATTTAATCTTCACTTTCTTCTCTACCCAATCCTGCTTCTTTGACTTTTCCCAGTTGTTGATCACAAGATTTCCAATGAGCTTCATTCCAACTTAAATGTTCCCAGTGAACTTGACCTCCCACTTCAAATAATAAAATCTGTGAAGGGTGATAGTTACCACACTTCTCAGCTAGAGATATAATGATTTATTTGGCTACACTTGTGCAAAAATTTGCAATCATCATTAACAGAGTTTTTAAACATATGAGGGTTTACAACTTAGTTAAAATTAATTAAAATATAATGATAAATCTGTATGTCTATACCTGTATATTTCAGTCTAGAGCAAATGAATGACTCCATGAATTGGAAGATCGTGGACTCTGTTAAGAAGGTATTTAAATTTTCCTTCTCTATTAAATTAAAAAATTCCATGATATGTTTGTCAGTTATTTCTTGTTTGCTTTCCTCTATCATGTTCTTTTTTTCACACTCCAATATCCAAACTTTGCTAATTTATCAGTTTTTATGTCACATAATGTTTCAGTTGTGATGTATTATTATCTGTTCGCGTTTCCCCTTTTAATGAAATACAGAGCACTTGGTTTTCCTACATTGAGAGTCATCTTCTATTCTAGAAATGTGTTTATTTTCTTATTCTGACCAATAGATTCTGTTCTCTGAAGGCAATTAGTAGTAAATAGTCACTAAATTATTAAAATGTCTACATAGGCATAAAATCCATTTGCAAATGTTCTCCTAACATGTTCGTAGAATTGATAGTTATATCTCTTCAACTTTCAATCAACAGAAATGGAATAGCAAGCCCAAGGAAAGATAAAATTTTCTTAAAAGTGTAGAGTTCATTGGAGACAATCAGGATTGAGAGTGCTATTAGTAATTACGAGGGCATGCCTGATCAACTTGTTTGGTCTTTCACATGTGAATTACTGAATTGTCTTGGAATATGCATGATGATGATTGAAAAGAAATAACATAGGTTAAAAATGGATTTTATCTTTATATTTTATCCAACTATGTTTCCTACCATTTATAGGCATAATATAGCATTTGCCAAACATTTTACACACAATACCTTATTTATATCAACTACCTTGAATGGTGGGCAGACACTCATGTATACTTTTGCAAGCGCAGTAAGTGAGAAACGAGGCTCACCTAGTTATCATGCAGTGTACCTGGTGATTAAAACCAGGTCTCTACAGTGCTAAGCAGTGTGCATTTTATCATTTTCACCACATTTCTTCTTAATATATCATTGAGCATTTTTATGTATTAGCTATATTTCTGTCCTATTCTTCTTGTACTTCTTAAATAAAACTCTGGAAATGAGTACCATTTGTAAGGATGCATTGTATTTGACAATACTGAAGAGTGTGTCTCCAAGATTCTCACAGTCATTTCTCACACACTTCACTAATGCCAAGCAATGAATTTCACTTCAGTTCTCTTGAATTGGCTTCAAACTATAGTAGTTTTTAATTAATCTCTTCTTTGCTAGTTTTTCTCTACTTTATAATTCTCATTAGCTTTAAATAACATGTCCCAGACCATCAACTTTTATGCTTTTGTTTTGTTTAAGAGTTTGAATAAATTTAATTTGAATACTTTCCAAAGGTTCCATAGATTTGATAGATATTTTCTTTTTTTCCTTAAGTCTGTTCTTCCTCACAGATCATATTGAAGACTGCAATTTCTCGGATATTGACCATATTCTTACGTTCCCTGGGAGGTATAAAAAAAAGCTGTCAATCTTCTCAGTGCCTAGAAGCTGTATATATGTGAAAATGCCAAGCATTCACAATATCAGATAGAGTTTTATTCATTTTGTTCATTTATAAGCTTATTTATAGGTATAGATTCTGCCAATCTTCCAATTCACCAAAAAAAATGTGAAAGTTTCATTATTTTTCTTTACTACATAAATACATAAATGTTATCCTTAAGTATATAAAAAAATAAAATAAAAGAGAAAAAAAGGACACAAGGAAACCAGTAGATGTGACTACTATTCACCACAGTATTTTACAATTATTTGCAAAACCCAAAATCCAAAGTGAACATTTCAAAAGCTGTTGCTACAAGAATAGCTTTTAATTTGTACACTTTCAAGAAAGTGTATTCTTCAGAAAAAATGATGCCTTTGAATTAGAAATTAAACGTCTGTGAAAGAAAAGTTCATCAGGGTTCTGAGCACCTAGAAACAAGGTCAACATTTCCTCTTGATAGACCAAAAAAAAAAAAAAAATAGAGGAAAAGATGCCCTTTTTTGAATGGGCACTGTCTCATGTCAGGGAACACAGTTGTGAGGATAGAAACTGGTCTTCTTTTAGTTTTCTCACATGTCCTTTCATGTACGCCCTATTTTGCTAACCACAAAGGTGGCTTTGGGAAACAGCAGAGCAATGGGATAGAAAGGAGCACACAATGACACTACCATATCTTTCTAGGACTGCCAAATATTAGATTGCTATGAAATAGAGAAATGGACTTCTAAATTATTTAATTTTCCATTATGTTTTGATTGTTTGGTACTGCAAACATAAAAAAAAAAATACTGTTTTTCTTGTTTGTTTGTTTAACATGAAAGCCAAAGAACACTGAAAAAAAGAATACAAAAATGATCCCCATAGAAAAACAAACAAAAGGCAGCTGAAGATAAACTCCCAATAAAAATTCTAAAATAAGAGAAATGTACACTGAGGAGGACATATTTCCAGCAGCCTATGAAATCAGTCTGCTCTTTCTTGAAGAATATTTCTAAATGGTTATGTTCAGTGAGTGTAACATCTCCTTGGCAACCTCAAGGCAAAGCAACAGCTCATTTGAAAGTATAAAAAAAGAGGACCAGTTAAACTTTGATGATAACTAGTGTGACATGTAATGATTTAGTGGCATTTTGATTTTTAGAGGTTAAAAATCAACATTATTAATTTTCAAATTTATAGGTGATCCATATTCAGGTAAATGACAAGGACTGTTTTACATTATAAGGAATATATAAAGAAAAGCATATGAATAAAAACAGCATTAAGTGTAGGTAGCCACTAACAAATAGAATACCAGAAATTCCGTTTATATATTTTGATTACTTTACTTTCTCCATCTGGAGAATAAAACAACTTTTGTTAGAAGTATTTGTATCGGTACAGATATTGGTTATGAGATCGCCATATTATCCTCCAAGGTCATAACAAAGCTTTGCCAGATGCCTTATCAGCACATCTAAAACAAGCTGAAAATCCACTAATGGTAGCGTTATTGTCTAACCTTACTGTTAACATGAATCACCAATTTACTACTTGCCAAGGTGAGCTCCAAGGAACAGAAGAAAGATTCTTTAGGGATCAAAAAATTACCTTTATAAAAGGTTTGGAAATTAAAAATAGTAGATCAGCAAAAAGAAAAGAAACTTAAGAATAAAAAAAAAATCTATCAACCATAGCAGATCATTTACTTAAAATGTTAGTTTAAGGTGCAATTTAAAATGCTGACGCCATTACAAAGATTTAGCTAGTTTGAATCACAGCTTACTGAGTTTTCTAATTACTCTCTCCTCCACTTTTACTTCCTTGAAAGGCTAGCGATCTCCCATTACTGCCTCGGGTTTAATTAATTATGTATTACCCATAAATGGCACTGTTTATCCATTTGTAAACTTCAGGTGTCAGCCTATATACAAAACAGTTCCTGTTAAAACAATGCGTTTTGCATATTTAAAAAAAAAATTGTTGCACTTTTTTGAGTCCCTTATATCCCACAGCACACTGCCTCCCTTATTAATATATAATGATGCCGTCTGAGCAAGAACTGTAAGTCACTTAAAACAAAATCAGAATCAAGAAAGAAAAAAAAATAGATTAATGTGTTTCCTAAATTATCTCATCTAAGCTTCAAATGGAGAATTGTTTTCTCTCATAAAGAGGCTAAGTTGCAGTCCGATTTATTCTATCTGATGGGTTTTAAAAATCTTGCTAATTAGGCTTACTGGGGAAGAAATAGCTCTCTGCAGAGACTGATAAGGGAGAATAAGGGAGAATGCCAGGAGCATGGCGATGCAGCAAAATGAGTTTCAGAAAATGTGCTCTTCTTGATTTTCTGATACTCTAACAGAATACAAGATGGCAGTTAAAGAAAGGGACAGATAGTTGGAAACAAAAATGGCAAATAAGAGCGCTGGTCAATTCAGAAATACCCCTTATTATGGTGTGCACTCATAATTCATGTTAAAGCCCTGTACCCGGTACTTCAGAATTTGACCTTATTTGGAGATAGAGTCTTTAAAGTGGTAACTATATTTAAAATTGAGTCATTAGAGTGAGGGTTAATCTAAAGTCTTGTGTTTTTTAAGAGATCAGGACATAAGCATAGGGAAAGAGCCTGACACATACATGCAGACAAATGACCATGTATATACTGGGTGAAAAGGCAGTCATCTGCAAGCCAGGGAGAGAGACTTCAGAAGAAAACAAACCTGGTGATACCTTGATTCTAGCTTTCAGAACTATAAGAAAATAAATTATATTGTTTAAACAACCCAATCTGTGGTATTTTGTTATGTCAGCCCTACCTAAGTCATAGATCCCTACCTTTTTTTAGAGGATATAATAATTCAGGAATCCACTCACCTGCCTAGAACAGGTAAATAGCAGAACAGAAAACAGTGGTTTGGTCTAAGGAAGTGGCCTGACCAACTCTCTCGCTGACCAAAATCAAACAAAAAAATAATATCTACCTTTTTTCCTTTACACTCTTTCTGCCCTGAGACTGGCCTTATTTCACATTGTGTAAGTGATTTCTAAACTTCTGTTTATACCACCTAGCAATTCTCAACTGATGTTAACTTTCATTAAAAACAAACATAATAACACTTAAGGAATTTCAGGTTTGGTAGTGTTGAACGTGAATCTAAGGATCATTCCCACATCCATAAAAACTCAGAGTGCCCTAATCAGTACTCTCATAGTCAGCTAGCAAATATAAGCAAGGATCACATTTGTCATTCAGGGGTAATTCTGCTCAAGCACAGAATTAGTGTAAATATGTCTCAAAATTCATGTTGAACAGGTTATATCACCACAACACCAATGATCACCCAGGAATAAAGGGCTTATATGAAGCTTTTTAGGTTTGTTCTCTTCCATTTTCACCTCTCTCATATGTGAGGATTGTTTAATATAGATGAAGGCCACTCATTTTTTAGTTAAAATATCAATAATTGATTTGAAATATGTAAAATATTTATTATCTTACCTTGAATGTTCAAACTCTTTTACAAATCTTCATATGATCAGGTCCAAACTAGTTAAAACCTGCTCACAAGAAAGGAATTATATTGAGAAGATTAACTATTTCCTTCAAAAATTATGAAGAAACTATGAAGAAATATTAAAAAGCAAAATTATCAAGTATCAAGCTATCCATAAGAAAAATTATCAGTTCATATAACATAACTTGAACATGATATATTGAGGAGATTTTAGGAAAAGCTAAGACAAATGAATTGCTCACACAGTATATTAAGATAGTGGGAAGGATATCTTTTTAAGAACAAATTACAGTTTACTTACAATATATCAATATGCTATTTAAATGTTTATTTTATTTTAGTTGCATAAATAACACAGATACAGTATGTGTAAACATGCAATAAAACAAAACTGTAAAATCAAGCTATTGTGAGAATAATGACCATTTTAATTATTTTTAGGTAATATTAAAATATGTCGGAAAACAGTATAAAAACAGACTCTTCCAAAATCTATTATTTTCCCAATATGTCTTATCATTGTAGCTTCATAGTACTCATATGTCTTGAAGTCTTGTAGTGTCATTCTGACTGCTCTCCAATATGCTGTTCGCTATTTTGATTTTTCCATATACTAGTATCAGTTTATTGAAATACACAAAATAACTTGCTGAGACTTGGATAGGAAGTGTGCTGAATCTACATAAGTTGAGAAAGCTGACAACATACAAAATTGAGTCTTTCTAAGCAAGAACATCAAACATTACTCCACGTATTCAGATCTTTGATTTCTTTCCTCAGACTTTTATAGTTTTCTTCATGTAAATCTTGTACCTATTTTGTTAAATTCATACCAAAATATTTCAGTTTTTTGTTGTTAAAGTAAATTATATTGTTTTTAATTTTCAACTCCATTATGGCTGATATATGGAAAAGCAACTGACTTTTGTATATTACTCTTACATTCTACAACTTTACTACAATGGCTGATTAGTTCCAGTGTGTTGTTTTGTTGTTGATTCTTCAGGATTTTCTGTGTAGATAACCATGTCATCTGTAAACAAAGGTATTTTCTTCCTTCTAATCTACATATGTTTTCTTTCTTTCTTGTCTTATTATGTTATCTAGAACTTCCACCACGATGTTGAAAAAAACTAATAAGATACATCATTGCTTTGTTCTTTATTTTAGTGGAAAAGCATATAGTTTTTCATCATTAAGTACAATGTTAGCTATGGATATTTTATGTATGTTTATTATCAAGTTGAGCAAATTTCCCTCTATTATACTAAATTTTAAAAACTTAAATGTTTAATTTAGGGCTATCATACTAATGAAAACAAAACTTATACTTCATGTCAATTAAGACTTTCAATGAAATAATTTGGGGTTACATTTATTTTGGTTGTTACATGTGTCATATTTTAGCAGCATGTAGCATCAAATTACCTAAGATAATTCTGAACAGTAATGCATATTTAAGAAAGAAAAAGGACACATTAGTGTCATCCACAACTCTAATGGACATTGGTCATTTGTCTGTCCCTAAATAACGATCTCTTTACTATATTTTGATATTTTCTTAGTCAGTGAAAGAGATCACTGCTACTATAGAAATTGAAGCGAAATCAGATATTTAGTTTCTTGAGTGGTCTTGGAACTAGGTGAAAGCTCAGAAAGCCAATGCACACCATACACCTCTAATTTAGAGCTATTATAACAAAGCAGTATGCATACGAAAAATGTACTCAGATGGTGAACAGTAGTGACATTAATTGCTGCAGCAGCACCCAGTATATAAGGCATCAGTGCGTGTGCTACCAATGTTGCAGTTCCATGCCCAGGGCCAGTAGCATGATGACAGAAAAAATAAAAACTCCTAGAGCTCTCCTTTAGATTCCTCCAAATTGTGGCTGTATGATCTATGTGTAGTATTAGCACTTCACATCCCTCTACTGAAGTGTGGGTGCAGTGGTATTCGTCTGGGGGTCAGATGAGCTTTAACTTCAGCTATTTATTATATTTTGTTTGTATCTTTCTATTTTCTAAGCTTTAATTACAAGCCACCCATCTAATATCTTTTTAATCGAACATTTTACGCTTTAATAAGATATAATCTTATTCTGTTGCCTGCGACTAAGATTCCTATATAATAATCTAGCATTGATAATCTACTATGGGCAAAGTACTAGGATGTAATTGTTTTTGAATTGTGAGGAGTTATAATGTATAATTCTTATTTATTTATTTATTTATTTATTTATTTATTTATTTATTTACATTAAAGTTTATTTGGGTGACAATGGCTAGTAAAGTTACTTGTTCTCAATAACTTTGTGAGTTTATAGCTCCCCAAATCTTTGGAATTCCCTGAGAGATAAGAGAAATGGGAGCATCTTGTGTTGTAATATTTGGTCACTTGTCTTCAGTTCCTACAAACACTTCAGAGCCATCAATGTAAAATGGATGCCTGGTTATTCATAACAAGACTTTTTCACCACAGTGGAGTTTATGTTAATGAAGGTGACTTTTGAAAAACACCTAACTACAGGGGCTGGTGGTCAAGAGAACCAAACATATGACTAGAAGCTTGGAACTTCAATCTCACTCCCTATCTCTGCAGAGGGGAGATAGGCTAGAGGCCAAATGAGTATCAAATGGCTAATGATTTAATCAATTGTGCCAAAGTAATGGAGCTTCCATAAAATCCCAAAAGGAGAGTGTTCAGTGAACTTCTGCATTGGTGAACATATGTTGATGTGGGGAAAGTGGTGTGCCTGGAGAGAGCATGAAAGTCACATTCCCCTTCCCACATATCTTTCCCTATGCTTCTTTCCATCTGGCAGTTCTTGAGTAATATTTTTTGTAATAATCGGTAATCTTGTGAGTAAATGGGTTTTCTTGAGTTCTGTGATCCAGTCTAACAAATTAATCAAACCCAAGGAGGGAGTTGTTGGATTGGTCAGAAGCACAGGTAAGAGCCTAAGCTTGTGGCTGATGAAGTGTATATACATGAGTGTGTTTTGGGGAGAGAGGCAGTCTTGTGGTACCGAACATTTAACTTGTGGAATCTGATGCTATCTCCAGTAGACAGTATCAGAGTTGAGTTAAATTCACAGACACCCAGCTTGTGTCTAAGAACTATTGGTGTCAGGAGCACACTCACATTCTCATTCTGTTATTGGGTCTGGGAACCCAGTTTAACAATGAATCTTCAAAGTTATCCAAAATGACTAATTGACTCCTGTTCTCCACCGCTGCCTGCCTTGAGCTATGCAGATGATGATAGATAGACAGACAGACAACAGACAGGCAGACAGACAGACAGGTAGATAGATAGGTGGATAGGTAGATAGACAGATAGATAGATAGAGGCAAATGTTAGATATGTAGTTGTGATATGTAGATATAGCACAATGATCTCCATGGTTCATCACAGAAATAACCACACAAACATTATTTCCTTTTTCTTGTGTAGATTTTCATTTTCCTGATTTGCCCTTTATTTTTTCTCCCTTTAGTTTCCTTAAAACATATTTTATATAACTAGAGCCAATTACTATTATTTTACCATACAGATTTTATATCTTTATTTTAGTCATACATTTAATACTTAATAGTATTATTATAAGTCATTAGACAATATTGATCAGTTATGACTGCACAGTTAGTATAATTTACTAAATAAATTATATTTAAATAATATATTAATTAATATACTTATAGTACCACTTTAAAATATAGAAGTATTCTATAGTTACACATTAAAACAATAAGTAGAACTAAAAGCTTGAAATTATATGGTCCTGAGTTTTGTATAAGGTTTGTTCTTACCATCATGTAAATTATTCCACTTATTTTGAATTTTATGTTTTGATATTTGGTATGGAAGGGGATGCTAAAGGGAAATCAGAAATAAACGTATGAAAATGATGATAACTTTAGTAACATACATGCTCTACGGCACTAGATAAGAATGAAAGCTCATCAAATACCTCACAAGTTAAATTAACAGAAGCTATTTCTCAGTGGAAAGGGATTAATTTACCTTCATAAAGAACACAGAAGACACAAAGTGACAACTATTTTGACTCCTATGTTTGGTTTCAAAGAACATGTATCAAATCAATGTCTCAAGTATTAAACATGCACAGTTAGTATTTTCAAGAGTTTTAAGTTCATAGAAGAGAAATTTTGGCCATAATTTATGTCTGAAGGACAGCAATATGCTTTCAAGATTTTTCACTCCTTAAATAACACAAACGATGACAATATCTCTTTAGATAGGAATATCTGTTGCTCTTTTCTGGAATAACATTTGTATTAGACATTCATTCAAAATGTGTTATAATTAAAAGCCACATGGTGGAGACCCTATGATTTCTTAGAGAATGACAGAAATATGGTCATTGCTATTAATAGACACCATCATTCAGATGTAGGTATAGGGCTACACTCATATTGTTGTTGACCAGAAGGAAAGGACAAGAAATAATTTTTATAATATTATTTTTGTCTTTTTTATTTAGGTAAAGATCTCTTTTTGGGATATTGTTTGGAACACCACAAGATTCCTTCTACCCTAATTTGTCTATTATTTCAAAACTAAGATGGCTACCTTAGTAACCAGAGACTGAGGGTCCAGATTAGAGACATTCAGAGGAGTGAGTTAAGCTTTTCTGCTGGCCTCCATTTCCCATGGGACATTTTCCAAACTTAGAGGGCAAAAGAGTAAAAGTCCACAGAAAAGACTGAAAATAGGAGGCAGAGAAAACAGCAGAGCATTTAGCAATATTACAGAAAGACAAAGTTGAACTTCAAAACTAGTAATGGAACCAGGACTTGAGTAGCCAAGATATTAGGGAGAATCAAGGTATTGAGAATTTACAAGACTAGACATTCCAGAAGGATGGGAAGGCTAGTGTTTTTCATGCCACTGAAAATTAGAATGGAAGCTGACAAAAACCAATATCGGAACAAATGATTTTAAATAAAAATGATATTCATTCTAGCATAAAATACTGTCAATGTGTAACTTTCAACATTGCTTTGCCAAGTTTTGATTTAAAAATTGGCAATTACATATGAATTTTAAAATCCTGTACATAAAATCAGCAACTAGGATGCCATCATGGTTTAGTTGTAAAGACACAATTTGGGTGTGTGTGTGTTTTAAAAATGTAATTATATATTTTAGGTTGACTAACTTCTGTTTAAAATTATTTTGAAAAACTTTTCAAAGAATGTTTTAACTTGTAGTTTGTATAAATAATCATGAGTTTTATCATTATTATTATTATTATTATTATTATTATTATTTATTGTTTTATAATTAAATAGCCACTATCCTTCAGACATCTCTGAGAATTTGCTTTCAAGCTCCTGGCTTAGAACTTGGATTAGGGAAAAAACAGTATGAAATGTACCAACCACATAAAATGAAAAAGTACATGTTAAATCTCTTTATATATGGGGTGATCACATAATTTATCATTCAAAGTGGGGTTAGAGTGAAAGGGTAACCTTTTTTTGTTTTGTCACAGAAAACCCAGATATATGATAACTCAATGCATAAACCTCTGTGATTTAAAAGAGCACAGAGTTCACATGTACTTGACTATAAATATTGATTAAAGTTGACTTTTAAAGTAATAAACAAACTGAGAGAGTACTAAGAATATATTAAGTATCAAGCATTATATTATATTAATGTTAATATTATATTAAGTATTAAGAGTATATTGAGTATACAAAAATGAAGAGAATGGAATTGTTATGGATTTATAGGGATATCAGTTTCTATACTTGCCTATAGGTAAAATTACCACTAAAATACTATTTTTTAAGTGGAGTAATTGATACTGATTGGTTTCAAAAATAGAATATATAACAATGAATATTATTAAATTTACTCTTTATCACTTACTTTATTATTATCCAGATTAATATAAGTCAATAACACATCACAAATTTTTAGTAGCTTTTAAAAACAAATTTTCTCTTTGTCCATCATAATTGACATACAGACTAGAATATTTTCCACAGTAAAACCCAGCTTATAATCGATAGCTCAAAGTATGAGCATTATAAATATTAGAGAGACAACATAGTCAGTACTATATGAACATTTCAAAATTTGAGAAATTTCTTGGAAGTCGACAACATTCTAAAAGTCCTTTTAAAGAAAATCATTGTCAATTAAAATACAAATCTACTTTTTACATTTGAGATCCCTGCACTGAAATGGATAAGGCAAAATCTGTTAGTTTTCATCTGTCTCAACTTCTGCCCTGCTGAGTAGAGGATACCGGAAGTCTGATAACTGAAAACTCAGTGGTCATTTTCTCTGCTGTTATCAGTGGATGTGCCTTTTGGCAAGGTTGGAAGCAACACCCTCTAAAAGTAGGCTATCACTCATACTCTGGCTTGTCTGGTAGAATTGTAAAATAAAGTGCTATGTGGATACAAAATTTCAGGCCATCCTAGAGAATTTTAAGGAAAAAAAACATCAATTCAGTTAAATTGGATGCAATATTTGATAGATTTTTCAGTGTTGTCTTGGCTGGCTGGAAAGCACACCACATACAATTACTATATAAAATACATCAATTAACTTTATCTTGTCAAATAGTGATCAGTATTTATGTATTAAGTATCATAAGTATTCTAAGTGTGCTATGAGGTACAATGTTTCCATTTCATGCAAATATCACACCTCATCTTACAGTTTGAAACACATAAATTTTAATCAAAGAATATCCTAGACTTATTGATGAAAATTGCAGCTACTCCTCATTCTATTAAATTTACATAGGTCATTTAAATAAATGTCTTTAATTGCTGGAATAAAGATTTAGAATTAAGGAGGAACTGATACATTTCAGCAGCAACTTCAGACAATTTCCTCTGTGACTTGTACTCATGAATATGTTAAATGTTTACATGTTAGTCCTTTGGGAGGTAAAGGGGAAGTCCTGACTTTCAGGATTTGTTGATTTCCATGGTGTAAATACACCTATTACAGCTGATGATAAGCTACCTGAAAATTTGAAAATCAGCTCTCATGAGCCCACATGAATTGACTGTAGCACACCACTGCTTGTATTCTTCCTATAGAGGAAAGAGACTATATTAATAAATATTTATTAATTTGCATATTGCTCTAAACACTACATATAACCTTAGGAATGTTAACATTTCCTCTTTCTATTGTTCATTCCCCAAAATGTTCTGATCATTAATGATAACTTGTTTCCTAAGTACTTCATTTCTATACAATATGTGTTTTTCCGTGAAGGAAATGACTATATACTTAATTGTGTGTGTGTGTGAGTGTGTGTGTGTATGTGTGTTCTACTATTGTTATTACTATACATGCAGAGACTTGCAACATCATAAAAGCTGTTGGTGACAATGACCATATGAGAGTAAGAGTCTATATATTTAAGATTAAAAATCTATAGACTGAACTCCCATCGAATGAGTTGCCCTGAAAGTTTTCAAAGAAATTGACCATAGCCCCAGTGCTCACAACAATCAATTCTAGTCCACAGCCAGGGTTAGGTACTGATTATTCCACTGATTATTCTAGAAGAGCTGATACTTTCCCAATAACATCAATTAAGCTAGGAAAGGTTAGCATGTGGCTACATCATAGTGATGTTCTAACGTAGACACTAATCCCAGCAGCAGAGAAACCACTGTTTTGTTAATTCATCTTAAATGTCCCATTGTTTTATGGTTGTGGCTTTTCTCCCTGAGTCAGAGGTCCTGCCTTGCCATTTCACTGTCCACCAGTGTGATGGAGCAAAAGCCATCCTGAACATGTGCAGGTCATTCTTTCTCTGTGAGTTACTCCTATGTTTGCTGCTCCAGAAGTCTTGGAGTAATAATTGTTTGAGCATTTGCAAGACACTAGAGTGTTCGATGAGCAATATTATCTATCACTTCATATTTGGAAAAATATGAATATGGGTTATTTTGAGAATCTAATTTTTAAAAAAGTATATATACATATATACATACATATATATATATATATATATATATATATATATATATATATTCAACTCATAAAATTTTATAAAAATACTAAGAATATTTTCAGGCAACTCATATTAGAGTATGCATTTGGTTTAAATTGCAAGTTTTTAGAAAATCAAATGTATTCTAATAGTTGCCCAGAACTGTCAGAATTTGGCACAGAAGTAGAGATGTTTGGAAAAGCAACAGGTCGAATTGTCCATTTACCCTGACATTTTCACATTAACTTTGTAGAAGTAGCTTTCAAATTGCCAACCACTATATAGTGTAGTACTCCTGAAAATGAGATGCTCTTCCACTTTACTGCATTGTTTCTGAAATATATTCTCATCAAGTCTGCTTGAGCAGTCTATTTCTATCTCCCAAAGAAATTAAAGGAAATATGCAACAATTGCTTAAAGTGCTATTTGCTCATGAAAAGGCATTCTTGGAATGGAGTATTATATAATTTTTCCACCTTAGATAATCAGCTGTACCTAAGTTGGCTGTAGTTTGTACTTGACTTTGAAATATGGTTTAAAAGTTGTTATTCAAATGAGCCCATTATCCTTGATTTTGTCCTGTGAGCAACTAACTTCTTTGCTTGGAATGTGTAGTGTCATTTAACCTAAAGGCATATTTTCTTAATTGCACCATTTCTATTACACCTGTTTATGTTTCTTTGGTCCACAGGATATATTGATGTGTCCTGAATTACTGTAATTACTCAGCTACTACCCAGCTTATCTTTTTGCGTGCACACTGCACCTGGATAGTTTATTTGCATATTTGGGACATCTTTCCCTCCCCTGCTGCTGTAAATTGGGACAAATAGGACTTGTTATCATAGAAGAGAAGAATCATCCTTTTTTTCTCTACCATTAAATACTGCTCTGTTAAATACTTATGCAGACCCCTTGTCTCTACAGAAACGGGATGTTTCACAGTAATTTGAAAGCAAAGTCCTTCTAGAGTTGGCACTAAAATTTGCTTGAGGCCTTTATCCAACTAAACGAAAGAAATAGAGAAAGAGAGGATTTTTAAACTCAAAGCATACATATTGATATCCATTGCAAACATTTTCCTTAACATGAGGATGCTATCTAAAGTGATTTATTTTGCTAGATTAAATTGTAACTTTCTGCAGTGGTTGGGAAATATATATTTTAAATGTATTTGTTTGAATATACTCACCTGAGACTTTGTCTTCAAAATATTTGTAAACATTTCAATCTAAATATGTTCCTATTATTGAGAAAGTTGTGGAGATGCAATATAATTAAACAAAATGTCATGACCTTTTATTACCTCAATTAAATGTTGACTCCTTTTCTTTTGAGTTGGAATTTACTTTAAATTATCTATTTTTTCTATATTATAGGAAAATGAGGGAAACATAATAAGAAGGTGGTTGTTCTTTCCCCCTTTTAGAATTCTCTTTACTATCTTAACTAAATCATACTCAGACTTGAAAGATCCTGTCTTCATCAGACTGTCACCATAAATGTATATATTTCATTATCACAGGCGATTTTAACCTTTCCTTCAGTTGGGATCCTTTAACACATCAGACCTGTGGTTGCTTAACACTTTTAATGGTTCTACTTTTATATGCTTTATTATAAAGGAATCCATGGGAAATGATAAGTAAGGTCTTCGGTAGCAGAAAACTCTGATTTTGCTGTCTGAATTTGAACTCCATTTTTGGAGTTCACTAGCCTTAGTCACAATCACATTATGTTTCTGTGTTTAAATACCCTCATTCAACAATATTAACTAAAAAAAAACAAAAAACAAAAAACAACTCATTGAGCATCAAATAACACTGGAGATATAAAGTGGAAGAAGACACAGTCTCTGCCTTCAGGGATAAAATAGGATGGTATACTATCTTTAGACCCAGGCAAGATAAGATTGAGTCTACTCACTCTGGGTCTCCTCCATCAATACTCCACCCCCATGGCCAGGGGCCTGCTGTTCCAATGACATGTATCCTAGCTGCATCCTCCCTTCTAAATCATTCTTGGGGTACTGATGATTTCCGAACTTTTGTCCAACAACCCCAAGGCCACATGCAGGGCATGCATAATTCTCTACTCATGTCAATTCTCCTAAAGGCAAAATATACTATTAGCGTGTACCCACAAGTCCTGCAAAGTGACTGAGACACAACTATTTATGAAGGGCTTATGAAGAGTTTGACTTGCATGCTAGAGCTCAACCACCTAGGTCACACCATGTAGGGGGAGAATAAAGGGTAGCCTGCTTGCCATGGTCCAGGAACTCTGAGAAATCAAAAATTTTAAATCTGAATCCAGCATTACATTTACTATGAAGACATATTTGTCAAGATAGCTAGACAAAATATGATTTATTATAGCAGTTTGTAGCTTGTTATGTAACTTTTACAAATTTAAATATATGAAACAGAGGTTTCCAATGAACTCTTGTTCCATATTAATCTCTAAACCCTAACTGAATGCTTGCAAATATTAAATAAGTGTCTGATAAGAAAGAATATCTACCTATAATTTGCCTGAAGTGGTCAGAGCAGCCACTTTCTTCAGGATGGAATGAATGCTTAATCTTAATTTAGATAAAGTACATAGTAAAATTATGGATACTAAGTCAATGTAAATAGATCTGATGTAATACAATGATCCTTGGAAAGAAAGTCAAGTTGACAAGGGAACAGTCCTGGGTTCAATAAAGCCAGATCACAAGTTTTAAAGAGGAGTTGGCATTTCTACTTACTGGACTAAAGTTTCTCAAATACGAGAAAATATTGCCTGCTATGGTTCATTTACTTTTGTTTGGCTTCACAGCTTTCCTTCTTGCCCTTCAAAGAGGAGAAAGAAGAGAACCAGCTTTGTTGCAAGCATATATTGCTGAATTTTAACCGTTGTATAATTATTTGGGGCAAGATTATTTAGAGCTTGCCTGTTCCTTCAAGTCACACTTTTAAAGGTCTATCAGCTCGTGAGGCCAAAGGACTATACAGACAAATGTTTTTATTAATTCAGTTTTTTCAATATGGTTGAAATGTGATCTCACCATTTCTGTACAAGCAGATTAAAGTCATAAATCTGAGTGTATCACACCACCTTGAAATTAAACAAGAGAATAATAACTCCCCTTTCAATATGAGGAAAAGAAACAGCAAAGTTAAACAGGTCAGAGTCTATGTAGAGATTTCAAAGAGTAAATTTTCAATTTGTGAATCTATGCAATAGTGTGGGATAAAGAAATAGAAGAAGCTGACTAAATATCCTCCAACCTGAGAGGTCAAGTCACAGATGAATGCGTACTAGCCCAGTTACTTGGCCACACACTGAAACCCATTGGATTCCACAGTCTGAAACAGAGGTCTAAGCCAACAGATAAAGATGTGAAACAGATGAGAAGCAAAAATGCATAGACACAGACAATAGTTTAGTGGTTACCAGAGGGTAAGGTGGGTGGGGGGAGGGAGCTGAGCGTAAGGGGGATCAAACATATGGTGATGGAAGGAGAGCTGACTCTGGGTGGTGAACACACAGTGGGATTTGTAGATGATGTAATACAGAATTATACACCCGAAATCTATGTAATTTCACTAACAATTGTCACCCCAATAAATTACAGAAAAATAAAAAGGATGTGAAAGAGAAAGTACATTTTTACTGCTCCAATTTAATATAAATAATACTTGAGTATGTGTAAAAATATGTTTTTTGTCCTAATCTTCTTTTACCTGATTGTCTCAAATAACCATCCATTCTCATCTTTATACTCATAAATATTTGTTATACTTGAATGTAACTTAAAATATTAGACTAACTATACTCTTAGATATTTGTTTAAAATTTAGCACAGAGTTAGCATTCAAAATCAAGGAAACAACCAAAATGAATACTTCCCTTCAACCCTTAAAGGCTGAGAGAAGGAAGGATAAAAACCTGTAGTCAGTCCTCTGCTTCTTTTTTACTTTCCTGATGAGGAATTTTGTTTAAAATCCCAACTAGAACTCTGAATTTTAAATCTTTCTGCAGTGAGTTTCAGAATTTCATTGTTTTCTACTGAATATTCCTTTCATTGTATTAATATCAGATACATTTTTGTAAGTTCTACTTTAAAATCACTGTATACTTAATTTCGAGGCTACAATATACACAGTCTATGACATTAACAGAAATAACAAAAGCAAGGAAGTGTTAACTATGAAAATTAGAATAGTAGTTAACTTTAGGGAAAGGAGACTTGTGATTAGGAAGAGGATTCCAGAATTTTTTTTTTGCTTTAGTTATAATACATAACTGTGTGATTTATAATGACTACATGAAGTATGCATTTATGGTTCATGTATTTTTATTTGAACATGCTCTATTACATTATGAGAAAGTTACAGAATTTATTTTGTGTATTAAATTTTTAAATTTTTGCAACAGGATTAATTTTGACTCTATAGTATATAAATCGTAGACAGATAGATATGCTTAACCGATTTCTTAAATTCAAGTAAATTTTGAAGATGATTTGTTTTTTCTCTATAGGGTGTTCCTAAGGATGTTTATTTTATCAAGGATAACTGCCAATCAGGTAAAGTTAAAATAAGAGCCTCTATACAGCATCTGAGAAAACTTTCAGAAATCATCTAGTCTCAGAATATCGATGAAATATATCTAACTACCATTTAAAAATGTTTTGTGGTTATGATAAAAGGAATACCACATATTGACTGGACAAAACCTATTATTAAATTATAAGCTTTATTATAATAAAATATTTCATATAATATTCCATTATAATTCTCTCATTGCTATAACTAATGATTGAATTTTGTTGCAAACTTTGACATTCATGTCATAAATTTGACCAATCTTATACTTAATAAAGAGTGAAGACTCAGCTATCTTAAAAGATTGATTCTATAATGCAAGTGCAATAAATAGTTAACTTACTGTTAAATCATATTCAAGGAAATGTATTTTGTATGGGCATAGATTGATATACAAGGTCAGACATTAAGTTTATAACTAATCCTAGAAAAAGTGCTACATACCTCATTGCTGAATATCACTATGGTCACCTTCAAAGTACTCCCCATGGGAAGCTATGCACCAACACCAGCACCTAGTCCACCCTTCAAAGCAATTTTGAAACTCTTTTTCTGGAATGGCCAACAGAGTTGTCATTGTATTAACCTTGATATCCTGACTGTCACCAAAATGTCTTCCTTTCAATATTTCCATTATCTTGGGGTTAAAAAAAAGAAGTCATGGGGGGCCAGATCAGGTGAGTAGGGAGGGTGTTCCAAGACAGTTACTTGTTTACTGGCTAAAAACTCCCTCAAAACAGTGACCTGTGAGCTGGTGCATTGTCGTGATGCAAGAGCCATGAATTGTTGGCTAAAAGTTCAGGTCGCCTAACTTTTTTATGCAGCCTTTTCAGCACTTCCAAATAGTAAACTTGGTTAACTTGATGACATTCAGGACATCAAGTGTAATATGGCAGCTCTGATGGCCATTCTACAAAAAGAGTTCTAAAATTGCTTGGAAGGGTAGACTAGGTGCTGGCATCGGTGCATAGCTTCCCAAAGGGTGTACTTCAAAAGTGACCATAGTGATATTCAGCAATGAGGTATGTAGCACTTTTTCTAGGATGAGTTCGTGAACATAGTGGTCTGACTTTGTATTCTAGACCTCACTTAGTTCCTGGACATTTTACAAGCACTTGGCACATTCTTCTAAAAACTCTGTTTATGCTTAAGGAGTATGGCTTTCTCTTTGGTTTCAACCAAAGACTGATTTATAAAGGGAGAAAGATTTCTTTAGCATTGCATTTTACTGTGTGTGATTTATTGTATCACATATAGTATGTCCTCACATGATACACTTTTTATGGCTGTAGGTACTTCTTTTGCCTTAAAAACAATGGTAAGAGTTACTTTAGTTTGCATTGTTACCCCTTTTGAGAGCTTATTTTTGTGTGTACCTATCTTTCAAGAAAGATTTACATTTGCTAGGTTAATGACATGTAATTTGTTTGATCTTGCCTAATTTTAATGATCAAAAGTGAGGAAAGTCCTTGAACCAAGAAGTTGTGAGAAAGCCCCTATATGAGTCTCTGATACACACCCACCCACTACTGGAGAAAACTGCATAAGATAGCTTTCACCAGCCTTTCAGCCTCATGGACGCAAGACGTAACATTTGTCTCCTCTTCAGCATCTAAAACGATAATCATGTTTTTTGTAGAGTAGCAGTAAAACAGGACAAATTAGAATGCAATGGGACAATAATCAAATTAATTACCAGGCAATCTGAAAATAATGTAATGAAGTAATTCAGAGTTTTTTTCTTTTTTCTTTTTTTCTTTTCTTTTTTTTTTTTTTTGCAGGAAAGTGATTTTCCAATATGTTTTGAGGTATTCCTTGCATTGTCAAGAGTTTCCCCTTCTATTATTTATGATTATCTGCATAGAAATTAAATTGAAAAACCTATTTCCTATAATCATTTTCTTAGAGAATTAATAAAAGAATACAACAGAGCTGAATGAAGACTCTCTATGAATCCACACTAATTCTGACATTGGACAATCTATGTTCTTGATTGTTTGTGTAAACTATAAGACTTAACTCAGAGCACAACTACACATGACAGCTTACAGGGAGGAGTAAAACACTTCTATTCTTGAATAAAATGAATCTAAAAATTCTATTTGCTCAGGTGTTTTATGAAACTATTAATAGAAGATTATGCAAACTCTAAGAGATGTTACATATTCAGTGGGGAAGATGAACTTTGGCTAATAAATTTATTTTGAACTTTATCAGTAGGGAATTTAGTGCCATTATCTAGATGAGACATTTTAAAGTTGTTTTTTAAAATTTCTACAAAGCAACAGGAATAACAAATCAGAGGTAATTTTGAGCTGTCACTTGAAAGAGAGTCTAATAAAATCTTTAGCCACTCTAAGTAGTATTAGTTGTCGCCACTGCTGGCGTTTAAGCATACTTACTAAAACACCTAAGAAAAAAAATTAAAAGTGAAAAAGCAACTATTTTAGATGTTTTATTCTCAGTTTATTTTTATCACAATATGATTTTATTAAGTGAAATTAAATATGGTCTGTCAGGCATAATTATTATTCAGATTAATTCTTATAGTTGTAAAAAAATGGACTTGTTTCTGACATTGGTAACCACACCTACACAGTCAGTATGTTGCAGTTGCCTCTACTTATTAAAATTGTCATTATGTTATTAGTTAACTAGTTATAAAGTATATATTATATACATAAACATGTTATATAATATATATAAAACAGTATGCATGCATTTGATTTACAGTGTGATTTGTTTGATGCATCATTTTATTTCTGTTAATGCTTTGAATGGCTTATACACACTGGTTAGAAAGTTATTTATATGACAAACAGGGGATCCATAATTTTGAATAGCTCTATTAAAATCTTGATTATTTAAACTTACACACTACAGAATTTTAAATAGCTAATAATATTGATTTTTACTTCATAAATCCTTACTTATCTTCAGTGACTAAACGTGTAAATTGCAGTTCCAGGGATACATGCAATATTTTACCTTCTAAGAACTTTTAATTTTATAAGTGAATTGCCACAAAAGATTGTATATTGTCATGTAGAAGATTTCAGATTGTTCTTTGGTGCATCCCAAAATTTTGTTTTAACAGACCTGTTTTAAAGAATGAAAATTAAAGAAAAAATACACCCAAGTTTAGATAGAAATGTTGCTACAAATGAACTGTAAAATATCATAAATGTGGGATCTTATTATAAAATCAGGCATTAATTGTATTAAAAATAACAAAATGGAAATTAGTAGTTTCAAATACATGAGATAACTAAAAATAGGAGACATGCTAACACTGTGCCACATTTTATTGAATATATTTAGAATACTTTAATGTGAGCAAATCTCACAGCATCTGTAAGACATGCTTTACGGTGCTATATCCAGAGTTATTTTTTAAGGTCAAATTAACATTATGTTAGTTTCCTAAGAGATGTGAAGTAGTACTACATATAGGACTTATATCTGTGTGAGCAGAGCCTTTGTCCAATCTCTTTTGACAAGAAGTATTAAAAACAACTTGGCTCACATGAAGTTAAATATTTATTTATAGAAGGCTGAAGGCAATGAGAAAGAAATTAGAAAAAAAAAAGACTCAAACTTACATAAAACATTTAAGACAGATCTCTTTACGGTTTGATTCACTCACTCACTCACTCACTCACTCACTCACTCACTCATATTTCATTCAACAAAAATATTTCAAGTCTCTATTTAGTTTCAGATACATCTAAAATCCATTTTCTTCCCAATAGGTTACCTAATCAAAATATCATTATATTTTATTTCTTAAATATTAGTGTTAAGTTGATTACATATTTAAATATGCATATTTAACAATGTATTGAAAGATTACTGTATATCTGGCCCTGTTCTAGGAGCTGAAAGTCATTAGTAAACAAAAGAGGCCAGAATCCTTGCCTTTGGGGATTTACTTTTTAGTAGGAAAGTTAGAAAATAAACAAGACTAATGCATAAAATGTATATTATGCTCGATAATAATGTATGATATGGAATGTGGGTTTTCAACTGGGCTGTTTGTTATATATTTAAATTTTTACATGGGATTATGAAAATGTTTAATCTAAAAGGTGAATTTTTAGTCAAAACCTAAGGGTGATATTAGTGCTGTCCCCACGCACATATGGAAGAAGCATAAGTGCAAACAGCCTGAGGCAGCAGTGTTTATGGTCAAACAGTGAAGGGGCCATGTAACTGAAGTAGTCTTTCATGAAAGGGAGATCAGTAGATAATGACAAAGAGATAAGAGCCCTTCTGTTTTCAAAGTAAGATGAGAAGACCTTAGAGGTTATAATAGGTGTGTATCCTTCTCAGATATATATTTTAACAATGATTGTGCAGGTTGTTTTGTTGAGAACAGACTGAGGAAGGCAAGGGAAGATTGAGAGGCCAGATAAGATGTTGTTACTTTAATAAGAGAGAAGGAATTGAAATGGATCAGGACTTTGGGGTGGGGCTAAAGAGAAGTACTCAAATGCTAGATTTCTTATAAAAGTCAGTTTAGTAGAATTTTCAAACAGACTTATTGTGGGATCTGAAAAAGAGAGATATAATGAAATCACCAAGGATTTTGGCCTGAATAATTAAAAAGAATGGATATACCTTTAATGGAGATGGTGGTGGGGGGCACTGCAGAAGAAGGCTTGAGAGAAGATCACTTTTGGCTATCAATATTACGATGCCTATGTGTTATACTATTGGAAATGTTGAATCAGATATATACATCTGCAATGCAGGGACATTGTGTGGAGTTGAGATACAATTTTTGAATAATCCACATATGGATGTTATTTAAAATCAAGCAATTGCATGAAAATATAAAGCAATGGATATAAAATGATATTTTAGCTTTTGGAGATAAAAAGAGAAATAAGGGACATTTGTCTGGTTGTCCAGTAAGCTCATAAGCTAGTTACATAAGTATGACAAGTGGCAGAATGTAGTGTATTGCTAATTAAACCAATATTATCATTAATAATAACAATTTCTTCTCTATCTGTCAGGGAAACAGAACAACTCCAAATATTACATGAATAATATCCACTTTAATATGCAATTTAGTGTTTAGGAAGTAAGCATTTGAGAGAGAAATTAGAAGATCAGAAGAACTGATGATGAGTCTGAAGCACTGGAAGAGATGGATAAATAAGAATTTGTAGAAAAGTTCAAGACGTATTAAGTGTGTCATAACATGGCATTATGAAGGGAGGTTTGATGGTGCCTTCTGTTGAAATCACCACCTCTGCTTATCTGCTACTTCTAAGACCTAAATATAGAATGAAATAAGAGCAAGAGAATGCTGAAAACTACGTGTCATCTAGGTGTCTCTAATAACCATAAACTTCTAAGAGTAGTGACCACTTCTGCTTTTGAAAATTATTGAAAGTACCACTCATCGACAGAGTAGAAGCTGGATTATATAGAAGTGGGATTTAGAGAATGTACCCAGCTTTAGTCCAGGGTAGTGGTATAAAGATACTCAATCCTTTAACTATATTCAACTTCCAAACAAAGACATCAGCAATATCATGCTTCCATCAAACATTACACAACTATTAAAAAAGACAGTCTTGTCATTACACAAGACAGCAAGGACTCACTAACCCACTAACCTTGGATGATGGTTTTTACAGAAGTCTTGAGGACAGGGAAACTAAATTAATATCTAAAGTAAATGCGTATTCCAACGAGGACAAAGTACTCTCCCTTCGATGATGGAAGAAATCCTACATTAACCAATCTGCTAGGTAGCTGATAGTCTGAGGAATGGTGACTCATCGTCAGTGCATGTTTCTGCTAATTGCAGGTTACCAATTCAAGACTGGCTAGAGCTATATCAGCTTGATAAATGTAAATCTGAATGTCTAAACTAAAGTGCAGTATTCATTCATGTTCCTATGGCCAACATGCTTATAAGGCAAGGAAAGGAACACAGAAAAGAACCTGACTAACATCTTCATAATGAAATATTTTGTCCAGCTGATAATTAAAAGGTTTTTTTCTGCAATGGTTGCAACTTAAGCCTTTAACTGAAGCAGAAATATCCTCAACTCTGGCTGTTTAGAGGGGTCATTTCATCAATTGTCCAAATAAGTTTCTTCCTTGTCCCTGACTGCTCAGCCAATCTATTAGCTACAGTCTAAAACCAATAACATTTTCCTGTACTAGGTAAGATCCTCAACTAGATGTGCTTCTCAAATTTCTGTCTCTAGGATTTTTCTTCACCACTATACTTCAGTGCTACCGTTGAATGGGGGTATAAAAAAGCAGGAACTCACTTTCAAGTAAGTCAGAATCTTATACAAAATGTCTGAAAATCCTGGCCTACTTTTACTTGCTAAATTAACCAGTGACAGAGAACTTCCTTCTAGGCTATAGACATATATCAGGGAAGAGGTACATATTCAGTAGAAGTTTAAGCTGTAGGAAGCAGAGACATTTACTTGCAAAATATATTTAGGCCATCAGGACCTAATCAATCATGATGATAGATTCCTCCTGCCTCATGTGGGCGGCCTTATTCATGCCCAGTTCATGGAAGTTATCTCAAGTCGAATGTTATTTTGGTGGCTTATGTTCAAGCAACCAGTCTTTGGAGGGGGCTCATTGAAAGAAAAAAAAATATTTTCTTGAAAGGAAAGTAGTTTTCTTCTGATGATGGCATAACTTGTTTTTCTAAAATTCTATAATTCTTCATTTTAATTCATATATAGAAGCTTGTCATAGTTTCCATGAACATGCTTAGTTGTCAAAGACACATTAAGGGCTACTGAATCTACTGGGTCATGTGTAGTACAAATGTCCGGATCTGCTGGAGAACTTTCTTCTAATCTGGGCCTTAATCAAACCTAGCAATCTTTCAATTGGCTTAGTAAATGAGTTGCAAAATGAGTTGCAAAAATCAAAAGATGTTGATTAGCATTGTATATCTTTCCCTGGGCTAGAGGAAGCCAGACACAATAATTTGCAAAAGGAGTCTGTGTTATTTGCTACTTCCTTTTTACTAAGTCTTGTCAGCATCAAGTGGACCATCATGATGTTACCACTGTATACACATGTCATTACTTCTGATAAAGGAATGGATTGTACACCATGATTTATGTGGTGGACCACAATGGTGAAATGAGCAAAGTCTCTGTGACCCAGGTCATAGAAATACAGATAGTTTGTATATTCCTGGGATTGAACTGAGAACTGTCCTATTCAAGTGAAAGCAAATGGTTTTTCTTAGGCTTATTAAGAGGAATAGAGAAAAAGAAAAAAAAGGAAAAAAAAGTCCAACAATTGGATAGGCACATTTCATGTATTAGGGCCTCTATTGCTTTGCTTCAGTATTTTTTTTTTTTAACAGATTCTGTATGTTTCTCTCCCCAATATACATTTAATGCCTCGGAGATATATATCTTCCCTGGGCCATGCTTACTAGTGGATGAGTGATTCATGTGTGGAAAATCCACAGCAATGCTACCAATTTAAGTAATTTCTTCTTCTTTTATATTATTGAAAAGGATTTTAGCAATGATATTTCATTAAGTATAAGCCACCACTATATGTAGGTTTTAATTTTCCAATTGAGATTAAGCTCATCCATATCAACAATTATAACACTGCATAACTTTTTAAGGAAAAATACAAACTTTGGGGTATAAAATTGGTGAAAGAAGAGGCAATAATGCAGACATTAATACAGGAAAGAAAAGAGACAAAGTGGCTGCAAAGAAAAAAAGTGACAACAAAATGCCCCCATTTAAAAACTGTAGAGATTCCATATGTGATCTGCAACTGTCAAAGAACTTATGACAATTTTATGTAAATGCAACACAAATCCGTATAGATATTTGTTGCTGTCATATAGTCTTTGGTTCACAGAAGGGCAGGCATTCAAATGTGGTAAATGATGATCATGATGAGAATATAATAAGTGTAGGATGGTTTTAATACCTTGACCTTCTTAAAGTTGATTGTTTTCACAATTCTTAAAATAATCATGAAATCACTTTAATAAGTATAAAACGAATGTAGGATAAGTGATCTAGTTATTACTTATATCACTAGTAGAATTACTAGTTATATTACTAGTAGGATAAGTGATCTAGTTTCTTATCTATGGAGTACAGACAACAAAAGTAACAGAGTTGTTAACAATGGGATATGTAGAAAATAAAGATGATAAAATGATGAACGTCTAAGAATTACCTCGTCTTGTGTACCTGAAACTAATAAAATTTAAAAAAAAGAAAAGAAAGATGATAAAAATTCATTAGCATGTTCCTGTTTCTATTCCACAAGATCTGAAGATGGAAGGAGACAGGTTCACAACCATCACAAACCAGGAATTGGGTGGAATTGAGAAAATGACTTCTTCAGTTCTATCCATTCTCTTTCCTTTCATTTTTACTCAATGAAAAAAGAAATAAAGTGGGGGTGGTGATGTTATAATATATAAAGTATCCTTGATTCAAAGATTGACAATATATGATTTCCTGTGGCCAATATGGATTAGCAGATCGGATTTACTTGTCCACATGAATAAAAACACTGAAAAAAATATGAATAAATAGCTCCCATATCATTACATATTAGGCAACCATGAGAGAAAGGAAACATACAGGGTAAGCCCAATGATAATAGCTCCTTTTTATTATCAAGAGTCTACAGGGAGGGGGAATCCAAGAAGTCTCTGGAAGTCCACTTGAAGTGAGGAGATAGAGTGGGAAGACCAGGGAGGCCAATTCAGTGGGAGCTTACAAAGAAGCATACCGGAAAGGAGAAAACTGAAAAGATGGAAAATTCTAGAAATCGCTAAAGGCTCCACCCACAGTATTCAACTGAGTAAAATAAACACATGTATGAGGAATCTATTTAAATCCAAGAAAAAACCACCTGAAAAGATTAGAAGAAACAATGCGTGAGACTTACACAGAGAGGAGAACAAGCCTGCTGCCAACAGGCAGGGAGATTCAGTTCACTCAAATTTGAGAATTTCTGTCTCTTAATGACAAGTTAATTGAGTATAATTACTCAATAGCTCACCCTTTAGTTTAGGCAACGTTTCCCTCTCTACTGTCAATGAATGTAGCTGTGGAGAATTAGAAGTAGTATAGTTGTTTATCCTGTGGATGATAGGCATTCTCCACATGACATTTTCTATCTCTGTTTATCAAATACATTCTAGAATTTAATGAGGATACATAGGTAAGTTGAGAGTTATATTTAAGTTCTAACATGGTATGTGACATACTTTTTGGTTTTGGTTTTAAATGGGTTTCTTCTTTATGCATAAATAATTGTATTTTTTGTGTCATTGATTATAGTGGATACAGTAGGTCTTTCCTTTATATCTTCAATTTATTTTTTATTTCTCTTTTCTATTTTTTCTCCATAATAACTGTAACAATATAAAGATCCCCATCCATGCTTTTGATTAGATTTTTATCAGTGACTTCTGTGTTTCTTGTGGTTTTTAATTGCACCAAAATCTCTGTTTTCATCTCTTTTAGTGGCTTCATCATCACATCTTTGAGATATTGAACATATGTTAGCATAAGGTTCTAATTTTATCATAGAAGACCCTCAGGTGATTTTTTGTCAAATACAAATACATACACATATATGCATGTGTGTATATATATGTATGTATATATGCATAAATATGTGCCTATATATGTGTGTGTATTTATGCACACATATGTGTGTGTGTATATATACACACATATATATGTACATATATATGCATATATACATATACATGTGTTTGTGCATATGTATATATACACATATATATGTTCTTATATATATGTGTGTATATATGTATATACACATATATATATATATATGTTCTTAGTCCTTCTTTTGAAAATCTATATACTTTCTCTTAGGTAGTAAGTTTCTGTAGTTGCCATATTATTTCTTTCCAGTCTATTTATGTTTAATCCAGAAATTTAATAGAACATGACCAGATATTTACTTTAATATAGTACAGATATAGTATCATTTCCCATGTAGAACAACATTATTTATGTACCTTCAGAGCTATACACTTTGGGGAAAGGTGTTGCTTTTTCATTTTCCTTTTGCTTGGGAGTGGGAATGAGATCGGGAAGACATCATTGGGAGGCACCTACAGGTTGTATTTGCAAATAGGGCTCTATTTTATTATTTAAAATATCTTATTAAACCTTATATACCGGAGTGATCAACGAGCAAATTTATCTAATTTTTCTGACTTTTCACTTGCTTTCAATTCAACACAGTTCTCTAATATGAAGCTGCCTTATACTTTTATAAGGTATAAAGGTCTTTCTGCTTTTTGTTGACTTTAGACATTAATTCAGTTAATACAAAGGAAGAACTGAATCTCAAAACTTAAATTTATAGATAGATACATATTTTTTCTATCCTTTGACAATAAGGAAAAGGATGAAATATTTGAAGCCAAATAATATAGTAAGGATTGGAATAACTTGCCTCCAGGGAAATCTTAGCAAGAGTGGATAACTACCTAAAATGGTTTACGTATGAAAATGGGAAGGAATGAACGATGTATTTTTCATTATCAGGAACCCATGTAAATATAATTAAGCACTTATTTAGACATGGATGTCAATGCATTTGTGTCTTCCCTTTGGGTTTTAACATAGGGCTGATGCTGTGAACCATATGCACATATTTATAAATAGCAAACATTAACTCACTTGCTTTGCAGAAAGTATTACCATAATGTTAAGTATAATTTTTATTAGTTCAGGCTCATTATCTTAACAATTTCACAGAGAACAATATTCTCCATGAGAAGCTCTAAGCCTGCATCCTGTTAAACTCAAAACCTTAACATATTGGCTAAGCAATAGGACTCCAGTTATTTCTGTTTATCTTTCCAATTGAAAGTCATACCCTCAGAAATTCCATATAAAATGGAACGTTGTTGAGAGTTTAGCCAACCCACTCCATAGTATTGCTGTTTCTGCATCCATTTCTTTTTTCTTTTTTGACCAAGGGGTCTGCAGGGGCCTGGAACTGACAGTAGCCCCCCATGCCAGCTCCTGTCCTAGAGAGCAGCCTGCAGATTCACAAGCAAATGTAAATTTCTGATAAGAATTACACCAAAACCCTGTGATCAGCAGTCTCTCCTACTTTCCAGAACCTTTCTTTTGCATGTTCCTCATGAGAAGACTCCATGTAACTTACCAAAACCCACACTTTTGGTTTTATTGACCAATCATTTTTTAGCCCAGGAGCCCCAAAGCACTGCACCCACATATGGACACTAATAAAGGTCTGTGCCCAAGGTTCTGCCTCTCTCTCTCTTTCTCTCTGCACTGCCTTGACTCGCTCCTCCTTTCCATCCCCCACCATACCATGTGGCCCCTCAAGGTGTGGCGTGTTTTTCCTCCAAAACCTGTGAGTAATAAATTTCTCTATTTCCATTTCTCTTCTGGTCTGTTGTGGAACTAAAGCTCACCATCCTGAACCCTGTACTCCATTTAAAACAAGTGCTGATTTGACAGATTCATAACGTAGTCAAATAAACAACATGTTTTTTTATTCTCTAAATTTACCAATTTACCAAGCTTAATTTTGTGAAAATATGTATATCACCAAAGTCAGTGTCCCTTCTTTTTGAAGCTATCTGTGACTTTTGTGTGTGTGTGTGTATGTGTGTGTGTGTGTGTGCATTTTGGCAGATGAAAATAAAGTATGGTAATTTACTAAGTTTATAAATTTGCAATGTATTTAAGGAGAGCAAACTAGGTAGTATAAAAAGTTGAAGTTAATAAAATAAAGTATAATTCAATTTGGGGCACAAGTGGTTAGTTATGAAGATAAGAGAGGACATATTATGTCTGGGAAAAATAATAATAATAACCAGTATAAATACATTAATAGAGTTGGCAATGCTTACATTGAATACAGATATGAATAGAATGTGGTTAAACAAGTAAGTGGTAAGAATGAAAAAGCAGGTCCTGATATCTCGCAACTGATCTCACCTTAAGCCCTACACCTTGGTGTTGTTAGGAGGTACCTGGCACTCATAACTAGACTTCAGTGTTCTCTTGTTGAATGCAGACAATCTTCTAGAACATTATAAGACAAGTTCACAGTCAATGTGCTCTATGATGACGTGAAACCAAAACTAAACCAAAGACAAAAACAAAGTCACTGTTCAATCACCAAGGATAGAAAACAGTCCGCTCTCCCAGATGACTGCTGTATCTTTCCAATTAAAACTTTAACTTCATTGTAGTGTCCCTCCTTTTATATTAAATGGCTTAAGATATACCATTTTATCCTTACTCCCACTTCCTGATGCACACATCCATATCAAATTCTGTTTTCATGAACCAGACCCCAAATCACCTAACATCAGCCTAACTTCCACAATAAGTTTTTCTAACAACATTTTTGTTAGATAGCCCCTCCCACAATTATCTGTGGTGTGTGTTCTCTTCTCTCTTTCAAGGAGCTGCCATACTCAATTTCATTTCAATACAAATGTGTTCCCGAGTTTTTTCTGGCTGGCATGGTATTGGCAGTGTCTGGAAAATAATACTATAGGAGTTAGAATGTTTTATACTACTATAACACTATAGGAGTGAGGAGTCCTTTTTTGTTTTGTTTTGTTTTTGTTGTTTTGGGTTTTTTTGCTTCATGATGAGCATGGCATCACAAACTGTATCAATAAGTATCCTAAAAGCAAAGGGATGGGACAAAGATTAGAAAGAGTTAATGAAAGGATCATTTACTAATGTGTAGAAAGAGTAAAGAGAACAGTCCTTGCCTGTTCTCTCTCAGCAGCAGAAAAGGCTGAGGAAGCTATTTCTGGCACCTAATCCCAAGGATTCAGGGACTATCTATCCCAAGCTGTGGTCTTCAGCACAAAATAGGAGCCATTGCCAAAATGTCATTATGTGATAAAAGAGAAGGGTAAAAGGACCTTGAGCTCTTTCTCCTCACACCCTGTAACCTAAGGAAAGTATCTTTTTTTGACCAAACCCAACTGGAAGATAAAGGCAAGATATTGTGCTTGATTCAGTAAATCACTGACTATTTGGACACATAAAAAATGGGGCAAGGTAGAGTTTTTGCAGATTGGATCTGAAGGGTAAGTGGAGACTAACTATGGTAGACTAACTATAAGTGACTTAAACAAAAGGGGTTACATTTTTTTCCACCTATGTATAATTTCAAGATAAAGTTGACCAGTCTGGTTTCATGGGTTTGCCACCTGCACAGTCACATAAAGCACTGCACTCAGAAGGGCATTGCATGCAATGCTATGCTGTTACCATTTTACAATTCTTGACAATGTTTTCTTAGAATATATGTTTTGAAGGTGAAGTCCTGAAGAGCAATGGATTATGCAAGTGAGTAGTAAAGATACATACAATAAGTATGTCTTCCTTTCCTTGCAACCCATTCACACAGACATTTGTGAAGTCCTCATAAACACAGGATTCCAATGGATCTACCATGTTGGGGAGTCAGTGAGACTTAACACAAGCATAAGGTAGACAGGATGTTACATCTACAATTAAGTATGGGTGCTGACAGCCCCAAGAGGTCACACATTCTATTCAAGAAAAAATTGCTTCAAAAGCATAAAGAAGACAATGGCATTGTAAGAAACATATGTGCCTGACAAAATCTGTCATATCTTTTCTTGGTAATGTTCTCCAACGTACTAGCCAACTATGTACACTGAAAGCAACATAGAAGGAAAGGAAAAGATGGGGTGATCTATAATTCTATGTTCTTACAGTCCTTTCTCCTCAGTAAAAAGAAGGAGAGAGTATTGGTGGAATGGGCCCATATCAAGCAGTGAAATAAAAACATTTGATTTGTTTTTATGCAATGTTTTCACTGTTTTAAGAACAAAATACATATGTACCTATCAGTTACAGATCATAAATTGTATAATATCAGTGGTTTCATATCCACGTTAAATGCTTTTATATTTTTAGTTAAAACTGTATAGGAACATATAATATAAAGATAAATGGAAAAACATCATGCCAAAATATAAAATTATAGTTTTTCTTTACTTAGAATTACAGTAAATAGCAAATAAAAAGCTTCATGACAATTTAAGAAAGGGACCATGGATAAAAGCGAACCCTTTATAGCTTTGACAATACTTTTTTCTATTTTATGAAGAAGGCATAATTTTCTTTCCTTTTTTCTTTATTTTAATTTTGCATTGGGCCTCTTTTTTTTGCCATCCTTTTAAGCAGTTATAAAAATATATGCTGTCTGAATCAGCTTTCTTGTGAATAGCTTTCTTGAACAGGGGTCTCCCTCGCTTTCATGTTCATAATATGATCATGGAAACTCCAAGAACATGATTTCATTCATCATTGACAAAACGCAGGAAAAGAAGGCTATCTTCTTCACATGATTTTCTCTTTAACAGGAAGAAAACTCAATCCCAGTTACTGAGCACCTCATGTTCCATGGTCTTGTGAAAGGGAGAACAATAGTTTGAGGACCTGGCATTGTTCATTTCTATAGAAGGAGACTCTGAGAGCAAGGAAAAGCAAGGACAAATTATTTTGAGAGACTATCAAAACGTGCGCCACAGCTATGAATACCCATTAATTTACACAGACTAAAATAGCAAGTTGGTTGGCAAAGCTCTTCACACTCTGTTGATTTCCTTTCTTTGCCAACTGTTAACCAGTATCCCTGGATTTAACTCTTTATATATTTTAGAACATTGTGAAATGGCTTCCATAGCAGTAAACAAACAGAGTTTTATTCATCAAATTTATAAATACAGACAATGCATAAAAAGCGCAACCTTCTTAAAAGTGCTGGCTGTTGTAATTTAGGTTTTATTAGTTTCTAAATTTAAAATTATTAATTATCAAAATACATCTGTTTTTGGTCTCATGATATCTCATATCAAAGAACAAAAGCAAATGATATTTTTGTTTTTTTTCCTCTATAATGCCTTTATCAAATTAACTGTACAATGTTCTGCTGCAATTGGAAAATGATAAAGGGCATTGTGCATGTGTGTATGGTACATTTTGAGACTTCAGTGGTAGATAAGTTCAATTACCTCATATTTTAAATAATGGTCAGATACTGCCATCTCCTGTTTACTATACAAAGGGAAATCACACACATGCATTCCACACACAAACACAAACACATACGCACTAATAGGAGACATTCAGTACTTAGCTACTTTGATAACTCCAGGTTTGTGATTACGTTGACTTCTTTAGAGCTTTTCATTTTTCAGAACCAGAAATGAGAAATAAATACAAATTGCTATCTTGTTCCTACGAAGATTTCACTTAAAACAATGCACAAACTTTGGTTATATGACCACGATGTTTTTGATATGAGTATTAAAGATGCAGACTTTTTTTTATCCCTGACAGGAAACATAAACATCTGCATGTGTTTTTCAAAAACATCTTGGCTGTTTAAGTTTGTGTCGTACCTGTGTATGGAAGCATTTAATCTCAGTGACACATTTAGCATTACTCAAATGTGATCACTCTTCACTTTCTCTCACTATTGTTTGAAACTCCTTTCAGCCTTCTGCTCGTTTACCAGACTGTTAGCTTGTATCTTCTAGAATGTCATAGGCCTTGGACTCAATAGAGCTTTCATTGCTAAGTACCAATCCTTGCTGCATCTTTTCTTCAGAACTCCACCTTATTCTCCACTCTGTTAGCCTACCTACACTTTTTTTTATCTTCTCATACCCAGTCTTTGATGTCACCATATATGTTTAATGGAAACAAAAATCAAGGTATCTCACTATTTCATAGGCTATCCTAAATATCTCCTAAATATCTCCTTTATCCTCTATGTTCTATTATGTATGTTTTGTTGAAAAATAGGGAAAATATTCATTCTAGACCATAAAGGTAACAACCTTAAAAATTAATAAAGTATTCTAGATAGAATTATTTTTCAAATGAGTTATTGGAAGAATGGTAATTTCAAAAGCCAGAATTAAATAAAAAATAAAAATAAAGCAGCTCTTTCAAATGAACTAAGTTGCTGGTTTTGTTATAAGGCTAAGAATTTCTAAGAGTGTCATGGGCATCTTGAATCAGAACATGTTAAGTGGAAAAAGGCTATAACACAACTCCATTTTTCCTAAAACAATAACTGAAAATAGCAGTTGAGGCCTTGGATATGTCTACATTACACTGGAGAAGCAACTACTCCTCTGAAGCCTTAAATATAGAAAGAGTCCTTTCCACCTTGCTATTCATCTCAAACACCATTTTATTAAAGTTGAGTGTGTCCTCATTGAATAGAAAATCTATGAGACAGGCAAATTCTCCTTCTGAAGCATACTTCATATGTCCTAGGGAATGTCTGCACAGCTGTGAAAAACCATCCATCCCCTTAACACACTGTTTGTTGTCCTGAAGACTTAAAAGAAATTGTTTCTATGGATCCATTAGAGCTTGACTTTAAAACCCTTTAAAATTACTTCATAAGCAATTATAGAACAAATAATTTATGAGCTTTCCCATGAATTAACAATACAGTAATAAAAATTGATTAACACTAATTTGACCATAAGCCATACAAACTTTTCCATACTGTCACTTCTGCTAGTGTGTCAACTTACAGATACATAGTTAGAGCCTTTGAATGTACTTTACGGGTGTCTGCGGCCCGTGGGCCAACTGCGGCCCACAATCCATTGTTAAATGGCCCACAGCAAATTCAAAAAAAATATTTAGTTTACTTAAAAAAAAAAAAACAGGTGAGGCAATACGTACTTCACCTTCGAGTGAGTGACCTGGCTGTTTGTGTATTTTACCACATATGGCCCTTGGTAAAAAACATTGAAAAAAGTTTGGACACCCCTATACTACATAATTTGTTCATCATTCTTCAGAACTGTTCTTCAAATGATTTACACCAACCCAACTCCTTTTTCCTTTGTATCTGCTTCTTATCATCATGAAAATCTGTACTCCTCTATCACTATGATCACATTCACATTTTGTCTTTCAAATAACTATGAATCATGAAATATAATACTTTATTTTATTGGTTATAACCTACCTACTTACAGACTTTTAGAGAGTTTTTACTAATTTGATGCTACTTGTTTATTTAAACTTTAGTTTCTTCTTATTGCTTAGCTCTCTGCTATGTTTTGAAAAAATGCCAGTGGGAAAAATAACAAAGGTTCTGTCCCTATCAATTTTCCTCACAGGACACAATCACTGTTTTATTTTTCTTGCTCTAATTTATTCCTTAATTTGTTTTTTCACTGATACCTTTTGTTTCTCATGTTAAGTATATTCACTTATCAAATTTCATTTTGTTATGTTGACTTTTCTGCCTATATTATTTCTGCAGTGATTATATTTATTCATCAATCTTCAACAAATGAATTTATGTATGGTGTTGCATAATCTACATATCATGATGTTAATTTCATGCTTATAAGTACTGACCACCACCAACATTATCAGTATAAAAATATATTCTCCCCAAGTTAGGGCCCCAAAACCAACACACTACTATTACCTATTTCTGCACCTATTCTGTCAGGATCTGTGATCCTGACAATCTGCATTTATTGGTATTATTTATATTCCAAATTTTTTTCATCCTTTTTCTTCCTATACTTAGGTGTCATTTCAAACAAATTTATTGTTTTTAATTCCAAACATAATTTTCTTGCTTTTCAATTTTTTTCCTTTTATTCCCTTTCTTCCTTTTCATTGTATTCTTTTCTTTCTTTCTTTTTTCTTTCTTTCTTTCTTTCTTTCTTTCTTTCTTTCTTTCTTTTTTCCTTCCTTCCTTCCTTCCTTCCTTCCTTCCTTCCTTCCTTCCTTCCTTCCTTCCTTCCTTCCTTCCTTCCTTTCTTCCTTTCTTTCTTTCTTTCTTCTTTCCTTTCTTCTTTCCTTCTTTCCTTCTTTCCCTCCTTCCTTTCTTCCTTCTTTCCTTCCTTCCTTCCTTCCGGCCTCCCTCCCTCCCTCTCTCCCTGCCTTCTTTCTTTCCTTCCTTCTTTATTTCCCTCCTTCTTTCCTTCCTTCCTTTCTGCCCTTTTCATCCTTCTTTCATGTATTCATTAATTATTGAGTGACCATTTTTATTATCTTTTCTAAATGTAAAAAATACAACAATGGTAAAAACGTAGAATTGTTTTGCCAGCATCAGTGTGGGGAAGACATATAATTAAAAATACACTAGTAAAAAACATACTTTGATAAATACTATGTAGGCAAATAAAGCAGGGTAAGATTTATAAGCATCGGGAGCAAACTATTTTCTGTAAAAGGTGATCAAGGGGAAGTTAACTGAAATTGTAAAATGTAAACATAAGCTTAAAAGAAGTGAGCACACAAATGACTTAGATATCAGAGTAAGACTCTCAGAGGAAATATTCAGGAAAAAAAATCTGAAATGGGAATAATAGAAATTGGACAAGGCCAAAGAGAATAAGGGAAATAAACTCAGAACTAGCAAATGAGAATGTTATTGTAATAATAGAGGTGAAAAATTATGTGTGAATTAGGTCAAGATGTTAGCGGTGGTCTTGCTAGGAAATGGTAAAATTTCAGATACATTTTGAAGTACAACAAAGATAATAACTATTATATTTCTATATTTGTAAATTTATAATTAATAAATTAAAATTTTATATTTATATCATCGTATAAGGAATATATTATGTAAAATATATTTATATATACTGCATGTTATTATATGTTATAATGTATTATATTTTATAATATACTGTATTATAATATATTATATATTTACACTATAAATGTGAGGGACTGAAGTTTCCCACATTTGGGTTAATAAAAAAAGATATTATGAGCTATCATTATTACTATTAAGTGACTATATTGCTCAGGTGTGGCAAAAACAAAAGTAAAGATGCATCAGTTAGGATAAAAGCCAGTGAGCTACAAAAGAATAGTAAAGTGCATGATGGAGTGAATAAACAGTTTATTTCACTCTCAGGTATGTGTCCAGGAGATTTGTTCAATCCTGAAAAGAGAACTTGCCAGGATGATGGAAACATAATTTTTCTCTTGTTGCTCTGCCATATAAACAGATGATCCCAAATGATTGTCCCTGCTCTCACTGTCGTAATGGTACCATAGTCACTGAAGGGAATGGCATACTTGGTCCCTCAAGGCCATGCTTTGGGTGATACACATTGCTTCTACTCCAGTCCTCATAAGGTCAGACTCTAGATGTAGGGCAATACTTACACAGAAGTCTGAGAAAAGTTGCTTTAGCTACGTAGGTGCCCTCGGGCTCATCAGAAACTCACATAGTATAAAAAAAGTGGGGATGCCATATACCAACAATTGCCAGAACTAGCATAATTTCTAATAACAATTATTTTTTAACTAACCGTAATTATGTTTTAAATCCACAGCTATTTAGAAGAGTGTAGTGGCTTGGTGTTTTGATTTTATTACTGTATTTTATCTATTCACAATCAGAATGTGAGCTGTCGTAGTTGTTATTGATAACGATGTTTGTTTGTTTGGTTGTTTTGCATATGAAAATTTACTCAGGATTTATTTATGTCCTAATATATACCAAATGTTTGTGTATTACTGGGTTTAATGCAAGGTATGTTGTTTCTTTATAGAAAACATGATTTACATGTAATTATTAAATACAACATTTAATCATATGACTGAATATATCAAGGCTTGATTCAAAGATTAATGTCTGTGCTTGCAGCATCCTAATTACTGTATTGGTTGAAATATTATATTTTTTGAAAATGATTTTATCATTAACCTATCAATATGAAAATTGCATTGTTATCACAAACTAAGAGCAAGTTAATTAATAATATTTTACTTTGCAAAATACTAATTTGTACAGAACTTTCAAAAATACATATTTCAAAGAATTTTGTTAACATTTTAGCAATTCAGTCAAGTTCTGCCCCCAAGATTCTGACTCCAAAACTTAGTATTTTGTTTGTACATTTTAAAACATATTTCAATGTCATAACATGAAAGGAAAAAATATCCTCTATTATTCTCTTTATTTTGTAAGGTGAAAGAAAATTAAAATTATATATATGATTTTTTACACAGTGGAAAGTTCACAAACTTAATAATCTGACCATATATATTATATATATACATATATATGCATACATATGTATGTATATATATATATATATATATATATATATATATATATTTATTTATATACACACACACACACACACACACACAGAGGATGACAAAAATATATACACATTTTAAGGAAGGAAAATTGTATTAAAATTATAATATTCAATATATACTCATAAAAAAGATGAATACACATCACGTTTGACTTCTGCAGTTACAAGAGGTGCTCAAAGTGGTTACCATCAGCGTCCAAAGCAACGTTGACCAAAGTGTCCACTTGTATACATTTTTTTGGCATCCCCGGAAAATGTATATGTGTGTGTGTGTACACATACATACATACGTACATACATACATACATATATTACATGTTTATCTGAAAACAATGAAGGATAAATAAACTATGCTGCAAAGTATTTACAAAATAGTTCAAAATTATTCAAACACACTAGTAAAATTTTTAGGAGAAAATCTATATAAAAATAACTTTACAATTTTAGTTTCTCAGCGAGTTCTTTATTTCCAGTTAAATACCTCTGAGGTGGGTTATATTATTCAGTAACCTTTAAAATAAAATTGAAATATTTGATTTCACAACTTTTCTTTACCTCTCTTTTCCTGACTGCATGTATTCTATAAACCCCAGTAGAATTAATTGCTTAATTACAGGGAATAAAATGGAATGCTTTTTGAAAGACTTAAAATTTGTATTTCCTGCAGTGGAGGTTTTACCTGAATGCCTGGTATACACAATTTGCACCCATTAAACAAAGAAAATAAGCATCTATGTGGAAACACAATTTTGACTTGATAATAAGTATAACACAAATGTTCCATAATTTCAAGTTATTTTATATTCTAAGAACTAAGTCAGGAGCCACTGTAATGGTTAATCCTTATCCATAACCATTTATCCTCCTGGAAATAAACTCCACCTGTATTATTATAATTGTTTTCTTAGTACATTAAATACATAGTAGAAAATTAGGCAGTAAGAAAAGTATTAACAGTACCTGGATCTGTAGTACTCTGAAGGAAATTTTCCAACCACAAGATTTGATGAATTTATAAGCAAGACTTGCAAGACTTACAAATAAAGTTCATGTAAATATGCCTAACACAGATATATATTTCCTCTGATGAAGACATATTTTAATGAAGGCTTCATATCTGCTTTGTCAGCTAGCTAATCCTGTGTCTCCTGATACCCATAGGTTCAGGATGAATGCAGTACAGCATGCTAGTTGTACACAGGCACACACGTGCAAGCGTTATCAGAAGACAAAGAATGTAAAGGCAAATAAATGAGTCTATTTAAGCTGTCTCCTGTGATATTATAGGAAACTTGAATCAATCTATGATTCAGTCATATCAAAATGTGGGACATAGGATGACAATGGACAGAACGAGTCACATGCATGGAAAGCAGGGAGATTTTAGCAGATATCGAGATGGGCTAAAAACGGAGAATCTGGCAGGACCACAGAAATGTCTGTGTTGACATTGTCATCAAATATTGTATCCATCCCTTCTACACTCTTACCTTGGTGATACATTATCTTCCCTGAACTAAACCCAACTCTGGGGAAGTTTCTAGGAACGGGAAATCCAAAATTGACTCAGATTGTTTCCACTCTCTGGTGGAATATAAATTGGATGCTGAAATATCGAAATATAGCATTATATTGAGTTATTGAAAATAGTGAGAGGGAAACACATTCCTTATAAAACAAAATATTTACTTCACACTTAACTTGTCCACAAATATCAGTGCATAAAGCATTGAAAAGAGATGGGATTGGAAAGTAAGGGGAAAGCCATGTTGCAGAAGCCCACAGAAATGAGAGTAAAGAGATGAGGCTTTGTTACCTGGAGAGGATTTTGAGTTTTCAGCTCTGCATGGTAAGCAATGTTTAAAGAAAGTTAATCTAGTAGTAAAAGTGATGGAAATCTGGCACATAGTAGTGGAAGAACAAAGTGGAAGAAGACATAGACTTTATAGAATGGTACAATTTTGAGTTCTGAAGGGTCTAATGTAAGAGGATAGGAGCATGTATGCAGAGGAATAACTATATATTAAACTTAACAAAACACGAAAGGTAGCATTTGGTGATTGATTAACTCTAGCGGCCAATGCAAGGAATGGAATTAATTGTGCTTGAAGTTGTCAGCTATGATAATTGGAGAATTGACAGAGCCAAATTAAGCAAATTTATTTGAGAAGAAAAGATGCCAATTTAAGTCATTCCACTTCATGCCATGTGTTAAGACAATCCCAGTAATAGTTGAAAATGTGACAGTGGTGCAAAAAAGGATAGCTGATAGTTTAGACTAGTGATGGGTCAGGAAATATCTGTGTGCATTTCAAATGGCGCAAAATGCTTTTAAATGAAAGTGTGTCAGGAGACAGTAATAGGCAGAAGATTGAAATTGGGAGGGAAAAAAGAGAAAGTAGAAATGAAGCAGAAAAGAAAGGGGTTATGGTTCAAAAATGGTGCTAATAGATTCTAAAGGGAAGCTTTTAAATCCAGGGTAGAAATTCAGGAACAAAGAAGTGATATATCTGAGAGCATTATCATTAGTATTATATAAGTGTTTTAAATTATTGTCCCATGGTTAGGAATAATACATTTTGATTTAAAATAAACAGAGGTATGCCAAAGTTGTAAGATATTAAACAGACATTTTTGTAACAGAAGATAACAAAAATAATGTTTAAGAGCATAGCAATCAGAAATTCAGCAAGAAATAAATCTCTGCACTGGCACTGTGTTGTTGTTTTTTTGTGTGTGTTTTTTTGCAGTTTTCCTCTCATGTTTTCTAGTTATAGTCTCTCATTGAGTGCTTGTCTGTTTGTGTCAGTTTATGGCTATTTAAGCAATCAATCCAGTATACAAATTTGCTGCCTTTTAATCTGCTGTCCTCTATGCCTTAACTAAATATATTTTTTTACAACAATATAGAAATGTAGGAACTTAAATGGTGTAAGGTTTGTAAATGCTTAATGTATGACTCAACCATTGTGTTTTTTTCTTAAATATTTTTCTTTTATGTATTTATTTATTTAGTATAGTTGACATACAATATTACGTTACATTTGTTTCAGTTGTACAATGTAGTGATTCCAGATATTTATACCTTACAAATACCCACTAATTCTAGTAATCATTTTTCATCATGCAAACATATTACATGGACTCTAAAGAAATGTTTTCGATTAAAACCAAATTAGAAAAACAGAATACTGAATTAACATTTTTTTCTATAATTTCCTTAAATAATCTCCCAGTTTTTGTTGGAAGGTAGGAACTTAAGATAGACAGGCATTTTACTCCAAGTTGTAAAACTACTTCTTGTCATAAAGATATGTTTATTTTTCCTTTGAATAATAATAAAAAAAAATGTTACACAGATGATCACACCCAATTGCCTAGTGAATTTTGGATAAACTTCATGTGAAAAATGGTATTGTCAAGTCCTATTATTGACAAATTATTGACAAATAATAATATCATTTGTCTTGAGAACATATATGAAATGGGCTATATCTACTTAGCTACATCTATATAAGAGCATGAGATTTATTTCTGACTTGCAATCTCTTAGTAGTTGGAATGTGATGAATATCACATTCTGGTTTAATGCTTATTCAACAATAAAATTGTTTTCCTTCTCTTCTATCTTTGTGGAGAGGTGTGCCAGGTTGGGAGGAGATTTTGTTTTTAATTATATTTTCATATATACATATATATACACACACACATATACACATATATATGTATATATAATTTGTTTGTTTTGTTTTGTTTTGTTTTCCTGGAGCTACATACTTTGAGTTACGCAGTTAAATTCGTCAAATAACTTCTGAATGAGGGAAGGAGAAAGGTGGTATTACAGTTCAAAGAATTATCTGAACCAAAATTGTCATTGTTTCTCACTTTAAATTACATTCATGTTACAGTTTCGTTTATTTATTATGTGCAGTCAAGATTCAGAGAAGATTTCTCATGAATGCAATTAAATTGTTAAGTATAATTTTTAACTAGGATTATGGCCACATTCATCTCTTCTGGACATCTCCTTTCAATCATCCCTCCTTGGTCCCCCACTTTCTGTCTAGTTTGTTTCCTGGTTATCTAGTAATTTTAGTGATTTTCATTTGTGCCAAACTTTTAGGGTTTTTAAAAAATACCCAACAAACTAAATGTATGTAGTTTTAAAAAGCTAATCTAAGTTATTATGCACACAAAGACATTCACACATACACATTTACTCATAATATTTTTAAGCTTTTTCTAAAAAAAACAGTATTAGAATTTTTCTACTCCTTTGTCTTCTGATGCAGTCTTGACTATGTTTGTTAACCTTTTTAGAATTTGTAGAGATTCTCCATAAAAACTGTATATGAGCTGACATCATACAAGTATAGCCACATATAGTGCAAGAGTTGAATATCTGAAGGTGCTCTCTAACGCTTCTTACAAAGGGGAATGAAACTGACTCAATCCTTCTTATTTATGATAGTTTTAGGTCTCTAGTTCTTTGTATCTAAGTATTCAAGTATTATTTAATTTCTAGAGGCTAACCAATACATGCAGAAATAATGTATATTATTGTTTAATATTAATAATAATTCAATACCATTACCCACACTTCATTGAATGTTGCTATTTATCCAGCACTAAGATAAGTGCTTGATCTACATTATTTTTACATAATCTGCACAACCTTTATTGCCCCATGAGCAGTGTATTGTTACAACTCTAGAAGTGTTAGAACATGTGGTTCAGAGTCAAGTGTCAGAGCCAAAGATTTCTGTACCCTAACTGCAAAGCCTGTACCTTTAACTACTATGCTTTAATACAAATTCTTGTAAATAATGGCAGTGCTTGCGGTATACAAATCCGTTCCAGCCGTTGGCACTGCTATGGTGTGAATGTTTTTGTCTCTCCAAAATCACATGTTGAAATTCAAACCTCCCGAAATAATGGTATTAGTAAGTGGGGCCTTTGGCTGGTGCTTATGTCATGAGGGTGGAACCCTCATGAATGAATTTAGTGCCTTATTAAAGAGACGCCAGAGAGCTCCCTAGCTTCTTCCACCCAGAAGGAAGCCCGCACCTGACTGTGCTGGTAAACTGGTGTCCGACTTCCTGCCTCTAGAACTATGAGGAGTAAGTTTGTTGTTTATATGCTATTCAGTCTGTGGTATTCTGTTACAGCAAGCCAAAAGGACTATAACAGGTATGCTGTACACATAATAGGGTGAATTCTATCTTTCTTCTTCAGCAGTTGGGTCAAAACAGTTATATGACTATGACCAGTTACAGGAGACCACCACAGGAAAATGATGGTAAAGTTATAAAAATGGCTGGGATTTGGACACAAAGTGAAGTGACATTATGAAAAGTGAAAGGGACAGAGGAGAAGGAAGCCAAGCAAGCATTTCATGAGTCTATGAGAGACATTTTAATAAGCACAAGGAAGGATGATGGGATTTGAGCTTGCGTTCCATTAGTGTTGTGATTGAGGTACTGAGATGAAAATAAATCTTTCTGCTTCTATCATCATTCAAAGAATCACCCAGATCACCATTGGTGTATATATGTTGTATACACCATACGTTACTTATTTAATTACTTATCTTAAAATTTGTTCATGGGTGCATGTTTTATTCCTAACACAAAATTATAATCCTCACAGACCCAGAAACTCATGCAACCAGAAAATCATTTGTCTAATTTTCATTAAAGTTAGGTAGTCTTGAATAAACTGAGACTTGTACCGAAGATTAGAGATGGTAATAACAAGGTGGTAATATTCTCAAAGTTTCAAAAGTAAAATTTCCATTGAAGCAGTTTTGTAGGGTGAACAGGATTTCCCTACGGAAATAATAGGGGAAAAATAGCATTTGCTGTAGAGATCACTCTAGGAACCAATGTAGAGATTTGGAGGAGGTCATTGAAATTACAGGAACTGATGGTGGTTTGGAAATGGATTAGATCACACAGCATGTTGAAGTTTTATAAGAAATTAGCTTAATTACATACGTATAGATATGTTTAATATCTTAAAATTGTCTAATAGTTTGTGAATATTTCTGTAATGGGGAAGAATAAAGGAACATGTAAAACATAAGAACATGTATGAAATAGTTTCACTAAAAACAATAATTGTACATTTTCAGTAACCAAAACAAAATTTTGTGATGTTATAAGATATCAAGTAGTATGGACAGTTACAAAAATGTTCTTAAAATAAAATTTTCCCAGTTATAATTTTCTGTGCAGAATAACATTTGTCCAATAATCTCACTCACCATGTAAATAGTTCTTTTGATACCAGTAGGATTGACTAAGCATTTCAAAAGTTCTCTGGAAAAAAACGAGTCAGAGTTATTGTCCATGTACATAATTGCCTGATACTCTACCCCCGAGTCAGATCACTCTAGGAAGATGTCAGCAAACAGCACTTGTAACGTTGACTGAACTTCTTCAATGTGGTTGGAAATAATAATGGAATAATGATCTAATCATCCCGTTCTTATTTCCCTGTTTTCTTCCCCTTTGTAGATAAGTGTCTTATATATCCTCATCAGGTACTGAATTATCTATGACCGTTTGCAACATAACTCATAAATAAGAATAATCTCTTGAACTTTCGTCATATGGGACTACATATGCTATGGTGGGGGTCCATGCTCCCTAGTATGAATTACAATATGTGTACTTGAACCATATTTTTGAGGATCTGACTTGATGATATATTCTACCTTGTGCATTGTGTCTAGTTTACTTTATATCCCCAGCAGAAAATATATTTTGTTAATACCAATGATTTAATCTCACTAATGCTCAGTTTACCCATCTGAAGAATAATGAACTGCTAGAGGATAGGCTTACTTTGAGTAAAATTAATTTGTAAATTAAAATGCACACAACAGTAAAATGTATGGTGATAAAACTTCAGTATTTTCCTCATATAGCTACATTGATCAGTACTGTAGGCAGCCCTTGAGGCAGAAAATCTGAAAACCTCTTCTCTTTGACTAGCTCTCTTTCCATCTTCACTTCCCACTCTCCCCAAATCCAAATTATTCTGCTGCCCTGTCTATACTCAGTCTTCTGTGTGGTACCTTAATAAACTAATAAAGAGCGAGTATCAAATGGTAATGTCCCTGAGGTCTTTTTCCCTGCAGTAGCCTTGCTGTTGATGAACGCTACATATATCTCAGGTTACATATATCTCAGGGGAATTTCTTTTCTCTTCTTAACCTGCCTAGACCCTTCAGTGAGCTCTTTATATAAACCTAATACAAGTCCCCATGGGAAGGAATGGAACAATGACTGAGGGATTTTGGAATTATACTTTTTCACACCAATACACACTTGGAGATTAAAATTCATTAACAATTCATTTGTTTTGTTCTTATTGTCTTTCATAGCAGCATGTTCCCTCATAATGGCCTTAGACCTGAAAGAAACCAAGTTTCTTGGCTTTCGTAGGAGGGAGTGTGTCTGGTTTTTCCCCTTTGTTATGAGAAAGCAATCATCTCTGAAACCTTTCTATATCCTAACAATATGTGAAAGTCCCTTAATTTTATATGCAAGGAATGTTGTTGTGCCAGAAATATACACATGAAAATAATTCAGCTACATGATGATATGCTCAATGTATTATCAACAGTGTTCTAAGTACTATGAATGATTCCTTTACATATGTGTTATCTTCTACGCATGTTGTTATACTATAAGGCTAAAGTGAGATTTATAATAACACGACAAAGCAAAATATTAAAAATATTCTTATATCATCAGTATTTCTAATCATTTATTAGGGTAGAATAACATAGGAGATTCTTCTTTGTCTCTCTGCTGCTTTCTAAACTGGCTGGGTGTTTCCTGTATAATCTGAAACCAGCCATTGTGTGCTGAGGGCAGGGAGAAATGGAAGAAAGAGGCAGCCCACTCCAGACTGGTTTGTAGTAGATTTAATAAGCAAGGGAACTTATTTACGAGAGGTTTGTCTTAGGCTTCCCCAAAACAAATAGTTTTTTGCATCTACGTATCAAATCTTAAAAATTTATATAGGGGTCTTAACTGAGTCCAGTCACATATGCAGGGGGACTTAACTGGGTTCAGTCCCACAAGAGGCCTTATGTTTCTTAGTGATGTGTACCCAGTCCAGTTAGTCTCATCACTACATTACCATCTCAAGGATGCATCCTTGGGACAGTTTTTGGGAGTGTGGAAGGCAAGTGGAATGTGTCCCAAAGACAGGGGAGGAATGGGGAGACCGCAATTAAATCAGGTCAAACCAGCAGTAATATGTCCTTGATAACCTTCCCCCACACCCTCTACTTACAAACATAGCTTTATACTTAGGTTATATATGTGTCCTGATATTTTCACGGAAATAAAATAACTTCCTATGAATGTATGGGGGTAAGAACCACTTTGAAAATCTTTGGCTATGATTTCAAGTTCTAGATTATTGTCTCTGTCACAAATTGGTGTAAAAGATCCTGGGAATGTTTTATCCACACATGTATATGTCTCATATTCTGTACTTTGCTCTTTTTTAACTTCTGCAGGGCCCTTGCCACCACTTTCTTTGTTTAGGATGGTTATGCTTCTCTTCTAACTTTTGCAAAAAGTGCCGTATATACACTTTTCTTTTTGCTGTTTTCCAATTACAGGTATTTGGTTACAGCAAATATTTTATCTAATATACGAATGATTGCAAGAAAAACAAATTCTATGCATATATTTCATGGGTGACAAGATTATTAATAGAGTACAGACTATGTCATATCCTTGGAAATTATAGGGAAAAATATAATAAGATCTATGTCTAAATATTCAAAACAATTTCTCTGTCATTTTTATTTTGCATAGGAAATTTGGGGTATGGGAAAAATTTAACAAATTGGAACTAAAATAAATGGCTCACGAACTAAAATAAACGGCTCATAAAACAGTAAATCAGATTGTTTTAGTTCTGATTGAACACCTTATCTATTGCTGAGCTATTATTAGAAGTTATTTTGAGAAAAAAAGAAGGATAGGCAGAGAAATAATGAACCACTTTTATTTAAGCTGTCAGAGCTCTCATGAAAAATACCTAAATTAGGGCCATTGGATAACCTATTCTTCAGTAGAATTTTATTACAAATACTTCTACTTTGTGATAGAAAGCTCAGCACTGTTGAAAAATTAATTACTTGTTTGATGAACTCATGTAAAATAAGCTAAAGATAAATAAATATTTAATTGCAAACCTACTCATTGTTTGCAATTGTTAAACTTTTTGACAATAATTAGAGTTTTTTTTCCCTCTAAATTTCAGTGGGATATAATGTCTAATGTATTTACATAATAAGAACAAGTTCTCAGTATCATCAAATGATATGTGCCATACATACTTGTCTTGTTTTCTTATGTATTTGACCACATGAGCACTTTTAGCAATAAGACAAAATTGGGCTGAAAATAATGTAGTTTTGAAGGGGGTGATCAGACGCCTTTGAAAAAACAGACACAGGAGCGTTAAGAAGCTTTAAATAAATGAAGGCTATAAGAAAACTGTCAGCGATAAAAGGCAGACTATTAGATAATGAAAGGTTAGGTTGCTCAAGGAAGAGAATTGGTGAGGTTGCAGGTGACATTCATTCTTGAAAGTAATTGCTGTCCTTGAAGACACATTGTAACTGTGTTACCCAGGAAGATCAGGATACCTGGCTGTGACCATTCTGGTAATTCATCATTATGCAAAGGCACCAATCATAGAGTAGGATCAGTGTGGATAATTCAACCACAAATAAAAAAGTGTGGCATGTTCTATTGTTAGATATCTAAAAGAGCTCAGGATTGCCTCTCATTCAATAAATAAGTTAATTACAATCATTTTTTTTTTTGAGTCTGTATTATGTGTAAGACTTCTGTGAGAGGCAGGATGATCATATTTCAAAGTGTTTTTTTTTTTTTTTTAATGTTTTTCCTCCCACAATTTATCATTTGACAGTGATGTGATACAGGACAGGTGGAGCTGCGGTTTTCATTTGGCACCGATATAATACGTTATTTGAGCTTTAAACTAATTTCCCGTATGCAAACATCTTAAGGCAGAAATATACAAATTATCTTACTTCCCAGATCACCGGATTTTAAACAATACTCCCTTATGCTTTTATAAGAAATGATTTTATTGGGAGATATTATATCATAAATTCTTCTTTAAAATATTTCTGAGTGTTAAATATTAGAAAATAAAGCTTTCATTTATAGAAGAAGAAAAACTTCTAATTAAAATGCCCTTAAAAATACATGAGGATCTGGATTAAAAAATCCACATTGGGCAAATGCCTCAGAAAAATCTCATAGACACAGACAATAGTTTGGTGGTTACCAGAGGGTCAGGGGGGTGGGGGGGTGGGAGTTGAGGGTAAAGGGGATCAAATATATGGTGACGGAAGGAGAACTGACTTTGGGTGGTGAACACACAGTGGGATTTATAGATGATGTAATACAGAATTGTACACCTGATATTTATGTAATTTCACTAACAATTGTCACCCCAATAAATTAAAACAAACAAACAAACAAACAGCTTTTCACAACTTCATTATTCACAGTCCTGCTAAGATCCAATGTCATTTCTAGAGCACTTATTTGGGGAAATATTTCTTAAAGTTGTTACCATTCTTAAATCATGAGATGTATATGCAAGTCATGGTTACTTGCTATATTCAAAATACCTTTCTTGGGAGTGGGGAGGAAAAAGAAGACTACAAGGAAAGGACAAAGGGAAGCTTGGAGGTGACTGATGTTTATTACCAGGGTTGTGGTAATGATAATATGTGTTTACATATTTCCTAAATTGCCACATTGTGTATATTAATATTATACAATTTTTGTATGCTAATTATACCTCGATAAAGCTGGGGGTGATATATTTTATGGGCAGCAATGACTATTCAAAAATAATGCATCATTTAAAAAAATTTAAAAATTATTTTCTCATATGTCAGAAACAGATAGTAATACAAGAAGTAATAAAGCTTATTTGAAAATACAAACTAAAAAATCTAATTATTACATTTGTTAAGACTGTACACTGTTTGTATATAGTGGATGATCACAAAATATATTTACTAATTAATATAGGATTATAAAGGTTTACAATATATTACTTTAAAAATCACACTGAATCTTAAAATTAGGAAGTAAGTTAGTGATTGCTATGATAAAAGGTAGAACCATGGACTCAATTGTAGCCACCATCTCCTTGAAATATATTATGCAATTTTTGATATTGTATCTGACCTTTGTGCAATTTCATCTTTACATATGGCTAACTGTATTTCCTTAACTATGCCATCTTTTTAAACTATATTACCTTTATCAAAACTATGGTTTGAAGATGGTGGCATCATTTAATAAAACATTATTGTCACATTTACTTGATGTTTTAAATATGTATTTATTTTAACTTGACAGTAAACATGAGGTTTCTGGATCAAAGGCAAACCGATTATCTACTTGCATAAAATCTTAGTGACAGTTCCACATTTCCCAGATTCCCCAAGGGAGGACACAGTAAAATTCAAATGCCAACTGTACATGTAAAATGTGAGTTTGCCTCACAGTAGAGAAGCTCTGAAATTATGAATCTCAAAGCTTCTGTAGGGCAGCTTGCATTACTTACCTCTTCCCCTCAGGAGGAGAAAGACCTTATCTTTCTAAGATAAACAAATCCTTTCTGTGGATAAGAGGGGAAGATTTCTAAATTTAGTATCATTTGTAATGTAAACATGTGGCTCCAGGGATTATAAAAATGTAAACCACTACAGAGGTCTGCATGATCCCTAACTTCCCACTTACTTGGTGGCCAGGGATTTTTTGATCAGAAACTACAAATCATGAAAAAACATAAAAATATTCATATAAGTCTTCCTCCTGACACTGCTTTTATGCATGAGAGAATAACATTGTCCTAAGTAACCCACCCCAAATGAACAACTAGAAAAATAGACAAAAACATTGAAAACATCAGTTATTGACCTTGTAGAATGAGCAGCAGGTGGAGAAGGGAAACAACTCAGGTGACACTTCTCATCACCCAGGCCTTCTAGCTGTATGTAAGATATGGAGGACAGTTGAGGAAGGAAGAAACCCAAACAGGGCCCAACAATTTCACTCAACTGATGAAACAGATATCAGAGTTGAAAAGGTTAAGATAACTATAATTGATGAAGTAAAGTTCCTTAGATGAGGAGATTCCCGGGAAAGAATTCTGGAAATATGAATGAGATTCCCTTGCAATTCTTAGTTGACCACCTCTTTGAGCATGCATAAAATGAAGCACTGTGAGGCCTGGAAAGAATACTTCCAGGGGAAGAACAATTACTACTGAGCTTTAAGTCAAAAAATTCCAAGAGGTCAGAAAAAGACAATTGGTATAAAAGAAACCAAGAGACCAAGGCTAAGATCGTCCATGCTTTCATATTCCCAATTATTATGTACAGATGCACATGAAGACAGTGAAGAAGGCTGATAGGAATTAAAATTGATTCATTTAAAATATGGTGTTGGAGGAGAGCTCTACAGATACCCTGGACTGCCAGAAAGACAAGCAAGTGGGTCCCACAGCAAAAAATCCTGAAACATCACTGAAGGCAAAAATGACAAAACTTAATCTGTCCTACTTCAAGCACATAATGGGATAGAGAAAGGCAATAATGCTGAAAAAAATAGAAGGAAGCAGGAAAAGAGAAGACCAAATATGAGATGGATTGACTCCATAAAAGAAGCCACAGGTGTCAGTAGGAGTTAAGCAGGGCTGTTGAGGACAGGACATAGTGAACTCACTCATTCATAGGGTCTCCAGAAGTCAGAGACAATTCAACGGGAGGTAACACACACAATAAAATATCATTTTAAATAACCAGAACATTTATCAGAGATCCCCAAATGTTCATACCTAAAACATGTGATTAATTATTAATAGCTTTAGAGTACAAGCTTCTCTAAACCTATTCTAAGAGAACTCACAAATATACACTTAAAGGGTTCAAACGGTTCTTCAAGTAATTTAACTATCAGAATAAATTTGTACATTTTAAAAAGAATATGACATAATCCAACATTCAACGTTGTACAATTCACATCTGATACTCAGATCACAGAGCAGAAAAATATGACACATAACCAGAAAAACAGCCAAAAGAAACATAAACAAGTGATAGACAAGAAAACACCAGACGAGTATGTTAAAATAGCTATTATATATGTACTACACATATTCATACATATTTACTCAATATGCAAAATAAAATAAAACTATAATGAAAAGAGAAAAGAAGGGTATAAAAAAACCAAATATAACTTCTGGAAGTATAAAGTAAACCTGAAACTTAAAATAACTTTAGGAACTATTGAAGAAGAGATTTATTAAATAGGAAACATAAAAAAAAAATATATATATATATATATATCTAAAATGAAGCACAAGAGAAAGAGAAAAAACAAAAAACTGAAAAGTTAACCAGAAACTTTGTGACCCATGTGACAATTTCAAGCAATAAAAATATACATTACTTCAGTGCAAAAAAAGAGAAGAAAGTGCACAAAATAGTAAAGCAAAAATCGTCATTTTTTTTTAAATTTGATGAAAATTCTAAACGCACAGAACCAAGAATCTCAACAAACTCAGGACAAAATAAACATAGAGAACACAGAGCATACAAAACCAAATTAATAAAAGCCAATAATAAAAGTAAAATCTTAAAACATAAAAAAGTAAAAAAAAATATATAATGTATACAGAGAAATAGGTATAAGATTGAAACCAGGTTTGTTATCTGAAGTAATGTAGGTCACAGGAGAATGCAATGATACTTTTATAATGGTCAAAACAAAACAAAACAAAAAATAAACACTGTGAACTTAAAAGTCTACCTAGACAAAATATCTTTTAAGAATATAAGCAGTATTTTTTTTCAAACAGACAAAATTGAGAGGAAATATTGCCAGCAGATGTATATTAGCACAAATTATAATTAATCGTGAGTGGTGAATCATTTTCCCCTGATGGGGGGATGACAAAGACATCCATTCTATTTATTGTGTACTATAAAAACCAGCCATTACAATAAAGCAGTAAAAAGCAGCAAAAGACAAAAGGAATGAAAGAAAGACACAGAACTGTCCTCATCTGCAAATAGCAGGATTATTCCTATAAATAATCCAACGAAGCTACAAAAACACTACTAGAGCTAATAAGTTTAGTACTTTGCAAATACAAAGCCAGCTAATCCATATCAATTGTATTTCTATATTTCAGCACCACAGGATTGATTTCTTTTTTAAATTCATAGTGTATATCGTTTAGGATGGCAAACAAAAACAAGAAATACTTAGAGAAAAAAAATTAACAGTATTTCAACTAAAACATAAATATTTAATACAGCCCAGATGAGATAAAACACACATAGCAGAATGGTGGTAGTTGACAGGCTGTAGGAAGAAAAAAAATATGGAGTTGCTGTACAAAGGTATAAAGTTTCAGTTATACAAGAAAAATAGCTGAGTTAGCTCTGGCTGCTATAACAAAACAGTATACAATAGGTGGCTTAAACAATATAAATCTTTTTTCACAGTTCCAAAGCCTAGAAAGTCAAACATCAAGATGTCTATTGATTCAGTGCTTGGTGAGAGCTTTCTTTCTTGTTTGCAGAATTCTTTTTACTATGTCATCACATAGCAGAGAGAGATATCTCTCTCATATCTCTTACTAAAAGGGCACTAATTCCATACATGCAGAATCAAATTTCATGACTTGATTACTTGCCAAAGGACCCACCTCCAAATATCATCATGTGAGGGATTACACTTCAACATACGAATTTTGGGTGGACACAAACATCCACTCCATAACAAATATGTTCTAGAGAGAGGTTGGACAACATTGTGCAACAATGCTGCATCATGCACTTAAAATTTTATTGAGCATAGATCTCATGTTAAGTGTTGAGAGAGAGAGAGAGAGATAGAGAGAGAGAGAGAGAGAGAGAGAGAGAAGGAGGAGGAGGAGGAGGAGGAGGAGGAGGAGGAGGAGGAGGAGGAGGAGGAGGAGAAGAAGAAGAAGAAGAAGAAGAAGAAGAAGAAGAAGAAGAAGAAGAAGAAGAAGAAGAGAAGAAGAAGAAGAAGAAGGAGAAGAAGAAGAAGAAAGAGAAGAAAAAGAAGGGAGGGAGGGAGGGAGAGAGGGAGAGAGAGAGGGAGGAAGAAAGGGTAAAGAAAAAAAAAAGGAAGAAAAAAGAACAGTAAAGAAGGAAAGAAGAGAGGAACCAAGGCATAAAAAAGGGATACAGAGAGGAAAGGAGGAATGGAAGGAAAGAGGAGTAAGGGAAGGGAAGGGAAAGGAAGGGAAGGGAAGGGAAGGGAAGGGAAGGGAAGGGAAGGGAAGGGAAGGGAAGGGAAGGGAGGGAAGGGAAGGTGAAGGGAGGAGAGGCGAGGGGAGGGGACGGGGAGGGGACTGGACGGAGGGGAAGGGAAGGTGAAGGTAGGGAAGGGAAGGGGAGGG